>NC_135346.1:58346914-59093403 GCF_023851605.1 Tamandua tetradactyla | reverse complement strand
TTTTGAGGCTAAAAGAAAGTCCACATAAAGGTGGACTTTCGTCATCAGGACGATGCTTTCTTTCCGAAGACTTTGGCTTCTGGGGCTGGCTTCTGGTGATCCCTGGTCCTTAGTTTTGCACATGGCAAGGCACTTGACAGCATCTCTGGGTTCCACTGATGTGCAGCTTCTGGCTGCTCCACTGTGACTTTCTCTCTTATATCTGAATTCATTCTGTTTATAAAGGGCTCCAGTAATGGGACTATGACCCACCCTGATTGTGGTGTGCTGGTTTGAAGCTGTTATGTACCCCAGAAAATGCCATGTCCATTTAATCCATTCCTGTGGGTGCAGATTTATTGTGGGTGGGACCTTTTGATTAGATTGTTTCAATTGAGATGGGACGCACCCAATTCAAAGTGGGTCTTAATTCTTTACTGGAGTGCTTTATGAGGACAAAAGAAAAACCCCAGAGAGCTCAGAGAACCACCCAGAAAAGTTTGGAGAGAGCGTGGAGAAAAGCCCCAGAGGTGCTATGAGAGGCTCCACAGAAACTTAGAGAGGAGGCCGCTGGAACCAGAAGCTGAGAGCAGCGAGACCCAGGAGTGAAGGGCCAGCGCAGACCAGCCACATCCTCTCCTAACTGACAGGAGCCTCGGATGCCAGCAGCCTGTTGTCAGAGAAGGTATCATCCTGTTGATGCCTTAACTGGGACATTTTCAACAGCCTCGAAACTAAATTTGCAAGTTAAAAAAATCCCCACTGTAAAAGCTAACCCATTTTCTGGTTTATTGCATCCCAGAAGCTTTAGCGAACCAAAACTCAGAAGGTCCTACTGATAGTGGGTTCACACCCACAGGAGTGAGCTTATTTAAGAAAATGTTTTTCTGGGGTACAAACAGTTTCAGACCTTCATACTTGGTCTTCAGAAAACATGAGTGTTCTGCTTTCTAGTCCGAGGAGGGTTGGATGCAAACACCGGGTGATGGACGTAGGGTAGACTGTGTTTCTCAGAGTGGGGTCCCAGGACCCAGGCTTCAGCCCCCCTGAACCCAACTGCTGGGCGTGGGGCATGAGGAGCTGCATTTTTAACAAGCTTTTGAGGGAATTCTTTGTGTCCATGTTAGCATTATATGGTGGTTTACCCAAAACCACTACAAAGCGTATTTTAAAGCCTACAGTAATAATAAAACAGTTCAGTAAAAACATTGTTTATGTTCTAGAATGAAACTGGGAAGATTTCAGTATTCATCATCTTGGACACAAAATCAAATTGGTGATGTTATTCCAATGAATAGACATTAGCTCATCTGCACAGGATTGCCGTGGGAGCAGGCATCAAAGAGCGCCTCCCAGTGGCGCTTTCCTGCTGACACCCCAGAGTCAAATGAGAAGCATTTAGTAAGGAAATTCCCAAACTGAGGACAGAATCCAGTTAGATTTATCATCACCTATTCCCTACTTCAGAGATCCAGGCTCAACGTTTTCTCAGTTCCCAAGAACACAGCCATCCTGGTATTGAACTCCAGCTGAAAGTGAGCCTGCCAGTCTTTCCTGGGCAGGTTTTTGAAGCTCCAAAGTTGTAGTATTTGTTTCTTTTTACAGCCTTGAGCTATCTGATTCAGGATTTAATAAAGTGACTGTCTTTTAAACCTGCTTATATAAATTTAAACCTTTCTTCACTGATGGAGTCCCAGGTTAGGGTAGGTGACATTCTGTCAGGATGGAAGGGCTGGCTGGTCCAAGGAATAGTATTGTTGGTAGTGGAGTTTGTGATCATCCAGGATACTTTGGGATCGTAACGTTTCACTCTGCAAATATTCAGTCACAGCCTCTGCCTGTGCAGAATGGGCCCCTGGCTCTCTGACAGAAACAGACCAAGGAAACCTGCATCGAAAGCCCTGGGTGAATCTCCTGGCCTCCTCTTGGCCCCCTCCCCACGCCCCTGCCGTGCCGCCAGCTCTGCGCAGGTTTAACTGGATGGTGCTTTGCCTTGGCTGTGCCGCCTGGTTCTTTGTGCCCTGGTCTCCTCTGACGTGTCATTGTGGTGTAGTTTGGGATGCCACTGGCAGCCCACTCAGGAGCCCGGTCCCGCCTACCCCAAGAGTGAGGGGAGCTAACATCCCGCGGGTCAACTAGGATTGGGGATGAGGGTTACATCTGCTCTCAAGATAGAGGCACATACTCTGTGGCTCCTCAGATGGACCCAGTGACAGGCCTCCATGGCCTACAGAGAGGACAGGCCCCAGGACACCCCTGGGGTGGCTTGGAGCTCCGTGTCCCAGAAAAACCTGGTCTCAGTCCATTCCTGTGGGTGTGGCCATTGTAAGTAGGACCTCTGATGAGGGTATTTCAGACGAGGTGAGGTCCAGGATGGGCCTTATAGGGGAGGTCACCTAGAGAGAAAGCCACAGAGGGAGTAGCCAGAAGCCAAAGGTCAGTGGGACCCAGATGATAAGGGAGAGGCCAGAGTCAGCACATGGCAGAGACAAGGACGGAGGATCACCGTCAGCCAGCCCCAGAGCTCCAGGCTTCAGAGAGAAAGCGTCAGTTGATGATGCCTTGATTTGGACTTCTCCTAGCCTCAGAACTGTGGGTAAATTCCTGCTGTTTAAGCCAAACCATTTCATGGTATTTGCTTTAGCAACAAGAAACTAAAACAGCTCTCTTGTGTTCATCTCCCTCCTTCCCTTTCTCACTTCTTCAGTCTAGATCAGTCTTAGATCATTTCCCAAAATAACCTACCCGCACACAAGCCCTTGCTTCTGCTTTCAGGGGTGGGGAGGATCCACACTGTGAAATTGTCTTAGTCCAGTCTTAAGCCTAATGCCTAATGACATCCCATCTGGGTCAGATGCAGGATATTACCAAAAGGGGAAACTGAGGAAGATCCCTGACTGCAGTCCTGGACTCCATCCTCCTTTGTTTCCCTTATGTGCGGTTTGAATCTGTTATGTCCCCAAGGAAAGCCTATGTTCTTTCAATCCAATCTTGTGGGGCAGACTTATTAGTGGATGGGACCTTTCCATGGAGATGTGACCCTGCCCATTAAAGGTGGATTAAAAAAAATTATTTATTAATTAGAAAGCAATAACAAACAAAACATTAACATATGATCATTCTGTTCTACATATATAATCAGTAATTCACAATATCATCACGTAGTTGCATATTCATCATTTCTTAGAACATTTGCATCAATTCAGAAAAAGAAATAAAAAGACAATAGAAAAAGAAATAAAACGAAAACAGAAAAAGAAAGAATATACATACCATACCCCTTACCCCTTGCTTTCATTGATCACTAGCATTTCAAACTAAATTTATTTTAACATTTGTTCCCCTATTATTTATTTTTATTCCATATGTTCTACTGGTCTGTTGACAAGGTAGATGAAAGGAGCATCAGAAACAAGATATCAAGGGATTGAGAAAACCTTCTCGACCAAAAGGGGGAAGAGTGAAATGAGACAAAGTGTCAATGGCTGAGAGATTCCAAACAGAGTCGAGAGGTTATCCTGGAGGTTATTATTACACATTATATAGATATCACCTTGTTAGTCAAGATGTAGTGGAGAGGCTGGAGGGAACGGCCTGCCGGTGTGGAGCTGTGTTCCGGGAGCCATGTTTCTTGAGGATGACTGAACAGTGATAGAGCTGTCACACTGTAAAGGTGGATCTTAATCCACCTGCTGGAGTCCTTTAAGAAAGCCAAGAGAAGCTAAAAGAAAAGAAAACACTCCAGAAGAAGCCAGAAAGAACCACAGGAACTGAGAGAGCCATTTTGAAGCCAACCCAGGAGAGAAAGACCAGAATTACGGACATTGCCGTGTGCTTTCCCACATGACAGGGGAACCCTGGCTACCATTGGTCTTTCTTCAGTGACAGTATCCTCTTGTTCATGCTGAACTTGGACATTTTTATGGATGTCCAAATTGGTAACTTCATAAATCCCCTTTGAAAAAGCCAACCCATTTCTGGTATATTGCGTTCCGGCAGGTTTAGCAGACCAGAACACCTTATCTCAGTTTACTTTGTCAGCAGAGAGTGGGCACCACGTGTGCATACCTCCTGGAAAAATAAAAATTTAACAGACTTGTCAGGGCAACAACACAGTCCTTAGAGAAAACACAAGTTAACAGGTTGGTGACCAGCCCATGCTGTGCTCTGCTCCACCCAGCCAGTCCTGACAGACAGTTCATCGTCTTGACTAAATGGAACCATCCATTTTTTCACATGGGTTTTTATTTATTGATTTAGGTTTTGCTTCTGTAAGCTTTGCCTTTGTGCTTTCTTCAAGGAGAGAGTCTTTAGAAAGGTTGTTCTTTCTCACATGAAAAAAAATCAAGTCTTACCAATCCCCCCACCCCCTCCAGCCCAGGGAACCACTTTTTTTTTTTTTTTGCATGGGCAAGCTCTGGGTATCGAACCCAGGTCTCCAGCATGGCAGGCAAGAATTCTGCCACTGAGCCACTGTTGCACCACCCTCCAAGGCACCACTTTTTAAACTTGTAAGTTTTTCCCTCTCAGAAGAATGGCGGCAAGGATAACTGAAAACTCAGGGGGAATCACAATACTGAGAAAACTCTCACCCCTCACCCTAAGCAAAAGGCTATGATGGCTACAGTGGCTTAGCAAGCAGAGTCCTCGCCTGCCACGCCAGAAACCCTTGTTCGATTCCCGGTGCCTGCACATGAAAAAAAAAAAAAAGGGCTCTGACAGCCCTCTGCTAGAAGAATCTGAACCTCCTGGTGCAACTTCCGGCAGCAATAGCAACACCAAAACCCAAACCCAGCCCAATTCCTGCCTTGCTGGACTTAAACCATCATATTAACAGCCTGACAAAGGAAAATGTGCACCTGTGCCAGACATAAATGCTATTTACCTTAGTCTCTTCTGTTCTGCACTTGAGGTCTTGCTACTTAATTTTTAAATTATAAAATGAAAAAAGAAAGCAAGGAAAAAATAATCCATGTTTTGTCAAGAGATAAAACAATAAACAGAGCCAGACTCAGAGGTGACAGAGATGTTAAAATAGCTATGATTAATATATTAAAGATATGGTTGAAAATGTATTCATCAAGCATGAGCAGGTGGAGATTTCAGAAGCGATTGGATCTATAAAAACTGGTCAAATGGGAGAGGATTGTAGGAAGATGGCAGAGGAAGAAGCTCCAGGAACCAGTCCCTCCGCCAAACAACTATTGAACTTGTAATAACTGAATCAGCTATTTTGGAACTCTGGAGTCTAATGCAACACTGTGCAGCATCCAGGGAAGAGCAGGAGGGATAGGCTTGAAAACTGGGAAACACAAGGCTACATCCCCCACCCCCAACTGCATAGCAGGCAGCAGCAGGGACTGCAGCCCCAGCTCCAGGAGCAGCTTACTGGTGAGTCCTAAGTGACCTGGTCCTTCATATCCCAGGGAGTGTGATCTGAGTGTCAATCACTGCTTTGGACTGACTACCTCTGATCGCTGAGGGCCAGCGCTCAGCAAAGGCATTGTTCCAACTCCCCTCAAGGAAAAGCATTAGAAAATCTTAAAGAGGGAGTACCTTTTTTTTTCTTTTTTAAATGCAGTTTTATTGAGATATATTCACGCAGCATGCAATCCATCCAAAGTATGCCATTGAAGGCTCACAGTATCATCACATAAGTTCATCAGCACATTCAGTGTTTTTCATCATCACATAGTTGTGTGTTCATCACTATGATTATTTTTAGAACATGTGCAGCACCCCAGAAAAAAGAAATACAAAGAAAAACCCAGACATCCATACTCCTTCCCCCTCCCTCTCTTTGGCCACTAGTATTGCAATCTACCCCCCCCCCTTTTTTTTTTTTACCCCTTATTCCTCCCCCCATTACTTATCTATTTTTGTCCTTAATTTTTACTCATTTGTCCATACCGTGGATAAAAGGAGCATCAGTCATAAGGTTTTCACAATCACATGGTCACATTGTAAAAGCTATATATAGTTATACAATTGTCTTTAAGAATCAAGGCTACTGGAACACAGCTCAACAGTTTCAGATACTTCCCACAAGTCGCTCCAATACACCATAAACTAAAAAGGGATATCTATGTACTGCATAAAAATAACCTCCAGGATAACCTCTCGACTCTACTTGAAATCTCTCAGCCACTGAAACTTTCTTTTGTCTCATTTCTCTCTTCCTGCTTTTGATCAAGAAGGCTTTCTCAATCCCACGTTGCTGGGTCTTGGCTCATCCCAGGTGTCCTGTTCCACATTGCCAGGGAGATTTCCACCCCTGGGATTCATGCCCCATGTAGGGGGAGGGCAGTGAATTCACCTTAAAGAGAGAGGTCTTAAAGAGAGAGGTCATATCTGACAAACAGAAGAGATTCTCTGGGGTTGACTCTTAGGCATAATTATACGTAGGCTTAGGTTCTCCTTTGTAAAAGTAAGTTTCATATTGTTGAGCCCCAAGATCGAGGGCTTGACCTATTAAATTGGTTGTCCCCAATGCTTATGAGAATATCAGGTATTTCCCACGTGGGGAGTTTAATATTTCCTCCTTTCTTCCCTAAGGGAACTTTGCAAATATTGTTTTGTTCTCTGCCCAAATTACTCTAGGATGCCCAAATTATACAGTTAGGGCATCACACTAACCTGTATAAACCAACGAGACCTCTCTCCATATTCAAGATACCATGCAATCATGATGTTTGAATAAACTGACCATACAAGCCAAACCATATAGCATGCTATCAAAATATAAATTTTGCACCATATAAACATCTCTTCCTTTGTTCTCACACAGAAGTTGAAGCTTTAAAACATAGACCATGTCATTCTTTATCCTGTATTCCGATCTACCTTAGTCCTGTCCTGTTCAGCTTCATTCATGTCTCTAGTTGAAGTCTGGTTGCTTTTCCAGCTGTTGTTGCTGAATGGAGTAATGCTGCCTTTCATAGTTCAGAACTCTTAACTCTGAGTCTCAAACCTCACGCAAATACCTGATGTTCAAGGGAATGACCACTTATACACATAGCTCAGCATCTCAGAATTTAGAAATCACAGTTACAGCTTGGGAATAGAGGTGACTGCTATAAGTGATTTCAATCTAGGACGCTTTACAGTAGGCTCCAACCTGAAAACCCATGCTCTAAACTTCAATTCTCCAAGTTTGCATATTATAGTCAATCCATATGAGTGAGGCATGATATTTGTCTTTTTGTTTCTGACATTTCATTCAACATACTGTCCTTAGGGTTCACTCACCTAGTTGCATGTTTCACAATTTCATTCTTTCTTGAAGCTGCTCAGTAGTCCATTGTATGTATACACCACAGTTCCCCCTTCCATCCCTCAGCCAATGTACCCTTAGGCCACCTCCATCCATTTCAAATCGGGATCACTGATGTCATAAACATCAGTGTGCAAATGTCCCCTCGTGTCCCCACTCCCAGTTCCTCCAAGTATATACCTAGCAATGGGGCTGCAGATTGCAGGCAATCCCACACCTAGCCTCCTGTGGAGCAACCACACTGAGAGACAGTAGTTTTTTTTTTTCCTTTGTCTTCTTGACACTTTCCATTCCCCATTTGGGAGCAAAAATAGTTTGGAAAAGTCACAAATTGATGGCTCCAGCCCTCAGCAACAACAGCAAAACCCTTGCAATCCCAGAGAAATGAGAGAACCAAATGTCCAGTTACACCATAATACTCAGAATGCCCAGTTCTCAATTAAAAAAAAATTACAAAACATTAACAGAAACAGGCAAACGTGGCCCACTCACAAGAAAAAAAAAGAACTTGGCAGAAAAATATTCCTGAGAAAGCTCATACATTGGAACTATCAGTCAAAGACCATCTTAAATATGATCAATGAGGAAAGCCATATACAAAGAACCAAAGGTGATTAGGAAAATATTGTCTGAGCAAAATAAAGAGATGGAAATTATTAAAGGGAACAAAGTTTGGAGTTTCAAAGTAGAGTAATTGAAACAAAAAACTCTTTGGACTGATTCAACAGCAGATTTGAAGAAGCAGAGGAAAGGATTAGCAAACAAAGATAAGAGAATAGAAATTATTCAGAATGAGGATCAGAAAGAAAAAATAATGAAGAAAAATGGACTGAGCCTGAGGGACCCATGGGACACCATCAAACAGACATATGCATCAATGGAGTGCCAGACGGGCAAGAGAGAGAGAAAGGGGAAGAAAAAATATTTGAAGAAATAATGGCCAAAGACTTCTCAAATATGATGAAAGACATGAATATACACATCTGGAAAGCTTAGTGAATTACAAGCAGGATAGACTCTAAGAGGTCTATACCAAGACACATTAGAGTGGTACCATCAAAATCCAAAGACAAAGAGAGGGTTTTGAAAGCAGAATAGAGAAGTGACTTGTCACATACAAGTGATCCCCAATGAGTTTACATATAGTATCATATCATCTGCAAACAGTGAGAGTTTTACTTCTTACTTTCCAACTTTGATGCCTTGTATTTCTTTTTCTTGTCTAATTGCTCTGGCTAGAACTTCGAACACAATGTTGAATAACAGTGGTGATAGTGGACATCCTTGTCTTGTTCCCAATCTTAGGGGGAAAGTTTTCAGTTTTTACCCATTGAGGATGCTGTTAGCTGTGGGTTTTTCATATATTCCCTTTATCATGTTGAGGAAGTTCCTTTCTATTCCTATCCTTTGAAGTGTTTTCAACAGGAAAGGATGTTGAATTTTGTCAAATGCCTTCTCTGCATCAATCGAGATGACCATGTGGTTTTTCTGCTTTGATTTGTTGATATGGTGTCTTACATTGATTTTCTTATGTTGAACCCTCCTTGCATACCTGGGTTGAATCTTACTTGATCATGGTGTATAATTCTTTTAATGTGCTGCTGGATTCGATTTGTTGAGGATTTTTGCATCTATAGTCATAAGAGAGATTGGTCTGTAGCTTTCTTTTTTTGTAGTGTCTTTGTCTGGCTTTGGTATGAGGGTGATGTTAGCTTTGTAGAATGAGTTAGGTGGCTTTCCCTCCCCTTCAATTGTTTTGAAGAGTTTGGGCAGGATTGGTACTAATTCTTTCTGGAACGTTTGGTAGAATTCACATGTGAAGCCATCTGGTCCTGGACTTTTCTTTTTGGGGAGCTTCTTAATGACAGATTCAATTTCTTTACTTGTGATTGGTTTGTTGAGGTCGTCTGTTGCTTCTCGAGTCAAAGTTGGTTGTTCATGCCTTTCTAGAAAGTTGTTCATTTCATCTCCATTGTTGAGTTTATTAGCATAAAGTTGTTCATAGTATCCTGTCATTGCTTCCTTTATTTCTGTGGGGTCAGTGGTTATGTCTCCTCTTCCATTTCTGATTTTATTTATTTGCATCCTCTCTCTTCTGCTTTTTGTCAACCTTGCTAAGGGGCCATCAATCTTATTGATTTTCTCGTAGAACCAGCTTCTGCTTTTGTTGATTTTCTTGATTGTTTTCATGTTCTCAATTTCATTTATTTCTGCTCTAATCTTCATTATTTCTTTCCTTTTGCTTGCTTTGGGGTTAGTTTGCTGTTCTTTCTCTACTTCTTCCAAGTGGACAGTTAATTCCTTGATTTTTGCTCTTTCTTCTTTTTTGATATAGGCATTTAGGGCAATAATTTTCCCTCTTAGCACTGCCTTTGCTGCATCCCATAAGTTTTGATATGTTGTGTTTTCATTTTCATTTGGCTTGAGATATTTACTGATTTCTCTTGTAATTTCTTCCTTGACCCACTGGTTGTTTAAGAGTATGTTGTTGAGCCTCCACATATTTGTGAATTTTCTAGCACTCTGCCTATTATTGATTTCCAACTTCATTCCCTAATGATCTGAGAAAGTGTTTTGTACAATTTCAATCTTTTTAAATTTATTAGACTTGTTTTGTGACCCAGCATATGGTCTGTCCTTGAGAATGATCCATGAGCACCTGAGAAAAAGGTGTATCCTGCTGTTGTAGGGTGTAATGTTCTATAAATGTCTGTTAAGTCTAGCTCGTTTATTGTATTATTCAAATTCTCTGTTTCTTTATTGATCCTCTGTCTAGATGTTCTGTCCATTGATGAGAGTGGGGAATTGAAGTCTCCAACTATTATGGTAGATATGTCTATTTCTTTTTTCAGTGTTTGCCTCTGAAATGTATTTTGGAGCATTCTGGCTCGGTGTATAAATATTTATGATTGTTATGTCTTCGTGCTGAATTGTTCCTTCTTTGTCTCTTTTAACTGTTTTACATTTGAAGTCTAATTTGTTGGATATTAGTATAGTTACTCCTGCTCTTTTCTGATTGTTATTTGCATGAAATATCTTTTCCCAACGTTTCACTTTCAACCTATGTTTATCCTTGGGTTAAGATGTGTTTCCTGTAGACAGCATATAGATGGGTCCTGTTTTTTAATCCATTCTGCCAGTCTATGTCTTTTGATTGGGAGTTTAATCTATTACATTTAGTATTATTACTGTATGGGTAGTACTTTCTTCTACCATTTTGCTCCCAATGAGTTTAATAGCAGATTTCTCTTTAGAATCCATGGAGGTCAGGAGACACTGGGATGGCATATTTAAACTTAGAGAAAAATCTGTCAACAGAGATTTCTGAATTGGGCAAAATTATCTTTCAAAAATGAAGGCAGGGTTGGGGCAAGATGGTGGTGTAGTGAGGTGTGGAATTTAGTTCATCCTCCAGGGAAGCTGGTAAACAGCCAGGAACTGTATGGAACAACTGTTGGGGGGACTTCAGTGACTGGTCTGGAATGGGTAGAATGGCTTTTTTCTGCACAGAATTGTAAGTCTTCCAAGCTGTCGCAGTTGGTGCCCCTCTCTCATGGGCACAGCAGGCTGGTTCCCTGAGGGAAAAAAAAACTGAATTTACTAGGAGCAAGGGAAGTAGCTCAACCAGGCTACAATTGCAGAATTAATTAACAAATTAGAACCGCTGAAAACAGGCCCCAAGCACAGATAAATCTTTAATAAGTACTAAAGGAACTGGAAGTTTTGCCCCAGCAGAAAGGGGGCAGGACTGACAGAAAAAAAGCAGAAGCCTTTTAGTTGGACAGCACAAAATACTGAAAGAAGGGCAGGGCCCCAAGAAAAGGGGCCACATAGAGCCTGGGGACACACAGAACTTGTGCCAACTCCGGCTCTTGATTGGCAAACACAGGGAGCTGAGGGTCTGGCTCTGAAAAGCCTCTTTTTTTTACTTAACTCATTAGATAGAACTGTAAGCATTCTAAGACTTCAGCACAGGCCCAGGCAAGTGTGGAATTAAGGCATTTCTGAGAGACAAGTAACTAGTCAGTTGAATGGAGATAATCCCCTAAAGGGTCTATCTTCTCCAAGAAAAGGGGTCAGGGCCCAGCTCAAGTGACATCCCTCCTTCAGGGAACTCAGGCCCCAGGGACTAGAAATCAGAAGCAACCTAAGCCCACCTTCTTCCTCAGCCTCTGTCTCAACCACACCACTAGCAGGGTAAGGCTGCTGAGAATTCAAGGTACTACATTGCTTTATGCTAATGGCAAGCTGTGGGCTAACAAGTGCCACAAGCTGGACAGGATAGGAAAAGCACAGAGAATAGAGGTTTCATAGGAAAGTCTCAGAACCTGCTGGGTCTCACCCTCAGGGAAAACTGATGCTGATTACACCCTCCTTCTGAGACTTGGGCCTGTCTGGTCTGGGAAAATCTGACTGGGTTGATGATATCTGAGGAGACCCTCCTTAAAAAAAAAAAAAAAAAAAAAAAAGGTTCCATATAGCCAGGACAAGAAACAAAAACAAGAGCTGAAAAATTCTGATCAAACAGAAGCTATGCTAGAGGTCTAAAATAAGTTAAACTGAATGCCAAAGAACAGGTAGAGAACAAAGCCAACCAACAATAAAACCCTAGGTAAAAGAGTGACAATGACCTCCAGAATAAACTAATTAAGGAAATCAAATGCCTAAACACCAGCTAAAAATGAGTCATACTGGGAAAGTCAAAGATATGGCCCAGTCAAAGGAACAAACCACCAACAAGGAGATTCAGAGAGAGCAGAGAATGCTGCAGCACCATGAAGCAGAGTCCACCAGCCAGCACGTTGGAGGTGAAGAATGAAAACGCCTCCTGGGAAGCTTCATGAAACAGGAAGCCAGGAGAGAAAGCTAACAGATGACGCCATGCTTACCAGGTGCCCTTCCAGCCAAGGGAGAAACTGTGACTGTGTTCACCATGTGTCTTCTCAGATGACAGAGAGACCCTGAACTTCATCGGCCTTCTTGAACCAAGGTATCTTTTCCTGGATGCCTTTGATTGGACAGAGTCCACTAGACAGTGACCTTTGGAGATTGTTCTAGTTTGCTAGCTGCCAGAATGCAACACACCAGAGACAGATTGGCTTTTAATAAAAGGGGATTTATTTTGTTAGTTCTTCAGAGGAAAGGCAGCTAACTTTCAGCAGAGGCTCTTGCATATGTGGGAAGGCACAGGATGGTCTCTGCTGGCTTTCTTTCCAGGCCTCTGGGTTCCAACAACTTTCCCCAGGGCAATTTCTTTCTGTACCTCCAAAGACCTGGGCTGAGCTGTGAGTGCTGAGATGAGGAATACTGAGTTGCTTAGGCTGTGCTACGTTGTGCTCTCTCATTGAAGCACCAACCAATTAAGTCAAACATCATTCATTGCAGCAGGCACGCCTCCTAGCTGACTGCAGATGTAATTAGCAACAGATGAGGTTCACGGACCATTGGCTCAAGTCCACAGTAACAGAACTAGGTGCCTTCACCTGGCCAAGTTGACAACTGAATCTAACTATCACAGAGATGAAGGAAAATGCCTCCCAGGGAGCTTCATGAAACAGGAAGCCAGGAGAAGAAGCTAGCAGATGATGCCAATCTCCTTAATGAACACAGATGCAAAAATTCTGAACAAAATACTAGCAAAACGAATTCAACAACACATTAAAAGAATTATACATCATGATCAAGTGGGGTTTATGCAAGGAATGCAAAGATGGTTCAAGACAAGAAAATTTGTTAATGTAATACAGCATATTAGCAAAATGAAAGGGGAAAAAATCACATGATCATCTTAATTGATGCTGAAAAAGCATTCAACAAAAGTCTACATCCTTTTCTGATCAAAACACTTCAAAAGGTAGAAATGAAAGGTAACTTCCTCAATATAATAAAAGGCATATATGAAAAACCCATAACCAGTATTGTATTCAATGTAGAGAGAAACTGAAAGCTTCCCTCCTAAGATCAGGAATAAGTCAAGGATGCCCTCTGTCACCACTGTTACTCAACATTGTATTAGAAGTTCTAGCTAGAGCAATCAGGGAGGAAAAAGAAATAAAAACCATCCAAATTGGAAAGGAAGAAGTCAAACTTTCATTATTTGCAGATGATGTGATACTATACTTCGAAAATCCTGAGAAATCTACAAATAGTTTATTAGCTATTTGTGCTAATACACAAATTCAGCAAGGTGGCAGAATTTAAGTTAATGTGCAGAAATCAGTAACATTTCTATACACAAGCAATGACCTAACTGAGGAGTCAATTAAGGAAAAAATTCCATTCAAAACAGCAGCCGAAACAATCAAGTAGGGAGGGGCCAAGATGGCAGCTTAGCGAGGTGTGGGATTTAGTTCATCCTCCAGAACAGTTATTAAATAGTCAGGAACAGTATAGAACAACTGATGGGCCACATCAATGACTGGACACACAGCATACCCCAGTCTGGACCAGTTGGACTGGCTGCAAGCCCCCCCAGAACTGTGAGAGCCCCAAGCTGTGGTAGCTGGCAGCCCTCCCCCACAGGCTGCTTCCCAGAGGGGAAAGGAAAGAGAGTTTACCAGCAGCAGGGGCTGAGTGCAACCAAACTCCAATTGTGGAATTAATTCACAAATTCTAACTACTAAAAATAGGCCTCCAGTTCAGCTGAACCTCGAGTAAAAGTGGAGGTCGCTGGTTTTTGCCCCAGTGCAGAGGGGGCAGGGCTGATGGAAAAAGGAACAAAAAAAAAAAACAGTTTTTTTGGGATTGGAAAAGGTCTGGGCCTTGAAGGAAAGGAGGGGGCATATAGGACCTGGAGATACACAGAGCAACATACCAAATTAAGCTCTTGATTGGCAAATCTGAGGAACAGGGGTCCTGCTCTGAAAAGGATTTTTCTCTTTCGTTTTGTGGCTGTGTTTCCACAGCTTGACTGCTCTTTGGACACAGCTACAAAACTTCTTGGGCTCCACTGCCCCAGGCATAGGCAGAATTAGCTTGTTTTGAGTGTTTGTCTGGAGCCTGTGCCTTTCCCAGGAGGGGGTGGGGCCCAGCTCAGGTGGAATCCTTCCCTCAAGGAGTTCAGACCCCAGGGTCTGGAAAAGTGAAGCGATTAAAAGCAGCCTACAACCTCTCCTCTGTCTCCACCACGCCCCCAGCAGGGAGAGTCTGCTGAAGTTAAAGTTACTGCATTACCTTATGGTGGTGGGACCTGCAGGCAGACAAGTGCCACATTACCGGGCAGGATAGGAAAAACCGAGAGCCCAGAGGCTTCATAAGAAAGTCTGTCAACCTGCTCGGTCTCACCCTCAGGCAAAACTGATGCAGGTGACTCTTTCCTCTTGTCAGGAGGCCAGTTTGGTCTGGGAAAATCTGGCTGGGGTCTATAATACCTATGTAGACCCTCCTAAAGAAGGAAAAAAGCACCATACAGACAGGGCAAGAAACAAGAAAACAAGAACTGAAAAATTCTGATCTGTTAAACAAAACCTAGGCTAGAGGCACAGAATAAGCTGAACTGAATGTCAAAGAACAGATAGACAACAAAGTCATCCAGCAAGAAAATCCTAGGTAAAAAAACTGAAAACAGTCTCCAGAATAAACTAATTAAGGTAATTAAATGCCTAGACACCAGCAAAAAAATAAGAAATCACACTAGGAAAATTGAAGATATGGCCCAGTCAAAGTAACAAACCAACAATTAAAATGAGATACAGGAGTTGAAACAGTTAATTCAGAATGTTCTAACAGACATGGGAAACCTCATCAAAAATGAAATCATTGAATTGAGGAAGGATATAAAAAGGCAAGGAATGAACAAAAAGAAGAAATTGAAAGTCTGGAAAAACAAACCACAGAACTTATGGGAGTGAAAGGCACAGTAGAAGAGATGGAAAAAAAATGGAAACCTACAATGTTAGATTTCAAGAGACAGAAGATAGGATTAGTGAACTGGAGGATGGGACATCTGAAATCCAACAAGCAAAAGAAAATATAGGGAAAAGAAGGGAGAAATATGAGCAGGGACTCAGGGAATTGAATGACAACATGAAGTGCATGAATAAACGTGTTGTGGTGGCCCCAGACAGAGAAGAGAAGGGAAAAGGAGGAGAAAAATTAATGGAGGAAATTATCACTGAAAATCTCCCAACTCTTATGAAAGACTTAAACTTACATATCCAAGAAGTGCAGCATACACTGAACAGAATTGATCCAAATAGGCCTATTCCAAGATACTTGCTAATAAAAATGTCAGATGTCAAAAAGAAAGAGAGAATCTTTTTTTTTTTAGGCTTCTTTTTCTTGAATGCCTCAGAGTTGCTGCCTCTATGTATTTCTTTTTTTTTTTTTTTTAATTTTTATTAATTAAAAAAAATTACAAGAAACAAACATTCCCAACACATACACTCAGTAATTCACAATATCATCACATAGTTGCATATTCATCATCATGATCATTTCCCAGAACATTAGCATCAATTCAGAAAAAGAAATAAAAAGGCAACAGAAAAATATAACAAACAGAAAAAAAAATTTTACAGGCCATACCCCTTACTGATCCCTTTCATTGATCACTAGCATTCCATATGTTCCTCTCGTCTGTTGACAGGGTAGATAAAAGGAGCATAAGGCACAAGGTTTTCACAATCACACAGTCACATTGTGAAAGCATCATCAAGAAACATGGCTACTGGAACACAGCTCTACATTTTCAGGCAGTTCCCTCCAGCCTCTCCATTACATCTTGGATAACAAGGTTATATCTACTTAATGCATAAGAATACCCTCCAGGATAACCTCTTGACTCTGTTTGAAATCTCTCAGCCATTGACACTTTGTCTTCTTTCACTCTTCCCCCTTTTGGTCAAGAAGGTTTTCTCAATCCCTTGATGCGGGGTCTCAGCTCATTCTAGAGTTTTTGAAAGAGATAATCTTGAAAGCAGCAAGAGAAAAGCAATCCATCACATACAAGGGAAACCCAATAAGACTATGTGTAGATTTCTCAGCAGAAACCATGGAGGCAAGAAGATAGTGAGATGATATATTTAAATTACTAAAAGAGAAAAACTGCCAACCAAGAATTCTATATCCAGCAAAATTACCCTTCAAAAATGAGGGGGAATTAAACCATTTTCAGACAAAAAAATCACTGAGAGAATTTGTGACCAAGAGACTGGCTCTGCAAGAAAAACTAAAGGGAGCACTAGAGACAGATAGGAAAAGACGGCAGAAAGAGGTGTGGAAATGAAGATTATCAGTAAAGGCAAAAAGAAGGAAAATTAGATATGACATATAAAATCCAAAAAGCGAAATGGTGGAAGAAAGTACTGTCCATACAATGATTAACACTAAATGTTAATGGATTAAACTCCCCAACCAAAAGACATAGATTGGCAGAATGGATTAGAAAACAGGACCCATCTAAATACTGTCTACAGGAAACACATCTTACACCCAAGGATAAACATAGGTTGAAAGTGAAAGGTTTGGAAAAGATATTTCATGCAAATAACAATCAGAAAAGAGCAGGAGTAGCTATACTAATATCCATCGAATTAGACTTCAAATGTAAAACAGTGAAAAGAGACAAAGAAGGACATTATGTATTGCTAAAAGGAATAATTCAACAAGACATAACAATCATAAATATTTATGCACCGAGCCAGAATGCTCCAAAATACATTTCAGAGGCAAACACTGAAAAGAGAAATAGACACATCTACCATAATAGTTGGAGACTTCAATTCCCCACTCTCATCAATGGACAGAACATCTAGACAGAGGATCAATAAAGAAACAGAGAATTTGAATAAATGAGCTAGACTTAACAGACATTTGTAGAACATTACACCCCACAACATCAGGATATACTTTTTTCTCAGGTGCTCATGGATCATTCTCAAGGACAGACCATATGCTGGGTCACAAAACAAGTCTAATAAATTTAAAAAGATTGAAATTGTACAAAACACTTTCTCAGATTTTTTGAGAAAAAGGAATTCCTTCATTAAAAGGAATGAAGTTGGAAATCAATAATAGGCAGAGTGCCAGAAAATTCACAACTATATGGAGGCTCAACAACACACTTTTAAACAACCAGTGGGTCAAGGAAGAAATTACAAGAGAAATCAGTAAATATCTCAAGCCAAATGAAAATGAAAACACAACATATCAAAACTTATGGGATGTGGCAAGGCAATGTTAAGAGGGAAAATTATTGCCCTAAATGCTTATGTCAAAAAAGAAGAAAGAACAAAAATCAAGGACTAACTGTCCACTTGGAAGAAGTAGAGAAAGAACAGCAAACTAACCCCAAAGCAAGCAAAAGGAAAGAAATAATGAAGATTAGAGCAGAAATAAATGAAATTGAGAACATGAAAACAATCAAGAAAATCAACAAAAGCAGAAGCTGGTTCTACGAGAAAATCAATAAGATTGATGGCCCCTTAGCAAGGTTGACAAAAAGCAGAAGAGAGAGGATGCAAATAAATAAGATCAGAAATGGAAGAGGAGACATAACCACTGACCCCACAGAAATAAAGGAAGCAATGACAGGATACTATGAACAACTTTATGCTAATAAACTCAACAATGGAGATGAAATGGACAACTTTCTAGAAAGGCATGAACAACCAACTTTGACTCGAGAAGCAACAGACGACCTCAACAAACCAATCACAAGTAAAGAAATTGAATCTGTCATTAAGAAGATCCCCAAAAAGAAAAATCCAGGACCAGACGGCTTCACATATGAATTCTACCAAACATTCCAGAAAGAATTAGTACCAATCCTGCCCAAACTCTTCAAAACAATTGAAGGGGAGGGAAAGCCACCTAACTCATTCTACAAAGCTAACATCACCCTCATACCAAAGCCAGACAAAGATACTACAAAAAAAGAAAGCTACAGACCAATCTCTCTTATGACTATAGATGCAAAAATCTTCAACAAATCGCATCCAGCAGCACATTAAAAGAATTATACACCATGACCAAGTAGAATTCATCCCAGGTATGCAAGCATGGTTCAACATAAGAAAATCAATTAATGTAAGACACCATATCAACAAATCAAAGCAGGAAAACCACGTGGTCATCTTGATTGATGCAGAGAAGGCATTTGACAAAATTCAACATCCTTTCCTGTTGAAAACACTTCAAAGGATAGGAATAGAAGGGAACGTCCTCAAAATAATACAGGGAATATGTGAAAAACCCACAGCTAACAGCATCCTCAGTGGGGAAAAACTGAAAACTTTCCCCCGAAGATCAGGAGCAAGACAAGGATGTCCACTATCATCATTGTTATTGAACATTGTATTGGAAGTTCTAGCCAGAGCAATTAGACAAGAAAAAGAAATACAAGGCATCAAAGTTGGAAAGGAAGACGTAAAACCCTCACTGTTTGCAGATGATATGATACTATATGTCAAAAACCCTGAAAAATCCACAGCAAAACTACTAGAACTAATAAAGGAGTACAGTAAAGTGGCAAGTTACAAGATCAACATTCAAAAATCTGTAGTGTTTCTATACACTAGTAATGAACAATCTGAGGGGGAAATCAAGAAACGAATTCGATTTACAATTGCAACCAAAAAAATAAAATATTTAGGAATAAATTTAACTAAAGAGACAAAAGACCTATAAAAGGAAAACCGTAAGAAATTGTTAAAAGAAATCACAGAAGACCTAAATAGATGGAAGGGCATACCGTGTTCATGGATTGGAAGACTAACTATAGTTAAGATGTCAATTCTACCTAAATTGATTTACAGATTCAATGCAATACCAATCAAAATCCCAATAACTTACTTTTCAGAAATAGAAAAACCAATAAGCTATTTATCTGGAAGGGCAGGGTGCCCTGAATTGCTAAAAGTATCTTGAGGGAAAAAAAAATGAAGCTGGAGGTCTCATGCTGCTTGACTTTAAGGCAAATTATGAAGCCACAGTGGTCAAAACAGCATGGTACTGGCATAAAGATAGATATATTGACCAATGACAAATCGAATAGAGTGTTCAGATATAGACCCTCTCTCTCATCTATGGACATTTGATCTTTGATAAGGCAGTCAAGCCAACTCACCTGGGACAGAACAGTCTCTTCAATAAATGGTGCCTAGAGAATTGGATATCCATATGCAAAAGAATGAAAGAGGACCCGTATCTCACACCTTATACAAAAGTTAATTCAAAATGGATCAAAGATCTAAACATTAGGTCTAAGACCATAAAACAGTTAGAGGAAAATGTAGGGAAATATAAATCTTATAATTGGAGGCGGTTTTATAGACCTTACACCCAAAGCAAGAGCACTGAAGAAATAAATAAATAAATGGGAATTCCTCAAAATTAAACACTTTTGTGCATCAAAGAACTTCATCAAGAAAGTAGAAAGACAGCCTACACAATGGGAGACAATATTTGGAAATGACATATCAAATAAAGGCCTAGTATCCAGAATTTATAAAGAAATTGTTCAATTCAACAAAAAAAGACAGCCAATCCAATTACAAAATGGGAAAAAGACTTGAACAGACACTGTTCAGAAGAGGAAATACAAATGGCCAAAAGGCACATGAAGAGATGCTCAACGTTTCTGGCCATTAGAGAAATGCAAATCAAAACCACAATGGGATATCCTCTCACACCCACCAGAATGGCCATTATCAACAAAACAGAAAATGACAAGTGCTGGAGAGGATGTGGAGAAAGAGGCACACTTATTCACTTTTAGTGGGAATGTCAAATGGTGCAACCGCTGTGGAAGGCAGTTTGGCGGTTCCTCAAAAAGCTGAATATAGAATTGCCATATGATCCGGCAATACCATTGCTAGGTATGTACTCAAAGGACATAAGGGCAAAGACACAAATGGACATTTGCACACCAATGTTTGTAGCAGCATTATTTACAATTGCAAAGAGATGGAAACAGCCAAAATGTCCATCAACAGACGAGTGGCTAAACAAACTGTGGTATATACATACGATGGAATATTATGTAGCTTTAACAGAATAAAGTTATGAAGTATGTAATAACATGGATGGACCTTGAGAACATTATGCTGAGTGAGACTAGCCAAAAACAAAAGGACAAATATTGTAGGGTCTCACTAATATGAACTGACATTAATTAATAAATTTGGAATATTTTGTTGGTAACAGAGACCATCAGGAGGTAGAAATAGGGTAAGATATTGGGTAATTGGAGCTGAAGGGACAGAGACTGTGCAACAGGACTGAATACAAAAACTCAGAAATGGACAGCACAAGACTACCTAACTGTAATGTAATTATGTTAAAACACTGAATGAAGCTGCATGTGAGAATGATAGAGGGAGGAGGGCTGGGGGCATAAATGAAATCAGAAAGAAAGATAGATGTTAAAGATTGAGATGGTATAATCTAGGAATGCCTAGAGTGTATAATGATAGTGTCTGAATGTACAAATTTTAAAAATGTTTTTGCATGAGGAAGAACAAAGGAATGTCATTATTGAAGGGTGCTGAAAATAGATGGTTATTAATATTTTAAAATGTCACCTTATAATTGGAGCTGAAGGGATACAGACTGTGCAACAGGACTGGATACAAAAACTCAGAAATGGACAGCACAAGACTACCTAACTGTAATACAATTATGTTAAAACACTGAATGAAGCTGCATGTGAGAATGATAGAAGGAGGAGGGCTGGGGACATAAATGAAATCAGAAAGATAGATGTTAAAGATCGAGATGGTATAATCTAGGAATGCCTAGAGTGTATAATAATAGTGAAATGTACAATGTACAAATTTTAAAAATGTTTTTGCATGAGGAAGAACAAAGGAATGTCATTATTGCAGGGTGCTGAAAATAGATGATAATTAATCCTTTAAAATGTCACCTTATGTGTGAGACTAAAGCAAAAAATGTTTATTTGTTACAAAATTTAGATTTTGACTAGAGCATTTCCTAATATAACTCATGTAGATAATTTGATTGAATGTCATAAGTACTTGGAATCTCAGCTAGGACATGAGATTTTGTTGGTTTGTCAGAGTGATGCCCCGATGAATCCCAGAGTGATATGATCAGTGACTGGAAACATACTTGTAAGCCCCCTTCGGGGAATGGTGAGAGTGGGGAGAAATTCAACTTCCCCAAGTTGAATTCTTGATATTCTCACAAGCAGTGTGGACAACCAAAGCTATAGACTGAGCCCCCAGTCTTGGGGTTTCTTCATATGAAACTTAACCCCACAAAGTATAGGTCAAGTCTACTTAAAATTTAAGCCTAAGAGTCACCCCCAAGAGAGCCTCTTTTGTTTCTCAGATGTGGCCTCTCTCTCCAACCAACATGATGAGCAGTCTCACCACCCTCCCCCTCTCTGCGTGGGACATGACTCCCAGGGGTGTGGACCTCTCTGGCAATGTGGGACAGAAATCCTGGAATGAGCTGAGACTCAGCATCAAGGGACTGAGAAAAACCTTAGAATGAGCTGAGAATTAACATCAAGGGATTGAGAGAACCTTCTCGACCAAAGGGGGAAGAGTGAAATGAGACTGTCAATGGCTGAGAGATTCCAAACAGAGTTGAGAGGTTATCCTGGAGGTTATTCTTGTGCATTAAGTAGATATCACCTTGTTGTTCAAGATGTAATGGAGAGGCTGGAGGGAACTGCCTGAAAATGTAGCGCTGTGTTCCAGTATCCATGTTTCTTGATGATGATTGAACAATGATATAGCTTTTACAATGAGACTTTGTGAATGTGAAAACCTTGTGTCTGATGCTCCTTTTAGCTACTATATCAACAGAAGAGTAGAACATATGGAATAAAAATAAGTAATGGGGGGAACAAATGTTAAAATAAATTTAGTTTGAAATGCTAGTGGTAAATGAAAGTGAGGGGTAAGGGGTATGGTATGTATAATTTTTTCCCTCTATTATCTTTTTATTTCTTTTTCTGTTGTCTTTTTATTTCTTTTTCTAAATCGATGCAAATGTTCTAAGAAATGATGAATATGCAACTATGTGATGATATTAAGAATTACTGATTGAATATGTAGAATGGAATGATATCTTAATGTTTTGTTTGTTAATTTTTTTAATTAATAAAAAAAGTTTAAAAAATGTCACCTTATGTGTAAGACTAAAGCAAAAAATGTTTATGTGTTACAAAATTTATATTTTGACTTGTGCATTTCCTAGTATAACTTATGTAGATAGTTTGATTGAACACCATAAGTACTTGGAATCCCAAGTAGGACATGAGATTTTGTTGGTTTGTCCAGAGTGATGCCCTGATGAATCCCAGAGTGATTCATCAGTGAGTGGAAAAGTATTTGCAAAGCCCCCTTCGGAGAATGGTGAGAATGGGGAGAAATTCAACTTCCCCAAGTTGAATTCTTGATATTCTCACAAGCAGTGTGGATAACCAAAGCTATAGGCTGAGCCTCCAGTCTTGGGGTTTGTTCATATGAAACTTAACCCCGCAAAGGATAGGTCAAATCTACTTAAAATTTAGGCCTAAGAGTCACCCCCAAGAGAGCCTCTTTTGTTACTCTGATGTGGACTCTCTTGCCAGCCAACACAACAAGCAATCTCACCACCCTCCCCCATCTGCTTGGGACATGACTCTTAGGGGTGTGGACCTTCCTGGCAATGTGGGACAGAAATCCTAGAATGAGCTGAGACTCAGCATCAAGGGATTGAGAAAAACCCTAGAATGAGTTGAGACTTAGAATGAAGGGATTGAGAAAACCATCTCGACCAAAAGGGGGAAGAGGGAAATGAGACAAAGTGTTAATGGCTGAGAGATCCCAAACAGAGTCGAGAGGTTATCCTGGAGGTTATTCTTACGCATTAAGTAGATATCACCTTCTTATTCAAGATGTAATGGAGAGGCTGGAGGGAACTGCTTGAAAATGTAGAGCTGTTGTTCCAGTAGCCATGTTTCTTGAAGATGATTGAAAATGATATAGCTTTCACAATGTGACTGTGTGATTGTGAAAACCTTGTGTCTGATGCTTCTTTTATCTACCTTGTCAACAAACGAGTAGAACATATGGAATAAAGAAAAAAAGATTTGGTAATAGGAGATATCTTCCTAATCTTTACACCGAAAACACAAGCAACTAAAGAAAAAATAGATAAATGGGGACTCCTCAAAATCAAATGCTTCTGTACTTCAAAAGACTTTGTCAAAAAGGTGAAGAGGCAGCTAACTCAATGGGAGAAAATATTTGGACATCACACAATGGACAAAGGTTTGATATCCTGTATACATAAAGAAATCACACAACTCAACAACAAAAGAACAACCCAATTATAAAATGGGCTAAAGATATGAATAGGCATTTTTCTGAAGAGCAAATACAAATGGCTCAAAAGCTCATGAAGAGATGTTCATTTTCATTACTATACGGGAAATGCAGATCAAGACTACAATGAGATACCACCTCACACCTATAAGAATGGCTGCTATTAAACAAACAGGAAACTATGAATTTTGGGGAGGATGTAAAGAAACTGGGACACTTATGCATTGCTGGTGGGAATGTATAATGGTGCAGCCACTATGGAAGTTCCTTAGGAAACTAAATATCGAGTTGCCCTATGACCCAGCAATAGCACTACTTGGTATATACCCAGAAGAGCTGAAAGCAATGACAGAAACAGACATTTGCAAACGATATTCATAGCAGCATTATTTACAATTGCCAAAAGATGGAAACAATCCAAATGCCCATTATACACTAACAGATGAGTGGATTAACAAAATGTGGTCTAGACATGTGATGGAATATTATGCAGCTGTAAGAAGGAATGATGTCCTGAGCCACATGACAAGGTGGATGAGCCTTGAGGACATAATGCTGAGTGAAATAAGCCAGACACAAAAAGATAGATACTATGATTCCACTTTTATGACCATGGTAAAGATAAAATCAGAGGCTTATAAAACAGAATATAAGGGTACATATGGAGATACATAGACGCTAGAGATGGGTGAATGGTTGGCTAATGAGGTTGAACTTAAATGTAAGAGAATAGACAGGAGTGAGGTGGTTTCTAGTGGGTGTATAAGTAATATTATCATATTGAAGGTGAACAAGATTGAAAGGGGTTGTATAGACCTATGTGTCCCACTGATTAACACTGAAAATATAAATACATTCTTGCAAGAACTTCTTCAAAGATATGATTCATGTACAAAGGGTGTTTTCACCCAAGGTACAAGGGGAAAACTGCTATTGCATGCTATGGAACAGGAAACCATCAGCAGTACTACAGGATCACCAGGGGTAAATAATGGGGGAGAGACACGCTTTAAGGGGAGGTTTAAATTTCTTATTTGGTGTGGGTATTTATTGATCTCTCTCTTCAGAACAATGAAATAATCTAAAATTGAGAGTGTTGTACTGTGGAATTTGGGCATTATATGTGATGCCTGATGAATGCAGGTGGCTGAAGGATGCACTGATTGAGAAGTAAATAGCGAACGATGGTGTATACTTATGATCAAATACTGTGCAGCTACAAAAAGGAGCGATGTCGGCGGGCCGCGGTGGCTCAGCGGGCAAGAGTGCTTGCCTGCCGTGCCGGAGGACCCCGGTTCGATTCCCGGCCCCAGCCCATGTAAAAAACAAACAAACAAACAAAATATAATAAAACAAGAAAATGTTTAAAAATGTTTCCCTTTCTTCCTCCCTTCCTTCCTTCCATCCTTCCTTCCTTCTCTGTCTTTCCTTCCTTTCCTCCCTCTCTCTTTAAAAAAAAAAAAAAAAAAAAAAAAAAAAAAAAAAAAAAAAAAGGAGCGATGTCGTGAGGCATGCAATGATGTGAATGAACCTGAGGGACATTTGGTGAGGCAAAATAAGCCAGAAATGAAAGAACAAATATTGTAAGATCTCTATGCCAGTTTGAATCTGTGGTGGACCCCAGAAAAGCCATGTCCTTTAATCCTCATTCAATATTGCTGGCTGGGAACATTTTGATTGTTCCCATGGAGATGTGACCCACCCAATTGTGGGTGGTAACTTTTGGTCAGATAGCTTCCATAGAGTTGTGACTCCACTCATTAATCCTTTAAAAGAGGAACATTTTGAAGAGAGTCCTTTTTAGAGCCACAAGAAAGCCACAGCAGAGCTGAGCAGAGCCAGGAGGCCAAGAGAACCAGAGTCCACCAGCCAGCGACCTTTGGAGATGAAGAAGGAGAACGCCCCCGCGGGAGCTTCATGAAGCGAGAAGCCGGGAAAGAAAGCTAACAGACTGTCACCATGTTGGCCACCACCTGCATTCCCAGTCGAGAGAGAATCGGTGAGCCCATTAGCCTTCCTTGAGTGAAGGTAACCTCTTCTTGGTGCCTTAATTTGGACATTGCTTTAATTGGGACATTTTCTTGGCCTTAGAACTGTCAACTAGCAACTTATTAAATTTCCCTTTTTAAAAACTTTTCCATTTCTGTTATATTGCATTTCGGCAGCTAGCAAACTAGAACAGTCTCCTTTAGAAAACGCTTATAAGAAAACAGGGGCCTAGATTGTAAGCTCTTATAGCATTCACATTTAGTCCAGAGTGGCAATTATTATTTCTGGATTTTTGAGAGGCTGTTTTATATATATATAACCTGGTATTTAGAGATAAGAACGAAGCCAATCAGGTCAGGATTACAGTATTTCAGAACACAGGGGTAAGGAAGACATTGTTTATATTTTAGAACTATACGTACTCTTTGAGACCAAAGGAAAGAAGATTTACTTTGTTTGGAACCTAAATTTTCTGTAGCACATAATCTAACTCAAACTGTCTGCATAGCTCATTTGAACAATCGAAACACAGGGAGCCCAGAATAAGAATGAGCACCTTTAATCCTTTATAGCTTAATGTAATGCCTGGAAACATTCTAGAATGTATTAAGCAGATAATCAAAAGGTATTGGCAAAGTCCCTTGGGGGATGCGAGGGACTTTCATAGTTTAATATGAAACTATTAAACTTTACTACTGGGGAAACCACTAATACTGAGTCAAACATTAGGGACACCCATGTCAATAGGCTAAGCCCTTGACCTTGAGGCTTGCTCTTGTGAAGCTTAGGTATGTAGCAGAGAAGCTTAGCCTACTTATAGGTATGCCTAAGAATTACTTCTGCAGGACCTCTGTTGTTGCTCAGATGTGGCCTCACTCTCTCTAAGCCCTACTCTGCAAGTGAAATCATTGCCCTCCCTGCTATGTGGGACATGACATCCTGGGGTGACAGTCTCCCTGGCAGTGTTGGAAGATGATTCCCAGTGATGAGTCTAACCCTGGCACCATGGGACCAATAATGCCATCCTGACCAAAAGGGGGAAAAGTAGTGTAACTAATGAAGTACCAGTGGCTGTGAGAGTTGAGATAGAGTCGAGAGGCTTCTCTGGAGGTCACTCTTGTGCAAACCTCAGTTAGACATTGCTAACTATCATAACTTGCCAACCCCCAATCAAAACCATTCCATCCAATCCTAAAGAACACCTAGGGCAATATATAAAATTCTACAAAGGTTCCATGCACTAGGATAACTTCCCAGAAACCTATAACCTCCAGATGGGTCCCTGGACCAGATAAGTCCTGAAACCCAGAAGGTCCAGCCTCTCCAGAGCATCAGCTACTTCCCCCACATTATTGACAGCCACTTCCAACATGTAAAAGTTAGAATGGCCATAACCCAAATACCCCTAAAGAGTAGGAAAGAAAGATCAAAGGTGATGGTGGAGTTATACAGAGAAGGTAGGGTTTAAGAAATTAATATGATTGCTGAATCATTGAATTGATATTTCTTTTGGTCTCCAGTATTTTAGAGCAGCTAGAAGTAAAAACTTAAAATTGTGTAATTATAACTCATATCAAACTCTGAAATCTGTCCTGCAACTATTGTTGTGCTGTGCTTTGAAATTTATTGATTTTTTGTATACATGATATTTTTCACAAAAAATTTTAAAAAGTTGATTGTGATGATGAAAAAGAAAATATTTATTCCCTCTAGCCTCCTGTGTTCTGGAGCAGCTAGAAGGAAAAATCTGAGCTGATGGTATGGTAGCCCATGACACACTCTGGAATCTGTCCTGTAACTACTTGTTGAAGAGTGCTTTGAAAACTATTGCTTTTTTTCTTTCTTTGTTTTGTACATATGTTATACTATACAATAAAAAAGTTTAAAAAATTTTTTAAAAAGCACATAATGAGATTCTCGTTTCTCATTAGCTATAAGGGATATGCAGATCAAGACTACAATGAGATACCACCTCACACCTATAATAATGGCTGCTATTAAACAAACAGGAAACTACAAATGTTGGAGAGGATGTGGAGAAACTGGGCACTTATGCACTGCTGGTGGGAATGTCTAATAGTGCAGCTGCTTTGGAAGAGAGTCTGGTGGTTCCTCAGAAAACTAAATACCAAGTTGTCCTATGACCCAGCAATACCACTTGGTATAACCCAGAAGAGCTGAAAGTGGTGACACAAACAGAGGGTCACACACCTATGTTCACAGCAACACTATTCACAATCACCAAAAGAAGGAAACAATTCAAGTGCCCATCAACAGATGAGTGGTGTCATGGTCAGGTTCATGTTTCAACTAGGCCAGGTGGTGGTGCCTGGTCATCTGGTTGGGCAAGTGCTGGCCTGTCTGTTGCTAGGAGGACATTTCATGTAGTTAAATCATGATTACATTGGCCGCATCCACAGCTGATTGCATTTGTACTCAGCTAAGGGGAGTGTCTTCTGCAATGAGTGACACTTAATCTAATCACTGGAAGGCTTTTCAGGAGAAGTTAGAAGAGACAGTCACTCTTCCTGCTTCCGCCAGTGAGCCTCTCCTATGGAGTTCCTCCAAACTCTTCATCAGAGTTGCCAGCTTCACAGCCTGCCCTACAGATTTTGGACTCTTCCATTTCCACGGCTGTCCAGCCAACCTCTCCTGAGAGTTTATTGTGGACCTTCATTGGAGTTACCAGCTTGCAGTCTGACTTACAGACCTTGGACTCTACATTCCCATGGTTATGTGAGACACTTTTATAAATTTTATATCTATGAATCTCACCTGCTGATTCTGTTTCTCTAAGAGAACCCTAGCTAATACAAGTGGATTAACAAAATATGGTATATAAAATGATGGAATATTATGTAGTAAGACAAAATGACGTCCTGAGCCACATGAAAAGATGGGTGAACTTTGAGGTCATAATGCTGAGTGAACAAGCTAGACACAAAAGGATAGATACTGTGTGGTTCAGCTTTTGTGACCATGGTGGGGGTAGAATCGGAGGCTTGTAGTACAGAGTATGCGGGACCTGGAGATGCATGGGGGCTTGGGGTGGGTGGGCGGCTGGCTGGTGGGGTTAACTTGGCCCTGGGTGGGAGGGTGGGGGTGGGGGTGGCTCACTGGTGGGTTTGTGGGTACTGTTGCTAATATTGGGGGTGGGCACAGTTGGGGGTTTATGTGGACTCATGTGTTGCACTGATTAATACTGCAAATGTGGATGGGTTCTTGCATGAACTGCTGCAGGGGTGTGGGTCCTTTGAGGTGGTTCATGCGGGTACTTATTTGTGTTTGTGCTGTTGTTCAGTGGAACTCATGGGTCTGTGCAGCCCCTTTCGATCATGTTCATCTTCAGTATGGTGGTGTTGCTTGTAGACCTGCTGGTGGGCCGTTTCACTTCTACCTGTTCCCTTCCACTTGAGTCCAGACTCATTGGCTGGCCATTTGCCTCTCTCTGGCTTCTGTGTGTCTCTGGGTCCCCTGTATTCTGTGTTGTGAGCTTCTTCTTTGCCTTTGCCATGGTTGTGGAAGTGGAATCACACAGTAAAAAAATAAATATATAATAGAAAGGATGAGGTAAAATAAATTGGTCAGATTGAAATATTAGTAGACAATGTGAGGAAGGGCTAAGGGGTAAGGAATGTATGAGTTTTTTCTTTTTTCTTTTTCCGGAATGATGCAAATGTTCTAAAAATGACCCCGGTAATGAATATACAACTATGTGATGATAATGTGAGCCACTGATTGTGCACCACGTATGGACTGTTTGTGTAATAAGATTTATCAATACTTCTTCCTTTTAGCCTCCTGTGTTCTGGAGCAGCCTCTCCAGAGCATCAGCTAAAAAAAAAATAACCCCACGTGGAGCACAGATGGGGAGTTAGGGCGAAAGCCTTGAGTGCGACTGAGTGGTGACTTCTGGGATTTTAGCCCAGAAAATTTCTATTTGAGAAACAGTTACTAGCTTTCTATTGGACTTTGAGACTGCTCCTATAACCGAGGGGTACAAAATAATCTTGAAACCTTAAGCACCCAGAATGTCTTTGGTGATGCCGGACAAATGTTCCAATGAGTAGGGCTGTGACCAAAAGCATTCCATAATAAAAAGCAAATGACTCCCACAGGAACATGCTGCTGAGGGAATGCAAGGAGGCAGTTGTGAGCAGGGAGCCTCTTTTCCCCTAGGGCTGATTTTGGAGCCAAATGAATTGCTGCTGGACCCCCAGACCACTTGGGCCATCTGGGTGAGGCCTTAGGAACAGCTCTTGATTGACCAACAAAGAGCTGCTTGGTTTATGGATGGCAGTTCCAAGCTGAACAGACAGCATCCCGTTTGGAAGACTGACATTCTGACTGAAGAAGGTGAAAACAAATCAGCTCAGTGAGCTCAATAGGCCTGCTGTTTGTGCCTGTGTTTGGGTTTTTACTGACTTACAGATGGTAGCCAGTGTTGAGGCCATTTGGTCAAACAGAAAGGCAATAGAAAAGTGCCGTATTAAATGGATACTCATATGGAGCATGGCCCTATGGAAATCACTATGGGAAGTTCAGGGGCGCACTAAAGTAGGACGCGTCAATGACTATCAGACTGGAAGGTGATTGGAACCAGCAAGTGGATATCCTGATATGCTCATTTGAGGTGGCCACCTGGTCCCATGCAACGAGAGGACATGGGGTAGGGGGAGCTGCAGCCATGCAGAGATGGACTGAATACAACCACACTCCTCTTGCACCTAATATCCTTTCCAAAAGGGGAAACTGGGGTGTAAATGGAGAGAAGGAAGAATGGTAGATGAGGGCAAAGGAATGAGTAAATGGGCTGTGCAATGAGGGAAAGCCAACATTATATTGGTGTCCTGAAAAAGGCTCAGAGCAATAAATGCTATTGTCTCCTACCTCAATTTTACATGATGCCTAGAAGAGTGAGGTCATTTATTGTTGAGACCACTCCTACTTTTGGAACCTGACCAGATAGAATGGAAGTGTGTAAACCTGCATGACATTGCTGAGAGACATTTTGGTCCTATTATATGCTGATGAACCGGACTTATTGTTAATGACTGATGGCTCTATTAATATGCCAGTATCTTTTAAATCTTATTTTTCAGGATTCAGCTTCTGCCATACTGCAATATGGAATAACACTGGCATTGTTGGTAAGGTTACTGTGCTGAAATTGATGGCCAGATGTGTTGGGATTTTGAGTTCAAAACCCTCTCTGGGTATAATGCTGGTCTGAGGAAAAATTTGATTTCGCTAATCATCTGCTAATTTCTATGTTAAATAGTTCTGCACAAGCTTATCACAACATGATCTATTGAATTGCAATAGATCAAGGAAGGGGCATGAATCATCAAATTAGCACAAAAATATGAAAGTGTGTGTAATGGCTTTACAGAATGGATTGGTTGTTTCTTCAAATCTATCTTTAGCCCCATGTTGGCTCCTCCAATGTTAGGTTTTTGACTGTGTTCTATAAGAGAACTTTGGCCAAAGGATAGGTTACCTATGCAGTAAAGAATCACATCTTGCCCAAAAGGAGGCCTAGCCTTTTCCTCAGTTCTTTGGGGGATAATCTTTGCCCAGGGGCCTTGGGCTAGCAAGATGAGAATTGCGCTTTAGGGTGAGGGCCAGCCATTTCTTAGGGTGAGGCTGTCTACATCAGGAAGACCAACAATGCGCTGGGTCACCTGATTCCAGATCAATGATGTGGGCAACCAATCAATCATGCCTACATGATGGAGTCCCAGTAAAATCTCTGAACACGAGGGCTCGAGTGAGCTTTCCTGGTAGGCAGTCCTCACCGTGTGTATTGTCACACACTGATACCGGTAAAGGAATGCATCTTGACTCTTCAGGTAGAAGACATGGAGGCTCCACGTTCGGTAGTTCTTCAGACTCCACCCGATGCCCCTCTTCCCTTGGCTGATCTCGATCTGCATCCTTTCCCTGTAATAAACTGTAACTAAAATAAACTGTGAGTAAAATAACTTTCAGTGAGTTCTGTGGGTCCTCATAATGAGTTATCAGCTGAGGGTGGTTTGGGGAACCCTTTGATCTTGCATTTGGTGTCAGAAGTGAGGGCAGTCTTGTGTGAGCTGTTTTCCCTCTAACTGTACAGTTAGCTAAACTCTTCACAGAGCTCAGCTCAACTCTAAAAGGAACCTGTATGATAAATCCCAACTGGCAGACAGTTAAGGATGAGAGCTCTCAGGAAAGTAAATAAAATAAGGCCAAAAAAAAAATCAATGTAATTATACTCCCCCGTATTTTTCTTCACTGGTCTTTTATACATAGTTTCTAGAATCAGTAAAAAGTTATGACATGAGGAGAAGGAAAAAAAAGTGATGTATAATCAAGAGAAAACAGAGTGAATAGAAGCAGACCTATGGATAAGTTATTGGAATTAGAAGACAAACACATTAAACAACTATTACAAACATGTAAAATAATTTGTGAGAAAATAACAATTGCCAATAATAATTGGCATAGAGACAGGGTAATGGGGTATTTCTAGAAATGGATAGAAAACTTTAAAAATGCACCAAATGGAAATTCTAGACCTGAAAAATTACAGTAGCTGACATGAAGACTGCATCAGGTGGGCTAAATAGCAAATTTGACACTATAGAAGAAGGAATACATGAACTGGAATACAGCTAAGTAGAGATTAGCCAAGCAGAGGGATTTTAAAAACTGAAGGAAAAAAAAAAAAAAGAACAGAGAATCAGTTACACTAGAGATATTACCAAAAGAGTAACATACATGAAATTGGGGTCAGAAATAGAGAGGAAAGAAAGAATAGGGCATGTTGGGGATTAAATCATGGCCCCCACAACAGACATGTTCAAATCCTAGTCCCCAACCCTGTGGGTGTGAATGCATTTGTAAATAAGGTCTTTGAAGATATTATTAGCTAAGGTGTGGCCAAACTGAATGAGAGTGGGTCTTAATACAATATAGCTGAAGTCCTTATAAACAAAGGAAACTGGACAGAGAAATAGAAGCCAGAAGTCAGTAGAAGCCAGAAGTAAGCGGTAACCAGAGGCACAGGCACAAGGAGAGAACGAGGCATGTTGCTATGTGTGTGTGTCGGGGGGCTGCCAGGACGCTGCAGACTCTTGGAGAAAGCAAGCCCTGCCAATACCTTGATGTTACCTTCTAGCCTCCTAAATGGTGAAATAATAAATTCCTTTCGTTTAAGCAAGAAAGGTTTGTGGTATTCGTTATATCAGACCTGGAAAACTGAGACAGGAAGGGAAAATATTTGAAGAAATAAGGACTGAAAAATTTTCTAGAAGCCTCAAAACACCCCAAGCTAATAAATGTTAGTCAGAACTCAATACACATGGTATAATTCCATACAGTTTAATGGGAATTTTTAAATTGTTCAATTGTTTAATGTTTGGTATTTCTTGTTAATTTTTGGGCGGTGTTCCAACTAATCAAAACAGTGATGGAGTTGCATCTGTTTAAATGGGTGCTAATTGATGATGGAAATAATTTGGCAGTGTACGATATAGAATGTTATTAATAAAGCCATATTCTTACGTCCAGATTTAAAATTTTGAAACAATAATTTACAAGTGCATTGTCTTCTACTTTGAAGAATATAAACAATTATATTCAGTTATACAAATCAACATCTTATTTATGGTAAGACACCTTATTCCACTGAAAAGTTCTGCTCCAGTGTGGAAAAATGTAAATCTTTTTCATGGTTTCTATCAATGTAAAATAAAACTTAATTCTGAAAAAACAAACACCCCAAGCAAGACAAATATAAAGGAAACCACACCCAGATACCTCATAGCCAACAGCTGAGAACCAAAGATAAAGAGAAAATATTAAAAGCAAATAAAGAGAAAAAGACATTACATACACGGGGACAAGGATAAGAATGTCAGATGACTTGTCGGAAAATAATGCAAGTCAGAAGACAAAGACGTGACATCAGTACAGTCCTGATAGACTGTCCACCTAGAATCTTACATCTAATGCAGATATGTTTTAGAAATGAAGGTGCAGTGCACAGAGTAACTTTTCAGAAACCTACAACCTCCAGATGGGTCCCTGCTCCAGATAAGTCCTGAAACATAGAGGACGAGCCTCTCCAGAACATCAGCTAGTTTCATCTACCTACCCCATGTTATTGACAGCCCTTTCCAATATCAAACATTTAGAACTGCCATAGCCGAAATACCCCTGAAGAGTGGGATGGAAATATCGAAGGTAATGGTGGAGTTGTACAGAGAAGATAGGGTTTAACAAATGAATATGATTGCTGAATCATTAAACTGATATCTCTTTTAGTCTCCAGTATCTTAGAGCAGCTAGAATAAAAACCTAAAATTGTGGAATTGCAATCCATGCCAAACTCTGAAATATGTTCTACAACTAACTGTGGTGCTGTGCTTTGAAATTTATAGCTTTTTTGTATATATGTTATTTTTCACAAAAAAAAGAAAAGAAAAAGAAAAGGTCTATTGTGATGATAAAAATATATTTAAGCCCTCTAGCTTCCTGTATTCTGGAGCAGCTAGAAGGCAAAATCTCTGGGATCTGTCCTGTAACCACTTGTTGAAGAGTGCTTTGAAAACTATTGCTTTTTTATTTCTTTTCTTTGTATATATGTTATACTATACAACAAAAAAGTTAAAAATTTAAAAACCAATGAAGGTTCAGTACGGAAATCCTGTATTTTATGTATGATTGTTCTGTAAACCTACAGCTTCTATAATTAAAAAAATTTAAATGAAGGTGAAATAATACATTTGCAGATAACAAAAGCTGGGAGAATTTGTTGTTAGAAGACCCATACTATAAGAAATAGCAAAGGAAGTCTTTCAGGCTGAAGGGAAACGATAGTAGATTGCTACTCAGATAAACAGGAAGGGGCAAAGAGCGCTGGAAATGATAACTATGATGAAATACAAACAACTACTCTTTTTTGGTACACGGTCCCGGAATCAAACCTGGGTCTCCCACATGGAAGGACGGCATTCTACCACCGAACCACCTGTGCATCCTATTCTCTTTTCTTATTAAAAAAAAAAAAGTCAATTGGCTGTTAAAAGCTAAAATATAACAATATGCTTCAGGATTTATAGTATTTGAAGAAGTAAAATAAATGACAATAGTAGTAAAAAGGATGGTGGGGAATAAATGGAAGCCTAATAATGTATGTTTCTCACAATTATATATAAAATGGCATATTAACTTTAGGTAGGCTGTGATCATTTGAAGATAAATACAATTCTTAAGGTAACCACTTAAAACATAAAGCAAAGAAGAACTGATAAGAAGCCAGGTGTGGGTATAGTATGGAGTGTTAGTAAATAATTTAAAAAATCCTGAAGAAGACAGGAAAGGAGGTAAAAATTGGGGAAAGGACAAATGGGACAAATACAAAACAAAAATCAAGATGACAGATTTAAGCTCAACTACATCAAAATAATTTTATTAAATGCAATTAAAAGGCAGAGATTTTCAGGCTGCATAAAAAAGCAAAACCCAACTATATGCTGTTAGCAAGAACACGTTAAATGTTAAGACACAGGTATAGTATAAGTGAAAAGATGAATAAAACTACCACACAAACACTGACAGAAAGAAAGCTGTTTTAACTTCCCCAAAAAGAAAATTCCAGCACCAAAGGGCTTTGACAGAGGGTGAACTCTACCAAACATTCAAAGAAGAATTAACAGCAATCTTTCTCAAAAATTTCCAAGAAATTGAAGAAGGGGGAACTCTTCCTAACTCATTCAATGATGCCAACATTACTCTAAAACCAAAGCAAATAAAGTTATCACATGAAGAGAAAACTACAGATCAACTTTCCTTATGAATATAGATATAAAAATCCTTAATAAAATACTAGCAAATTAAAGTCCCCTTGGAGGGCTGGGAAGAAAGGAAACTTTTCCATCTGGGGAATCCCTGATATTATCACAAGCAGTGGGGACAACACATTCAATAGGCTGAGCCCTTGATCTTGGGGTTCTATCTTATGAAACTTATTCCTGCAAAAGAGAAACTAAGCCTAAGAGTCACCCCCAGAGAACTTCTTTTGTTGCTCAAATGTGGCTTCTCTCTCTAAGCCAACTTGGCAGGTGAATTCATTGCCTTCCACCCTACGTGGGACATGACTCCCAGGGGTTTAAATCTTCCTGGCATATGGGACAGGACTCCTGGGATGAGCCAGGACCTGGCATCATGGGATTGAGAAAGCCTTCTTGACCAAAAGATGGAAGAGAAATGAAACAAAATAAGGTTTCAATGGCTGAGAGATTTCAAATAGAGTCAAGAGGTTATCCTGGAGGTTATTCTTATGCTTTATATAGATATTGCTTTTTAGTTTACGGTGTATTGGAGTGGCTGGAGGGAAGTACCTGAAACTGTTGAGCTGTGTTCCAGTAGCCTTGATTCTTGAAGATGATTGCATAATGATACAGCTTTTACAATGTGACCATGTGATTGTGAAAACCTTGTGTCTGAAGCTTCTTTTACCCAGGGTATGAACAGATGAGTAAAACAAACAAAAAAGGAATAAATAAATAAATAAATAATGGGGGGGGATAAAGTGTAAAAATTGAGTGGCTTGAAATACTAGTGACCAATAAGAGGGAGGGGTAAGGGGTATGGGATGTATGAGTTTTTTCTTTTTATTTCTTTTCCTATTGTTGCAAATGTTCTAAAAATGATGGTGATGAGTACACAACTTTTTGGTGATATTGTGAACCATTGATTGTACACCATGTATGGACTGTATGTGGTGAAGCTTTCTCAATAAAAATATTTTTAAAATACTAGCAGATCTGTTGACTGCGCACCACACACAGCATGTCTGCATGTTAAGAATGAGCAGTCTTCATGTTCATGCTCCCATGTTATTTTGGTTTGATAACACAAAATAAATTAAAAAAATAAAAATAAAAAAATTAAAAGTACTTTAAAAAATGCTAGCAAATCGAATCCGATAGCATATTAAAAGAATTCCACAACATGACCAAGTGGAATTTATCCCAGAAATGCAGGTGCTTCGACGTAAGAAAATCAACCTCGTACACCACATTATTTGAATTAAGAAAAAAAATCACATGATCATCTTGATGCAGAGAAGACATTTGACAAAATCCAGCACACTTTTGGGATAAAAACACTCAGAAAAAGTAGGGATAGAAGGAAATCACCTCAACATGATAAAGGGGATATATGAAAAGCCCAGAGCTAAAATCATTCTCAGGGGTGAAAGACTGAAAGCCTTTCCTTTGAGGTGAGGAATATGACAAGGCTGCCCACTTCCACCAAATGCTATTCAACATTCTATTGGCAGTCCTTGCAAAAGCAGAGGGCAAGAAAAAGTAAAGGCCATCCACATTGGAAAGGAAGAAATAAAACTATCTCTATACACAGATGACAATGCTTTATATAGAAATTCCCAAATAATTCACAAGAAAACGACTAGATCTCATACATGAATTCAGTGAAGTGGCAGGCTACAAGAGTAACATATGAAAATCAATTGTGTTTCTAAACACCAGGAAGGAACATCCTGAAATGAATTTTTTTAAAAAATAAAAAATACTGAGAATAAAATACTGAGGAATAAATTTAACATGTAAACATTGACAAGTACAAAACACAGTTGAAATAAATTAAAGAAGACCTAAATAAATGGCAAGATATCCCATATTCATGTACAGGAAGACTTAATATTATTAAGAAGTCAATGCTACCCAAAGTGATCTACAGATTCAACACAATTCCTATCAAAATCCCAGCAGCTTTTTTTTTTTTCACAAATGGAAAACCAATCCTCAAATTCCTGTGGTATTGCAATGGACCCTGAATAGCCAAATCAGTATTGCAAAAGAAGGACAAAGTTGGAGGTCTTTCACTTCCCCATTTCAGAAATTAGGACAAAGCCACAGTAGTTAAAATATGGTGGGGCTGGCATATACATGGACACGTAGACTGTTTTAGTTTGTGAATGCTGCTGGGGTGCAATACACCAGAAATGGACGATCTTTTATAAAGGGGGGATTTATTTAGAAATTTACAGTTCTTCAGAGGAAAGACAGATAGCTTTCATTTGAGTTCCCACAGAGACGTCTGCTGGTCTTCTCTCCTGGCTTCTGGGTTCAAACAGCTTTCCTGGTGTGGGTCCTTTCTGCATCTGCAAACGTCTGGGGCTGGGCTGGCTCTGAACTCTGATCTGTGTTGTGCTGAGCTGTGCTGAGTTCCTTGGAACTGTGCTGAGTTCTTTCTCTCTCTTTTGACTTTTCCTTTTAAGCCAAAAGGAGAAGGCACTCATTGCAGAATGGCACTCCCCGTAGTTGATTGCAGACATAATCAGCCATAAATGAAATTCACATGCTGATGATTTAAGTCCACAGCAATAGAACAATTGGGCACCATCAACCTGCTAAGTGGACACCCAAACCTAACTACTACATAGACCAACAGAATAGAATTGAGAGTTCAGCCACAAACCCATTCATCTATGGCAATGTGATTTTTGACAAAGGCACCAAGGGGAAAGATGGTGTGCTGGTTTGAAACTATTATGTACCCTACTAAGGTCATGTTTTAAACCTGATTCAATCCTGTGGGGGCAGCCATTTCTTTTCATTCTGATTCAATACTGTAGGGTGGAGATTTTGATTAGATGTATCTCCGTGGAGATGTGACATGCCCAATTGTGGATGTGAACTTTTGATTACATGGAGAGGTGAATCTGCCCATTCAAGGTGGGTCTTGATTAGTTTACTGGAGCCCTTTAAAAGGAGAAACATTTTGAAGAAAACTCAGATGCAGATGCTTGAAGAATAGTTGCTTTAGAGCTGTCAGAGGCTTGACTGTTTAGAGATGCTTGGAGTGTTGACAGAGAGAACAGATGCATATACATTTGTTGAGCCCAGGAGACAGCACCATGTGCCTTCTTATGAGATGCTAAGCAAGCCAGAACCCAGAGCTCTGTTCTGGAGGAGCTAAGCAAGGGCCCACAGATGCTTGAGAGGAAACCGCTGGTATCAGAAACCAGGGCCGCTATCTTACTCCATGCACAAAACTTAACTCTTATTGGTCAAGGACTAAAAACACAACAGCTAAACCTGTAACATACCTGGAAAAAAATACAAGGGAGAAACTTCATAACATTGGATTTGTTAGTGATTTCTTAGAAATGACACCAAATACATGAGCAGCAAAAGAAAACTTGATAAAATGGACTGTGTCAAAATTAAAACTCTTAGCAAAACTTGTCAAGAAGAGAGTGAGAGACAGAACAAACTAGCTATATCACGAATGAAAAAGGGGACCTACTATAGATCCTACAAAGGTCTCTCCCCAGCCATCCCACCGAGGATAACTGGAACTACCAGCTACTTCTGAGATGGATGGGGCCAGCTGGCCCTCCCGACCCCTTTAATCACTGTGTTGCCCTGTGTCTGACAGCTGGGGTGGGTATTCCAGTGGTGCCCTTTGAGTTGGGGACTCCTACACCAGCCTCCTTTGGGTATGAAGCACTAGGTCTCCTGGGCCACCCCCCACCTTCATGGCTCCATCAATTACTCTGGCAAACATCTCTCCCAGCACCAGTCTCCTCTATCACAATCTGATGGGAGAGGCAGACCCTGAGCGACACAGGACCACAACTGCTTTGGGGGGCTGCAAAGAAGGAGGGGGGTCTGGGAACTGCCTGGAGGAAGTGTCATTTGAGCCAAGCTGGCAGGAGTGGGCAAGGGGATTGCATGTCCCCTAGAACTTTGTACTGGGGCTTTCAGCAAGGGCAGGGATTGGTTAGCTCCCTAACTAAAGAAGAGCAATCTCCGGGAAGAAGAGGAGTGAAATGAATGAAGAGGGAGAGATTGGGGGCAGGGCTCCAAGTTGTGGGCCAGACCTCTCATGCCCCAGCTCCCCGCTTCCCTCCCCTTCTACCCCACCACCCTACCACCACTGCTGTCAACTAAGAGGAAGAAAGCAGCACCCATCTCCTGCATCCAGCCCAAAGATTGGGAGAAGACGGTGAGCTTCCTTCCTACCCAGGTGGGGTCCCCTTCCCCCTTCCCACCCAGGGCACAGATGCAGCTTCCATCCCTTGGAGTCCAGGGGACACTAGTTCCCGAGTGAACCTGCACTGTTTCTTGTCCAGCCAGGGCCCTCTCTGGAAGTGTGGACAGTTGTTGTGGCAGGCAAAACCCAGGTGGGGAGGCTCCAGGAGGCCTCAGGGCTCGTGTAGGGGCTGGACCATGGAGTCCCCAGAGGTGGTACAGGACCCTGGGGGTCTAGGACAGGTTCTAAGACAGGTCCCTGTGGAGGGGTAGGAGCTTCTGCTCAGTCCTGGCCCCACTGGCACTAGGATTTGCTCCAAGGGGCTTGGCTTGGGATGCTCAGCTTGGCAAGTTTGGCCATTCTTGGCCAGAGAGCCCATGTCCTCTGTTCCCTCTCCCGCATGCTCAGGTCTCTGGCTTGACGCCTTCTGGGTCACTGACCTGGATCTCAGATTGGATCTCTGAGATAGACCTTCTTAAAGGTCTTTGTCTCTTAATCCAAGAAGCATATGCCCGTTTATCCAAATCCACATTACGGTCGCTGTTTCATATCCAGGTCTCCGTTCTGCCCAGAGTGGAGGAGAGGAGAGGGGGGAGGCTTCAGGAGCCAGAGAGAGACCTGGATGCACATCCCAGTGCCAACAAACTCCCGGGCTGTGCTTTGGCCTTGTTCCCTCTTCTTTGGGCTTCAGTTTCCTCACATGTAAAATGGAGATCACAACCATTCCGTCCTCTCTCCCTGGTGGGGGTGGCTATGGAAGGAGCCGCTGGGTGGCTGATGAAGCAGGTGTGAGCCTATGACCTTTAGAATACCCATTTCTGATTAAAATAGTCCTTTTGTGGCACTTGGGATGGGGGCTGTTCCCATCCTGTGGTGGGCTGGGGTGTCTTCTGTCTGCAGATGTCTGAGGGGTGTCTTTGGGGCCTGGAGACAGACCTCTGAGGGCAAACCCCGAGGCTGGCCCAGCTCCTGGATGACTGTGCCTGTGTCAGCCCTCCTGGGGGAATCCCACACCCCAAGCTCTCAGGACTGCCTGGAGTTCTTGCCAGGGTCCAGGGAGGCACCCAGGGGCTTGGGGGTCAGGAGCCCTTTTAGCCCTGAGCTCTGGGTCCAAGCCCCATGCTCCCCACCCACCCTGCTCTTGTCTTCTCCTCCTGGTGGTCCTGAACCCTTATTCATGGGGGGGCCTGAGACCAGGCTGACCTTTGCTTCCATGTTCCCCATGTCTCTTAGGAAGAAGTCCAAACTCCTTGATGTCCGAATTCCACTAGGTCCCAACACCACCCACCACTTCAGCCCTCCTTGCAGCCCCTGACTCATTTCCACAACTTCCTATTGGAGTACCTTGAGTTCCTTGAGCTTGCCTTCTCCCTCTCACTTAAGGCTACCTCTTCTGCAGTTCCTCTACCAGGAACTCTCCTCCTTTAGGTCTCAGGCTAAACCATGCCCTCTCCAGGAGTGCCCCAGCCTCCACCCAACTTCAAGCCTGGGCCACCTGGGTCCCAGATGTCTAAGTTTGTGCTTTCCCCGCTATATGCATGCTGACTTTAATGAAAAAGAATTGGAAATTCATTTGCAAGCCTCATGATTCCTGACTTCAGACATAACTGATTGAGGGGTGAGGGTTGAGGGACTTGGGGAACCCATCTGTGTCCTCTGGGCCCCACAACCCTCTCCAGTGTCAGCGTGCACCATACTAGCCTTCTTTCAGTCTATACACTGCCACATGCCTTTCAGCCTCAGGGCCTTTGCACATGCTGTTCCCTCTGTCTGGAATTCTTTCTTTTACCTTAAACTTACTATTTTGAGATAATTTCAGTCTTACAGGACATTTGCAAAAATAATACAAAACCCAGAAGATGGTGGAATAGGATAGATTGAATTCACCCCTGCTCCAAGGAATAGCTAGAGAAGGGATGGGAGGGTGACTGAGATAGCGATTCCAGGGCATAAGTGACCTTGGAGGGTCTTCTACGCCACATAGGGAGACCCTGATTGCAAAATCTGAGGAACGAGGAAGCAGAGAGCTGGAGACCATCCAGGTGGTGCAAAGAGCCTAAGGTGGAAGACTGGAGTCCTCAGGGGTGCACGGATGGGAAGACAGCGACTAGGAAGCAAGCCAAGCCTCATTCCTTGAATGGCACATCCCCGTGACCTGCGAACCACCCCACACCCCATGCACCTGAAGCCCATCACCCACCCCCACTCCCCATACTCCAAGCGCCTCCACCCCACCAACCACCTCACCTCCACATGTACCTGCCCCACAACCCCACCCCAAGAACGCTCACCCCTGCCCCAGCCCAAACCAACTCTCCTGCGCAAGTACAGTCTCACCCCGCCCCTCCTGAGCCCTACCTCCCCCTGTCTGCCCCCTGCAGGTGGCACTTACCTTCATACCCAGGCTACACCTGCCACCAGCCCATACAGTCATGCATCCCTGCTCCCGTGAGCTCTGAGAACAGGTACATTAGTTTATAGCCCTCCCAGATCTGCACATGTGCACAGACTCCAGTCATGCTTCCCCAGCTCTGGGCAAGTGCTGACCTGCACAGCTGGGCCACATCTGCCCCCAGCCCACACAAGCGCAACACCATCCCACCGCCCTGAGTTCACATGCACACAAAGGGCCCCGCCCTCTAGACCAGCGCCATCCGGGCCCCACCCCCAGACCCGTGCACCCATACAGCCACATAACACACCCAGCTTGCACCTATATCTGCTCTGCAACACATCACTGCACTGCTGAGTCCTGCCCTGGCCCAGCATCCTGCTCCACATCTATCCCACAAATACAAAGCTTTAGACTATGGAAGGAAATCAACTCCCAAAGTAAATAATCAAGATATTTACATGGAGTGAAGACAACAGAAGATCACTAAGCATATCATGATGCAGACAGATATAGCCCAGCCTAATGACCAAATTAAAGCACCAGAGGAGAATGGACATTGGAACAACTAATCAAAGATGTTCATACAACTCTACTAAATAAAATAAATGGGAGGGCTAATCACATAAAAGAGATCAAGAGACACTAGAAGAACATAAAGAGGAATCAAAAATAATAAATAGAAAAATAGCAGATATCACAGAGTTTAAAGATGCTGTAGACCATATAAAAAACATACTAGAGACACACAACAGCAGATTTGAAGAGGCAGAAGAAAGAATAAGTGAACTAGAGGACAGGACAACTGATTTTGAATGCTCAAAACAGCAAATGGCAAAAAAGATGGAAAAATTTGAATTGGATTTCAGGAAAATGATGGACAAAACAAAGCACACAAATACAAGACTCATTAGTGTCCCAGAAGGAGAAGAGAAGAGCAAAGAACTAGGAAGAGTAGTTGAGGATATAATGGGGGGGGGGTCTTCCCAACCCTTAGAAAGGACATAAATATGCAAGTCAAAGAATCTCAATGAACTCCAAATAGACTAAATCCAAATAGACCTTCCCCAAGACACATAACAATCAGCCTGTCAAATGTTGAAGAGAAGCAGAAAATCCTGAAAGCAGCAAGAGGAAAACAATCTACTACATACAAGGGAAATCAAATAAGACTGACTTCAGACTACTCAACTGACACTATAGAGGCAAGAAGGCAGTGGTATGATATATTTAAGATCCTGAAAGAGAAACACTTACAGCCAAGAATTCTGTACCCAGCCATATTGTCCTTCAAAACTGAGGGAGAGATAAAATTTTCATAGACAAAAAAATCCTGAAAGAATTTGTCAACAAGAGACCACCCCTACAGGAAATACTAAAGGAAGTTCTGCCAGTTGAAAATAAAAAGACAAGAGAGGGAGGTCTGGAGGAGGGCACAGAATTGAAGAGTACCAGAAAGGGTAACTTAAGGGGTAAAAAGAGAAAGAGGGAAAAGAATATATAGATCTGACAAATAAATCCAAAAGATAAGAAATCTTTTGGACTCAAGAAATGCCTTTTCAGTAATAACTTTGGATGTTAACAGACTAAACTTACCAATTAAAAGGTACAGATTGTCAGAATGGATTAAGAAATATAATCCAGCTATATACTGCTTACAAGAGACTAATCTGAGTGTGGTAGTTAGATTCATTTGTCAACTTGGCCAGGTGAAGGCACCTAGTTCTGTTGCTGTGGACATGAGCCAATGGTACATGAACCTCATCTGTGGCTGATTACACCTGCAATCAGCTAGGAGGTGTGCCTGCTGCAATGAATGATGTTTGACTTAATTGGCTGGTGCTTAAATAAGAGAGCATAACGTAGCACAGCCCAAGCAGCTCAGCATACCTCACCTCAGCACTCACAGCTCAGCCCAGGCCTTTGGCGATGCAGAAAGAAAATACCCCGGGGAAGGTTGTTGGAACCCAGAGGCCTGGAGAGAAGGCCAGCAGAGATCACCCTGAGCCTTCCCACGCAAGAAAGAACCTCAGATGAAAGTTAGCTGCCTTTCCTTTGAAGAACTAATGAAATAAATTTCCCTTTTATTTAAAAGTCAATCCGTTTCTGGTGTGTTGCATTCCGGCAGCTAGCAAACTAGAACACTGAGACACAAGGATACAAATAGATTGAAAGTGAAAGGATGGAAAAAGATTTTCCATTCAATTTGTAATCAAAAGAAAGCAGAAGTAGCTATACCAATATTGGACAAAATAGACTTTAAATGTAAAGACATCAAAAGAGACAAAGAAGGACATTATATATTAATAAAAGGGACACTTCACCATGAAGAAATAGCATCATATATGTCTATACTCCCAATCAAGGAGTTCCAAAGTACATGAGACAGCCTTTGGCAAAACTAAAGGGAGTGACAGATGATTCAACCACAATAGTAGGAGACTTCAAAACACCACTCTCCTCTATAGATAGAACAACCAGACAGAAGATCAACAAGGAAATAAAGAAGTTAAACAACTTGATAAATGAATATACAGACATATATAAGTCATTGCACCCCCAAAACATCAGGATATGCATGCTTCTCTAGTGCTCATGGAACATTCCCCAGGATAGATCATATGCTAGGGCACAAAACAGGTTTATATAAATTTAAAAACACTGAAATTATTAAAGGCATTTTCTCTGATCACAACAAATGAAGCTGGATATCAATAACCACCTAAGAATGAGAACTTTCACAAACATATGGAAATTAAATAACACACTCTTAAACAACCAGTGGGTCAAAGAAGAAATTGCTAGAGAAATCAGTAGCTATCTGGAGACGAATGAAAATGAGAATATAACTTGTCAGAACTTATGGGATGTGGCAAAGACTGAGCTGAGAGGGAAATGTATTTCCATAAATGCCTATATTAAAAAACAAGAAAGAGCAAAAATCAAGGCCTTAGCTGTTCACTTGGAGAACCTGAGAAAGAACAGCAAGCTAACTGAAAAGCAAACAGAAGAAGAGGAATAACAAAGATTAAAGCAGAGTTAAATGAATGGGAGAACAAAAGAACAGAAAGAATAAATAAAATCAAAAGTTGGTTCTTTTAGAAAATGAATAAATAGATGAGCCACTAGCAAGAATGACAAAGAAAAAAAGAGAGGATGCAAATAAACAAAATCAGAAATGAGAAGGGATGCATTACCATTGACCCTGAAGAAATACAAGAAATCATAAGAGCATACTATGAACAACTATATGCCAACAAACTAGACTACTTGAATGAAATGGACAAATTATTGGAAACATGCAAACAAGCTACACTGAGTCAGGAAGAAATAGAAGATCTTAACAAACCAATCATAAGTAAAGAAATTCAATCAGTCATCAAAGATCTTTCTACAAAGAAAAGCCCAGGGCCAGATGGCTTCACAGGGGAATTTTAACAAATATTCCAAAAAGAACTCACACCAACCCTGTTCAAACATTTGCAAAAAAAAGTGAGGAAGAATGGGCACTACTTAATTCATTTTATGAAGCTAATATCATTCTAAACCAAAATTGGGTAAAGATGCTATAAGAAAGGAAACCTACAGGCCAATCTCCATAATGAACGTAATGCAAAAATTCTCAAAAAATACTAGCAATTGAATCCAACAACAAAGTAAAAGAAGTATACACCATGATCAAGTGGGATGAATCCAACAACAAAGTAAAAGAAGTATATACCATGATTAAGTGGGGTTTATACCAGGAATGCAAGGATGGTGCAACACAAGAAAATCAATTAATGTAATATAGCACATTAGCAAAACAAAAGGGAAAAAAATCACATGATCACCTTGACTGATGCTGAAAAAGTATTAGGCAAAATCCAACATCCTTTTCTGATAAAAGTACTTCAAAAGATAGGAATCAAAGGTAACTTCCTCAATATGATAAAGGGCACATATGAAAAACCAATAGCCAGCATTGTATTCAATGGAGAGAGACTGAAAGCTTTCCCCCTAAGATTTGGAATGAAACAAGGATGCCCACTGTCACCACTGTTATTCAACATTGGACTAGAAGTTCTAGCTAGAGCAATCAGTCAGGAAAAAGAAAAAAGGCATCCAAATTGAAAGGGAAGAAGTAAAATTTTCATTATTTGCTGATGACTTGATACTATAATTGGAAAATCCTGAGAAATCTATAATAAAGTTACTTGAGCTAATAAACAAATTCAGCAAGGTGGTGGGATATAAAATTAATGTGCAAAAATCAGTAATGCACACAAGCAATGACCTGAGGAGTTAATTAAAGAAAAAATTCCATTCAAAACAGCAACTAAAAGAATCAAGAACCTAGGAATGAACTTAACTAGGGATGTAAAGGACTAGTACCCAGAAAACTACATAACATTGCTAAAAGAAATCAAAGAAGATCAAATAGATGGAAAGACATTCCATGCTCATGGGTAGTAATAGTAAATATAGTTAATATGTCAGTTCTATCCAAATTGATCTATAGATTCAATGCAGTACCAGTCAAAATTGCCACAACTATTTTGAAGATTTAGAAAAACTAGTTACCAAATTCATCTGGAAAGGAAAGGGAACCCAAATAGCTTTCTAAAAAAGAAGAACAAAGTGGGGGGATTAGCACTTTCTGACTTTAAAATTTATTATAAAACCAGTGGTTAAAATAGCATGGTACTCAAAGCAATAGGCCGTGCCCTCAATCTTGGGGTTTGTTCATATGATACTTATCCCTGCAAAGGATAGGCTAAGCCTGCTTAAAATTAGGCCTAAGAATCACCCCAAGAGAACCTCTTATGGGGCTTAGATGTGCCCTTTCTCAGCAAACACAACTAGCAGAGTCACCACTCCCCGCTTTCTGTATGTGACATGACTCCCAGGGGTGTGGACCTTCCTGGCAATGTGGGACAGAAATCCAAGAATGAGCTGGGACTCAGCATCAAGGGATTGAGAAAACCTTCTCAACAAAAAGGGGGAAGAGCAAAATGAGACAAAGTGTCAATGAGAGATTTCAAACAGAGTCGAGAGGTTATCCTGGGGGTTATTCTTATGCATTATGTAGATATCACCTTTTTAGTTAAGGCATAATGGAGAGGACTGAAAATGTAGAGCTGTGTTCCAGTAGCCATGTTTCTTGAAAATGATTGTATAATGATATAGTTTTCACAATGTGACTGTGTGATTGTGAAAACCTTGTGTCTGATGCTCCTTTTATCTACCTTATGGACAGATGAGTAAAACATATGGATTAAAATAAATAAATAATAGGGAGAACAAATGTTAAAATAAATTTAGTAGATTGAAATGCTGGTGATTGGTGAGGGTGAGGGGTAGGGAGCATGGTATGCATGAATTTTTTTCTGTTTTCTTTTTATTTCTTTTTCTGGATTGATGCAAATGTTCTAAGAAGTGATTGTGGTGACGAATATACAACTATGTGATGATATGGTGAGTTATTGATTATATAACAATAATGGAATGATCATATGGTAAGAATGTTCATGTTTATATGTTGTTATGTTTAAAAAAGAAATAGCATGGTACTGGGTGGTACAAGGGTGGTTCAGTGGCAGAATTCTCACCTGCTATGCTAGAGAGCTGGGTTCAATTCCCAATGCCTGCCCATGTAAAAACAAAACAAAACAAAACAACACACACACACACACACACACACACATTGTACTGGGAGCCATTTTCTTTCCTTTCACTAGCTCCCAAGGGGGGAGTCATTTTCAGGCCCCCATCTGCTTTCTCCCTTTAACCCTCCCACCTAATTTCTTCCTGCTTCCTCACTTCAATAAATCTGTTCAGCTTTGACTCGCTGTCCTACATGGATTCCTTAATGAGTCTGTGCCTAACATAATGGTGCCAAAACCCAGGATGGAGGTCAGACTGAGGTTTAGCTTTCTGGCCCCTCGGGGTGACGGGATTGCCTTCCAGTAAACTCTGTTCAGCGATTGGACTGAGGCTTGGGTCTCTGGCTCCTCAGGGCTACAGGACAGCCTTTCAGTTGACTCTGTCCCCTGAACTGGCACAGTCACTGAGGTTTCCATGTGACTGATGGCTTGAGTCCACCAGCTCAGACCATCATAATGCAACATCAGCTCACCTCCATGGCACTCAAATGTCTACAACTAGTTCGGACCTAGGTAAGTGATGACTTTCTGCCAAGATCCACCCCTTGAGAGTATAGTTTGGTGTCCAAGGGATACCTGGTGCTCAGGGAACACCAGCCCACTTCAGGGAGGTGGTGACCTAAAAACCTGAGCTCAGTCAAAACTCTCTCATGCCCAGGGAGCATTTTACACTATGCAGCAGTCAAGAGTAGCTTGGGGGATGCCTCAAGCAAAAGACTGCATGCACTCTCCTGGTCCCCAGTGACAGACTGGGGATGCCTGCCTTGTCGTCATAAGGATTGTGGATCTGGGTCCATTAGTCTCACTTGAGACCCCCTCCTCATAACACTCAGGGAGCGTTTTCCCCAAGTTTTGTCCGGTGTTCAGAGAATACCCCTGCCTGCTTTTACTCTGTGTCCTGGCCTCCAAGCTGTGAGCTTCCCATGAGTGAAACCCCAACACGTGGCAGCCTCGTGTCCCCAAGGAGATTGTAAGCCTCCCATGAACAGACCTCCATAAGCCTTCCCCAGTGCCCTGTAGAACAACAAAAACGTTGGCCACAAGTTGTCCTTCTCACTTAGCACGTGGCCTGATGCTCCCCGCTCCCTACTCTCACACATCACAAATGTATTAAAATCTCGGCCTTCCTCTGTGCCGTTCTATTCTCTATCACTTCACCTCCTTCATGGAAAACCTTCTAAGCCTTCTGCCTCTCCCCCTATGGAATGTCCTTCAGCAACTTCTTCTTCGATCCTGCTAACCACCCCCTGTCAAAGCCTAACAAAGGATTGGTGAATTATTAAGTTAGCGTGATAAGTGTTTTATGTCTGTTTAATTGTTAATTAATATATCTGGTATGTGTTCTATAGAGGATTTGAAGTCCTGGCCTAAATTTGTCTGTTGACTATAGTCCTAAAAAATGAGTAATTCAACAATTAATTAATATTTAATGAAATTAAACAAGCCTATTTAAATGCTAGCTGGTGTGTTACCTTATTACAGTAGGAGTTAATGTCTGTTTTAAGTGGTTAATGTCTGTTTATTTGCTAGTGTATTCAGTCTAGTTATTAATTAATGTGTTCCTGCATTTATATTAATCAGATGTTCATAACTGGTTACTAACTAACGCATTCCTGGCATTGTGTAGCAGTTAAAAGTATTGTTAAAAATTTTCTTCCCTTCCTCCATGTGGTAGTTAGATTCAGTTGTCAACTTGGCCAGGTGAAGGCATCTAGTTCTGTTACTGTGAACATGAGCCAATGGTATGTGAACCTCATCTGTGGCTGACTACATCTGCAGTCAGCTAGGAGGTGTGCCTGCTGCAATGAATGATGTTTGACTGAATTGGCTGGTGCTTAAACGAGAGAGCACAACGTAGCACAGCCCAAGCAGTTCAGCATACCTCATCTCAGCACTCATAGCTCAGCCCAGGCCTTTGGATATGCGGAAAGAAATCACCCCGGGGAAGGTTGTTGGAACCCAGGGGCCTGGAGAGAAGGCCAACAGAGACCATCTTGTGCCTTCCCACGTAAGAAAGAACCTCAGTGGAAAGTTAGCTGTCTTTCCTCTGAAGAACTAACAAAATAAATCCCCTTTTATTAAAATCCAATCCATCTCTGGTGTGTTGCATTCTGGCAGCTAGCAAACCAGAACAGATTTGGTACTGGAGAGTGGGGTGCTGCTGCAGTTTACAAATACCAGACATGTTGGAACGGTTTTTTGGATGGCTAAGGGGCAGATTTTGGAGGAACTGTGAAGAGAATGATGGAGAAGTCCTGGAGTGCTTGAAGAGACTGTCGGTGTAAATGGAACCACTGCCAATCTGGACAAAGGGGGACACAAAGGGACAAATTGGAATTTGCAGAGTGAGAACCATGGAAGCTTGGGTCTGAAGCCAAGAAACCTCGGCCAGGAGAGTGGACCCACATATACATGGAGAGGGTGAGTTTACCTTGAAGGGCGAGGATGAGACTCCCACCTTGTTGCAGTGAAAGAGTTGTGCAGCCTCAGGCCTTGGAGAAGGTACAGCATGCTCCTTGGGGGACTAGGGAGAGCCTGGCTGCCAACACATGGAGGGGTTAAGCATGTGCCCCGGAAATGGCAGAGAGCCCAGGGGTGGCCCTGATGCCTGGAGAGAGTGGAGCCGAGAAAAGGTGGTCTCCTCGATGTTCCCTGAGGTTGTTTTGGAAAGAGGCGGGCCACTGCATAGGCCCTCGGAAAGGGTGAGACTGCCACTTTCTAAAGCCGAAGGATGAATGGTTTTCAGACTTTGAAATCCAATGGTATTTGCCCTGCAGATTTTACATCTGTATTTCTTCCAATTTCCCCCTTTGGAAATGAAAAGCTGTATCCTGTGACTGTCCCTCCTTTGCATATTGGCACCAGACAACTTGTTTGGAGATTCACAGGTCCACAGCCAGGAGAGAATTATTTTTTGCACCTTAATATTGTTTAAGGTGATGTGAGTAGTTGCCAAGTTGACAAGGGGTGGACATGTGGTAGTTAGATTCAGTTGTCAACTTGGCCAGGTGAAGGCACTTAGTTCTGGTGGAATTGAGCCAATGGTAGGTGAACCTCATCTGTTGCTGATTTACATCCGTAGTAGGCTAGGAGGTGTGCCTGCTGCAATGAATGACTTTTGACTTAATTGGCTGGTGCTTAAATGAGAGACACAGTGTAGCACATCCCAAGCAACTCAGCATTCCTCAACTCAGCACTCTCAGCTCAGCCCAGGCCTTTGGAGATGCAGAAAGAAATCACCCCGGGGAAAGTTGTTGGAACCCAGAGGCCTGGAGAGAAGGCCAACAGAGATCACCCTGTGCCTTCCCACGTAAGAAAGAACCTCAATTTTAATATTTGCCCTTATGAAACTTATTTTTATAATAGTAAACCAAACCTACTTAAAATTAGTGCCTAACTGAGCCCCCAATCTTGGGGTTTGTTCATATGAAACTTAACCCCACAAAGGATAGGTCAAGCCTACTTAAAATTAGGCCTAAGAGTCACCCCCAAGAGAACCTCTTTTGTTGCTCAGATGTGGCCTCTCTCTCCAGCCAGCACAACAAGCAGACTCACCACCCTCCCCCTGTCTACGTGGGATATGACTCCCAGGGGTGTGGACCTTCCTGGCAACAGAAATCCTGGAATGAGCTGAGACTCAGCATCAGGGGATTGAGAAAACCTTCTCAACCAAAAGGAGGAAGAGAGAAATGAGACAAAGTGTTAATGGCTGAGAGATTCCAAACAGAGTCGAGAGGTTATCCTGGAGGTTATTCTTACACATTAAGTAGATATCACCTTGTTGTTCAAGATTTAGTGGAGAGGCTGGAGGGAACTGCCTGAAAATGTAGAACTGTGTTCCAGTAGCCCTGTTTCTTGATGATGATTGAATAATGATATAGGTTTCACAATGTGACTGTGTGATTGTGAAAACCTTGTGTCTGATGCTCCTTTTATCTACCTTATGGACAGATGAGTAAAACATATGGAATAAAGATGAATAATAGGGGGGACAAATGTTAAAATAAATTTGGAGTGAAATGCTGGTGATCGGTGAGGGTGAGGGGTGGGGGGTAATGGTATGTATGAATTTTTTTGTTTTCTTTTTTTTTTCTTTTTCTGAATAGATGCAAATGTTCTAAGAAATGATCATGATGATGAATCTGCAACTATGTGATGATATTGTGAACTACTGATTACATATGTAGAACGGAATGATCAAAAGTTACGAATGTTTGCGTTTGTTTGGTATTCTAGAAAAAAACTTAATTAAAAAAAGATTGAAAAAAAAATTAGTGCCTAAAAGCCATCTCCAGAAAATCTCTGCTGTTGCTCAAATGTGGTTTTCTCTAAGCCAAACTCTGAACTTCACCCCAACATGGACATACTTTCCAGGAGTATAAACCAGGCACTGGCAGTGTAAAACATAACGGGCCCTGGCATTGCAAAACATAACTGGTCCTGGTGTCAAGGAACATAATTGACCCTGGCACTGTGAAACATTAGCTCCAAGGATGAAACTGGTCCTGACACCATGGATGAACTGACCATAAGGGGGAAAAGAAATAGAGTTTCAATGGCTAAGAGATTTCAAATCAAGTCGAGGGGTTATTCTGGAGGTTACTCTTGAGTGAGCGTCAGCCAGAGATTGTAAACTGCCAAAACAAGGCAAACCCCAACCAACAGTGATCCAAGAAACCCTAAAAATATCTAGTGCTCTATAAAATTTTACTTATTAAGTTTTTCAGAAACTTAAAACCTCCAGATTGTTCTAGTGCCCAAGAAGCCCTGAAACCCGAAAATGCTGAACTCTCCAAAAATAACTGGTTTCATTATTCTCCCTTTGCCTTTCTCTCAAATTTTCTTTCATTCTTCTCCACCCCTTTATGAGCTATTCTCCTCCCCCTCATTAGGCCCTTAATTATCCTCCTGTTAATTTTCCTCCTAGCCCTGTCTCTTACAATGTCTAGTTAAGTTTTTTTCACAGGTTAATAGCAGCCGTGACCAACAAGCAAAATTCTGAAAACATACTCCTGCCACAAAAGAAGTTTAAAAATTTACTTCTGTTGCAGCAAAGACATCTCTATCAACAAAAAATGCCCAGAAACCCAATTAATGATGTCCCCACTCAGCTTGGAGCAATTTCTCCCCACTTAACTTTGCCCGAACTCAGTTGGAAGTAGCTAAAGAAAGACTACAATGTCCTGCTCCCTCCCAAAATTGCTTCGAGCTGGGCTACATTATCCCCCCAAACCTAACCCCAGCTCCAGTCAATTTTATAAAAATAAAAAGGCAGGAATGCCAGGTTTCAGAAAAGAAACATTGCATATTAAATGGACTCTGTAAACCAGAAGCCTCTCAGTTTCTTTTTCTCAGCTTCAGTCCCCAACTTCTTTTTCAGAGCCTGATGTTTGAGAGACAGAGCACTGTGCCAGTAACAGGGCAGTGTGTCAGAACCCCAGCAACCGATCAAATCATAAGTTAACAAGCCTCCATCCAACCAAGGGACAACACACCACATAGTAAGCACCCTCCCCTCCAGATGTCACTTTCCCTTTGTTATAACACAGCTCCTACAACAAAGAGCTGGAGCAATTTTCTCTTTCCTTTCGTGCCCCCCCCCCAGGTGAGAGCCACCTGCTTTTTCCTTTTCACTCTCCCAAGTACCTTCTTCCTGCTTCCTCACCTCAATAAATCTGTTAAGCTTTGATAAAAAAATAGCATGGTACTGGCACAAAAATAGAAGTATCGACCAATGGAATTCAATTGAGAGTGCAGAAATAGACCACCAAATTGATGGTCAAGTGATTTTTTTAAATTAATATTTTATTATAAACAACAAACAGACATACAAACATTCTTGACCCACAAACATTCTTGACATAGTTACAATCAATGGTTCACAATATCATCACAAAGTTGTGTATTCATCACCACGATCATTTTTTTTGAACATTTGCATCACTCCAAAAAAAGAAAGAAAAAAGAAAAATTCATACATGCCATACCCCTTACTATTCCTTTTCATTGATCACTAGTATTTTAATTTACTCTGTTTTAATCTTTGTTCCCTCTATTATTTGTTATCCATATGTTTGACTCATCAGTCCATACCCTAGATAAAAAGAGTATCAGACACAAGGTATTCACAATCACACAGTCACGTTGTGAAAGCTATATCATTATACAATCATCTTCAAGAAACATGGCTACTGGAACACAGCTCTACAGTTTCAGGCACTTTCCTCTAATACACCTTAAACTAAAAAGGAGATATCTATATAATGTGTAAGAATTTCCTCCAGGATAACCTCTCAACTATGTCTGAAATCTCTCAGCCACTGATACTTTATTTTGTCTCATTTCTCACTTCCTCCTTTCAGTTGAGAAGGTTTTCTCAATCCCTTGATGCTGAGTCCCAGCTCATTCTAGGATTTCTGTCCCACATGGTCAACTGATTTTTTTTTTTTTTTTGACATGGGCAGTCTCCTGGAATCAACTGATTTTTGACAAGGCCCCAAATCCACTGAACTGGGACAAAACAGTCTTTTCAATAAATGGGCATGGGAGAACTGGATATCAATAGCCAGAAGAATGAAAGAAGGCTCTTAACTTACACCCTATACAGAAATTAACTCGAAATGGATAAAACACCTAAACATAAGAACTAGCACCATTAATTAAAAAAAAAAAAAAGAACTAGCACCATAAAGCTTCTAGAAGAAAATGTAGGAAAACATCTTCAAGACTTAGCAATAGGAGGTAGCTTCCTAAACTTTACACCCAACACAAAAGCAACAAAAGAAAAAATAGATAAATAGGAACTCCTCAAAATCAAATGCTTCTGTACCTCAAAAGACTTTGTCGAAAAGGTGAAAAGGCAGCCAACTCAATGGAAGAAAATATTTGGAAATCATATATCAAAGGTTTGATATCCTGTACACATAAAGAAATCATACAACTCAACAACAAAAGAACAAACAACCCAATTATAAAATGGGATAAAATAAGAATAGGCATTTTTCTGAAGAGCAAATGCAGATGGCTAAAAAGCTCATGAAGAGATGCTCATTCTCATTAGCTATAAGGAAAAGGCAGATCAAGACTACAATGAGATACCACCTCACACCTATAAGAATGGCTGCTAAACAGGAAACTAAAAATGTTGGAGAGAATGTGGAGAAACTGGGACACCTACGCACTGCTAGTGGGAATGTATAATGGTACAGCCACTATGGAAAACAGTTTGGTGGTTCCTTAGGAAACTAAATATCGAGTTGCCCTATGACCCAGCAATTGCATTATTTGGTATTTACTCAGAAAAGTGAAAGCAGTGACACAAACATTTGCACACCGATGTTCACAATTGCCAAAAGATGGAAACAATCCAAATGCCCATCAACAGACGAGTGGATCAACAAAATGTGGTATATGGTCCCGGAGCCACGACAGAGACCAAGAAGACAGCGTACCCCATTCTGGAACGGCTGACTGGCTGGGGGAACCCGCTCCGGTGATATCGCCGAGGGGTGCGGGCTTCCCCGGGCTGGGGTGGCAGGTGGCCGGAGTCCCTCCCTCACTCCTTCCCGGGCCGGCTGGGAGGATTGGACAGGCGGTCCCCTCAAGCCGCGGCAGCTGGTGCACCCCCCACAACGCGTGGCCCCCCGGACCAGCTGGGAGAATTGGATCGGAGATCCCCAAGCCGCAGAGAACGGTGACTGGGGTCCCTTCCAAACACGTGGCTTCCCGGTCGGGCTGGGAACGGTGGATAGACACTTCCCCAAGCCGCGGCAGCTGGCGCCCCCCCACCACGCTTGGCGCCCCGGGCCGGCTGGGAAATTTGGACAGGCGTTCACCCAAGCCGCGGAGGCTGGCAACCCCCCCCCCCCCACAGCGAGAGTTTTCCAAAGTTAAAGGGGCCACAGCATCTTTTACCGGTGGGACCCGCAGACAGATGAGCGCCACGAGCGCCACCTACTGGGCAGGATAAGAAAAACAGAACCCAGAGATTTCACAGAAAAATCTTTCAACATGCGGGGTCTTACACCCAGGGAAATCTGATTAAATGCGCAGACGCCAGCAGAAGATAATGGATCACGCTCAGAAATTTGAAAATATGGCCCAGTCAAAGGAACAAACCAATAGTTCAAATGAGATACAGGAGCTGAGACAACTAATGCTGAATATACGAACAGAAATGGAAAACCTCTTCAAAAACCAAATCAATAAATTGAGGGAGGACATGAAGAAGACATGGGCTGAACAAAAGGAAGAAATAGAAAAACTGAAAAAACAAATCACAGAACTTATGGGAGTGAAGGACAAAGTAGAAAAGATGGAAAAAACAATGGATACCTACAATGGTAGATTTAAAGAGACAGAAGCTAGAATTAGTGAATTGGAGGATGGAACATCTGAATTCCAAAAAGAAACAGAAACTATCGGGAAAAGAATGGAAAAATTTGAACAGGGGATCAGGGAACTGAAGGACAATATGAAGCGCACAAATATACGTGTTGTGGGTGTCCCAGAAGGAGAAGAGAAGGGAAAAGGAGGAGAAAAACTAATGGAAGAAATTATCACTGAAAATTTCCCAACTCTTATGAAAGACCTAAAATTACAGATCCAAGAAGTGCAGCGCACCCCAAAGAGAATAGACCCAAATAGGCGTTCTCCAAGACACTTACTAGTTAGAATGTCAGAGGTCAAAGAGAAAGAGAGGATCTTGAAAGCAGCAAGAGAAAAATAATCCATCACATACAAGGGAAACCCAATAAGACTATGTGTAGATTTCTCAGCAGAAACCATGGAAGCTAGAAGACAGTGGGATGATATATTTAAATTACTAAAAGAGAAAAACTGCCAACCAAGACTTCTATATCCAGCAAAATTGTCCTTCAAAAATGAGGGAGAAATTAAAACATTTATAGACAAAAAGTCACTGAGAGAATTTGTGACCAAGAGACCAGCTCTGCAAGAAATACTAAAGGGAGCACTAGAGTCAGATACGAAAAGACAGAAGAGAGAGGTATGGAGAAGAGTGCAGAAAGAAGGAAAATCAGATATGATATATATAATACAAAAGGCAAAATGGTAGAGGAAAATATTATCCAAACAGTAATAACACTAAATGTTAATGGACTGAATTCCCCAATCAAAAGACATAGACTGGCAGAATGGATTAAAAAACAGGATCCTTCTATATACTGTCTACAGTAAACACATCTTAGACCCAAAGATAAACATAGGTTGAAAGTGAAAGGTTGGGAAAAGATATTTCATGCAAATAACAACCAGAAAAGAGCAGGAGTAGCTATACTAATATCCAACAAATTAGACTTCAAATGTGAAACAGTTAAGAGACAAAGAAGGACACTATCTACTAATAAAAGGAACAATTAAACAAGAAGACATAACAATCATAAATATTTATGCACCGAACCAGAATGCCCCAAAATACGCGAGGAATACACTGCAAACACTGAAAAGGGAAATAGACACCTATACCATAATAGTTGGAGACTTCAATTCACCACTCTCATCAATGGACAGAACATCTAAACAGAGGATCAATAAAGAAATAGAGAATCTGAATATTACTATAAATGAGCTAGACTTAACAGACATTTATAGGACATTACATCCCACAACAGCAGGATACACCTTTTTCTCAAGTGCTCATGGATCATTCTCAAAGATAGACCATATGCTGGGTCACAAAGCAAGTCTTAACAAATTTAAAAAGATTGAAATCATACACAACACTTTCTCGGATCATAAAGGAATGAAGTTGGAAATCAATAATAGGCAGAGTGCCAGAAAATTCACAAATACGTGGAGGCTCAACAACACACTCTTAAACATCGAGTGGGTCAAAGAAGAAATTGCAAGAGAAATCAGTAAATACCTCGAGGCGAATGAAAACGAAAACACAACATATCAAAACCTATGGGACGCAACAAAGGCAGTGCTAAGAGGGAAATTTATTGCCCTAATGCCTATATCAGAAAAAAAGAAAAGGCAAAAATTCAGGAATTAACTGTCCACTTGGAAGAACTGGAGAAAGAACAGCAAACTAATCCCAAAGCAAGCAAAAGGAAAGAAATAACAAAGATCAGAGCAGAAATAAATGAAATTGAAAACATGAAAACAATAGAGAAAATCAATAAGACCAGAAGTTGGTTCTATGAGAAAATCAATAAGATTGATGGGCCCTTAGCAAGATTGACAAAAAGAAGAAGAGAGAGAACGCAAATAAATAAGATCAGAAATGGAAGAGGAGACATAACCACTGACCTCACAGAAATAAAGGAGGTAATAACAGGATACTATGAACAACTTTACGCTAATAAATACAACAATTTAGATGAAATGGACGGGTTCCTGGAAAGGCATGAACAACCAACTTTGACTCAAGAAGAAATAGATGACCTCAACAAACCAATCACAAGTAAAGAAATTGAATCAGTCATTCAAAAGCTTCCCAAAAAGAAAAGTCCAGGACGAGACGGCTTCACATGTGAATTTTATCAAACATTCCAGAAAGAACTAGTACCAACTCTCCTCAAACTCTTTAACAAAATCGAAGCGGAGGGAAAGCTACCTAATTCATTCTATAAAGCCAACATCACCCTCATACCAAAACCAGGCAAAGATATTACAAAAAAAGAAAACTACAGACCAATCTCTCTAATGATTATAGATGCAAAAATCCTTAACAAAATTCTAGCAAATCGAATCCAACAACACATTAAAAGAATTATACATCATGACCAAGTAGGATTCATCCCAGGTATGCAAGGATGGTTCAACATAAGAAAATCAATTAATGTAATACACCATATCAACAAATCAAAGCAGAAAAATCACATGATCATTTCAATTGATGCAGAGAAGGCATTTGACAAGATTCAACATCCTTTCCTGTTGAAAACACTTCAAAAGATAGGAATACAAGGGAACTTCCTTAAAATGATAGAGGGAATATATGAAAAACCCGCAGCTAATATCATCCTCAATGGGGAAAAACTGAAAACTTTCCCCCTAAGATCAGGAACAAGACAAGGATGTCCATTATCACCACTATTATTCAACATCGTGTTGGAGGTTCTAGCCAGAGCAATTAGACAAGAAAAAGAAATACAAGGCATCAAAATTGGAAAGGAAGAAGTAAAACTATCACTGTTTGCAGATGATATGATACTATACGTCGAAAACCCAGAAAAATCCACAACAAAACTACTAGAGCTAATAAGTGAGTACAGCAAAGTAGCAGGTTACAAGACCAACATTCAAAAATCTGTAGCATTTCTATACACTAGTAATGAACAAGCTGAGGGGGAAATCAAGAAACGTATCCCATTTACAACTGCAACTAAAAGAATAAAATACCTAGGAATAAATTTAACTAAAGAGACAAAAAACCTATATAAAGAAAACTACAAAAAACTGTTAAAAGAAATCACAGAAGACTTAAATAGATGGAAGAGCATACCATGTTCATGGATTGGAAAACTAAACATAGTTACGATGTCAATCCTACCTAAATTGATTTACAGATTCAACGCAATACCAATCAAAATCCCAACAACTTACTTTTCAGAAATAGAAAAACCAATAAGCAAATTTATCTGGAAGGGCAGGGTGCCCCGAATTGCTAAAAGTATCTTGAGGAAAAAAAACGAAGCTGGAGGTCTCGCGCTGCCTGACTTTAAGGCATATTATGAAGCCACAGTGGTCAAAACAGCATGGTATTGGCATAAAGATAGATATATCGACCAACGGAATCAAATAGAGTGCTCAGATATAGACCCTCTCATCTATGGACATTTGATCTTTGATAAGGCAGTCAAGCCAAGTCACCTGGGACAGAACAGTCTCTTCAATAAATGGTACCTAGAGAACTGGATATCCATATGCAAAAGAATGAAAGAAGACCCATCTCTCACACCCTATACAAAAGTTAACTCAAAATGGGTCAAAGATCTAAACATTACGTCTAAGACCATAAAGCGGTTAGAGGAAAATGTAGGGAGATATCTTATGAAACTTACAATTGGAGGTGGTTTTATGGACCTTAAACCTAAAGCAAGAGCACTGAAGAAAGAAAGAAAGAAATGGGAGCTCCTCAAAATTAAACACTTTTGTGCATCAAAGAACTTCATCAAGAAAGTAGAAAGACAGCCTACACAATGGGAAACAATATTTGGAAACGACACATCAGATAAAGGTCTAGTATCCAGAATTTATAAAGAGATTGTCTAACTCAACAACAAAAAGATAGCCAACCCAATTACAAAATGGGAAAAAGACTTGAACAGACACCTCTCAGAAGAGGAAATACAAATGGCCAAAAGGCACATGAAGAGATGCTCAATGTCCCTGGCCATTAGAGAAATGCAAATCAAAACCACAATGAGATATCATCTCACACCCACCAGAATGGCCATTATCAACAAAACAGAAAATGACAAGTGCTGGAGAGGATGCGGAGAAAGAGGCACACTTATCCACTGCTGGTGGGAATGTCAAATGGTGCAACCACTGTGGAAGGCAGTTTGGCGGTTCCTCAAAAAGCTGAATATAGAATTGCCATACAACCCAGCAATACCATTGCTGGGTATCTACTCAAAGGACTTAAGGGCAAAGACACAAATGGACATTTGCACACCAATGTTTATAGCAGCGTTATTTACAATTGCAAAGAGATGGAAACAGCCGAAATGTCCATCAACAGACGAGTGGCTAAACAAACTGTGGTATATACATACGATGGAATATTATGCAGCTTTAAGACAGGATAAACTTAGGAAGCATGTAATAACATGGATGGACCTAGAGAACATTATGCTGAGTGAATCTAGCCAAAAACTAAAGGATAAATACTGTATGGTCCCACTGATGTGAACCGACATTCGAGAATAAACTTGGAATATGTCATTGGTAACAGAGTCCAGCAGGAGTTAGAAACAGGGTAAGATAATGGGTAATTGGAGCTGAAGGGATACAGACTGTGCAAGAGGACTAGATACAAAAACTCAAAAATGGACAGCACAATACTACCTAATTGTAAAGTAATCATGTTAAAACACTGAATGAAGCTGCATCTGAGCTATAGGTTTTTTTTGTTGTTGTTTGTCTGTTTGTTCATTTGTGTCTTTTTTTTACTATTATTATTATTATTTTTTTCCCTATATTAACATTCTATATCTTTTTCTGTTGTTTTGCTAGTTCTTTTCCTAAATCGATGCAAATGTACTAAGAAATGATGATCATGCATCTATGTGATGATGTTAAGAATTACTGATTGCATATGTAGAATGGAATGATTTCTAAATGTTGTGTTAATTTCTTTTTTTTCTTTAATTAATAAAAAATGCTTATAAAAATAATTTTAAACAGTGGTATATGCATAAGATGGAATATTATGTAGCAATAAGACAAAATGACGTCCTGAAGCACATGATAAGATGAATGAGCCTTGAAGACGTAAATGCTGAGTGAAATAAGTCAGACACAAAAGGGTAGATACTGTATGACTCCACTTTTATAAGCATGGTAAAGGTAAAATCAGAGGCTTATAATACAGAATACAGGGGTCTTAGAAATACATAGAAGCTTGAGATGGGTGAATGGTTAGCTAATGAAGTTGAACTCCAATGTAAGGAAATAGATAGGAGTGAAGGTGGTTCTCTAGTGGGTCTATAAGTAATATATCATATAGAAGGTGAACATGATTGAAAGGGGCTGTATATGTATATATATAATCCCACTAACACTAGAAACATAAATACTTTCTTGCAAGAATTAAAAATTAAAAATATAGAAAAATAAAAATAATACAAAACCCATATAGCCAACTTCAGTATATTCCCACACATGCCAAGATCCATGAATTTCAACATTTTTTTTGCCACATATGCTTTATCATTCTGTCTATCTATCTATCTATCTATCTATCTCATCCATCCATCCATGTATCTGTCCTCTAAACATCTGAGAGTAGGTTGTACACATCATGTTCCTTGGACACATAATACTTCCCTCCCAGTACATTTCCTAAGAACAAGGAAATTCACTTCCGTAACCACTTCAATGTCTAGAATTCTTTGACATCCTTCCTACACACTGATAACACCTATTTGGAAAAATCTCCCACCTCCCTGGTCCCACACTTCCGGGGACGTGCTCTCAGCCTTGCCTCTTTTCTGCTGAGGCTGCGTCAAAGCTGCAACTGGAGGTTTGTGTGGTTACTATAATGGCCTCTCTCCCCGACAAGTGTGACCTCTGCAAAGGCTGGGCCCCCATTTGTTTTGGCCATTGCTGCATTAATTCCCCAGCTCCCAGTACGGTGCCTGGTGTCCAGTAAGTGCTCAGCAGATGTTTAGTTGGCAAATGAATGGGTGGAAGGGTGCGTGGACAGTCCGAAGCTGGAGTTCTGGGCTGAGCATGTCAGTGACCCTCAGAGAAACTCCAAGGTTATTAACAGGGACTTAAGGAGCTGTCTGGCACGAGGCATGTGTTTACCTAGGACTGTTTTTATAAAGCATCCACCCCCCCTTTCCAGATTATTGTGACCGCAGTCGCAGCCAACGCCTGGGTAGTAAACGCTCCACCCTGTCACGGCTGCTTTCATCTTCTGTCCCCACCCTGAGACTCTGTCACTGACCCCAGCAGGCGTGGCTACGCCTGCTGATGTTCCTTCCCAAGGCTAGGGAGTAGATCACGTTCAAGGAAGACTCCGAGTAAGGCACCCAGGAATCTCCGGGCGGAAGCAGCCCGCGGCAGCAGCCCCTCCGCGCTGGGCACTGCACAGGCAGCGGCTCCGACCTTCGACGCCGTCCCGGGGCTTCCAGAGCTCGGAGACTAGCGGTCAATCCCGAGACACACGCAGCTGAGGAGTTTGCCGCGACAGGAGAGAAACGCAACCCCGTAGACTCCAGATCCCAGGCCTCTCTAGAAAGCCAATTCGCGGGCTTCCCGGGCAGGGGCCGGGCCAGGGAAGTTGTTACCCTTCCGACGTTCCCGTAGAGCTTCCCCGCGGATGACGAGGAGAAGCCAGATGCAGGCGGGCTTGCGGACAGATCCCCCAGCGCAGCAGCTGGGTCCGCGCACCTCAGCCTCGGCGCCTGCGCACTGCGGCCCCACGCCCCGCTCAGCCCGCCCCCATCGCCCTGGTTTTCAAATTTGAAACCTGCTGCTTTTCCCGCCCGAATTTGTTGACCAGAGGCGGGAGAGGGCGGAGCCACGCGCCAGCCAATAGCGCCTCAGAGGCTCCCCGGCCCCGCCCCGAAGATGACGACAGCGAGACGCTGGAAGGAATCGACAAATAAACGAGCGGCACCTAGCCGTCCCACCTCCGCGGCGCCCACGTGCAGAGGTCGGGCCAGCGGCTCCCCCTCCCCGAAGGGCCACTGTCGGCTCAGAACACGACCCACTTGGTGCTAGAAACTGAGGTCCTGGGGTCCCGGCGCGGGGTCCCTGAGGGAAGAAGGCCAGATGCAGCCCCGCTAGCCCGGAGTCTACCCAAGCGTCAGGCCTGGAGCCCGCGCCCCTCCCACTCCCGTGTCCCGCGAGGGTCCGAGGCTGCCTCGGGGTGGGCGGGCCCGTTGGGGGCGGGCCGTTGTTCCTGGGGGGCGGGGACTGGGCGGAGCGTCCTGGGGGCGGGGCCGGGCGCCTGTGTTTGTTGCACCGTGTCAGTTACATTGTAACAAAAGTGGTGCGGACGCTGCTCCGGCCAGCACCCCAGGCCCGCCCGCAGCCAGCAATTAGCGGCATGGAACCCGTGGCCAGCAACATCCAGGTCCTGCTGCAGGCGGCCGAGTACCTGGAGCGGCGTGAGAGAGGTGAGGAAGTACCTTTGGCGGGACCCCAGGGACAGCGATATCGCTGACAAGGGCCTGGACTAGACTTGGCTCCCATTGCAAAGGATGCATGACTCTGACTAGGGCAATAGACCCGGGGCGTCCCCGCCCTCAAATAGAGAGGTGTCCGCCAGCGGCCGGGTAGGGATGAATGTGGGAAATGGCCCAGGCGCCAAAGGCCCTTCCCTGGCCCTGTCGTGCCAGGGGCGCCCATGGGGACCGGCCCCAGCTTGACGCGGGCGGGGGCTCTTTCTGGCAGAGGCCGAGCATGGCTACGCGTCCCTGTGCCCGCACCGCAGTCCAGGCCCCGTCCATAGGAGGAGGAAGCGAACCCTCGAAGCTCCTGGCGCGCTGGATAGTGGGCGGTGAGGAGGGTCGGGGATGGCGGAGAGGGAGAATGGGCGCTGTCCTTCTCGGGGCCCCTCCTCTGTCCCCTTTGCTTCGTCCCTCTCGCTTGCATCTTCTGGGCCAGGTGCTCTGTTCCCGGAGGCATGCAGATCCCTAACCATTTTACCTCTTCCTGTCAATTCCCCACATCGGAAACACGCTCACATCCTTCCCATTCATTCAAGGAATATTTCTTGAGCTTCCTCCTTTGCTTTCCTTGCCTCAAATCTTTGCACATGCTGTTTCCTCCAATTTGAATGCTCCTCCTTCCACAAACCCGCCTTGGGAAATTTCTATCTTGGGTCCACCTCAAATGTCATGTCTGTGCAGGAAGCCCTTCCTGACAGCTGGACAGGCCTCTCATAGCATTTGGCTCATTTATGTCCCTAACTCCCCTGACTCCTGCTTGGGGGCTCTGGTACCAGAGGCCAGCACAAAGTCCCCATAGGGATGTTTAGCGCCACTGGGGTCCTGGGACCGGGTGATGTTGGGCAGTAGCTGATGCCTCCTCATCCCATCCTCCCTGGCATTGGCAGGTCTGTGCACAACGAGCTGGAGAAGCGCAGGTGAGTCCCAGCCCTGCCCTGACAGCACAAGTCCCCCAGGAACTCCTCCCTCAGGCTTCCCTTCCCCTGCCGTCCCTGCGGCCAGCAAGGCAGGGTCGGCACTGCCCTCCAGACCCTTTCCCCTGCAGGAGGGCCCAGCTGAAGCGGTGCCTAGAGCAGCTGAAGCAGCAGATGCCACTAGGGTCTGACTGCGCCCGGTACACCACGCTGAGCCTGCTGCGCCGTGCCAGGGTGCACATCCAGGTAAGGAGCCAGTTTGCCATGGTACCTGGAGGGGGCTAATATGGAGGGACTGGGTGGAACTGGGCAGAGACGCCTGAAGCCAGAGCCCAGCTGTGCTTAAAGTTACCACGCTTGTTAAATGTGAAGAAAAGTAGAAAATGACCCAGAGGGTAGTTCTGAACCGTAAAGGAGTTCATGCAATAAACGATAACTGTTGTTATTACTGTTATTCTTACTTAGACCCTAGCTGTGAGACATTGGGCAAGTCACAGTCTCTCTGGATTTCCGTTTCCTCCTTTGTCTGGGGTGGGGGTGGGCGGTGGCTGTTGAAAGGCACTGTGATCGGGCAGATACAAGGGTCCCTTGGATTGTAGAGGATTGGCCCTGGCCTCTCCCCTGCCCCCTTCCTTCAAGGCTTCCTGCCCTGGACAGTTTGTCCTGATGCACTCTGGGCATCTGCCCCAGAGACCAGGAAGGGGAAAGGGCAGAGAAAGCACCAGGCAGGTATCTTCCCAGGATCTGGCTCCCGCTGGGCTGAGCTCGAAGCCCCCTGGTGGGCCGGACTGGGGTTTACCGACTTAAAGCCCCAGCCTGTACCAGACATGTCAGGATTTTTACTAGGGGCCTTGGAAACAACAGAGGGCTTTTTCCATCCTGGCAGAGGAAGAAATGGAAGCACAGCCAGGTTAAGGGCCAGGTCTAACAGATGAGAGGCAGATTTAGGACCCAGACCTAGGGCCCCTGGTTTGCATTCTTTCCTTCCACAAGTATTTAGGAAGCACCACCTCTGCCAGGCACTGATGTGCCAGTGAGCAAATAAGTGGGAACCGGTCAGTCTGTCTCACAGGTGCCAGCGATACCCTCGTTATGGCTGAGTGGTACCCTAGTGGGGTCTGGAATGGACTAAAGGGCTGAAGTCCCACTTTTGCCTCTCTCCATCATGTATGGCTTGCTCTGGACTTTAAGTGATCCCGAAGTGTCTGTGACCTCTCTCCCTGCTTAGGCACCTTCTGCAGCTCCCAGTTGTAGTGTCCGTTCAGAGTCTCCATCACCCAAGCCTGTCCTGCTCTTAGTGACCCACCATAGGTGACCATCTGCCCCCTCTCCCCTACCTGAAATGCCCTCCATCTCCCTACCTCCCTTCACTCCCTCACGCACTCCAAACCCCGACTACTCCAGGGCCAGGGACCCCTCTCCCCTTTGGTAGGCAACATGGTTCAGTGTCTCACACGGAGCTTGCCTGGCCGGGCACTCAGATGGCTGATGTGTGCCTGTCAGGTGCCGGGCGGACCGTGGGCAGGACCCAGGTTCTCTCTTTCCTCGAAGTCCCTTTATCTCCTCTCCTGAACTGACACGGGCCTCCTCCTGGGCCCCTGCTTCCTCTTGCCTCCACCAGGCTGTCCTTCACTTTGCCCTAGCGTGAGCTTGGCAGCACAGATCCATTTCCAGCTGAAAATCCTCCAGTGAAAATCCACAGGATCAGTGGCTCCTGATAGGACCAAGTCTCAGTTCCTTATTTCCTGTGAAATTCAAGGTCCTTCGCAATCCAGGCCTTGCCACTGATCTGCTTTTTTGGTCTCATCTTTTTCCCATTTCCCACAGAGCTGAATGCTGTATGTTCTTCTGAGTCTCCCTTGGCCTGAATTCTTCTCCCTCTCCATCCTGTATTTCTATGCTTTGTCCAAATGCCCCCTTGGCAATTGCGCTCTTTTTATTGACCAAGTGGGTGTGGGCTTCTGCCCCCCAGGGGCTCTACATAAACCTGGTTTAATGCTGGAGGAACAGAAAGCCCTCAGCCCTGCAGTTGGGGCTGGCTGAGCCAGGGCCAGTGCTTAGTGTTTCGGGCCCCTGGATTTCAGTACTGTCAAGTGTGACTAGGAGTTGAAAACTGCTAGCTAGCCTTTGTTTGGTTCGTAGCTTTCTAAACATTTGAATTTGTTGGCAGCATTGAAAAGATTTGACAGAAAATCTGACTTCCCTGCTTCTCTTAAGAGAAACTGGGAGATCGGCACACTGGGCCTGTGTTTCCAGGTGGCAACAACTGGCTGGAATGTGGAGGTGGCTGCTTGTTTGAGTGGGAGCCTGTACATCCCTCCCTGCCCTACAATCCCTTCCAGCCTACCCCAGTTCTTCTTGCTTTGCACCAGTGTCGTCCACTCCTTTATGCTACTTGACTAGGCCCTGATGGACTTGGAAATTATGGTACCTCCCACCCCCATGGGGCAGGAGGGGCTGCCTTCTTGGAGGCTGCGGGCTGACTCTCTGGGGCCCAGATGGTGTGAGCCACCTGTCTGGGGTAGGCAGAGAGCCCTGTGTGGTGATCTGCTGCCAAGTGGTGTTGGGTGAGGCCCAGGCCCCCAGGCGGCTGACTCCAGCCCCTTGCAACTTCGGGACCCACAGAAGCTACAGGAGCAGGAGCAGCGGGCCCGGCGGCTTAAGGAGAAGCTGCGCAGCAAGCAGCAAATCCTGCGGCAGCAGCTGGAGCAACTTCGGGGACTGGCAGGGGTGGGCGAGCGGGAACGGCTGCGGGCAGACAGCCTGGACTCCTCAGGCCTCTCCTCAGACCAAGGTAAGTATCTAGAGGATGATAGGTAGGGTGGGCTGCCTGGGTGATCAGGCCTCCTGACTGGACCTTTACCCATGCAGAGGAGCTGGAGGTGGACGTGGAGAGCCTGGTGTTTGGGGGCAAGGCAGAGTTGCTGCGGGGCTTCAGTGCGGGCCAAGAGCACAGCTACTCACACGACCACTCACACGGTACCGGCACCTGGCTATGACCCTTGCCACCTGGGAGAGGGCCTCTGCCCTCAGACTACCCTCCGTTGTGCCAGGCTGACCTTGCCAGGCAGGAGCCCTCCCCAAGCCTCGAGGGCTACTTGGAGTCACCTCCTGTTGGAATGGACTAAAGGACCCTGTGTGGTAACAAGTGCTGCCCCCTCTACCCACTGCTGGCCACCCAGGCCCCTGGGCCTCCCTGAGCTCTGTGGGGCAGGCCACAAGGGCTGCCCTTCCAGGCATTTTGTTTTTTGTAGCACTTGGCTCTGCTTCCCCCAAGATGGGACAGGAAGTTTCATGGCCCCCCCTGCACAAGGCCCTACCTGGCCTATGTCCCACAGATACTGTACAGTATTTTCATTAAAAGCCTCTTTCTTAAGTTCTGTCCCTGGTCTTTCCTGATGCAAATGGGGAACACCCAGCCACAGATAAAACTGGAAAAGAGGAAGTAACATCAGCAGTCCCGTCTAACACTGTTGGCCTTGCCAGGTGGTACACATCTGATGCCACAACCCTGAGGCAGAGTGGTGCAACCCACCTGAGGGCAAAGGCAGAGGACATTGGACTTGAGGATCAAACTGAAACTTTCAGACCCCAGAGCTAGGGCTAAATGAATCCAACAAATATTTATTGAGTGCCTATTATGTGCCAGGTATTGTTCCAGGAACTTGGGACACATCAGAGAACAAGGCAAGGATCCCTGCCCGCATGGAGCTTACAGTCTAGCAATTACTGCTTAACCTGCACACTGCCTGTGACCCTGGGCAAGTCACCGCCCCTCACTATGCCTCAGTGTCCTCAGCTGCCCAATGGGAGAATAAGCAGGCCCAGCTCAAGGCATGGGTAATGGGTGTGGGGTACAGTAGAGGCCTGACAGGTCACCCTTCCCCCACAACCCACCACCCAGACAGTTAGGGTTGGAAGTTGACTTTTAATATAAGGTAAAATGTGGAAAGGGCAGCAAGATCTGAGCTAGCTTCTCTGGTGTGCTGTGGTGGTGGTGGTGGGGCCCAGCTGGCTATACGAACTGCTGCTGCTGCTGCTGTTTCTTGGCAAGGTCCTTGGCCTTCTCTGTAGCTGCCAGTGCAGTTTCCTTTGCCTTCTCCTTGGCTTCCTTGGCTGTCTCAACAAGTGTTTTGGAAGGGGCCTCACCTGTAGCAAAGGGCAGGGTGCTTGCTTCAGATGGTGCCAAGAAGATCCACCTCATCACACCACCCCCCACTGGGAAGGTGGTATTAGCCCCACAGTAGAGAAGAGGAGTCTCAGGGTCAGAGTGGGGGCAATGACAGATCCTGGCTCCAACCCAACAACACTGAGCTGGGGCTTGACCCAACAGTCTCCCTATGAAGTTCTCCCAGGCACTGCCCAGACTGCTTACCTTGCAGCTTGGCCAAGATGTATTCAAAACCCTTCATAGTCTTGGTCACGTTGCTTTTAAACCGGGCCAGACCAAATTCCTGACAGAAGATGAGGAGAGGAAGATTTATGAGCTGCCTGCTGGCCCCCAGCCCAACCTCTTGACACATACCCTGGACCCCAGAGCCCCAGCAGCTCCCACCATGCCACTCACCTGGACAGCCCTAGAGACGCCAAATAAACTAGAGGAGACCCAGGCTTCCCGGCGGATTTCGGTCCAGCCACTGTTATCAGAGTTCACACAGTAAACACATCGTTCCTCCACCACCTGTGCAGGGAGTCAGGCCAACCACAATCACTTGGGAGTCGTCCATTTTGCTAACTTGCCCATCAATTTGACTCCCTGCCTCTTTTCATGAGGGGGAAGCAATACAATGAAAATCCAGTCCTTCCCCTTACTGCATCCCAGTGAACTGTGTTTATGGATAGGGAATAAGTCCATAAAAAATTTTGCTCTCTAAAATCTCTCTTCTGACCATTCAAACTAGAAAACACACAGACTCTTGGGACCAGCAGAGGGCCCTACAGCCCTGTCCCATCCTGTTCCAGGATTTCCTGTTTTGTACCTTTATGTCTAGAAATCTGCAGGGCTTTTAGCCTGCCCTCCATCCACTAGTAGCTTGTGAGCTCCTTGGCAGTCCAAATAAAAATGGAAATCACAAAAATGATCATCACAGATATCCTTCCCAGAGAGGAGAAAGAGGATTACCGCCTCTAAAAGAAATACTTAATAGACATTTCTCACGGCTTGATTCCTATTTTGGTAATTTACAAAAGACAGAGGAAGTGCCCTCATCCGTAATGACTTCAGACAACTTTAGGGCAGAATACTGTGAGATACGTTAGCCGCCCGCTTGCCCTGTGCCCCACAGACACTTCCTCTCTCTGAACCTCACTTCCCTCACCACACAGTGGAGTCACACCACCGCCAAGACTAACAGGAGGATTATCTAGGAAAGAATGAGAGTCCCCTGAAAGCTTTCAGGATACTCACATAGGAGAAGATACCACAGACTGTTCCTTATATCATGGGTTTCCAATCCCTTTTATTGGCTAGAGGTAAAATATATGTGGAACCCTTTCCCCCAAAACCTGAGGCTGAAATCCGTTAAGTAAAACACATAAAAGTGGAACTCCTCTCATTAAAGTGGGGTGGGGGGCCAACCCACCCCCACTCCCAAGCACATCCAAGGCACCTTAATGACTTGACAGATTTCTGTTTCAAAATCACTGCTTCCTGCCTCCAGTTTCACTCCTCTGAGCCAAGCAACCTATGTGTGTGCTGGGTGCAGTGCGTGTGATTTGCATTTATACTTGCAAAAACTGTAAAACAGGTGCCTCTCACCCCCAATTATACGAATGAATCAAAGGACAGGTTCTGAAAGAATAGTGAAGAGTCTCTGTGACTGTACTCTAGTGTGATCACTTCTCAGTAACCCAGACTTGTCTTGGCTCACAGAAGCCCCCTCACCATCAGCCGGGCGTGGTTGATGTTCCAGGTGAAGGTGGTCATGGTCTGATTCTGTGGGTCCACAATAGAGTCCTCCAGGATGTACACCGAGTGAGCGACATTGGCAGGAAACAGTCGCTCCGCCCAGCGAGGCATTCTGTTGGTCTTGGTCAGGAGTCGCCGGGACAGGAGTTTCTGGTCAGGGGTCACCTCCCGGTGTACTATGTCTTCCGTCAAGACATGTTTGCTGCAGGGGGTAAGAGTGAAGATGACCCTTGGGAACCCGCTCCTGTTGGACTGCTCATCTAGAGCCACCCGACCCAGACTGGCCATGCCTTCACGGAGTGTGGCAGGGTAATCTTTGCTCAGGTTCAGAGCTAAACTGAAGAGGCCCTTTGGGCCTCTCCCAGGGCAAACTTCAACTCCGCCCGGTCAGTGACCTGGATTCCTGGGCCTTCCCCCAGAGTTGGACCTAATGATATAGAGAGCGGCGGGCACGGAAGTAGGCAAGGGGCCTAATTTCCAACCCTAAGATCCCTCCCAAGTCCTGTGCCGCCGACTCTTCCTGTACCCTCATTCTGAGATGAGAAAACGTTCAACCAGGGCCTCATGTAAACAACGGCCCAGGCCAGCCTCCTTCCAGGACCTTGCAAGCATAGCCTGACCACTTCCTCTGTAAGAGCCTAGGGTTCTGAAGCCCTCCATCCTCCCGGCGATTCCCCACCTCAGACTCGGCATCGCGTTCTTCCCAGCCCACTTACGCGGGGGCTGCCCAGGTTTCAATGCCCAAAGAGTGAAAGCGGCTGCTCTTTCCCGGACCACGTACCTATAGGGATTCGGGTACCGCTGCCAAAAAGCAGCGAACACTTGGTCCCAGGAACTCCGAAGCACGCTCTGGCCCAGGAAATATTTCACCATCGTCCCGGCCGGGGCGGGCTCAGCACCCGCGCAGCATCAGGAGTGCGGAGCCCGGGGGGGCAGGCGGAGGCCGGACCGGGGCTCGGCGCAGGCCCGCCAGCTTCGCAGCTCACTCACCGCCGCACCACGCTCAAGCCGCAGCCGCCATGAGGAGGTGTCTGGTCGCGCGCCACTTCCGGCGCGGCCGCGCGGCACCCACCACTTCCGGTGACCGTGCACGTGACCTCGAGGTCCCGCCCCCTCGCCCTATCGCCCCCACCCGCGGGAGTCGCGGCGTTGTGGCCCGGAGCAGTGTCGGAGCTGGAGCCCGGCTTGCACCAGGAATCTGAGCCGGAGCGGAGCCTAAGTCGGACCCACGGGCAAGCAAGCTGGGCAGCGGCGTGCAGCGCCGTTGAGGGTGCTGCCCCGCGCGCTCCCAGGCCGCGGAGTTTCTGTGGCACCTCGAAGGAGGATCAGCTCCCGGAGCCGAAGAGCCGGGGCAGGCGTCGGCGCTCCCGAGATACGAGGCCCGACCGGAGCCCCCGCCCGACGCGGGCGTTCCAGTCGTAGGTTGGCACCTGGGGTCGGGGTCTGAGGCTTGGGCACTGACTGGGCCGAGCGGAGATCCGGGTTTGCCTCCCGTCTCCGCTCAGGACCGCGAGTGGGTGAGGCGGCCCCGGGAGCATGAGCGGGCAGCGCGTGGACGTCAAGGTGGTGATGCTGGGCAAGGAATACGTGGGCAAGACGAGCCTTGTGGAGCGATACGTGCACGACCGCTTCCTGGTGGGGCCCTATCAGAACGTGAGTGCACCCCGCCGGGTCGGGCATGGATGGGAAGGGGCGGCTAACCCGCACCCGCGGCCCTGACTTCTTCCCTATCTTCGCAGACCATTGGGGCTGCATTCGTGGCCAAGGTGATGTCCGTCGGAGACCGGACAGTGACTTTGGGTATTTGGGTAAGTCCACTGGGAAAGTGGTCCTCCCCATCACTAGCTGACTTGTGGACTCAGCCCATTCCTTTAGATCCCAGTTTCATCATCTAGACAATAGGGGTCTAGAGGACATGGCCTCAGTTTGTAGTCCTGGGGAGTAGCTTAGCAACTCAGGCCCGGGCTGAGCGCCCTCCTGCCTGCCTTTCAGGACACAGCGGGCTCTGAGCGCTACGAGGCCATGAGCCGAATCTACTATCGGGGTGCCAAGGCTGCCATCGTGTGCTATGGTAAGGAGGGGAAGGGAGTTAAGGGTGGGTGTGAGGCTGAGCTCAGAGAATAGTCTCTGACCCTTGGTTTTATCTCCTCTGTGTCCCTTTCCCCCAAGACCTCACAGACAGCAGCAGCTTTGAGCGAGCAAAGTTCTGGGTGAAGGAACTGCGCAGCCTGGAGGAGGTAAGTGGTCAGACCTAGCTAGAGGACCAGAGGTTAGGACACTTTTGGTCCTTTAGGATGATCCTGGCCTTGCCTTCTGTCCTAGGGCTGTCAGATCTACCTTTGTGGCACCAAGAGTGACCTGCTAGAGGAGGACAGGCGGCGGCGACGTGTGGACTTCCATGATGTCCAGGACTATGCAGAGGGTAGCTGCTCTTCAGCTCCCGCGGGTTGGGGAAGGAAGTAGATGGTTAGGTGGTCAGTGAAAACAGGGACTTCCTTGGCTGCTGTGGTAAGGTCCTCTGGGAAGGTGTTTTGACATCCCTGAACCTGTGGAATCCAGGAGATTCCCTGAACACCCCTCTTCACCTTTGTCCCATGCCCATCTTATTCTCAGGTATGAAGCTTTAGTCACTTGTCTTTACAGATATCAAAGCTCAGCTCTTTGAAACATCTAGCAAGACAGGTCAGAGTGTAGGTAAGTGCTATTCTGGGGCCTCAGAGTCAGTCACCATAGAGAGCCCTACAGGGCTGGGTCACTGGGTGACCCCAGGTCTACTGGCATTAGGCCCTCACTGATCATCCTTTTTCCTGCCAGACGAGCTCTTCCAGAAAGTGGCAGAGGATTACGTCAGCGTGGCTGCCTTCCAGGTGATGACAGGTGTGTGTTTCCCCAGCCTCTATGGAGACTTCTACTAGGTCCATGCTACCTGGCCCCCTTCACGAGTTACCTGATCCCCCAACAGAATGGTATTGAACTGCCATCTTTCTTTGACAGAGGACAAGGGTGTGGACCTGGGCCAGAAGGCAAATCCCTACTTCTACAGCTGTTGTCACCACTGAGTCACCATCCACCTGGCTTGGAATTCCCCAGAGGGGCCAGTCTTGCCTGGGCTTGGGGTGGTCGAATGTCTGAGCTACCCCAGTCCCTATGGCAGCAGAAGCAGCACCTGCCTGTGCTGGCCCATGGAACAGAGGCAGCACTGGGCTGACTGATGGGCAAGAGGGGGACTGATTTGGACCCCAGGCTTTGCTCTGGACAGCACTATGCCTGCAGATTATTTAAGTGGCTTCTGATCTGTAAATAAAATCAATGCACTGTGAATCACACTCAGCCCCTTTCCCTGCTGTGTAGATTGGGTGTTAAGACACCTAGCTTTTTCTGGGGCCACCTGGCTGACCTCACTTCCTACATGAAAGCTCCTCCTACCTTTCATTTTCCTTTGTAAACCAAGCAACCCTCACCCACCTGCTGTGGCCGAGATACTGGGAAAAACAAAGGCCCCTTCCTGTTCTTTAGTGGGGACAGAGATAAGGTGAGAAGCTGGGGTTAGGGCAGTAACAACCTCATTATTCCTTCTGCCTGCCGAGAAGAGCAAGGAGTGCACGTAAACAGTGTTCAGTGATAAAAGGGTTGAGCATCCCTACCTCAAGAAAGGTTAGACTGGCTCTCTCCTCCATCTGTCATGCCTGGCCCCAGGACTTAGATCCCAAGCTTCCCAACATCCTACAAGGTGGCTTAACGGTAGAACGATATAGGAAGAATCTTACGAATCTAGATTTGGGTCCAATTCAGTTACTAACCTTGAAAATGGACTTAAACCCTCAGCCTGAGTTCTCATCGGTAAAAATGAGGCGATGACTATCTACTTCAGTATTGTGAAAATGGTTAAGTGAAAAGTAACTATAGTACTAAATGCTTCTTGTCCCAAACTCTCCTCTGATGGTTTTTGGCTGAAGGAGCAGAACAGGACTAGATCCTAAGTGGAGGTAAACTCCCATGGTTTCCCTAAAGCATATTTGTGGGCCTTGGAGGGCCAAACATATCTGGAGGAAAGGTGTTAGTGTAAACAGGAAAAAGGAAATGTTGCAGTCCTTTCTGGTATGGAAAGGGAGGGGCCTCACCTTCCTGTTCAGCCTTTGCCCCAGCTTCCCAGTGTTAGGCTTGGGCTGATCTTCTGCAATGCCTGCCACCTGCTCTGAAGAATGAGAAACTGGACCAAGATGGTCAGATTGACACTCAGAAAGTGCTCTGGTTCCACTTCCTTTTTAAAAACCAATTCCTCAAATACCCTTCCTTAATGGGTTATGAAAGCTTCCTGTGAAGAGACTGAAATGGACAACATCTACTCCTGACAAGAGAGAAAGACATTTGGGCAGCAAGTGGCTCCTGGAAGAAGCCCACGCCATTCCCAGAATGTAGGTGCCTGGGGGAAGGGCTCAGCTCCCCACTTCAGGAACTAACTGAGCTGTCTCCTGCTCTTCTCAACCACTCCTCCCTCCTGTTAGGCCTGTCCCCACGGACAATAAAACAAAACACAGGGCAAGGGCCATAAGAGTAAAGTTAAACTTTACTTTACAGTAATTTTTTTTCTATATACAAAGAATTACAGTACATGTTTATGGGGACTCCTAGCACAGGGCTTCCCTCTTTTTTCAACTAGGAGTTTCACTTACAGCTGACAATCTACTGGGGGGGGGGGGGAACAAAACAGTGATGGACGCTAGCTGAACCCCCCACCCCTTTCTTAAAAATATAAAGACCTCTATTGTCAGCTTGCTTCTTTGCCAAGACCTAGAAATTGCTCTTCTGTGAGCTCCTGTGTGCTGTGCTCACCCCCATGTTCAACACGTTCTCACCTATAGGCACACACAGGCAGCACTCACCTCAGTCCTGGAGATGCCTCTGCCCCTACCCTGAAAGTCTAGAGCACCAGAATCATTCGTTCTCCTCTCTGTGCTCACCTCCTGTCCTCAAAGCTTTGACTGACTTCCAGGGTATAACTTCTGAAGCCCCTCAATAGCCTGATGTTTTCAAAGTCACAGGAAGGCAGCTCTAGAGAAAGGACCACATAAGAGTTTAATGTGTGCTATTTTTGCTTATGTTGGCAGGAAACACTTCTTCCCAGGTTGTGGATTTCTAAAGAAAGTAAATTCTTTCCACCTCCTTAAGAAATATCACCCATCATCTTCATAAACAATAGAGGTGCTTGCATGAGAAAAGAGGTAGAGAGGGGCAGGAGGGAACCGAGGAAACCCCATACTCAGAGCTCTCTACCAACCTGTTCTCCAGGCAGTATGGACGGAGGCTTTGGCCAAGATGACCCCAGCCCTGAGAAACTCAATGACACCCACTTCTGGATACAGTATATCTCCCACCTCCAGGTTCCACTGGATCATTCCATGGCTGGGTGCTGGCTTCACTGAGGCTGTACCTTCTCCCCATCTTTCGTAGAGCCTCAAAGAAACCTTGCACACAAAGCCTCTTCCTTCCAAACAGAACCCAGATTTCTCATCACCAGTCCCTCATCCCTTGGCAGTGCTTATTTATACTAGGAAATTAGCACCATCATTACGTTTTTTGTGTACAAAGCAATCATCTAATTTCAATGTATACTATATAGCAACCTCTGGCCCTGCTGCACTGGCCCTAGGAAGCTTGGCTGAGAGTTCACTGGCCACAGTCAGTGAAGGTCTTGTGCAGCAGCTACCGAGCTCTAGATGATGTGGAATGTCTAACACCTGGAACAGCTCAACCACTCCTCAGCAGGAAAAGGGTCTTGAAGCAGCTCTTTTCCTACCATAATCCCAGACAGGTTAGGATACTAGGTTGCCTCTGACCTCTTGGCTGACAAATCCCCAGATGACAATATTCCACTTTAAAAGCCTTAGGAGAAAACTGGCTTTTGTAGGAGCTGAGGGTAAAACCTGTCCTTTCCTGACTACTCTTCACAGGGAAGCTGCCAGGACCAGATTTCCTTGCTACCACTCCGCTCTCACAAGGCAACTTTAGAACAACCTGGGAGTCCAGCTCCAATGAGTAGACGGTGCTGAGCCCGAGAAAGGACCTCTGATGCACTTCATGCCCTGACTGTAGTGTGGGATAGAGGATATGAAGAGTAATTCTTTCAATAATTATCAATGCTAAAGATGTAGATTTGGTCACCATTCAGAGAAGGATCAACAGACAGTGATTTAAATATCAAACTTAGTAACTTTATGGGAAAGCTGCCGTTTAAAAACTTGGATGAATTTGTTACAATGACAGATACTTTACTATTATAAGAATGGGCTAGAGCTCCAGGAGAAGCAAAGGAGGCTTTGAATGCAAATTTCAACAATTTCCTTAATTTTTTTTTTTTTTTTGACTTGACAGAGCTAAGAGAGGCAATGGTTACCTCTGAGCATTTCAACCTTTGGCTGCCCCTCAAAAAAAAGGGGAGCAGCTGGCTCAGAGGCAGACTCTTTTATCCCATGATTTCCAAGCAGGTGGCCAACTAGCAAAATACCACCCCACACAAAGATTAGAACATTCTAACAAAAAGGATTCCCTTTTAACTGCCAATCCACCTTTTCCTTAGAAAAAAGTTCTCATTACAAGCTTCAAAAGTCCATAAGGGCTGGCAAGGTCACTCCCTCCCCACCTTCATTCAATAATCTAATATCCCAACACGTGTTCTGACTGTTTTTAATTTTATGATGTCTGCTTCCATAATTTTAACAATCTAGTATCACATGCTGTTATTAGTGGGCATAATAGCTCAACTTTCTTGTTTCCACTCACCAAACCTGAGAGAATCTTTTAATGGTCCTGGACAGAAGCCTGGTTATCTATCAATTTAGATAAAAGAAACTGCCCCTCAAAATCAAGCACAGCTCAGAAGTCGTTCTCCCAGGCAGGTCTGGAATAAAGTCTCCAGTGAGTGATGAAGAATGGAACTAAAAACCACAAGGGCCAGTCTTGGCCCTACCTTTCTTTCAATCATTCCTATATTGGGAAACATTTCTAGAGCAGCTGTCAAGTCAGTTACCAACCAAAGCCAGTTCAGAAGATACACCAGGATAAAACTTCTCCACTTAAAAATTTTACATAGCCTGTACCCTCCCCCCTTCCCAAAATAAAATTCACAGTTTATTTCATGAAACAAAGAGCTACGGTAGTTTAACACACAACATAGTGAAAGGAAATTCTGACAGTGCAGTGCAGATATCTTCTTCTGATCACAATTATAGATGACAGGAGAGAAAAGGGCACAGGACTGGCACCAAGCAAACCCTACTCATACAACCTAAGAGATTCAGGAAAGGGATCTACTAGCTGGAGTTATATACTTCTTATTCTCACACATGATAAATACTTAATATAATGAACTTTAATGTTTTGGGTGGATTTCTTTAAAAATATCTTTTTTCATGGTTTAAAATTCTTTTAAAAGAAAATAAGATGCTTTATGTTTTCTCTTCCTTTGGAACAAAGAGATTTTCCTCTCTGATGATGTGGGAAGAGAGAGAGAATGGAAGGGGAGAACTAGGCAGGTGGAATTCAGAGGAGATTCCAAGATTTAAGTGAGATGCAGGGAAAGGCCCCGAGACTCAGGACAGCCCTGCCCAGCCTCATCCCTCTGCCTGAGTTCAAGTGTCTCAACACTGGAGACAAACTTTGGGAAATAAAAGCAGATTCTTTTTTTAAAATCTTTATATAAAGCGCAAATGCTTCTAGAACAGCTATTGTTCCTCCTTGGAAGTGATGGGAGTAACCTTAGTAGGAACTCAGGAGGAAATGGGTTCAAACTACAGAATCCTGTTGAGGGTGTAAAAGCCACAACTGAGACAGAACAGCCAGGAGAAGTTCAGGCTGGGCAATGGCCTGTGGGCTAAAGCTGCTGGCTAAGTTGGCAAAGCAAAGAGGTAAACATGTTTGGTCTAGGGACAATGGAGGTGAGTGAGAGAGAACTTGCCAAACAACACTTGTTGGCAGTCCATGAGCTGGGTGAATGGTAGGGCAGGGTAGCACCAACAGATTTCCCAGCCCTTAGGCCCCAGCTCAGGGCAGCAGTAACAGATCATCAGCAGTTCGAGGAGTCATCTCTCAGACTGGACACTGCTCTAAATACCATGTTGCGCCAGTCTTAGAGAAGGGTTCTGGCTTGGCTTGGAGCTGAGTCAGCAGGTAGGTGCTCTCAAAGGAGAACACAGCAATTTTCTCAAGGAGGGGGTGGCAGAATCCACCAGTAAAGAAGAGGACTCTCTCCACTCATCTAGGAGGGCAAAGGATCAAGGGAGAAGCAAGTAAGTTCCCGCCAGGATTTGGCAAGCTCCCTGAAGCTGGTATGTCTAGCCCAGAGTATGCAGAGAGGCTCCCTATATCCACTGTCCGAGACCCTTAAATTGGAAAGCACCTGAGTGTTTGGGGTACAGGGGTGAGATGCATTTGTGGAAAAGGAGAATGGGTAGAAAAAAAAGGGAAGCTTGCCAATTGCCTTCTTCCACTGCTGGAAATCTACATTCTCATAGAACATAGCTCCCCCAGCCCAACTGCTCCTCTAAAAACAGATCTTCAGATTCTGCATAGTCCAGACAGAAGCAGCCGTGGCTGCCCTGACCAACAGTCCCACTCTCAATGTAGCACCCTTCTGTCTACAGAGGAGACTTCTCTGCATGAGCATGCAGGCATGCACAAACACTCATGCACGACCCAACCAGGAGACACTTACTCAGCACAACCACTTCTGGAGCCACAGAGGGCACTTCAGAATGAGTCTGGAGCCCCAGGACCCCTCAGAGCTCCCTGTTTTCTCCTCGTCAAAGCTTCTAAAAGACAGCCTGAGAGCCCAGACAGACATGTTAGGCTCACAGAGATCAGGCCTTTTTTTTTTCTATCTCCTCTCACTGACTAGCACCTGGCCTAGCACATGAGCATGCTCAGGAAATCTCCACATCACTTCCTCCCAGGGGTTCATCAATGGGGCCCTGCACGGCTCGGCAAACAGCTCTGAAAGCCCCATTACTTTCCAACCTGACCAGCGGAATTGAATTCCATGCTTGACTCCAGAGTGGACTTTTATTTCAAATTTACTATGTGTAAAGGTTGGGGAAAAGAGACCCAAATCTGTCTGCCTCCTTGGCCGGGGCCTGCTTGGACTTCCATACGTGGTTCACACAACCACAAGCCCCCACTGGCTAATGTCACAAGAGTTCTGAGTACTGGGGTACAAGGACAGAATAACAGTGGAAGTGTTGGAATATGTCTGGTTTTTAAGGGGGAAAAAGAAAGCGAAGATTTCCCCTCCCCAAATGGTACCCTGGGGGCAGCTTTTCTGGCCATGTTATATTTGCTAGTATTATTTCTGTTCTGACTCTGCACGCTTGTGACTGGAAGGAGCCTGGTTAAGAGCTGGGACTGTATTTTGCTCTGGTTTATGGTCTTGCCCTCTTCCAAGTGACCAGCAAGTCTGTGCCAATGTCTGTGAGCCCCCAGAGGACCAGCAAGACTGTGTCAGTGTCTGTCCAGCCACCATGGGCCAGAGTCCTGGTCCTGGTGAGGCCTTTCCCAGGGCCCAGGGACTCTGCTCTGTGGTTGCCAACTTCTTCTCCTCAATGGGGAGGGAGGCTGAGGCACTCCCAAGAGGCCTGAAGGACTGCCCACTCAGTGTTGTCACTTTGGCAGCAAGTCCAGGTAGTTGTTGGCCTCCAGCCATCTGCTTCACCAGGCCTGATGCTTGGCTCGGAGGCCCTGGAGTATGCTCAGCCCCTGCAGGTGCTCTTCCTGAGGCCTGAATTGCTGGCTCATATAAAAAAGCCTTGGCAGGGGCCTGAGAAAGAAGTCTGGCCTGGGCAAGTGATTTAACAGCTTGCCAGGGATGCTCCAAAGAGGCCACTGTTCTCCCAGGTGGCTGGAGGATAGGATCCGATAGACTGCCTCTCTCAACAGCCCGGGGCATCTGCCCCAGACCTTTGCTGGCTGGCCATGAGTTCGACTCCAACACTGGCATCTTCTCGTCAGCCTGTGGTGAGATCTCATGAGGAGAAGGTGCCCGCTCCTTCTGGCGAGGAGTTAGGTCTATGAGATCCATGACCAAAGCAGCTCTATTTTTTGACTGAGTATTCTGGTCCACTGGCCTCAGTGCTTTTTCTTTAGCTACAAGGGTTTGGACCACAGCTGATAGTACTTTCTCAGGAGGTGGGAGTCTCTGGGACAAAGAGGCATGGCATTTGTCGGGGGGCCTGTCTGAAGTTTGAGGTTTGGGACTGCTGGTGACTAGCAGTCTGTCTGGCGGCGGAAGTCTCAGGCCAGTGGGGACTGAGGCTTTCTCCAATGGCTGAGGCCTTGAGCTGGCAGCACCTAGAGATTTATCGAGCCTTGAGCCAGCCATTCCCAGAGGTCTTTCCAGTGGCTGGGATCTGACTGAAGGTGAGGAACTTGGCTCGATGGCTGGAGAGGGCTTGTCAGAGAGCTGGGATCTTGGACCTGCCACTACAGCAGGTCTATCCAACAGCTTCTGGGTAGATACCAAGGACTGGGGTTTGGTCCCTGACCCAGCAAGTTCCCTGATCCTATCTAAAGGCTGGGGCCTGGAGTCACTTCGCTCAAGAGGTCTTTCAGATGGTGGAAGTCTCTGACAAGTCCCTGCCAGAGCTTTTTTGGACAGCGACAGCGTCTGGTTGGTATCAGCAGGTGGCTTATCTGACGTCTTGGGCCCCTGAGCAGCCATTCCTGATGATTGCTCTGTCACGTGAGTACTTGGGCCTGGAGGCATCGGTACTGGGGGAGGCACATACTCACGGATCTCCCCGGGTTCCAGAGGGTTGGGCCCACAGGGGTCATGCTCAGTACAAGACAGACGCCCATCCAATTTGGAGATAAATAGCATTCCTTCCCGATGCTGTTTGCAGAAGGAGCTGGGGCACATCTCACAGAAGGAGGCTGCTTCCTTCCCACAGATGTCGCACTGATGCCAAGGACACTCCCACTTTCCTGAAAACACAGAGGTGTCACAAAAGGTTAGGGAAATAAGAGATGCATATGAGATGGGCCACGGCTCCAGGACCAGCCAAGAGTGATCTCAAAGCTTCCTTCTAACTGCTGTCTTCTCCAGAAAGTGCACACCACACACCTGGACACCTCCCCTATCCTAGAATTTCAGCTTCCTCTTCTGTAACATATAAAAATAACAAAGCAAAGCAAACATATAAAAATGACAAAGTATCAAATAGTAATAACTATCAACACACAGAGGAGTAAATCCACATTTCTATGATTATTTTCAGCAAGATAAAAAAAAAGTTCTCCTTAAATGGTATGTGTAATATTATTTTATTACTTCAATATTTTTGCAAACTCTACAGTCTTTACATTTTCAACTCTAAGGGGAGAATATTAACTATGTATATTCCTTTTTATTTGGTTACTAATAAGAATGGGAAAGAGATATACATGTGCAAAAATGGAAGTAAATTTACCTGTGCTCAACTTTAAGACTTGACATGAGCACAAAACTCCACTTGTCTACACAAAATCAATGGGAAAGCCCCAAAGCTAACCTGAACTGGTATGTTCTCCCTGCCCCATTTCATGAAACCTGAGTGCACCTGCAATGGACAGTGCTTCCACCCCCAAGTCCCTTCAATGCACTATGACAGACCTTGTTTGGGGTCAAAGACAAGATCAGCTCCATCAGAGCTTGGGCCAGCTATAGCCTTGAGTGCAAGGCTCTCTAGAGAGTGCCCATCTCTGCTTCAGAGCACAGACAGGTCAAGGCCATGGCCTTGCCCCTCAAGCTACTACTGTTTCTATTTTTTCATTAACCTGGCAGCTAAACATTGAGGAAAGTCAATTCAGGGACAGACTCCTCTCACACCCACTCTAAAATTCTTCTCTTTCTGCAGTTCTTGGAAGCAGGCACCTCATTATATATAACCTCTTTCCCGTAGAGTGGCTCCCTACTGGCTTCTCTCTGTTATACTTTAGCATATCCAAATCCCTAAAATCCTCTCAATCTAAGTCACCACTCAAAGGCCAGTGACTTCTTTAACCACAAATTCCAGGGTACAACACTTGCTGCAGCAATTTTCTCACATATTAACTGATCCAATCACATCTCCTTGAGAGAAAAGAACCTCTTTTGCAAGGTAGGAGGAGGTGGATAAAGGGGAATTAAGCGGGTGTGATTATGTCTCTCACTGACTAGAAGGAAAAGCTCCACTCTGTCTCAACCTTCTTTCCCTGGAAAGGTAACATATTCTGGTAGCACTGGAGTCAAAAAGCTTGGCTTTCAATTAAATTCCTCCAACAATTTGCTCTAATGTGAAAGTCATCTCACCAGTCTTGGCTCGGTTTCCTCATCTGTATCACAGGGAGAGAACCTGCCTTTATGGGTTGCTGGAAGGATGAAATAATGAAATGTTTATAGAGCACTTGACACAAAACAGGTAAGTTCCTGTCCCCTTCTCTATAAAACCTACACTTCTACACCTTTATGGGTCACTGGCTTCTAGAACAAGAACATGGACTATACCCCTTCACCACTGTGCATGGGAAAGCCAAAGGGCACTTGCTTCCTGACAAATGACCCACTGAGAATTCTGGCAGATCATGAGGAGCACTCAGAATGGATTCTGGCACCAACCTGCTGGCCGTTTGGTTAGGTTGAGACAGTCTGCATGGTAGACTTTTGGGCAGCCTGGCTTCTTGCAAGAGACAAGCTGCCCAGCATCTCCACAGCTGAAACACTCATCCTCTCGCTCCTTTGTGATTTCACCCTGAGTCCTGCGTTTCCCTTGTTGTTTTTTCTTGAATTTCTTTGACTTTTCTTCTGTGGCAATGGGATGGTTCTAGAGATCAAATATTGAGCAGTTAGCATTTTGTTTTATTTCTGTTGATAAATTAGCTCTGTGATCTTAACCAGGTTAACTATGTTCTCTGAGCCTCAGTCTCTTCTCCAGAAAGAGATGGTCCTCACAGGACAGTTGTGAAGATAACAGAAAAATGCAGGAAAAGGTACCTGACACATACCAATAAATAGTAGCATTAATTACCACTTTTATATCAACTGTTCCTGCCACCTAAACGTAATAAAAATGTGCTTCTGTTTGTTGACACACATGGCTGATGTTAAAGGTCACACCTTACATAAGTTTTATTTTTTTATGTCTAACTAATTTTAAAGTTAATGAAGATTTCTCTGGGTGTGTGTGTGCACATTTTTAAATGCATGTAACAAACCTTCACTGAGCACTTACTATATGAGCCATGTGTTGAGAAGACACAGAAAACTAATTCATGGTGCTTGCCCTCAACAAAGTTTTACATCTTTAGCTAAGTTGAATTACAGTCAATTCTCGTTATCTGCAGTAGTTTTGTTGTAAAACTTTGCTGCGAACACTCATTAGCGAATAGTGAACCATTGCTCCTAGGGGAAATAAAGGGTTAGGTTTCTGTGAGCCTCTGGCCACAACATTTTGTCAAACGATCAAAACATACCTTGTTTTATGAGGGTTTCTTTTCAATGACACCTTATTTAATACATATTATTGATTAACAGTGAACTCATGGCCAATATCACAATAACTCATGTCTGAATGAAGCTTGCTTAACACATATACATTTTCTGTAAAACACACTGCAGCCTTCAAGTGCTTAGGAACACTAGGCAGCACTTCAGCATTATACTTGCAGGTCAATTCAAACAGTGAAGTTATTTAGAAAAATAAAAATAAATAAAAATGAAAATGAAAATACAAGGAACCAACTACGTTTCAAAAAGGATGCTTGTTTACAGTGAGAGAGCTGAAATAAGAAGTCAGTGTCTCCTTGTTTCATCTTAGCTGGGAACACGGGCATCAGACAGCTCAAATTTTTGCCACTCTGTACATGTCCACCCAAGAGTGATGATGAGAGCATTGTGAGTGTTGATTTTGGGGTTAGAAAAAATTTTAGTGAGTAGGTAAATTTGCAAATACAAAATCTGTCAATAATGACTATCAACTGTGGATTAACGTCTACTGATCGCCTGAGGCAGGTCCTGGTGCAAACAGCAGGTCTCTTCTGTGTTTCCCCTGCAGCCCACACTTGGCCACCAAATCCTGTGGCTTTCATCTTATTAGTCCTAATAACTAGAAACATCCAAGACCACTTTATAAAGCTTAGGTAAGGTCTCTCCTATTCTAAGAGACCAATTATTTCCTACTATCCTACAGTGATCTCCTTCCATTAGAAATAGAAGCATTAGAAATGCTCCAGCATTCCTCTCACTGATTGGTGTGGGCAACGCTGTATACACAGACTCTAGGAGGCAGCAACTGGCATCTCAAGCAACCTAACACCATTAACTACGGGCTCCAATCAAGAACCATTTTAATTTACAGAAAACAAGTCAACTAGACATCCCAAGTAATAATATCAATTAACCAACCAAAACCAAAACCAACCCAACACAATATTATTAAAGATGATTTTCCTTATTTAACAAGATAAAAGAATAATTAGTCAGTGTTCTTCATTTTCATGTTATAATTTAACATGAGTTACTCTCTTTTCTTATTCGTTTTTATGCTAACTTGCATTTTTTAGTTCTTAACATTCAACTTCATAATAAAAATGCATAATGGGAAATACTCAATCAGAGTCATTGCATAATCTATTTTGTGCCAAAATTAAACTTCAATTTTCAATGTGTTATTACTTGTGACAGAGAAATCTGGAAGCATCAGATGTTATGGTTCACCCATAATATGGAAAATGAAACTCACTAAAAATGACAGTTAAGAAGCCTATGTAACAAAAAAGGAAAATAATTTTTATATTTATGGAGAACAGGATAGAAATTTATAAACAGGTCTTAACAGTTAGTTTTATAATTTAGTGACTGTATACAGAAAAAAAAGTAAAGACACAATAATGCCTAAACTTTATTTCGATAGTGAGATGAAGGGTCCTGTTTTTATCTATAGTGTGACATACTACATTTAGAATATTAAATTTAACTGTAAAACATTTTTTGTGCTGATGCTACCTACATTGCATGGAAAAAGAAAAAAAAATTTAACGTAAATTCCTTGTAATCTTTAAAAAGAAAGAGAAGGACAAACAGACAAACAGGCACAGAAAGGGTCAGAAACACAGAGAATCTAAGCGGCTTATTAGGACACATAACTGAGATCAACTGGAATCAGTAAGGAATCAGTAAGTGGTTCTTCATTTTTTAAGCTTGAAGGGTATCATCAATTAAAAGTCATATTGCTTAAAACCACCAATACTCAAAGACAATCTCTGTGCTGATCATCAGAACACCTGGTAAATTGCCAATAGCCCTATTATACCTATTCAATGGCATTATTTCCAAGAGTATCTTACGATGAAGACCCAGCCAACCCTGTTACTTATGGAAGGGAGTGCCATTATTCCCAGTGCAGAAGTTTGTAGAGTGGTACCTTTGGCCTCACACCCAGGAAGCCACTGCAATTTGGGGCTCCACATTTGCAAACAGTCTTTCCATTCCCAAGACATTCTAGGTTGTAGTTGAAGGTAAGTTCAGTGCCTGCATAAAAGAACAAGAACATGAACATAGTAATACCCTAGTTTTAATTACATTATATCTATAACAACCACAACTGATACTGACTTCCAAGAGAACAGATTAATTTTAAAAAGAGGATAAAAAGGAGAATTCATTAACTCTAACCCCAATATATAAACTCTAATCCTGTAAAAGAATTAAGCAGCTAACATAATTTAATAATGTAAATAAATGACATAATATAATATTTAAAGTAACTTTTACTACAGAAGTGCTAATTTTTCTGAATAACTGAATTTTTATAAATTTAATGTGCTTATGATGCAACTTCTCCATATACACGTGTACAAGATGTCAGGATCCTTGGCATAAGTTGCTGCTCACCAGGCAGCTAGTCTGTAAATGTAAATGCACCAGAGCTAAATCAGAAGGTATTAACACTCACAAAAGAAAGACTGATAACATTCTAGAAAAGAAGCCAATATGCAATAATCCTTGAGGGGTCTTCAGTGACTAAGGATGGCAAAAGGAATTGGGAAAGATAGAAATGAGGACTGTATATGGCACACGTGGGACATCGTAGATGTAGGTGGTGATGAGCCTAGAAAGTTGATAAGAAAGGAGGAGAACAGGCTGAGAAGTTCTGATTCCATCAGCTTCCCCAGGTATTATGCTTGACACATAACACATTCTGTCTCATTTCCCCCTTCCCAATCAGATGACTGGCAGCCAAATGAAGACTGGAACAAGGTGTCTGAATTCCCAAACTGAGTGAGCACAGGAGAAGTGAAAGAGAAGTCTGTGACTAGTAGTGGTTGAATAGGCTGCCTGACTGAAGGCTCAGAGAAATATGAACTCAAAGTGGTCACAAGAAAAGAAATTAAGTCATGTGACAGTTCTATGTGAGTAATCAGTAAAGAGGAACAAGTGTGTTCAATCCCATCATGGTGGTTAAAGAGAAAACCAAGAAAAGCATGAGAGAGGTGTCAGATCCAAGAATGTCACCAACACATGTATAATATCACCTACTTTATGGCACATTTGCAAGATTAATTAAATGAGATAACTGATAATGTCTAGTACCTGATAAATGATAGCTTCTATAGTATTCATTTGGCTATTTATGTTAGGAAAACAGAAATCGATCCAATTTACTACAAGCAGTCACTACAAAAACTTGGTACAATTTAAGTACAGTACAGAGTGATGTTCAAATGCTAATGCTGTCATTTAATACTTAATGTGAAGAAAATGCAAACTAGGAGAAGGGAATGAGTGGCTGACTTAAACATTTTTTAAAAATTGTCACAAGCTTTAAAATTCTGAAAAGCCTAAAGAATCCTGGGAAGTCTATTTAAATTGTTGGGAAAAGAGACACTGGAGTGGAGGGAAGTGGGAGAAGGAGGATCAAATATTTTTTAAAAGTTTAAAAAAAAAAAACAATTGATCAGGAGTTGAGCAAACTACTCTTTAATTATTTTAAATTAAATTATTTTTAACATTTGAAATTAAATATGGGATTTCTGCTTCAAACCGGACCATACTACTGGCAATTACAAACTACCAAACACAGTTCTATTTCAAGTTGAGTGTAGGACAATGATCTTCAAATGTTTTGCCACATCACTGCAAAACTCATTTTGAAAAACTATGAACAAATCCCTTGTACAAGTCTAAATTCAGAGCACTTATACAAATTCAAATATTTTCAAAATCATACACTATAGAGGATACCATATGTATATATGCTTAAAATATTTTCATCAAAACCTTAATGCCACAACATTTAGGTACTTCAATTTATGGAAAACATCCAACATGAAACTATACTGTCAAACTACTCAACCACATAAATTTTACTTTCAATTCAAATAAAGATCCTAATACTTGTCCTGGTTACAACCATCTCATGTCTGCATCTAATTCTTAGACTCACAGGCACAGAGGCATGTCACAACAGGAGCTGTATGTACTTATTTGAAACTGTTGTGTACCCCAGAAAAGCCATGTTCTTTAATCTTAATTCAATATTGTTGGGCGGGATCTTTTTTATTAGGGGGCTTCCATGGAGATGTCTCCACCCATTCAAGGTGGGTTGCTTACTGGAGCCATTTAAGAAGGAACCATATTGGAAAAAGCTTCAGAACCAATGGAGAGAGACAGGTTTGGAGATGCAGAAAGAATATTTCCCTGGGGAAGCTATTTGAAATGAGAAGCTGGGAGAGAAAGCTAGCAGATGTGACCATGGGCCTTACCAGCTGATAGAGAAACCATCAGCCCTTTCCTGAGTCAAGGTTATCATTTTCTAGATGCCTTAGTTTGGACATTTTATGGCCTTAGAATTGTAAACGTGTAACCTAATAAATTCACTTTATAAAAGCCAACCCATTTCTGGTATATTGCATTTCCAGCAGCATTAGCAAACTAAAACACTGTGTTTTCTCCAACTGTCTGGATTTATGGCATCCCAAAAGTGAGGTTTTTTTGTTGTTGCTGTTTCTCATTTGTTTTTTAAAAACAACCTTGGGACAACAATCTGTAAGATTCAGATGGGTGAGAGAGAAGTCACTGTTTCATAAAGCGGGAGAAGGGTGATTGTGAAAAGGAAGATAAGAAAGGAGGGAACTGGAGAGCTGGAGCTTTCTAAGATAGACCAATTTTCAGGGAGTTTAAAAGGTCTGGAAATTTATGTATCCTTCTGTTACCAGGAGTTTATATACCTCATTTTGAAGTATATGGCATATGAAAACTTTACATGATAAAACCTAAAATTCGGTTCTTTAGCTCTAGATTTTGCATAATCCTTAAAAGATCCTTACCTGCTTTGATGTCACTCAGGGCAAAAAGGCCAACACGGGTGTCACCATTCACAGACCACTTCTGTGTTTCACAGTTGGGCTGGCAGCAATGATTCATGAACCGAGCATAGTTTCCTTTGGGACCAGCATCAATGATCCGGTCCTAGGATCCAAAGAAGAGCTCCTCATCAGACTTCCTGAGCTCTCTGCTATTGCTGATTAAAATAAAGACTATATTCTACAATAAGGTGGGGTTCTTCTTTGTAAAATCCGAATCTCCTAGAGCAGTGGTTCTCAGAGTGTGGTCCCTGGACCAGCAAAAGCATCCCCATCTGGAAGTAACTTGTTAGAAATGCAAACTCTTGGGTACTGCTCCATATATACTGAAGCAGAAGCTCTGGAGTGAGGCCCAGTAATCTGTACTATAAAAAGCCCACCAGGTGATTCTGATGTATACTGAAGATTGTGAAGCCACTCCCAAGTAGAACCAGTTTCTCATATTTCTAATTAGATATTTTTCCATGCAGGCTACACAGCAGAAATCACTAAGGAGACTTAAATAGATGACAGTATATATCCAAAACAAGTGAATCAGGATATCTAGAGGAGAGGGTTTTATAAATTTTATGTCTACAATTTGATAAATATTTGCCAAGTCATAAACTAAGAAAGGATCCTGCTACAAAAACAGTGGAAGGTAAAAAAGCTAGCAGAATCTCATATTCAGTTGCAAAGAGGAATCCCTGTTATACAGAAAATAAATACACTAGGATGCTAAATACAATTCTAGGTATCAATGAATGTAATGCCTCAGAAAATTTCTATAATTGGCAAGGTAACTTTGGTTCTAAGCTTAGGCATACAATCAATTTATGTGACCATGTACAATGCACTAATTAAACAGAAGCACATCAATGTTCAAAGCAGCATAGCAGCCCAAAGCTGGAAACAACACAAGGGTTTATTAACAGAAGAATGGATAAACAACATGTGGTATACCCATACAATAGTGTTATCATTCAGTGAGAAAAAGAAATAAAGTTCTTATGCATAGTAAAACATGGATGAATCTTGAAGATGACAGGTTTAGTGAGGTAAATAAGACACAAAGCACAATATTATTTTTAGTATGAAAATACAGAAAATGACAAGAATAAGGAAAATTATTGAGACAAAGTAGGTTAAAAGTTATCATGGGGTGGGGGTGGGGAATAAGGACAAGGTGGCAAAGACCATTCAATTGGGAAAAAAACAGTCCCTTCAAATGCTGCTGGGAAACCTGGATGTCTATTAAAAAAAAAAAAAAAAAGGATCCCTACTTCACACAATATACAAAAATCAACTCAAAATACATGGAAGACCATGACTTGAGAGCTACAACTATCAAACACCCAAAAGAAAACGTAGGGAAGCATCTTTAGAATCATTTGTTAGGCGATAGTTTCTTAGATTATACACCCAAAGCACAAGCAACAAAAGAAAAAAAAATAGATAAATGGATGTCATCAAAATTAAAAACTTGTTTTGTCTCAAAGGGCTCTATCATGAATGTAAAATGACAACCTACCAGTGTGAGAAAATATTTGGAACCCACATATTTGACAAAGATTTAATACCCAAAACATATAAAGAAACCCTTTCACTTAAAAACAAAAATCTAATTTAGAAAAAAGGCATATGATTTGAACCGACATCTCTCTAAAGAAAATATACAACGGAAAAGATACTCAATATCATTAGTGATGAAGGAACTGCTAATCAAAACCACAATGAGAAGCATTCAACTAGGTGAACGAATCTTAAGGAATGTGTATTGAATAAATGTCAGAAAAAAAAGACAAATATTATCATGACTCACTCATAAGGACTAACTATAATATAAAAACTTGGTGAACTGAAGTCAAGAGCCTGGGTTATCAGGTGGGGGCCTATTGTAAAGGGTCCTAGATTTTAAGCTCTTAGAGTAGTCACATATGTTCAGAAGTTGTAACTGTGATTTGGAAATTATAAGATCCTGAGCTGTTTGTTTATAACCTGGTCATTTCCAGAAACTTCAGGTATTTGAGACCTGAGTTTTAGAATTAGAGCTCTAAAGCTATGAAACTCAGTAGTACCCCATACAGGAACTGTTTAAAAAGTTGAAAAAGGCATTACACTTCAAGTAGAGATATGAAGTAGAGGACTAGGTAAATCAGAATACAGGGTCAAGGATGGTATTTTAAAACTTTCAACTTCTGTGTGAGACCAAAGGAAGAAATGTTTATTTGGTGCAAAATTTATATTTTGAGTGGGGCATTACTAATTTAACTTGCATGGTCAGTTTAATTGAACCCTATAAGTACAGGAAATCTTGAACAGGGTGTGAGATTTTATTGGTTTGCCCACGTTAGTGTACTGCCCTTATATATCCCAGAGTAATTTGGGCAATAAGTAGAGAAGTATTTGCAAAGACCCCTAGGGGGACTGGAGAAAAAGGAGGAAATATTAAACTTCCCCATTTGGAGAATTTCTGATATTCTCACAAGATCATGGACAACCAAATCAATAGGCCAAGTCCTCAATCCTGGGGTTCGACCCTATGAAATTTATTGTTGCAGAGGAGAAGCTAGGTCTACTTAAAATTATGCCCAAGAGTCACCCCCAGAGAATCTCTTTTGTTGCTCAGATGTGGCCTTTCTCTCTCAAAGCCAATTCAGCAGGTGAACTCCCTGCTCTTCCCCCTATGTGGAATATGACTCCCAGGGGTGTAAATCTTCCTGGCTATGTGGGACAGAAATGAGTGGGCACCCGGCATCAAGGGATTTGAGAAAGCCTTTTTTTAAAAAAATTTTTTATTAATAAAACCTATCAACATACAACACAAACATTCTTAACATATGAACATTCCACACGTGGTGTGCAATCAATGGCTCACAATATCATCACACAGTTGTATATTCATCATTATGATCATTTCTCAGAACATTTACATCACTCCAGAAAGAGAAATAAAAAGAAAAAAGAAAAAACTCATACATACCATATCCCTTACCCCTCCCTCTCATTGACCACTAGTATTTCCCCTCTATCCAATTTATTTTAACATTTGTTCTATTATTTATTTATTTTTTAATCCACATTTTTTACTCATTTGTCCATACCACAGATAAAAGGAGCATCATAACAAGGTTTTCACAATCACACAGTTACTTTGTGAAAGCTCTATCATTATACAATCATCTAAAGAAACATGGCTACTGGAACACAGCTCTACAGTTTCAGGTTCTTCCCTCTAGCTTCTCTAATACAGCTTAAACTAAAAAGGGGTTATCTATATAATGCGCAAGAATAACCTCCAGGATGACCTCTCAGCTTTATTTGAACTCTCTCAGTCACTGACACTTATCTTGTCTCATTTCTGTCTTCTCCCTTTTGGTCGAGGTTTTCTCAATCCCTTGGTGCTGAGTCCCACCACCTTATTCTAGGATTTCTGGCGCATGTTGCCAGGAAAGTCTACACCCCTGGGAGTCATGTTCCACGTAGAGACCGGGAGGGTAGTGAGTTTGCCGGCCGCATTGACTGAGAGAAAGGCCACATCTGAGCAATAAAAGAGGTTCCCTGGGGGTGACTCTTAGGCCTAATTTTAAGTAGGCTTAGCCTACCCTCTGCGGGGATAAGTTCCATATGAACAACCCCCAAGATTGAGGATTCAGCCTATTGATTTTGTTGTCTTCACTGCTCATGGGAATATCAGGCCTTGAGAAAGCCTTCTTGACCAAAAGGGGGAAGAGACAAATAAGACAAAAAAAGTTTCAGTGGCTGAGAGATTTCGGAGTTGAGAAGATATGCTGGAGGTTATTCTTACATATTATATAGATATCCCTTTTTAGTTTGTGGTGTATTGGAGTGACTGGAGGGAAGTACCTGAAACTATTCAGTTGTGTTCTAGTAGCCTTGATTCTTGAAGATGACTGTATAAAGATACAGCTTTTACAATGTGACTGTGTGATTGTGAGATATGAATGGATGAGTAAAAATATATGGATAATAAATAAATGCTAGCAGGGACAATGGGTAAAACAAATTGGGAAGATGGGAATATTAATGGTCAATGGGGGGAGGGGTATTATATGTCTGAATTTTCTTTTTTCTTTTTATTTCATTTCCTGGAATGATGGCAATGTCTTAAAAGATAAACACAGTGATGAATACACGGCTATGTGATCATATGGTGAGCCATTGATTTTACACGTGTATGGAATGTTTGTGTGTGAAGATTTATCAATAAAAATCTTAAAATGTTTTGGTAATGGATGGCAGTGAGGACAGGAGAACACTGTGAATGGAATTAACAGCACTGAAATATATACCTGAATATGATTAAAAGGGGAATCATATTTCCCTTTTATGGGAATGTTTTATGTTTTTATGGGAATATTATATGTTATTCCCATATATGTTATCTGGTAACAGCATAAAAGAAATCCATGCAACTATACTACACAAACCTAAGTTAAATCAGAGACTTTTATTTATAGTACCAAAAATGTGCTATCATCAGTTGCAACAAATGCTCCAACCAATGCAAGGTTTTGGTAGTGGGATGGATATGAGAATCCTGTATTTTATGCATATTTTTACTGTAAACCCACAACTTCTCTAAAAAAGAAAAAAAACTTTTAAATAAAAAAAGATATTACAATCAGATGAACAAAGTCTAAATAACTGGGATTTATGGAAAGTGGATATTTGAGGATTAAAAGAAATATTTAGGTGGGTTAAAAAAAAAGTGGGGTGTGTGTGTGTGTGTGTGTGTGTAATTTAGTTAGTCCTCTATGGCAACTAGTAAACAGAACTGTGTGGAACCACTATGTAGTGGGCATCCATGAGCAGACACACATCATATACAAATCTGGAATGGGTGCAAGGGCCAAGGTCATAGCACAGAATTGTAAGTAAGCTTCCTAAACTGTGGAGACCAGTGCCCACCGCCACTGGCATGAAGGCTGTTTGGAGATACCTTCCCATGGGAAAATGAAGCAGTCTCTAGTAGTAACAGGGGAAGGTAGCTTTTTTTGTTTGTTTGTTTTTAATACTTTTATTGTCAAACCTTAACAAACATATATTCTATACATGGTATACAATCAGTGGCTCACAATATCATCACATAGTTGTATTCATCACCATGATCATTTTTTTTAACATATCCATCTCTCCAGCAAAATAAATAAAAAGAGAACAGAAAAAACCCAAACATACAATATCCTCACCCCTCCCTCTTCTTGACCACTAGTATTTCAATCTATTCAATTTATCTTAACCTTTGTTCCCCATATTGTTTATTTTTTATCCATATTTTTTACTCATCTGTCTATACCATAGATAAAAGGGGCATGAGACACAAGGTTTTCATAATCAGACAGTCACACTGTAAAAGCTATTGTCATTATACAATCATCTTCAAAAAATACGGCTACTGGAACACAGCTCAACAGTTCAGGCGCTTCCCTCCAGCCACTCTAATACACCATAAACTAAAAATAAGATAACTATAAAATGTGTAAGAATAGCCTCCAAGATAACCTCTCGACTCTGAAATCTCTCAGCCACTGACACTTTATTTTGTCTCAATTCTGTCTTTCTCCTTTTGGTCGAGAAGGATTTCTCAATACCTTGATGCTGAGTCCCAGCTCATCCTGAGATTTTTGTCCCACATCACCAGGGAGGTTTAACATTCCTGGGAGTCATGTCCCATGTACAGGAGGAGGGCAGTGAGTTCCCTTGCTGTGTCAGTTTAGAGAGAACCCTGAGGTCTCTCCCTGCAGAAGAAGCAGGATTGAGGAAAGGGTAAACAAAACAAAATGAGGCTTTTGGAGTCGGTTTAGCACAGAGTACTGTAAAAGGGGCACACAGAGTCAGGGACCAACTCTGGCTCTTGATTGGCAATCCCAACGGACTGGGGACAAGCTATGAAAAGGAATTTCTTTTTTATTTTTTTTTATAACTATTCTTAGTAGTCCATCAAAGAAAGCCCCAGGCATTTTCAATTGTCATCACTGCCTCAGGCAAAGGTGGAGTTAAGGTATGTGAGAGAGAAAAGGTAACTAGTAAAGTGAAGGAGATAATTCCCTAAAGGGCATATCTTCCCCAAGAAAAGGTGGAACAGGGCCCAGCACAAGTGGTGGTACTCATTCTGAGACTTCAAACCCCAGGGGCTGGAAAACACTAAAGGCTTAAGGTCATCTTCTACCCCAGCCTCCGTCTCAACTATGTCCCTGGCAGGGACAGGATCTATTGAGAATTAAAGGCACCACACCACTTGACCCAGATGGGGAACAGAGAGACAAGTGCCACCTGCTGGGCAGAATAGGGAAAGCACAGTCAAGAGACTTCACGGGGAAGTCTGGCATCCTGCTGAGTCTCATCCTCAGAGAACCGTGATTATGATTACACAGTCCCTTGGGAACTGTCTGGGAAAATGTGATTGGGGTTAATCATATCTGGGGAGACTGCTTTCAAAAAAAGATTTCATATAGGAGGGAAAGGTTTGGAAAACAGTGTAGAAATGAAGACTCACTAATATGAACTAATAATAATGAGCAAATTTTGAGAGGTATAGTTGAGAATACAGTTAATAGGAGATAGAAAGAGGGTAGAGACTGGGTGTTGGATTCTGAAGTGGAACAGAATGTTCAACCAGATTGATTTTAAAGAGCCACAAATGGACAACATAGTACTACCTGATGGTAACACAATATTATAAGCACAATGAACAATGCTGAGCGTGAGTATGGTTGAAAGAGGACTAGGGAACACCAGGAGGAAAGACAGAGGATAAAAATTGGGACTATATAACTAGGGAAACCTAGAATGGACAATGATGGTGATTAAATGTATAAATATAAGAAAATTTTTACATGAGGGAGAACAAAGGTCAACATTGCAAAGTGTTGAAAATGGGATGGTATATGGAAAAAATACAATCAATGAAAACTAAGGTCTATAGTTAGCAGTACATTGTAATATACCTCCATTAATTGTAATAAGTGCAGTATACCAAGGATAAATGTCAATAAGAAGGGGATATCGCTCAGTCACCTTTTTATTTTATTTTTACTCTTCTTTGTTCTTTGCAGAAGAAATGGAAATGTCCTCATATTGACTATGGTGGTGAATGCGTAACTACATGATTATACCAGGAGCCATTGATTGTTTACTTAGGATGGTATGTATCGTTTATGAATAAAACTGTTAAATAAACAGAAAGATACAAATGCTGGAGAAAATGGGGAGGGAAAGACGTACCTATTCACTATGGGTGGGGAAGGAGAATAGGTGCAGTACCTCTGGAAGGCAGTGTGGCAGATACATAAGAGGGTAAGCATAGGGTAGCCATATGATCCCACAACCCTGTTATTAGGTATCTACTTGGAAGAACTGAAAGCAGAGACAGAAATAGACAATTGCCCACTGGTACTTATGGTGGCAGTATTCATGTTTCGCAATGGATGGAGGTGGCCTAAGAGTACACTGACGGATGAATGGAAGAGTAAACTGTGAGATATACATACAATAGAATAATAAGCAGCCGCAAGAAGGAATGACAAGGCACGCAACCCCGTGAATGAATTTTGAGGACATTATGTTGAGTGGAATACGTCAGAAATAAGAAGGCAAATATTATAATGCCTCACTAATATGGACTAATGCTAATGTACAAACTCTGAGAATTGAATTCAAGTGCCTAAAGTTATCAGGGGATAGAACGTGGGCAGAGATTGGCAATCAATGATTAAGGAGTACAGAACGTTCAATAAGGCCTATTGTAAAAGTTTGTAGATCCTAAGCTCTTACAGCAGTCACATATATTACAGAATTTTAACTGTTATTTCTAAATTCTGAGATACTGAGTTACTTGTGTGTAAGTGGTTGTTCCCTGGAACTCATGGTACCTTTGTGACAGCTGAGACTCAGAGTTAGAATTCTGCAGCTATGAAAGTCAGCATTAGTCTATATAGTAAGTATTAAAGAAGGTGAAAAAATGATTACACTTCAACTAAAGATATGAATGAAGCTGATTTGGATAGGACTAAGGCAAATCAGAATATAGGGTAAAGGATGATATGGTCCATATTTTAAAACTTCAAGCTCTGTGTGTGACCAAAGGAAGAGATGTTTATTTAGTACAAAATTTATATTTTCTGTAGCACACTATCTAAATTATACTGTATGGTCAGTATATTCAAACAACATAATTATTTCTTTTTTTTTTATTTTTTAAATTTTTTATTAATTAAAACAGAAAAAAAAATTTTACATACCATACCCCTTACCCCTCCCTTTCACTGATCACTAGCATTTCAAACTAAATTTATCTTAACATTTGTTCCCCCTATTATTTATTTTTATTCCATATGTTCTACTCCTCTGTTGACAAGGTACATAAAAGGAGCATCAGACCCAAGGTTTTCACAATCACACATTCACATTGTGAAAGCTATATCATTATTCAATCATCATCAAGAAACATGGCTACTGGAACACAACTCTACGTTTTCAGGCAATTCCCTCCAGCCTCTCCATTACATCTTGGTTAACAAGGTGTTATCTACTTAATGTGTAAGAATAACCTCCAGGATAACCTCTCCACTCTGTTTGGAATCTCTCAGCCATTGACACTTTGTCTCATTTCCCTCTTCCCCCTTTTGGTTGAGAAGGTTTTCTCAATCCCTTATGCTGAATCTCAGCTCATTCTGGGATTTCTGTCCCACGTTGCCAGGAAGATCCACACCCCTGGGAGTCATGTCCCACGTAGACAGGGGGAGGGTGGTGAGTCAAACAACATAATTATATGGAACTTGAATAGGCAGTGAGATCTTGTTGGCATGTACAGGTTAGTGTGATGCCCCGACACATCCCAGAGAAATCTGGGCAACTAAAAAGTATTTTCCCCTTGAAGAACTGGGAAAAAACGTAGAAATATTAAACTTTCCCATCTGGGGAATTCCTGATAGTCTCACAAGCACTGGGGACTACGAATTTAATAGGACAACCCTCAATCTTGGGACTTGCCCTTATGAAACTTATTCCTACAAAGGAAAAACTAAGCATACTTATGACTATGCCTAAGGGTCACCTCCAGAGAACCTCTTTTGTTGCTCAGATGTGGCCTCTCTAAACCAACTCTGCAAAAAAACTTATAACCCTCCCCACTACATGAGACATGACTCCATGGCTATAAGTCTCCCTGATAATGTGGCGCATGATTCTCAGGGATGAGCCTGGCCCTGCTCAGAAAGCCTTCTTGACCAAAACATGGAAAAGAAATAAAAGAAAATGAAGTTTCAGTGGCTAAAAGATTTCAAATAGAGTTGAGAGATCATTCTTACGCATTATACAGATATTCTTTTTGATTTTTAGTATATTAGAATAACTAGAAGGAAACACCTGAAACTGTTGAGCAGTAATCCAGCAGGCTTGATTCCTGAAGATAACTGTTTAACTATATAGCTTTTAAGGTGTGACCATGTGACTGTGAAAACCTTGTGACCAACACTGCCTTATCCAATAAATGGGTAAGAAAATATGGACAAAAACATAAATAATAGGGGAGATGGTGGGTTTAGGATGTTTTCGATCTTCGTTTTTATTAAAATTTTTTTTGAGTAATGAAAATATTCCAAAATTGATTGTGGTGATGGATGTACAAGTATATGATAATACTGCAAACCACTGATGTATAGTTGGATGATTATATGGTATGTGAATATATCTCAATAATATTGCATTAAAAAATAATAATAAATAAAAGAATGGGAAAAGCAGCTTTACTGCCTTTGGCCATGAATGTATAATGAGAAATAAGCAATCATATCTACTCCAGAACCCAGATCAACCGATCTCCACGGACATGGGGGAAAGACTCTATTTCATTGCTTTGGACAGTACATGACATACCTACAAATATTATAGCTGGGACAATAATAATTTCACAAACTTTCAACAGAGGAAATAACCTAGAAATTAACTTTTCACATTACTTACTTTGTCTAGGGTGAGCATATAGAAATTAGTGATATCGTGTTCTTGGGCATAACGGATTCGAGCTCTGCACTCTTCTTCATCTATTAACTCACCCACGTACTCATTCACAAATTCTCCCTGGAATGAGAAATAGCTCATGACTTAATGGCAAAAAGCACAACTGTGGTTACATGTAAATTTAATTTTTGAACAATTAATGAAGATTTCAGATTCTCCAAAGCAGAATATGTGCATGTAATTTAGTCATTTCTACAAATATAACATTACATATGTTGGCTCAACTATTTGACAATGGAAACTACATCCCCATTCCCACCAATGCCAACATCAGGAAGACTGGGATTCACTGAACACTACAGATAAACAGGAATGGAAGTGTAGTAAGCAAACTAAGGCCTCACTACAAAGGAGGCAGGAATAACCAACCCCTCTACCTGCCCAGGAGTCGTAAAGTCAGTTTTCCAAAACTATCTTTTTCCTGGCCCTGTCTACCTCTTTTTCACCTTTCATACCACTGTTCTTCCTATACCACATCATGCCACAGTCATACTAGCTTTCACACACTCTCTCTACTGCAATGCTTTAACTCATACCTTGCCTTAGCCAACAGCTACTTACACTTCAAGTGTCAACTTGAAATATCCTCATTGATGAACAAGTTTCAGCCCCTTTGCCACATGTTTCCGAAGTACTTTGTGCTTCTACATTTGAGAATTACGCGTTTAATCTGTCCCCACCCTCTAGAATGTAAACTTTATGAAAGCACTAACCATGTTTTGCTTATTGATCACTGTGCTCCCAGCTCAAGGCCTGGCAAACATATAACTACTAAGTAAGTTACTCAACACACCAAGCCATATTCACTGCCTTTCCTAGAAATGAACTCCAATAAAACTCTTCACAGAGTCACCAGGTAAGCTTTTACTTTATTAAAATGTCAGATTAAGATTTATAGCATAGAAAAAAAGATTGTATAATTTTATCTATTTATCAGAAACTTGCAGTTCCTTCCAAGTTTCAAGTTGAAGATGCTATCAGCTTTATTAGAAAAGGCCTCACTCTCTCTCTTCTCCTTCACATTCCAACCCAAAGCTGTTTTCATCCCATTAAACGTATATTTTATTATAGACGATTAATACCTCTGATTAATACACCTCTGTATCATGTGCTCATTATCCTCTTTTAACCATCGGTTTCGAGGTTGTCAGAAAACCATAAGGTCAGAGCATCTCTATGAAATTCCCTCTGTTTATCCTCATACAGGACCACCCATTCTCAAGTTTCCAAACTGCGGAAGGCTGTGGTGAGGCACAGGGACTTTCCCTAAACCATGTTATTTTCCTCTCTGATGGATTTTCTCACATTCACCAAGGAAAATTATTCCTATCAAACAACTGCAAAGAAGAAGAAAAAAAATTGACAATCAAGATACGTTTTCCTCACCTTTTTAATATCTGTTTTTGTCCGGAGACCCCAGCCCCTCTGTAATGTGCGAAAAATTTCAACCTCTGGATACTGGCGTTTGGTGAAGCATTGGTTCTGGCAGCGCCCTCCGGCAGGACATACAGTGGGGTGGCACTCATAGAGCAGCATGCGGTTGATGCACTCGGAATCTATCCCGCAGGGGTTCTCATCAGTAGCTTTACAGTTACAACGGGGAATCTCAGACAAATCTGCAGTGAAGATCTGGACCCTGCCAATGGGACGGTTCACCTGGAGGAGGAAACGCAGCACAGTACATCAGGCACATCAACGCAGGACAAGTTAGGACTCATGCAAGGAGGAATTCTTTTCCTTGAGTGTCAAATTTTACCTGGTATTGAGCTATCAAGATTTAGGCATATATATATATATATATATATATAAACCCTCATGTGTAGAAAATAGGAATCCCAGAAAAAATTTCATAAAATTATAAAAGTACTTCTTTTTAAAGCTGGTAAGTCAAGTGATCTAAAACTGGATTTTTCTTCTATTGCCACATGGTGGCGCCACTTTAACTTACATCTATGAAAATACCCGATTTTTTTTTCTTAACCCACGATTTTTATGTTGAAAATTGTAGGCATGAAAACTTCTTTGAGTAATTTGGATTGCTATATGTGAAAATATATTTTAATATTTACTATTATATTTTGAGATCTTTTTAATAGACTATAACAATATCACTCATGCATATATTTAGTATTGGTGTTAATGCTGTAAACTAATGAAAATGTGGTGAAATAAAACATGAAAACATCAAACAGCTGCCATGGTACCCAAGCCATGAATGTAGGAGAGCTTCTACAAATAGTAGTAACAATGCTGAGGGAAAAAAATGATGTTCCATAATAGAAATAAATGTGTACACTATGAAAATGAATCTCCCGTTTGATTATTCCGATAGGGACAATCAACTGAGCCTTGAAAAACATATTCCAAACACAAAATCTGACCCTTGTGTGGGATTTTATCTTTTAAACTTCTCTTTTTTATTGTATAGTATAACATATATAAAAAGCAAAGAAATAAAAAGGCAATAGTTTTCAAAGCATTCTTCAACAGGATAGATTCCAGAATTTGTCATGGGTTACCATACAATCCTCTCATATTTGTCCTTCTAGCTGCTCCAGAAAATAGGAAGGCTAGAGGGCTTAAATACTTTTTTATCATCACAATCGATTTTTTTTTCCTTCTTTTTTGTGAACAATAACATATACAAAAAAAGCAATAACTTTCCAAGCACAGCACAATCAGTTGAAGAACATATTTCAGACTTTGGCATGGGTTACAATTTCAAAATTTTAGGTTTTTACTTCTAGTCACTCCAAAATGCTGGAGACTAAAAGAGATATCAATTTAATGATTTAGCATTCATATTCATTTGTTAAGTCCTATCTTCTATGTATAATTTCACCATTTCTTTTGATCTTTCCATACCTCTCTTTAGAGTTATTTGGGCTACGGCAATTCTAAATGTTTGATATTGAAAGGGTCTGTCACTAATATGGTGTAGGGAGATGGAACTATCTGATGTTCTGGAGAGGCTGGGCTAGGTTTTAGGACTTACCTGGGCCAGGTACTCATCTAGAGGTTGTAGGTATCTATCTGGAAAGTTACTCTAGTGCCTGGAACCCTTGTGGAATGTTATAAATTGCCATAGGTGTTCTTCAGGATTGGCTGGAGTGGTACTGGTTAGGAGTTGGCAGGTTATGATAGGTAGCAAGGTCTACCTGAAGCTTGTGTAAGAGCACCCTCCAGAGTACAGCCTCTTGACTCTATTTGAACTCTCTCTGCCACTGATACTTTATTAATTACACTTCTTTTTCCCCTTTTGGTCAGGATGGAATTGTTGATCCCATGGTGCCAGGTCTGGACTCACTCCTGGGAATCCTCTCCCATGTCGCCAGGGAGACTTTCACCCTTGGATGTCATGTCCCATGTAGGGGGGAAAGGCAATGATTTCACTTGCAGAGTTGGGCTTAGAGAGACTGAGGCCACATCTGAGCAACAACAGAGGTCCTCCAGAAGTAACTTTTAGGCATGCTTATAGGAGTCTAATCTTCTCCGTTACCTACATAAGCTTCACAAGAGTAAGCCTTGTGATTGAGGGCATGACCTATTGATTTGGGTATTCCTAAAGTTTGACACAGTATCAGGGGATTCCTTGATGGTAAGGTTTAATAGTTCCATATTCCTTCTCCCCTCCCTCAGGGGACTTTGCCAATACTTTTTGATTATCTGGTTAATATACTGTAGGATGTTCCCAGGCATTACAATAATCTCTACAGGATTAAAGGACCTCTTTCTCATTCTGTGCTTCCTGTGTTTCAGTTGTTCAAATGACCTATACAGACAGGTTGAATTAGATTATGCACTACAGAAAATTTCCGTTGCAGATCAAATAAACCTTTCTTCTGTTGGTCTCAAAGAGTAGGTGTGGTTCTAAAATGTAGACATCTTTTAAACTTCTTATTGTAAAATACTTTCAAACTTACAGGACACTTACAAAAATAACACAAACGCCATATATAAGAAAACTCCAACATATCCATATCCACCCCTACATTGCCCCATTCTGATACCCAAGATCTACCAATTTTAACATTTTGCTGCATTTGCTGTATCATTCTCTCTTAAGAGTGTAACAATTCACTTATCTATTCACGTCTGCCCAACAATTCATTTTCTAAACAGTTGATTTGGATGCACACATCAAGCTCCTTGAACACTTAATAGGGCCATGTACATTTCCTAAGGACAAGGACATTTACTTATGTATGCACCAGCAGTGCAGTTAGCAGAGTTCAAGAAACTTAATATTGGTATGTTAAATTACAGTCTATATTTCATTTTTAATATGTCCCAGTAATGTCCCTTTTGAGCCTTCTCTCTTCCCTTCTTAGAATCCCATCCTGAATCATGTATCATCTATCACTATTTCTCTAGCCAATCTTTCTTTAACCAATGGAAGCATATATAACAAACTTTCCCATCTCAATCCCCTCCCAAGCAAAGCTTTAAACAGGATCACTCTGTTGTGATACCCTCACCACCCTTCATTACTAAACTTTCCCTTCTCCCCAAACACAAAACTTCTACCTGCTTTGCATCAACTTCCCATTCCCCTGGAAACTTCACTCCCAGCAATTTCTACTCTAATTTCTATCTCTTGTTTCTATGAACTTGCTTATTCTCTGAAATTTCCACTTTAGTTACCATCCGGCTTAAATTTAACATCCTAAATCTGTAACAATCTTGTTTGCTTTGATACTAACAACTACAGTAGCATACACAAATGATAGTTTGATAACCTTTTGTCCCTCCCCAACCTTTATGTAGCTCTTGGCAAAAATTAGATTTTAAACATTAAGAGACCAAAACCACTGATTCCTCATTACATTTTTTTGCACCTGCCTTTCAGACCTTGATGTAAAAAGTGTAGTTACAAACTCAAAAATATAATAGTGGCATTATACCCATGTTGTTAGCCTTACTGGAGATCTTTATTTCTTCATGCAGCTTTGATATTTCAACCTTCACAGCTATCTGATGATGACTTTCCTCACCTTTTGTGTATTATTTAAAAAAATTTTTTTTACTGATAAACATTATATATTCACATACCATGTAATCATCCAAAGTGTACAATCACTGATTCAGAATATTATCATATAGCTGTGCATTTATTATCACAATCGACATTTTTTTCCTTTTTGTGAAAAAATATATGTACAACAAAAGCAATAAATTTTAAAGTGCACTAAAACAATTAGTTGTAGAACAGATTTCAAAGTTTGGAATGGGTCACAATTCCACAATTTTACTAGCTGCTCCAAGACACTAGAGACTAAAAGAAGTATCAACATAATGATTCAGCAATCAGTCTCATTGTTAAACCCTATCTTCTCTGTAAAACGCTACCATCTCCTTTGAGCTTTCTCCCACAATTTTAGGGGTATTTGGGCTATGCCCATTCTAACTTTTTCATGTTGGAAAGGTTATGGTGGATAATAGAGGATATGGTGATGGAACACAGTGATGTCCTGGAAAGGCTGGCCCCTTAGGTTTTAGGACTTATCTGGTCCAGGGACCCATTTGGAGGTTGTAGGTTTCTGGAAAGTAACCTTTGTGCATGGAACCTTTGTAGAATCTCTTATACAGCTCTAGCTGTTCGCTAGGATCGGCAGGAATGGTTTTGGTTGGGGGTTGGCAAATTATGATAGGTAGCAATGCCTAACGGAGGCTTGCACACAAGTAGTCTCTTGACTCTATTTGAATTCTCTCAGCCACTGATACCTTATTTGTTACAATTTTCCCTCCTTTGGAAGAGGCATTGTCCATCCCATGGTGCCAGGGCCAGGTTCATCCCTGGGAGCCATATCTCACATTTCCAGGGAGATGTTCAACCTTGGATGTCATGTCCCACATAGGGGGGAGGGTAAGGATTTCACTTGCAAAGTTGGGCTGTGAGAGAGAGGCCATATATGAGCAAAAGAGATCCTCTGGAGGTAATTCTTAGGCATACCTATTGGTAGGCTAAGCTTCTCTGCTACATACATAAGTTTCACAAGATCGAGCTTCAAGATCATGGGCTTAGGCCTATTGATTTGAGTGTCCCTAATGTTTGATACCATATCAGGGTAGTAAACTTTACCCCAGTGGTAAAGTTTAATAGTTATATATATTTTTCTACCATCCCTCAAGGGACTTTGCCAGTACTTCTTGATTATCTGCCTAATATACTCTGGGGTGTATCAAGGTATCACATTAAACTATATAGGATTATAGGCCCTCTCTTATTCTGGGCTCCCTGTGTTTGGTTGTTTAAATGATCTATCCATACAGGATGAGTTAGATCATGTACTATAGAAAATTTATATTCTGGACAAAATAAATCTTTCTTCCTTTGGTCACATAGAGCAAGTGAAGTTCTAAAATACAGACAATGTCTTCCTTACCTCTTTATTCTCAATTACCTTAATCCTGACCTGGCTGACTTTGTTCTTATCTCTAAATACCAGGTTACACATACATAGTTACAGCCTCTCAAAATCTAGAAATAACAATTATTGCTCTGGACTAAATGTCTCTGCTATACAAGACACATAATCTAGGCCCCAATTTTGTGATAAGAAACTAGCACTTAAGTCTTATGGAAACTCCCTGTACATGACATGTTTCTCTTTTGTGCTTTCAAAAATTGCTCTAAGCGTATTGTTTGTTTCTTGAAAAAATAAAGCAAATGGCCCCACAATGCCTATTGCCTCTCGCCTCCCTAACCTGTTTTTGCAAGACTGCCTGCATGTCCTCTTACATGTGTATCTAACACATTTTCTGCTTGCTTAAAAAAAAAAATTGCTCTTTACCTTTGGCATTCAACAATTTCACTGTAATATGCTGTCACATCGATATATTTGGGTTTGTCCTGTTTGGAGCTCTTCAAATTCACTGGTTCTTTCTTTAATCAATTCCAAATTCCAGTTGAATTTCTGATACTATGGCCTTCAGCTCTATTTCGTTCCTTTCCATAATTTCCATCTCTCTACTGATATCCTCTTTGTGTGAATCTACCATTTTACAGATTTTTAAAATTCCTTGCCGATGTTTTCCTCTAGCTCTCTGAAACTATTTAAGACCTTTTTTTGCACGGGCCGGCACTGGGTATCGAACCTGGGTCTTCAGCATGGCAGGCGAGCACTCTGCCTGCTCAGTCACCATGGCCTGCCCTATTTAGGACAATTTTTAAAAAGTTTTTGTCCAGTATGGTCCAAGGTCTGGTCCTCTTCACTGATAATTTCTAATTCTTTAATTTTTTCTTTTGCTGGGCTATCACTTCCTATTTCTTTGCATGTTTTGTAACATTTTGTTGAAACCTAGACATTCTGGGAAGGGTAGGGGAAGGGGTCAGCCAGGGTATCATGAGATCCTACCAGTTTTAGTTGCTTTTTTTTGGCACTCACCCTGTTATATGGTTCTGTAGTAATAATAGGGTAAGTGCCAAGAAACTGTTTCCTGGAGCTTTAAAAAAGATGTTTCGAAAGTCCTTGCTGGTTGTTCCAAGTTTCTATGCCTCAAAGCATCTTACTAGAAATTGTGTTGATTTTGATAAATTAACTTTACTTGTAAGACTTAGTTTCCAAATGTTTTAAGAACAAAAAACATATATAAAGGATCTGGTACAGAACTACCATCTACCAGTCTATTAAATATGCTAGCTACTATAATTAAATTATTTTTCTTCCTTTCTCTTAATGGCCCTCAGTTTTCTGTCACATCAAATATTCTAGATTACTAATTTCAGTCCACCTAAAATCACTGTATTAGTTTAAAAAATTCCCATCCTCTAAATTCTCAAACATTTATTTCTAGCATTTTATTGTTCTTTAACATTATAAATTATATAAGCTGTCTGTGGAAATAAAATCAATCCATTTCTGTATGACAATTTAAAAGGAAATAAATTTCCCTGCCAGAACTCCTTCCTGATTCTTCAGAACAGTGGTAAAAACTGTAAACTTCTTATTAATGCATTTGGAAACCACAACCTAACTGAGGAAGCCAAGTTCTAGAGGGGATAGAAGACAATTACTGAGCTCAATCATTAAAGACTACTGCTCCTAAATAGGGCTCTGAACATTTACCTCCCATCCAAGGTGAACAAATATCTTTATCTATTCCCCAGTCCCAAAAAAGTTTCATCCTACTCTTTCTCTCTCTGCAAATTTATAATTCTTTCTTGACATCTGATCTAATCTATGATTAGTCTCAAATAAGTCCTTACTTAAAACCATAAAGCAAGTTTTAAGTTTTCCATAAAGCAAGACTGCACATTCAATTTTAAGAACAGCAAATGAACTCTCACTCTAGATCAGGGATTGGCAAAATTTTTCTGTAAAGGGCCAAATGATAAATTTTTGGCTCCGCCGGCCATCAAGTCTCTGTTGCATGGGCTGAACTCTGCCATTATAGTATAAAAACAGAAACTATGCAAATAAGCCTAGCTGTGTTCCAACAAAACTTTATTTATGGACACTGAAATGTGAATTTCACATAATCTTCATGCCATGGAATATTCTTTTTATTCCCACACTATACTTCAACTCTGTTAAAAAAAAAAAAAAAAAGTAAAACCATCCTTAGCTCATGGGCTTTACATGAACAGGTAGTAGACCAGATCAGGTCCATGTACTGTCATTTCTTAAACCCTGCCTAGATCCTTTTCTATACCTTTAAATAAAGGTATAGAAAATAAAGGTATTTAAATAAATATCTTTGTTTAAAAAAAAAAAAGATGGAGGAAAGAAAATGGACTCTCGAGTAATTAAGTCCATCACAGGAAGTAGCTCTCACTAACTGGGCGCTAGACGGCTGACGCGCCACTCTGAGACCACACCTGCAGCTGCCTGGCACTGTGAACAGGAGCGCTTGTAATTCCCTTTTTCTTTAATGACCAACTATACTTTGGTGTTATTGTTCCAGGCACAAAAACCCCATTTAACTCTTTATACAAGGGTCCATTAGACCCAATTGTAGGTTTTGGGTTTCTTTTCTTTAGCAGTTTAACTATTTGTAAGGATTAATACATATTTTATAGCTTTTATTATTTTTTAGACATCTCCAAAGGACAAAAAGAAAAACTGAATTAATTTAAAAAAAAATCCCACTGTATTTTGTAATTACCATAATTACCATTAGACCTTTTTTAAAAATCTAAGATATATTTATGGGGTTTTAGTGTTTACATTTTACTATTTTGTTATTACTCGTTCTTACCCATCAATTATTCCCAACTATACTAAAACGTCTAAAATAGTATTAATAATGGGATTGTATATGGGTACGTTGTCATAATGAAATAAATGGTCATACTTTATTTATTGCATTGCCCAAAGTGCTGAATAATCTTTTTTTTTTTTTTTTTAATTTTTATTTATTTATTTTTTTACATGGGCAGGCACCAGGAATCAAACCCGGGTCCTCTGGCATGGCAGGCAAGCATTCTTGCCGCTGAGCCACCATGGCCCGCCCCTGAATAATCTTTTGAGAAGGTTATAAAATATTGGAGACACTATCTTTGTAGTCTGCTTTTAGTAGAACTAGGAGATTTAGTAAATAAAACCCCCCAGTCCAGTTAAATGTGAATTGCAGATAAACTACAAGTAGTTTTTCAGTTTAAGTATGTCCCATACAATATTTCGGACAGACTTAAACATACTAGACTCTAAAAATTTGTGGTGAAATCTCTAAGTAAAATCTCATGATATAAAAAATACTTCAGATGACAACATCCACATGAGTTTTCTGAAACTCAAAAGTCGATGAGTAAACAATGTATTTCTAAAGATAAAATGGAAATACGTATGACGTCATCACACAATATTTCGCAACAAAAACTAGGACCATTTCATTTTGCTAATAGTACTCTTTCATGTTTCATATGGAAGCCTGTACAAAAGCTGGAGCACCAGCTCTGATTAAAAGTTTTGTGTAAAAAGGTTTTTAAAAAGAGGTTTTAGTAAATCTCACTAAAATTTCTAATACAATTTTATTTGCTCTTCTCCCTTTACTAAAACATTTGCAAATTATTCATGAAAAATGATTTAAACATATAAAAAAACAGAAAAGAACCACTGTACCCAGATGCTAAATGGTTACTATTTTACCAGCTAGACTAAGATAAATAAATAAAGCATGTACATCTCACGTGAGCTCTCCTGTCCTTGGAAAGCCTTGCCATACTGGTTAGTTAAGAGATCTTCAGTATTAATAATTATGAAGAAGACTTGTATATCAAAGACTTGTGTGTCATATCTCAGGGCCATTTGTCATTTTTGTTCATGGCTCTCTGTTTTCTTTTAAATTGTAAGATATTGACTATGAACAGAACTTAATTTACTTGTACAAGAAAACTTTCCAAGGCAATAGAAAAATCAATACAATATCAATACAAATGATTTTTAACATGAAATGTGCTAGGAATGATCCTCTGGTACTTTTTTCGTACCTTTTAAGCTAATACCTCTGCCTAAAAGCAATGTGCTTGTGCTTCCTCCCAATTTTCATCATTAAAAGAGTGGCAAGAGGGCAAATGGTACAATGTTCTCCCTGGAAAAGGAGTGTCCTGACGGCTTTTCTCACCTTTATATGTTTATAAGGTGGTGGTTTCTTGTCATTCTTTCGGTCTTCCTGCAGCTGTCTTAGTTCTTTTTGGGCTTTTAATTCCTCAAACCTTGCTGCAGCTTCCTGAAGAGCTAAGAAAATAGAAAAACATAAACCATTTAAAAACATCTAGATAGAGCTCTTTCCTTGGCTTTTATTCCCCTTTATAAGTTGTGGAAAAGCTATATTTTAGTTAGAAATCCACTAACACGATGTGAAAACTAAGAAATATATGACTTCTATTTTCTAGAAGATTTTAGTCCACAGGGTATTCAGATATAGCACTAAGACAAAACATAAGACATTACTAAATGCCACAATATAGACTTTCACTTCAGAGGAAAAAACAAAACGAAATAAAACAACAGCTGAATTACCTGAAAAAGCACATATATACTATCTCCCAACAACAACCAGAGTTTAATTGCTTGGTAGTCATTGCCATTAAACCTAATTATTCTCTCAGTCCTGAACCTTCAGGGGGTTTTTTCTATTTTCCTTCCTAGGTGCCCCAGGTAACATGCTGGATCCTCGAGACAAAATATAGAATTGAAGTACTTCTATTCTTCTACAGTAGTTGTCCCACTCTTCTCCTAAGACTCATTCTGTAAGTATCAACTATTATCTCTAATAATACACAAATCTTCTTATCTAATCCACATACATGTTCTATACTTTCAAGTGTGTAAAAGATAGCGTTAGACATAAGAATGAAGCCAAACAGGTTGGGGTTAAAGTAATTCAGAACATAGGGGTAAGGACGACAGTGTCTATATTTTAGAACCACGCATACTCTTTGAGACCAAAGAAGGTTTATTTGATCTGGAACTGAAATTTTCTGTAGTGCGTAATCTAATTCAACCTATCTGTATAGCTCATTTGAACAAGTGAAACACAGAGAGCACAGAATGAGAAAGAGGTCCCTTTAATCCTATAGAGATTATTGTAATGCCTGGAAACATCCTACAGTATATTAACCAGATAATCAAAAAGTATTGGCAAAGTCCCTGAAGGAGGGGAGAAAGAATATGGAACTAATAAACCATACCATCAGGGAATCCCCTGATACTGTGTCAAACTTTAGGGATACCCAAATCAATAGGTCATGCCCTCAATCACAAGGCTTACTCTTGTGACACTTAGGTAGGTAGCAGAGAAGGTTAGACTCCCTATAAGCATGCCTAGAAGTTACTTCTGGAGGACCTCTGTTGCTGCTCAGATGTGGCTTCAGTCTCTCTATGCCCAACTCTGCAAGTGAAATCACTGCCCTACCCCCCTATGTGGGACATGACATCCATGTGAAAGTGAAAGTCTCCCTGGTGACGTGGGAGAGACTCCCAGGGATGAGTCCAGACCTAGCACCATGGGATCAACAATTTCATCCTGACCAAAAGGGGGAAAAGAAGTGTAATTAATAAAGTATCAGTGGCAGAGAGAGTTCAAATAGAGTCAAGAGGCTACTCTGGAGGTTGCTCTTACACAAGCTTCAGGCAGACCTTGTGTGGTAGTTAAATTCAGGTGTCTGCCTTTCCTCTGAAGAACTATAGTTAACTAAATAAATCCCCCTTTATTGAAAGTCAGTCCATCTTTGGTGGGCTGCATTCTGGCAGCAAGCAAAGTAGAACAGAATTTGGTACCAGAGAAGTGGGGTGCTGCTGCAGTTTGCAAACACCAGACATGTTGGACTAGTTTTTTTTGGATGGATAAGGGGAAGATTTTGGAGGAACTGTGAAGAAAATGATGGAGAAGTCTCAGAGTGCTGGAAAAGACTGTTGATGTAAACGAAACCACTGCCAATCTAGACAAACGGGGACATGAACGGACAAATTGCAGAGTGAGAACCATGGAAGTTTGGGTCTGAAGCCAAGAAACCTCGGGCCAGGAGAGTGAACCCACCCATATACATGGAGAGGGTGAGTTTGCCCTGAGGGCAGAGGATGTGTCTCCCATCTCATTGTAGTGGAAGAATTGTGCCGCCTCAGGCCTTGGAAAAGGTACAGCACGGCTCCTTGGGGACTGGGGAGAGCCTGGCTGCCACCACATGGAGGGGCTGAGCGTGTGCCCCAGAAATGGCAGAGGGCCCAGGTGTGGCCCTGATGCCTGGAGAGAGTGGAACCGAGAAAAAGGTGGTCTGCTCAATGTTCCCCGAGGTTGATTTGGAAAGAGGCGGGCCACTGCATAGGCCCTTGGAAAGGGTGGGCTGCCACTTTCTAAAATTGAAGGACAAATGACTTTCAGACTTTGAAATCCAATGGTACTTGCCCTGCAGGGTTTCAGAACTGTTTGGGTCTTACGACTCCTGTGTTCCTTTCAATTTCTCCCTATAGAAATGAAAACCTGTTCCTCCTTTGCATATTGGCACCAGATCACTTGTTTTGAAATTCACAGGTCCACAGCCAGAAGAGAATTTTTGCACTTTAATATTGTTTAAGGTGATGCATGTAGTTGCCAAGTTGACAAGGGGTGGACGTGTGGTAGTCAGAGTCAGGTGTCACCTTGGTCAGGTGAAGGTGCCTAGTTCTATTGTTGTGGACATGAGTCTATGGTACGTGAACCTCATCTGTTGCTGATTACATCTGCAGTTGGCCAGGAGATGTGCCTGCTGCAATATGATGCTTGATTTAATTGGCTGGTGCTTAAATGAGAGAGCTCAATGTAGCACAGCCAAAGCAGCTCAGCATATCTCATCTCAGCACTTGCAGCTCAGCCCAGGCCTTTGGAGATGCAGCAAGGAGTCACCCCGGGGAAAGTTGTTGGAACCCAGAGGCCTGGAGAGAGGGCCAGCAGAGATCGCCCTGTGCCTTCTCACGTAAGAAAGAACCTCAGTTGAAAGTTAGCTGCCTTTCCTTTGGAGAACTATATGTTAACTAAATAAATCCCCTTTCATTGAAAGCCAACCCATCTCCGGTGTGTTGCATTCAGGCAGCTAGCAAACTAGAACACCTTGCTACCTATCACGACCTGCCAACCCCAACCAGGACCATTCCAGCCAATCCTAAAGAACACCTAGGGCAATATATAAGATTCCACAAGGGTTCCAGGCATTAGAGTAACTTTTCAGAAACCTACAACCTCCAGATGGTCCAGATAAGTCCTGAAACCTAGCCCAGCTTCTCCAGAACATCAGACAGTTCCATCTCCCTATACTGTACTAGTGACAGATCCTTCCAATATTAAAAATTTAGACTTACCATAGCCCAAACAACTCTAAAGAGAGGTATGGAAAGATCAAAGGTGATGGTGGAATTATACATAGAAGACAGGACTTAACAGATGAATATGAATGCTGAATCATTAAACTGATTATCTGTTTTAGTCTCCAGTATTTTAGAGTAGCTAGAAGTAAAAACCTAAAATTGTGGCATTGTAACTCATGTCATAGTCTGAAATATGTTCTACAATTAATTGTGGTGCTGTGCTTTCAAATTTATAGCATTTTTGTATATATGTTATTGTTCACAAAAAAGAAGGAAAAACAGTCAATCGTGATGATACAAAAAGTATAAGCCCTATAGCCTCTATATTCTGGAGCAGCCAGAAGGACAACTCTGAGAGGATCATATGGTAGCCCATGACTAACTCTGGGATCTGTCCTCTAACCACTTGTTGAAGAGTGCTTTGAAAACTATTGCTTTTTTATTTCTTTGCTTTGTATATATGTTATACTATACAAAAAAAAAAAAGTTTAAAAATCCCAAAAAACCTTAAAACAAATCCATCAGGTATTTCATATAAGTTAATTCATTCAATATTTGTCTTTTGAAGTTTTTTTTTTAACTTTAAACAAATTTTTTAATTACACAAAGGTTTGTCATATAATTGGATATTTTTCTACTTTACACACAACTATTCTTTCTCTCCTCAGAAAGGTTGCTACTTAAATTCTCGTCTAGTGATGCCAAGCACTAAAATCCTCATTTTAACACAATCGGTAAAAATGCCTCAGTGATTTAAGTTGAAAACAGTACACAAGTACATGGCTCTTGTACCTGGTATCAGGCATGTACAAATGTCTTTTTATTAAAAAAAATACAAAATAAATTATCTGTAGGAATGGACAATGACTGCAATAAACCATTACGTATTGTCAACCGAAACCAGCAACTGATGGTTATAGTGATTTTCTTACATCAGCCAGCCAGTTCTTCTGTCATTTTCTTCTGCCATTTTCTTCAAATGACTAAGTTATTGGTGAGAAACACTGCTTTGAGCTTCCCATCACAGTTCATTAATCACGGTAGAGCACTGTTCTAGGAATTAGAACATGCCACCTCCCATGCCACCCTTTCCGCCCATTCCACCCGTTTCAGGGACCTTCTGTTCTTTAGGAATTTCTGTGACTAAAACTTCTGCTGCAGTTAACAGAGAGGCCACCCCAGTAGCATCCAATAAAGCAGTTCTTACAACCTTAGTTGGATCAATAATTCCTTTTTGTACCATATTCACAAAATCTCCAAGCATAGCATTATAGCCAATTTCTGAGGAACTTTGCATGATTTTCTCAACTATCAAGGAACCTTCAACACCTGCATTCTTAGCAACGGTCATCGCAGGAATTTTTGAGTGTTCTTTTAATAATTTCTATACCAATTTTCTGATCTTCATTATTTGGAGTTCGTGAGTCCAAGGCTGGAATGCATCGAAGCAGAGCACAACCACCTCCCAAAAACAGTGCCTTCTTCAGCAGCAGTTCGTGCAGCACTGAGTGCATCTGTAACTCTTTGTCTTTCTTTTCATTCACTTTCACATCACTTGTTCCACCAACCTTGAGCACAGCTACTGCTAGACGTTCATTTAATTTTTCCTTTTCATATTTGCTAGTTGTGACATCTAACTGCTCAATGATTTCTTGAATACGTTTTTCAATTTGAGTCTTGTCACCTTTTCCTTTCAAGAGCATGGCATCATCTTTGGTTACTGTGACCTCTCCAACTTTTCCCAAATCATGAGGCTGAACATCTTCAAGGTTTAGGGTGAACCCCTCTTCTCCAAACTCTGTACCACCAGTAGCAACAGAGATGTCTTTGAGCTGGTTCTTTTTATTATCACCAAAACCTGGGGCTTTGACTGCTACAACCTGAAGACCAACTTTCAGCCTATTCAAAACAAGAGTACTTAGAGCTCTCCATCCACATCTTCAGCAATTATGACCAAAGGCTTAAGGTAAGCACTGGCTATTTCAAGAGCAGGTACAATGGACTGGACACTAGAAATTTTCTTTTCACTCAACAGGACATAGGCATCCTGGAATTCACATTTCTGACCTTTTGATGTATTAATAAAGTATGGAGAAATATAACCCCGATCAAACTTCATGCCTTCAATAATTTCTAATTCATCATTCAATGTTTCCATCCTTTACTGTGATGACACCCTTTCTTCCAACCTTTCTCATTGCATCAGAAATGATGTTACCAATTTCCTTGTCTCCGTTTGCAGAAATCGTGGCAACCTGAGCAATTTCTTCAGGGGTTGTCACAGGTTTTGACTGCTTTTTCAGTTCAGCAATTACAGAATCAACAGCTAACATCACACCTCTCCTGATTTCCACTGGATTAGCACCTTTGCTAATCTTCTCAAAGCCCTCCTTGGCAATAGAGCGTAACAGTACACCAGCAGTGGTGGTACCATTCCCAGCCTCTTCATTTGTGTTACTGGCGACATCTTGAACAAGTTTAGCACCAATATTTTTGTATTTATCCTTCAAGTCAATTGACTTTGCAACGGTCACACCATCTTTTGTTACTCTGGGACTTCCCCAACTCTGTTCAATAATCACTGTTCTTCTCTGTGGCCCCATAGTAACGGCTACAGCATCGGCTAAAACACCTTGAAGCATTAAGGCTCGGGCATCTGCACCAAAATTTACATCTTTGGCATAAGCCCGAGTTAGATGAGGAGCAATGTCCTGGACACTGGCCTTATCTGGCGAAGGACTGCGGGTAATCGAAGCATTTCTGTGGGGCAGCGGCTGGGCGTGCAGACGGAGAGGCAGGCCGTCAGCGGCGAGTGAGGGACAGAGTCCCCTTTTGAAGTTCTGAATGTAACTAATATCACTGATTTGTTCACATGGACATGGTTAAAATGGAAAATTTTGAGTTGTATATTTGTTAGTACAATAAAAAGTTTGAAAAAAAGATAGCATTATATCTGAATAGTCCAACAAAATCTTCAGATTCTCATTCTGAAAACAAAATTTATTTCATTCTTCTTTATCCAGGTTAAAAATTCTGATAAGAACTGCAACTCTTCCTATGTTCTTTCCTATGGCTTTTCCATGCTCTGTCAATTCTTTAAAAACTATTCCTGATCTTTCCTTCCCCTCCCCCAACCAATGACTAGTCAAGGTTGTGCTGTATGGAATCCTCTAAATTGTCCTAAAATCCTTTCTCTCCTCATATAATTACCCAGCATGTCTTGCCTAGCCCTCTTCCTTAATGTCTGCCCAACACATTTCATCCTCCTCACCTTCATGGGTGCTTCCCTGTTACAGTCTCCTCACCTCTGTCCAGCACCATATCAGCTACTTCACCAATATTCTCAGCCACTCACCTTCCCATAGTCCCAGTACTCTACTCCAGATCAGGACTTCCAAAACTCACTGCAAAGAGCCCAAAGAGCCCAGTGTTCCCCAGCCCTGCACTAAAACTATAGCAACTACTTGGGAGTTCTTAAACTCATCATATTGGATGATAGCACAGGTGCTTTTACAAATGCTGTTCTCTTTTTATAACATCTTCCCTTCTTCACAGTCAGTGCAGAGATTCAGAGTTTGGATTCTGGAGTACAACTATCAGAGGCTGAATGCTTACTCCATCATTTACTGGCACTGTAAACTTAACGCAAGTAATTTGACTTATGTGTCTCAGTTTCCCTATCCACAAAATCAGGATAGTGATATCTACCTCAAAGAGTTTCCATAAGGACTCAAAGCAGAAACTGAATTTAACACAGGGCCTGACACACATAAGTGACTACTATCATGGCTCATTCTTCAAAGCATCATTTAGGAAAGAAGCATCAATGACTTCCAGACTGCAGCCCACCTGAGTCCACTTAGGCACCATCGTGCTCTGCTCCCAAGGTACTTCTTGCACAACAATCACTGAACAACAAGCATTTTGGGTGCTGGTATCTATGTCAGATTGCCCCATAAAAACCATGGCTGTCTTGAAGGCAGAGGCACCTAGCCAGCCCAGGGCTAAGGCCCAGGACAGCAGAATCCCAGGACTTCAGCAGACCTAGACTTGTGACATTTCCTGCACTCTACCTTCTCCCCCTGCCTTAGTGGTGGCCACCTCTGTGCAGGCCAGGATGTTGGTGGTAGCTGAAGCTAACAATACTCAAAACCCAAGTTCTTATAGTAAGTATTAGTGCTGGTAAGTCCAGGTCTCTGATCAGAAACCACATGGCCTCCAAGTAAGTAAGGACTCACTGAAATAAAAGCGAGGTAACTGGGACCTTTGTTAAACTTGTTCCTTATGGACATCACCCCCATCCCCCATTCAGGAAGTTTTCACCTGCTTAGAATTCCTATTCATCTGTCCTACAGATAAAATCTTATACAATTATCCCTCATTGCCCAAATATAATCAAACAGCAAGAGATACCTGTATTTCCATTCAGAGGACAGCTAAAGGAAAAAGGTAATTACCACTGATGAGCTATTAACTAGATACCCTGCAGGTGCACTTTTGTTACCTCACTGAATTTCCAAAGCAACCTTTCCCCATAATACTGTAAGAGAAAACTGAGGCTCAGAGTTGACCCAGTTGGCTGGTAAAGAATAAAACTATTTCTGCTGACTCCAAGAGACCACTCTCATGACCCTAACTCTCCTCACTGCCTTCACAGCTAGGTCACTTACAAAACCCTCTCTTTTGATTCAGAGCATTTATGCTTTGACCTTCACTGCTTTCGGTACATTTTATTTTCTCCCAACAAGTTAAAAAAAAAAAAAAAAAAACTACTTGTGGGAAACATGGTTCTGCTTGAGAGCTACCCCTTTCTAACAAAGTCAAGTGTTTATTCTATAAAATACTCCCAAACTTTAGTCCTTGATGAGGACTAAACAGATGAGTAACAGAACTAAGATAAAAAGCCTCCCACAAAGAATTTCCAGTTTAGTAAAGGTTAGGCTCAAACAGAATGAGTTATGTGGGTCAACTGCCCTGTAAAATTCTGTAACTACATCCACACATTGCCTTCAAAGGACAGAACACAGCTGTTAAATGGAGCAAATGTCAATTTTAATACAGAGCAGATACTCGTACTTCTGTGCTGGCCTGAGAAACAAAGAATAAAGTTACCTTTTTTATAAGTCCCATCCACTCCTTTGCCCATTTTATCCTTGCTGCTAACATCCCCTTCCATGTAGGGGAAGACTCTGGCCTGGTGGGTCCACAGGTAGTCATTAGACCCAAAGAAGAGTACAGGGAACTCGCCCACATCATGTCTCATCTTATCGATGTTGGATGGTACAGCTCGAGGATGGCAGATCTCAGCTGGCCACCACCTGAGAAAAGTGAAAACAGGAGGAAAAAACTCTAGAAGGCTGAAAAGCACCAAGAAACTAATCTTAGAACAGAAATAAGGAATAGCAATGTTTGTCCATGTTAAATTCCAACCTAGGGCAGTCTTAACAATCTAACTAGAGCACAAAAGTGACAAAAGTCTATAAATGGCTGCAAGCAAGCACATGCATACATGTGCACACTCCATTTGTTTTGGTTATTCTACTTCATGGAATTTACTAAAGAAAATAGAGATACAAAGATTTATGGTCATAATGTTCACTGAAGCATTATCTCTAAGGATGAATACCTGGAAGCAATCTATAAGCACAACATTAAGGGAAAGATCAAGGTAACCATGGTACACTGTAAAATAAAACACAATTTGGCTTTTAAAAATATGAAACTTTCAGAAACTATTAGTAGCATGGGGAAATGACATCAAGAAATGTCAAAAGGAAAATCAGGTAAATTACCACAGCCACTTTAGGAAAACCTAGCTATTTACTCTTTTTCACTCTAGAAAAGCTCTTGAGCAAATATATCATGAAAGATTTATAAAACGTGCACAGTCATTAGGAAGAAGATAAAAGGTCACAACTCCACTGGGGCTAGGAGAATGGATAAACAACACTGTGAATGTATAAGGAACCACCGTAGGGCAGTCAATTAGGAATAATCTAGAGCACAGCACCAAGTGCAATGCCTCACAGGGATGTAAGAGTGATATAATAGGGAATGAAAAAAGCAAGTTGCAGAAAAAGAAATGAATAATAATTCCTTAATATACAGTTCTAAAGCAGGCAGAACATAATATTATACATGTAGTTAACCTATAGAACAAGGCAAAGGAACGATAAGCACAAAATGCAGTATAGCGATTACCTCTTGGAGATAGAAGACAATAGATTCAGGCAGGGGCACAAAGGGCATTTGAAAAGAACCAACAGTGCTCTATTTCTTTAACTGGGAGGTATATACACACGGGTTTCTTATGTTATTCTTTACAATTATGCATGTCACATATATACTTGCGTATTCCATACTCAACAAAAATAAGCTTAAAAAGAAAAAGGAAGATACAAAAATTGGATATAAACTATGAGGTCGATTATTTTGGGGGTTAGGGGTGTATTGGTATGTGTCTAACTGGAATATGCCAAAATGTTAACAATGCATATTCCTAGTTTTGTGGGATTATGGGTAATTTGGTTTTGTTAATGTACTTTCTACAGTCAATGTGCATTATTCTATACTTGCAAACCAAAAAGTTAGTTTTCCTTTTATAAGGAAAAATTAAATCCGGCTAAGGGGGACCTTGCCAAATAAGGAAGATGGTTTTAAAAAGTTAAGCACTGTACTCAGGAGATCCCAAGAAAGAGAGGATGATAAAACGAATGAGTGCCATTCTCCATTACAGCTACTCACCTGTATCGTCCAACTTTTACCCAAACAATTTCCCTGTAGTGTGGCTTTTTGCCTGCTTTACAATCATTGCAATACCAGTTTCCTTCAGGGATATCAATGTTCAGGCATTCACGATGAAAAGCAGCAGGGCAAGAATCACAGCACAGAAGGCTGCCTCCTATGGGAATCAAAAAACCATAACCACGAGGCTGCATACAGGAACTCAGCTCCAACAGTTTTTGCTCAGCTCCTAACCAATTATATATCTACTGGCCAAGGGCTTAGTAATTTAATTAGTTATCCAGAAAGACTTTTCTATGAGTATTACCTCTCCAATATCCTGAAACCCTATAGATAATAAACATGAGACTATATTGGCAAAATTAGGTTAGTGGAATGAGATCAGAAGATCTCATTTATAAGATTAAGCTTATAAAAATCACATGTATATTTACACACACACATTTTCTTCCCTTTCCCTAAAAGATAACACACTAAATAGACTACCAATGACCCATAATGACCACAGTATAAAGGGCACAAGCTTTAATTTATGTCAGATTTAAGTTTGAATTACAGCTCTAAGATGGCAGGGCTTTGGGAAATTACCTTGCCTTGCTGAGCTACAATTTCCTGATGTAAGGTCTTTTCTACAGTGAACAATAATCACAATCTGTCTGAAGACTAAACTAGCTCATAAATTACCTAGTAGTGTCTGACACATGAATAGTGTCAACATAAGGTAAGTTCCTTCTCCCTTTTTTACATTAACTCTTCAGGATCATTCTGCAGGTTCCAGCCAGATAGTTGTGTTGCAGAGAACAGATAAGGAACTTTAGGTAAGGAGGATTCATATTTAAGGAAACCAGTTTATGCCCTATTCATCTTATGCCAAAAATGAGTATACTTCAAACATGCCAGAATCTCAACAGGTATCCAGAGTTAGTGAGTAGAGTAAATCCTTAGCAAGGTACACATACCAAGTTCATCTTGTTCTTACTGTATCTGTCACTTTTACCTTTTAAAATCCTACTAAAAATTTACTTTTGAGATACCTTCTTTAAACAATTTTATCCATGGTAAATCTAGAGCAAGCTCTAAAAATGAGTTGGAGTTTTATTTATCTTGTTGTGATAGAGTGTATGCTGAAGACTCAACAGAGAAGCCCCTTTTATCTATATAGTATAGTAGAGCTCAGATAAAGGGTAATTTCACTTGGAAAAATCTGAGGCTAAAAGCTAAATTTGAAGAACACTGACAAAGTGTTCTATGTCTCTATGCTTTGAAACTCATAGTAGAAATTCACACTTAGCTATTCTTGTGATTTTATGGATGAGTCAACCTCTCAACATAAGAGTGACAAAGAGTCACATAACACTTTCTACAACATTTCCATCTGTACTGAGTCAATTGCTGACAACTTGGTAGACAACATAGTTTGCCTACTCAATCTTGGTAGAAAAATCTTCTTTTACTAAGACGGTCTTTATGACACATTAGATATATTACAAATACAAAGAAGCATTTGAATCAGGTCTTAAAATAAGGATGTAACATGAAAAGGAAGGCCAAGGGTCAGAGTTGAGGAGAAATAGTGGCAAGCATATCAGTTTTATGGGGAAGGATATAATGGGACATGAGCTTAGAGAGAATATAAGGAAATAAATCAATGGGATTTGTCTGGGTAGGTGTATGGGAGATAGAAATAAGAGTCTGCCTGGAGGAAGGAAAGGGGATGTGTAGGAGGAAAGCCAGGCAGACATAATAAGGAAAAACATTAGCTATAAAAAGAATACAAGAGATGAAATATTAACATGTGGGGCAAAAGAGAAAGGGAAAAATACTTCAACCTACTGCTGAATTCTAGGGCCTGAATTACTTTCAATTCCTAATACTCTAAATAACTACTTTTGGTTCTCTTCTTTTACATGAGCAGAAAAACGTCCTAAAACTCTATTCTTTCCCTGGATAATAATTGTTCCAGGATAATATTATATGGTGGGTCTAGCAATTCTCAGGCTTTCTAGTCTCAGAACTAATTTACACTCCTGAAAATCAATGAGAAGCCCATGTGGATTATATATATATTGACATTCATCAAACAGAAATTAAACAAGAAATTTTAAAAACATTTATTAATTGTTAGAGGAGAATAAACCCATTATATGTTAACATAAGCAACAATTTTAAATAAAAAACAACTATTTTCAAATAAATTAGTGAAATAACCTCACTGTGCTATATTTTGTAAACAATTTTAATTGATTTCATTGCAATGATTTCTGGTTGAAGTATATGAAGAAAATCTGACTGTACACAGATTTATAGTTGGAAAAGGTTTTAGAAGAAAATCAAAGTAAAAGCTGAAGAAAGGCTTTAAAAGCAGGCTTTGAAAGCAGTCATAGAATTAAAATGTTAGAAAAGCAAATAGGACAAGCAATTTATAACCTACTTTTATTTTCTCAGATTATTAAATAAGCACTCACACTGTGTTAAGCCTTAAATCACATCTTTTCTTTTAATTTACATTATAACATGCCAGGGGGGTAACAGGTAGAGTCCTTATTTTACAAATGGCCCAACCAAGGCTTGGAGGGGTAAAGCAACGTGCCCCAAGGAGATAAGCCAGAATTCAAACTTCGGTTTTCAGATTTCAAATGCAATACTGATTCTATTACACATGTTAACTCTTTATAATTAGTCCCTCAGAATATTTGTATCCAGCCAAGTTTCCACTTAATTACATAGTGAATAAGGAGATATCCTCAACATGAAGGAAGCCATGGAAATTGCTTATCCAAACTACTAATCAACAAGATTCAGTGAATGTGAAGATGAATATTAAGCTGGTAAGAGAACTGATACTACCTTCTACACCAGAGGTAGTGGAATAATGTCCACACAATTTTAGAAAAAGAACATGTAACCTAAACATTTTATAGCAAACCAAATGTACATTATCTTGGATAGCTGGTAAATGACCAATACCCTCAAGCAGAGAATACAGAACCTTTGTAGATTTTTCTTAAAAGTTCAACAAACCAAGAGAAACATGAAATAAGGAATTAAGGACTACACACATAATGGTTAACAGCTTGGTGAAGAATACTAGACATAACTAGCAACATAACATCCCTGAACATAACTAGCAAAAGTTAGACTGTGAGGGGGGATAAGGAGAGAAAGAGGGAAGAAAAAAACGTATGAGTACTAATATGATTTTTTACTCTAAAGGAAAAGAATGATTTTAAATTGAAAAAAAAGATTAAGATACGAAATTTATTCTCCCCCAATGGATAGGACCTTTTAGGAACTAATATCTTTTACAGTAAGGTAATATTTAACTGAAGCTCATCAATTCCTTCACTTTTAATTTGGTTTTTCCCTTTAAATTCAGGTGAAATTGAAAAGAACAATTATATTATGATCATATTTTCTAGAATTGTTCCTATCCAGATGCCTACCCATTTTATTTGCTTATATGCATAGGCACTTAGAGTAATACTATCTAATATTCACAATGGCTATTTCTGAAGGTAGGAGTTGGAGTGATTTTTTTTTTCCCTTTCACTGTATTGCTTCAATTGTTTATCACTTTAATAAAAATCAAGTCATAGTTCAAAATAAAAATAAAACCTCTCCTTATTGGGGAACAAAGTTTCAAAAGTCTTGCTATATCATCATTAACTCAGAACAACACTTCTTAATATTTCTTTAAGTACCAATAGGAAATGGTATTGAAATACTATGGTCAAGTCCTTTTCAGACTACTCATAAAGGAAGAAATCATGTCTTACCTTCTGAGCACACAAAACACCAGCTAACATTAACATGCTCATGGTTTCGGCAGCCCCGACGAGGGGTAAAGTGATTAGGGCAGATGATACTATTAGATGCAAGAATCTTTGACCCAGCAGCTAAGCAAAAGTCATTGGCATGATATGCCACAGGGCAGCGGACACAGCGCATGAGTCGACCTAAAAATGTGAGAAATAGGAAAACCAGGGAGAGGTAAAGAGAAAAAACAAAAACTATGAGATTAAGCATAAAAACAATATGGGTCAAAGAGTTTATAATATTGGCACATAGAGGGAAAAGTACTATTGCATGCTAATGGGCTATGTTTCACAGGAAGATATCAACAGTACCACAGCAATATCAGGAGTATATAATGAGGGTGGGGGCAAGACTTAAGGGGAAGCCTGGATTTTCTATTAGGTGAGGGTGTGTTATCAGTTATTTTTACCTTGGGAGCAATGAAAATTGTCTAAAATTGAGTGCTGATGATTATACCACTAAGCAAGGATAATATGATACATAGACTGTTGACTTTGGACACTATACATGATGCAAAATGGATGGAGGTGAACGAAGGATACACAGACTGAGAAGTAGAGTGGCGAACTGTGGTATATATATACATTATCAAGTATCTTAGAGTAGCTAGAAGTAAAAACCAAAAATTGTGGAACTGCAACCCATACCAAACTCTGAAATCTGTTCTACAACTAATTGTTTGCTGTGCTTGTAAAATTTATTGCTTTTTTGTGTATATGTTATTTTTCACAAAAAAGTCAATGTGATGATAAAAAATATTTATTCCTTCTAGCCTCCTATATTCTGGAACAGCCAGAAGGAAAAATATGAGAGGATGGTATAGTAGCCCATGACAAATTCTGAGATCTGTCCTGTAACTACCTGTTGAAGAGTGCTTTGAAAACCACTGCTTTTTTCTTTCTTTGGTTTGTGATACATGTCATATTATACAATAAAAAAGTTAAAGAAAAAAAAATTGGGGAAAAAAAGAAGAATGAAGCCGATTGGGTTGGGACTAAGGTAAATCAGAATACAGGGGTAAAAATGACATTGTCTATTTTAGAACTTTACCCATTCCATGAGACCAAAGGAAGAGACATTTATTTTATCCAGAACATAAATTTTCTGTAGCATATAATCTCACAATCTTGTCTGGATAGATCATTTAAACAACCCAAAACATGGAGCCCAGAATGGGAAAGAGGTGATGGTTTGTAATTCTGTATTAGCTTAATGTAATGCCTGGATACATCCCAGAGTATGCTGAGGAGATAATTAAAAAGTATTGGCAAAGTCCCTTGAGGGATGGGAGAAAAAATATAGAACTATTAAATTTATGACTGGAGAAACCCCTGATTCTGTCTCAAATATTAGGGACTCTCAAGTCAAAAAGCCAAGCCCTCGATCTTGACATCTGAGCTGGCGAAGCTTATTAATGTAGCAGAGCTTAGACTACCTAGAGATTTGCCTAAGAGTTACTTCCAGAGAACCTCTTTCGTTGCTAAGATGTCGCTTCTCTCTCTCTCTCTAAGGCCAACTCTGCAAGTAAAATCATTACCCTCTACCCTACACAGGATATGATATCCAGGGGTGAACATTTCTCTGACAACTTGGGATATAACTCCCAGGGATGACTCTGGCGCTGGCACTGTGAGATTGACAAAGCCCTCTTGACCAACAAGGGGAAAAGAATTGTACCAAATAAGGTATCGGTGGCTGAGAGAGTTCAAATAGGGTCAAGAGGCTATTTTAGAGGCTACTCTCATGTAAACTTCAGCTAGAGATTGCTATTTACCATGGTTTGCCAAACCCCAACGTAAACCATTCCTGCCAACCCTAAAGAACACCTAGGACTTTATCTGAGACTTTATCTATGCACTATGATTACTTTCCAGAAACCTACAATCTCCAGATGGGTTCCTAGACCAGATAGGCCTGAAACTCAAATGGACCAGACTCTTCGGAACATCAACTAGTTCTATTCCCCTATACCGTATTATCAACAGCCCTTTCCAACATGAAAAAGTTAGGGTGGGCATAGTCCAAATACGCCTAAAGATGGGGAAAAAGTTCAAAGGAGAAAGTGGAATTATAACAGAAAAGACAGAATTTAATAAATGAGTATGATTGCTGAATCACTATATTGGCATTTCTTTTAATCTCCAGTGTCATGGAGCAGCTAGAAGGAAAAACCTAAAATTGTGGAACTATAACCATACCAAATTTAATAGTATTGATTTTTCTGAATCAATTCTGAAATCTGTTCTACAACTAAATCTTGCAGTGTGTTTTGAAATTTGTTGATTTTTCTATATATGTTCTTTTTCGTTATTAAAAAAATTTTAAACAAACAAAAAAATTCAATATGGATTGTTATTCAAGTCCATTTGCTAGTACTAAGGAAATACCACAAATAGAGGGAACCACTGGGAAAATGGATCATCAACACAATGAAAGCTTCAGAGGGTAACTATGGGGTAAGTCTCCTGAAGAATCATATTCCACACTGTAAAGTGGCCTGCCTCACCAAGGAAAGCTCTATTCACGGCACTACCCTTACTCCCAAGGAAACCTGGAATCAGAAGAATCAGCTACAGAGTAACGGTGGCAGCAGCACCCTCACAAAAGATCTGGTTTTCTGATTCTCGAAGCTGCCTTAAGGTGAATAAATTTTTCAACTCTTTCTAGATGAAACACTCCCTCTAACACTTTACTACAACATGTAAATGCCATCTAGAACAGCGATAGAAGGAGGAAGGTAGCTGAATGTGAAATTGCATTGTGATGAATCATATTAAAATTCCTGTATTCAGGACTGATGAGACCAAAAGGGCCAGGAAACCAACTTACAAAAGGTATGGTCAATCTGATTAAGGGAAAAATCAATACTATTAAATTTTGTCTGGTCAGTCCCCTATCAGAGAAATGGGGGCTCTTCTGATAAATAAGCATTTAACAATGCAGACAAAACACTGAGTTTTAGCAAAATCACTAAGAGACCTGTATCTCTGAACAAAAGGAGCTTGATTTTCATAATGAGAAGAGATTTTAAAACTGGACTTTACCTATACCCACAGACAATTTTGGAAACCTCACCTCTCAACCTAACTATGAAGCAGAAACAAGTTTCCAGGATTGGAATTTTCCATTTAAAAAATAAAACAAATGAACATAAAACATAAACCTCAAATCTGCACTGCTAAACATTTCTGAATGATATTACATCTGACAACCAGAGATTTGAAGACCCATAGGATAACACACTTTCACCTTCAAATCTAATGGCCCCATACTTCCTTCTACTGCGAACAAAAAAGAAGGTAAGGGTGATTATGAGGAAGAGGATACATAACTATTTAAAACTATCATGTAACCCCAGGGTTCCAGAGAACATGATGTGGAATTTGCAGTCTATTACTTCCCCTAATCTCTCATATACGATGGTGGTACCCGATCTAACTGACAAAAGCTAGAGAGAGGCTAGGAAGAGACATACTAGATTGCATCTGGATGTATCTGTTGCCAATGAAACTGAGGTCCCAGAATTAGACTGCCTACATGAGAAGCCCATACCTTTAGACGCAGTAACACTGGCTGGATTAGCAGCATGGCAGGTCATACAGATGTGGAGGGAGCACCGGAAACCCTTGTTCTGCGTGACAGTGGGTGGGTACTTCTGAACACACTCCTCATGGTAAAATTTTCCGCACAAGGGTAGAAGGCACCTTTTAACATCTTCCCCACTCTGCTTACATACAAAACAGGTATGGATTCCTGGTAAAGAGAAAGAAGATAATAAATTAATGCCAATTCAATAACTCATCTAATACTGAACTATTAGATGCAAGAAGTATACAGTATTACCTACAACGCATTCTTGCCAAAAGAGAAAAACTGAACCTGAACCTAATCCGGCCTTTAGATCTAGCTACAAGTTTACAGTAAATATAGGGCAGAGAAAAGTGTTAAATGGATACCTCAAGTATGCTATCAACGAAATCTAGAACATGGAAAATTCAACAGAACAAATGACCATTTTCTCAACAAACAAATGCCATAAAACATAGGGTGAGGGAGACCAATATTGTTGTAGTTTAAGAAAAACTTTAAAAAGTATCAAAAAATACAATGCATGTGTCTCACTTGGACTTTGATTAAAAACAACTATAAAAAGACGTGACACAAATGGGAAAAATTTGAAAATGGACTTAGTAGTAGATGACACATGGAGTTATTGCATAATTTTGTATATGAGAACTACTGAGAAGCACTGAGTGATAGGGATACACGGAGATTCTTTATATTCTTCTCTCTACTTCTGTGTATGTCTGAAGATACAATAAAAAGGTAAAAAAAGGATGGACCTAGAGAACATTATGCTGAGTGAGTCTAGCCAAAAACTAAAGGACAAATACTGTATGGTCCCACTGATGTGAACGGACATTCGAGAATAAACTTGGAGTATGTCATTGGTAACAGAGTCCAGCAGGAGTTAGAAACAGGGTAAGATAATGGGTAATTGGAGCTGAAGGGATACAGACTGTGCAACAGGACTAGATACAAAAACTCAAAAATGGACAGCACAATAATACCTAAGTGTAAAGTAATCATGTTAAAACACTGAATGAAGCTGCATCTGAGCTATAGGTTTTTTGTTTTGTTTTGTTTTGTTTTTACTATTATTATTACTTTTATTTCTTTTCCCTATATTAACATTCTATATCTTTTTCTGTTGTGTTGCTAGTTCCTCTAAACCGATGCAAATGTACTAAGAAACGATGATCATGCATCTATGTGATGATGTTAAGAATTACTGATTGCATATGTAGAATGGTATGATTTCTGAATGTTGGGTTAATTTCTTTTTTTTCCGTTAATTAAAAAAAAAAAAAAATCCTACCTCTCTCTGAGAAGCAGCAGAATATAAGAGCAAAGAGCCCAGACTTGAGAGGCAGAGGGATGTGGACCTGAATTGCGCTTCTGGTACTTGCTCAAAATAGGAGCTCATTCAAATCACCTCAACTCAACTACAACCCTGACATTACCCAGCTCTGATAAAGACTTCAGGAAAATTTTTTTTAATGTATTTTGTAAAGAAGCAAATTGGCAGCTATAATTAAACTTTTATTTAGGTTATTATTAACCTACAGTGGTTCCCTACTGTAAGAACACAGGGTGGGCCATAAACAGAAAGAAATGACTCGCTTTTTCTTATTCTCTTCTTTTTACTTAATCTGGGAAATCTCACATTTTTAAACCTCAAAAAGAATAGCATTTTTTTTTTCTTTTAACTTTTTTTTATTGTATAATATAACATATATACAAACCAAAGAAAGAGGAAAGCAATAGTTTTCAAAGCACTCTTCAACAAGCAGTTACAGGACAGATCCCAGAGTGTGTAATGGGCTACCATACCAACATCTCAGATTTTTCCTTCCAGCTGCTCCAGAACACTGGAGACTAGAAGGAATATATCTTTTTATTATCACTTTTTTTTTTCTTTTTTGTGAAAAATAACATGTATACAAAAAAAGAAATTCCTCAAAGCACAGCACAACAATTAGTTGTAGAACAAATTTCAGAGTTTGGTAAGGATTATAATTCAACAATTTTAGATTTTTACTTCCAGCTGTTCTAAGATACTGGAGACTAAAAGAAATATCACTTTAATGATTCAAAAATCATACTTGTTTATTAAACCTTATCTTCTCTATATAGCTCCACTATCACCTTTGAGCTTTCTCCCACACTTTAGAGGTATTTGGGTTATGGCCATTCTAACATTTTCATGTTGGAAGGGGCTGTCAATAACATGGGGTAGGGAGATAGAACTAGCTGATGTTCTGGAGAGGCTGGGCCCTGTAGTTTCAGGATTTATCTGGTTCAGGGACCCATCTGGAGGTTGTAGGTTTCTGGAAGTTACCCTAGTGCATGGAACCTTTGTAGAATCTTAAATATTGCCCTCGGTGTTCTTTAGGATTGGCTGGAATGGTTTTGGTTAGGGTTTGGCAAGTTATGATAGGTAGCAAGGTCTAACTGAAGTTTGCGTAAGAGCAACCTCTTGACTCGATCTGAACTCTCTCAGCCACTGATACTTTATTAGTTACACTTCTTTTCCCCCTTTTGGTCAGGATGGTGTTGCTCACCTCACAGTGCCAGGGACTCATTCCTGGGAGCTTTCTCCCATGTCACCAGGGAGACTTTCACAAAGAACAGCATTTCTATACCTCACAGCATATACAAAAATTAATTCCAAAATGGATCACAGATTTAAATGTAAGAAGAAAACACAGGAAAACATCTTTTTGACACAGGTTAGGAAAAAAGATTTCTCAGATATGACACCAAAAGTGTAGTCCATAAAAATAAGAAACAGACACAAACTTGATGTAATAAAAATTAAAAACTTCTGCTCTTCAAAAGTTGATATTACAAACATGAGAAGCCAAGCCACAGACTTGGACAATATATTTCAACACATATATCTGATAAAAGGCATGTATCTGGCATATATGAGGAACACTAAAATTTAATAGTAAGAAGACAATCAGCCCAATAAAAATAAGATTTGAACAGACACTTCACCAAATAAGACAAAGAATCCAAATAAGCCCATGAAATAAATGATGCTCAACACCATTAGTCATTAGGAAATGCAAATTAAAGCCACAATGAGCTACCACTACACATCTATCACAATGGCTAAAGTTAAAAAGACTGACAATACCAAGTGTTGTCAAAGATGGGGAAGAACTAATACTGTTATACCTTGCTGATGAGAATATCAAATGGTATAGCCACTTTCAAAAACAATTTGGCAGTTTCTTAAAAAGTTAAATATACAACCACCATACGATCCAGATATTTACCCAAGAAAAAAGAAAATATATGCCCACAGAAAGACCTGAATGGATATAGCAGCAGCTTTCTTTGTGCAAAGGACATTCATTAGCAGCCTTATTTATAAGAGCCAAAACAGTAAACAATCCAAATGCGTATCAACACATGGAATACTACTCAGGAATAAAAAGGAATTAACTACAACTAATACTGCAACTATGTTGATAAATCTCAAAATAATTAAACCGAGTGATAAGTTAGTTGGTTTATGTCAAAACTTACCAAATTATACACCTTAAATATGTGTAGTTTATTGTGTGTCAATTTTACCTCAACAAAATTCTTAAAAAAAAAAAAAAGAATGAACCACTGATATATACACTACCATGGATGAATTTCCAAAACATTATACTGAGCAAAAGAAGCCAGATACAACAATGTCTGATTCTGTTTATATGAAACTCTAGAAAAGATAAATTAGTAATAGAGAAAGTCTGGAGCTGGGGGTGGGGGGTCAGGACTGACTGGGATGAAGCACAACGGAGCTTATGAGTGACGGGAATGTTCTAATCTTCAATGTGGTTGTGGTTACATGGGTGTATAAATTTATCAAAACTTATAAAAGGATACGCTTAGCTTACAATGTATGCATTTTATACTGGGTAAATTATACTTCAAAAATTTGATTAAAAACAAAAAACAGTAGTCTCATCTTAGGTTAACTTATCTGGAGGACATTATGTCCTAGTAAAAACAACAAATTAACCTGCCATGCCAGAGGACCCGGGTTTGATTCCCGGTGCCTACCCATAAAAACAACAACAAAAAAAACAATTAAGATAAGTAAAACTGGATCACTGGCATGAACGGCACAGAAATCTTTCTAAGATTAGGACAGTGGAGACATGCCCTAATTGAAAATCGTCCTCTTAATTCATATACAGGACTAGACAGCACTATTTCCAATAATGATCAAAAGCTCAACTGTGCAGAAGGCAAAATGACCACACAAATATATTTTCTTTCAGCTTTTGTTCTCACATTGCTGAAAGTGGCTACAGAAAAATGAAAAAACTGTTTCAAATGATTGGGGCTCTTGCTCTGGCAGAGACATCTATTTATGGATGTGAGGTAACTGCGCCTCCATCTCCACAGGTGCTACTCTATGCCTATGCTACTCTTCCTTTCAGGTTAGAAACAGCTGTATTTTCTCATCAATCTGACCAAGCCAAGAAAAAACTTCTTAACTTCCTTCCTCTACCTCCCGACTTCATGGGACTCCCTTGGCCCTGCTGCCTTTCTTCCTTTTAGGGCTACCTTCTCCGTCTCTGTGAATACACTTCACCAGTTATTCTCTTTCCCATTTCAGAAATTTATTTTCCTCCACTGTTTTTCTAATGTAATTTTATTAAAATACATTCACAAACTATGTGATCCGGCCAAAGCATATAATCAGTGGCTCACTGTATCATCACACAGTTGTGCGTTCATCTCAAATCAATTTTAGAACATTTTCATTACTCCACGAAAAAAAGAAAAAGAAAACCCAGAACATCCCATACCCTCTTTTCACTCCATATATTGATCCCTAGTACTGGTGTGATACATTTGTTACTGTTGATGAAAAAATATTAAGCTATTACTGCTACCTATAGTCCACAGTTTGTAACAGGTACATTCTTCCCCCATATTAACTCCTTGTAATAGTGCCATACATTTACCCAAGTTTTATATTTGTATTGTTAATCACAGTAATCATCTACCACAAGATACACCATGTTACACATTCCCATGTTTTAAGCTCAAACTCCCCTTCCGGTGACATACATGACTCTAAACTTGACCTTTCAACCACATTCACACACCATTCAGCAGTGTTAATTTTATTCACAATAATGTCCTAACATCATCTCTGTTCATTTCCAAACATTTAAATTCAACCTAGTTAAAAATTCTGCATATATGTAAACAACCACTCCCCATTCTCTAGCCTCATTCTAGCTCCTGGTAACCTCCACTCTAGATTTTATGTCTGAATTTACATATGATAATTAGTTCAAATGAATGAAATCATACAATATTTGTATTTTTGTGTCTTATTTATTCACTCAACGTAATGTCCTCAAGGTTCATCCACGTTGTGTGATTCAGGACTTTATTCCTTCATAATGCTGAGTAACATTTCATCCTATGTACATACACATTTTGTTTACCCATTCATCAGCTGATGGATACCTGGGTTGCTTCCATCTTTTGGCAACTGTGAACAATGCCACTATGAACATTGGTGCGCAAATGTCTATTTGCGCCCCTACTTTGGTGATTTAACTCTTGACCCTATCACATCATTCTTTAGTACACTGCCTTCCTTTTCTTTTCAGTTAACCTTCTTTAAGAAGTAGTGTACACTGTTACCCAGTCACCCTGTAACTTGGTTTACTCTGGCACTTATGTACTACATATTTTCTGGCAAAAGTTAGAGGTTTTTACAAAGCCAAATGTAACAGCCTCATTTCACTCCAGAGACCTCCTTGGTCTTTTTGTCGCATCGGCCCCTGTCAATGACATTTCTCCTTCATGGCTTCATGGATATACTATGATTAGTATTTCTTCCCATTCTCCAGTAGCCCCAGGTACTGTCAATAGCCCTTTTCTCATTCTACAGATGGTTTTCCTTTGGGTAACATCATCTATAGCTATAGCTTCAATGACTTATAATCATAAAATCTGTACCTTCTGCTGCCTAAATGGTACAACCTCCACATATATGGAAAAAGAAATTTCCTTAGTGGAGCTTGTAAGGTGCTTTGTAAGCTGGTCTCAGCTGACCATCCCATTTCTGACCTGATTTTATATATTGTAACTCTCCTGAAATTTCTTTTGCTTGCAGATGGGATAAGTAGACATTTTCACTGAAATATTATCTACATTCAGAAAAGTGCAGCACTTTATAAATACCCATGACATGAACACATTCATATAAACAGCACCAAGTTCAAGTATAAAACATCACCAGTAATCCAGAAGACCTCCTTGTGCCCCTACTCAATTACTACCTATGCCTCTTCCCTAACACATATTAAACTCTAAGCTCACTGACTCTGTACTTCAAAACCTACCAAATTATACACTTTAAATATGTGTAGTTAATTGTGTGTCAATTTTACCTCAACAAAATTCTTTAAAAGAAGAATGAACTACTGATATATACACTATCATGAATGATAGTGTAGCATCAGTGTATCACTGTTCACACAGCACATTTATATTACAAATGTTTCACACTACACTATGCTATCAATTTACCTTTCATTTGGGATCTTTTCTGAAGGCTGAGACTACACAGATTTCATCTCTGTGCCTGCCGCAACTAGGCCAGTGTTGCTATAAAATAACACCTCCAATAAATGTGGATTTTACCCCCTGAATAGCTTAAAATTCAAACCTTCTTTGAAAAAAGATCCTTGTGTATATACTTTACCTGTGCGACATTCATTGCAGATAAATTTTCCTCTCGGCATCTCAGTTAATCCAAGGCACTCCAAGTGGAAAGCCCCACAGCACTGAGCCTCACACAACAGCAATTCACCCAGTTTCTCACAGTTCTATCAAGAGAAAGAAAATAGATCTGTCTATAGAAAAAGTTAAAAAAAAACAAAAAACAAAAAACAAGCAGAAGGTCCTTGCCAGAAACAAGAAATTCCACTATTCAACCAATATTTAATGATTATCTCTTCTGTACCAGGTACAAAAAAGTTCCTGGCTCTTCTGGTTCTTATATTCTAGAGGCAGAAGGTACAAGTAATGAATAGAAAACAAAAAAGATATCAGATACTCAAAAGTACTAGGTAGAAAATTCAAATAGCTCCTTTGGGGTGGGTGTTTTGGGCTCGCCTCTCCAACTGGGCTCTGAGCTAGGCTCTAAATGACAAGTCAGATAGCTCAGAAAGTTCGGAGACAGTTTGAAAAACTATGGTATATTTAAGAATCACAAAGAAAGCCAAAGTTACAAAGTTACTAGAGAAAAGTGAAGAAAGGGCAGAAGTGCTGGAAGATGAGGTGGCAGAGAGTTAAGAGACTGTGTAACCCTAAATATTCTGGTACAGAGTTTTGTTTTTGTTTTTAAACTATTTTTATAGACACACATACAGTCCATACATGATGTACAATCAATGGCTCACAATATCATCACAGTATTCATCACCACGATCATTTCTAGAACATTTACATCACTCCAGAAAAAAAGGAAAAAACTCATACATCCCATACTGCTTACCCTCCCCTCTCACTGACCACTAGTATTTCAATCAACCTAATTCATTTTAGCATTTATCCCCCCCATTATTCATTTATTTTTTACCCTTATTTTTTTTTTCATCTGTTCATACCCTGGATAAGGGAGCATTAGACACAAGGTTCTCACAATCAACACAGTCACACTGTAAAAGCTGTATCCTTATACAATCATCTCAAGAATCAAAGCTATGAGAACACAGCTCAACAGGTTCAGGTACTTCCCTCCAGCCACCACAATACACCATAAACCAAAAAGGGATATCTATATAATACATTAGAATAACCTCCAGGATAACCTCTTGACTCTATTTGAAATCTCTCAGCCACTGAAACCTTCTTTGTCTCATTTCTCTCTTCCCCCTTTTGGTCAAGAAGCCTTTCTCAATTCCATGATGCTGGGTCCTGGCTCATCCTCGGAGTTTTGTCCCACTTGCCAGGAAGATTTATACCCCTGAGAGTCATGTCACATGCAGTTCACCTGCTGAGTTGGCTTAGAGAGAGAGGCCACATCTGAACAACAAAAGAGGTTCTCTGGGGATGACTCTTAGGCCTAATATTAAGAAGGCTTAGCCTATCCTTTGCAGGATAAGTTTAACAGGGGCGAACTGTAAGATGGAGGGCTCTGCCTATTGATTTGGCTGTCTCCACTGCTTGTGAGACTATCAGGAGTTCTCCAAATGGAGCAGTTGAATATATTTCCTCCTTTCTCCCCAGTCCTCCTAGAGGACTTTGCAAACACTTCTTTATTCACTGCCCAAATAACTCTGGGATATATCAAGGTATCACACTAACCTGGACAAACCAACCAAATCTCACTCCTTATTCAGGATTTCATATACTTATGGTGTTCAACAAAACAGATGGTACAAGTTTAATTGAGTAATGTGGTACCCAAAACTTAAATTTTGCACCAAATAAACATCTCTCCTTTTGGTCTCACACAGAAGTTGAAGTTTTCAAATATGTATGACCTCATCTTTTACCCTGCATTCTGATTTACCTTATTCCTATCCAGATCAGTTTCATTCATATTGCTAGCTGAAGTTTGATTTGTTTTTCACTTTTTAAACAGTTTCTTTATGGGGTAGTGCTGACTTTCATAGCTTTAGCACTCAAACTCTGAGTCTCAGGTTTCACATACAGAGTATTCCGTATTCTGCTACAAAGTTTTACATTTTATTCTAATTGCAAAGGATTGCCATTAGAGAACTTCACCACGGAAAAGCTGAAATTGGCTTTTGAAAAAAAAAAATTTTGTTTCAGACAGCTTGGACTGACACATTAGAGTAGAAGCAATGTGCCAAAGTAGGAGGCTGCTAAAGTAGCTGAAACAAGACACTGCCAGGCTGATACCAGGATCCTAACCAAGGTCTGAAGAGCCCCCTGAGATATGTCTAGCACCATTTCAAAGAGGTTACCTTTCTGAGATGATTTTTCTTGAGATGGGGGGTGGGGGGGTGTCATCTAAAACAGGCCCAGGAAATAAGGACCTGGATCAGTCCCTGAAAACACTGTAAGAATTATGAAAATTCGCCATTTCCCAACTTTTTTATTTTTCACACTTGAAAATCGTGACTTCTTTCCCCATAGTGATTAGGAAAAAAATGCTAAAATTGAAAAAGCCTTATACTTATTCTGGAAGACAAGAAAAAAGACAGATGGTCAGGGCAAGGTCTACTATCATCAGGAACCAAAAGGAACAGAACAGGTCTGTTCAAAGCTGAAATAAACACATGTGTAATGCCATCCTATGGGAAGAGAGGTAGCCCAGAATGGTGACAGAGCCCAGGGCCCCAATCAACCCGTAGTCAGAACCATCGTCCAACTTCGACTCTCCCATTATCTGCTGTTCACAAGCAATTATGGACTAACCCTTTACCTGGGAGGCGCTACTAAAAGGAGGTGCTACGAAAAATTATACCAGAACAACAGATTTATATAAAGCCTGGCCCAGACAAGCCAGGACCACAGCATCATACTATTTAGTATTTTTCGTTGTTGACAATCTTTATAAAATAAATTTACACCCCAACTTGTCTCACTCAGTAAACAATGGGCATAAGAGTTCCTGAAGATTGACACTGTGTTTGGGGCTGGTCTGAATACAATACATTTTTTATATAATAGTGAAAATGAATGGGCAAAGAACTGGGTTGAAATGGCACTGACCATAATAACATATTCTGGCCCTGGGTTTCTGCCAGATTTTAGGAATTTACAAAGGTAAGTCAAGACCATAAGAATATACTCAAAGCATCCATTTAATCGACTCTACTTGCAAAGTCAGATAAAGGTTCTTTATCAATGAAGTGAAATTATACTGCAAAGAGAAGCAATATAATCGCAGTTAAGACTCTAAACAGTCCAGGTATGAAAACTGGCTTCTCTGTATGATTAAATGCAAATTATTTAACCTTCCCATGCCCCAGATTCTTTATCTGTAAAATGACATACTAATAGTATTTTACCTTATGAGGATGGTAGGACAACTGATGAAATATTTAAAGCATTTGGAACAGTACCTGACACACAGTAAACTACATATGTGTGTGTTTGTATATTATATATATATATATATATATATATATATATATATATATATTTAGCAAATGAATGCAAAAATATAACATGATAGGTTCTCTAAAGTTACCACTTTGAGGTAAAAACTAAATTTAAAAAAATCTCAAAGATTAAATTACCCTTGAAAAATTCCTTAGAAACCCAAAGATTTTTATACTATGAGATGTATAGGAGAACCATCTTTGAGTAACTACAGATTTACATCTCCCATCTCAGACATGTTTCAGAGAATACAGCCAATGGATGAAAGCGCAGATGGTTCACCAGAACTAAACTATTTTCCCCCCTTCTCTTTTTATGTGGAAAAGGAGAAGAGTTAAATACTTAAACAATGAGAAATCTACACAAACCATCCAAGAGCATTTTTATTCTAACCTCGATTAGGTCACGAAAATATGGAGAGGGATTCTCTTAAAAGTAAAGCATGTAATCAAAATACAACCGGGCAAATATTCTCTACCTGGCACACATTCTCCTTGAGCGCAGCTCCTCCACCTCGTTCACCCTGCATTTTTTTAGATGCAGGCATCCCATGATCGTGCTCTACACCGTCCTCAACAGCGTCCTTGGGGCTTGCAGCAGTCCTGTGTGTCATCAGTTCTCCCTTGCAGAGAAAAAAATAATGTCCAACTTCATATTATTGATGTCTCCTCCATCTGACCCCCTCCCTCTGGGCTGCTTTTTGTCTAGGCATTAAGCACTTACAGATGTTCAGCCAATCACGCGGACGGACTGCATGCAATGTTAGTTCTAACCCTGCTGTGATTGGGCGGGTAGTGGGCGCCTCATGCCCTGCCACTAACTGCTCTGAGGCTGTTCCACTGGAACTTTTTGAGCTGTTCCATTTTAAGGTTTCACTAAGGGAGAGAAAACATTCTTAAGTTTATTTGATTACTTATTTATCCTTCCAAGATCAGTGTTTCCTAAATAATGCCCTCCCTTGGGCATTACTCAAACTATCCTGGAAAGAAACACTCTGTATCATAATGCTTGATGCTGACCTGTCTTCTTCTACTTCTCCTTTAACCTGTATTTGAAAGCCAGAGATAGCATCAATGACTGCGCTGATGCCCTGCAAGGAAAGGACTTTAAATCTATCTTTATTTCCTGAAGGCCACTGTTAGAAACATTATTCAAAAATTAAGTAGTTGATGGTCTCAAGAAACAGGCAAATAAATTGCACCTTCACAGGTACAATTTGAACAATCACAGCATGTTCAAATTTTAAAGGGCAAAATTAAACTGCATTCAGATCATATGGTTACTTGATAGTGTGCTCTCTGGCTTTGGGAACAAGTTTATGTAGAGATGAAATAGTTACATATTTCATCTGACATCTAGAGCATAGGACATGATGTTTTATAAAGGGCATACACACATTTGCCATATGTGCCTTGACTTATTTTTACAAGGACCAGGCTTTCTGTTTTTTTCCAGGATTCCTTACAGCTATTACTATTTCAACTGAATAGTGTTCTTAAGTAAGCCTCAGGGAAAAGTGGGATATGTTTTCTACTGTGTAGCTTCTCTTTGGAAGATCAAAAGATCAGGAACTGAATAATACCTCTGAGCCTGGAGCCTCCTTTGATGGGTCATCGGTTTTCACTTTTTTACATTGCACCTTGGCTGTAATATGCCTCTGCCGTTTTCGCTTCCTTGGTTTATCAAATATCTTGTTAGTACCTATGACAGGAAAACAGGTGTTACCAGTTGGTTGATCACCACCATGACCAAATTTCCTATCCTTAAATATAGGGACTTCATACACTATGGAATATTAGAGTAAAAAACAACTTTAAAAATTATTCAATTCCCTTACTTTGTAGATGAGGGGGAAAAAACGCAGAGAAAAAAGATGACTTTCCCAGGAATACATAACCTATTGGGGAAATAGCCATGTATACCTAAACTCTGCCTCACAGAGATTAAATAGCAAATGCACGGATAATTAAAGTAATTTCATTTTATATGACTGAAATGGCAGGCTTTCTTTTTCCTCAAAGAACATTATGTAATATCCTGTAGATGGGGAGGAAAGGCATTTACTAGTCAGAAAAAATACTAAGCCTTGGCCTCTAAGATTAAAGAGAGCAAATTATAATACTATATGACTTATGGATTAATATGATGAAAAATAGATAAAATTTGGTTTACAGGAAGGAGAAAAAAACCCAACATTCATCAAGACATTTAGTGGATTGAAAGACATTTATGTAATGGTAATATATCCATGAACATCTAACAATATGAAATGCACAGCCTCATCTAAGTATATTCAGAAAAATAAAATTCAGTCCCTCCCTCTTTTCTATTTTATACATTCTAACTCTTTGGTATATAAACACCAGGAAGTGTCTACAAAGGTATTTCATAAAATGTTCAAGGATCTTTTATGCTAGGTATCAACATGAAGGCTGGAAGACTGTCTCAGTCCTCTCTTTGGCAAATGCCTGATCAGTCCTCTCTTTGGCAAATGTCTGATTCAGATGGACAAAGCTTTGCTTATCAAAGCTGCTGATAGCCTAAGACTAGAAGGAGAGTGAATATGACAGCAGAATACAGGTTCAAAATCCTCAGAAGCTGGAACACTCAGGCAAAATTTAAATAGAAAAAAGTCAGGGTATAGATTTTACAAAATTCCCAAGTGCAGGGTACATGGGTGGTTTAGTGGTAGAATGCTCACCTTCCATGCGGGAGACCTGGTTTCAATTCCCAGACCATGCCCCACCGCCGCTCTGCTTCCACACCCCCACCCAATTCCAAGTGCAAAATGGTATTATTTTGAAGGAAGTTTATTTTAAATGCAAACAAGTAAATAAACCAACCTACTGGGTTATAATTGTCCCCAGGATCAAAATAAGCTAACACATTGGTTGATTTACTTGCTAAAATTTTAATAATCGTGGGTCACATTAAAAGATGTGTAGTATCTATGATCACATGAAATATAATCTCACCATGATATTTTTTCACTGTCTGACCACAACTAACGCAGTGTGCTCAAATGTGAGAGGAAAATTCAAGAATGATATCAATCAATAAAAGGTATTGGTAGGCGAATGATTGGAGGTTAGAAAGAAGTGGCATGGAGAAAATCTGGGGTAGATAATCAAGACAGTGGTGTAGTAATGAAATTTGGTTAGAACTGGATTTATTTTGACAACCCTGCCACCTCTTTCATCATGTTTATTCTATAAAACAGAGATGGTATTCTAACTCTTTGTAACACTTTAGCTGGATTAGAGGTAATGGCTATTAAGTAAGGGACCTGGTAGAGCACAGATGCTCAAACTATGATCATTTTATCTATTCACTGAATGGAAGGGCTGTCCATCCCTCCTGTGGGTGGGATTAAAATCACCAAGTTCAAAATCCAGGAGGTAAATTCCAATTGAATCTAGAAGATTTTCAAACACTTAAGAGGCAGAAACAGTGGAATAGGCACAAATGCAAGCTCCCCTTTTCAAACAGATGCTCACTGATTCAAGGACACATATGTATGACAAGAAAAACTAAGACTATTTGTGCAAGACCAGCCCAGCTGGCTTATAATTACTTCTACAACTCAGATTTCCTATTTTCTGTTCTATAAAAATAAAAATTGAATCAAAGCCAAGAAACTGATTCAGTCTGGAAAGGCAGATTAATAAAAAAAAAATTAGGGAGCTGACTTTTCTCTATTGTTTCAAATATTTCTAGCATAATTATAATTCCATTCAACTGATTTCAGCATTAAGTATGAAAATCACACTATAACTTTATAGTGTCATGCATGCTTTCAGGAACAGATTTTGGGCAAGTCTTTAAACTTGCAACATTACTTGTCTTGCTTATACACTTAAGAATTTTTCTAGGTGACTGATAAGGTGCTTCATGCTATGTAACTCTTTCTTCACAAAGGGTTAGTAATTATTTAAAATCTCAAAAATACTTACCCTCAACAAATTCTTTAGAATGTGACGCAGCACATGATTCAGCAATATCATTCTCCAAGTGACCAGCATCATAACACTACAAAAAATATAAAATACAACATGGTTTATAGAAGACTAAAAAATAAATCCTTTACCTTACAGCCAAAAGCTGAACCTTGTCTACTGCTATATATATACAATCCTCGCTGTTTTAGGAAATAAAAGTATATTATTACATCATAATAATAAAGGGTTATATTTTATTATTATCATAAACGTTTCAACCTATGTTTGAATAGAAGCTTCATGGTGAAAGGGTTTAGGGTAAAAAAACAAACAAACAAAAAAAAACCTCCAAAAGGCCCAGGACCACCAAATTCTTAATTCAAGGTAGAACAATGACCTGAATTTGAAATACAGACCCATAAAACCATGGAAAGAAAACACAGAAGAACAGCTTTGTGTCATGGGGTAAGCAAAGATTTATTAGACAAGACACAAAAAGCATTAGTCATAAAAGAAAAAAATAGAATAAATTAAAAATTTCTTCTCATAAAAAGACACCAGTAAGAAAATGAATATGAAAGCCTCAGACCAGAAAAGAAATATTCATAATACATATATTTGAAAAACAAGCTGTATCCTAAATATAAAAAGCACTCCTAAAAAATCAACCAAATTAAGATAAAAATATGAGCATACTTGACAAAAATAAAGGAATGGCCAGTAAGCACATACTAAGGGGCTCAACATTATTAATCATTAGAGAAATAGGAATTTTTTAAAAATTTATTTATTAATTAAAAAAATTAACAAACCAAATAAAACATCAACATATATAATTAGTAATTCACAATATCATCACTTAGTTGCATAGTCATCATTTCTTAGAACATTTGCTTTAATTCAGAAAAAGAAATAAAAAGACAATAGAAAAAGAAATGAAATGAACACAGAGAAGAAAAAAAAGATTATACCTACCATACTCCTTACCCGTCCCTTTCATTGATCACTAGCATTTCAAACTAAATTTATTTTAGCATTTGTTCCCCCTATTATTAATTTTTATTCCATATGTTCTACTCGTCTGTTGATAAGGTAGATAAAAGGAGCATGAGACACAAAGTTTTCACCATCACACAGCTGTATCATTATTCAATCATCCTCATGAAACATGGCTACTGGAACACAGCTCTACATTTTCAGGCAGTTCCTTCCAGCCTCTCCATTACATCTTGAATAACAAGATGATATCTACTTAATGCTTAAGAATAACCTCCAGGATAACCTCTTAGCCATTGACACTTTGTCTCATTTCACTCTTCCCCCTTTTGGTTGAGTTGGTCAAGAAGGTTTTCTCAATTCCTTGATACTAAACCTCAGCTCATTCTAGGTTTTTTCTCAATCCCTTGATGCTAAGTCTCAGCTCATTCTAGGATCTCTGTCCCATGGTGCCAGGAAGGCCCACACTCCTGGGGGTCATGTCCCACACAGAGAGGGGAAGGGCAGTGAGTTTGCTTGTTGCGTTGGCTGAGAGAGAGAGGCCCTACATCTGAGCAACAAAAGAGGCTCTCTTGGGGATGACTCCTAGGCTTAAATTTTAAGTAGACTTGACCTATCCTTTGTGGGGTTAAGTTTCATATGAACAAACCCCAAGACTGGGGGCTCTGCCTATAGCTTTGGTTGTCCACACTGCTTGTGAGAATATCAAGAATTCAACTTGGGAAAGCTGAATTTCTCCCTGTTCTCCCCATTCCCTGAAGGGGACTTTGCAAATACTTTTCCACTCACTGACTGAATCACTCTGGAATTCATCGGGGCATCACTCTGGCCAAACCCACAAAATCTCATGTCCTACCTGAGATTCCAAGTACTTATGGTGTTCAATCAAACTATCTATATAAGTTATATTAGGAAATGCACTAGTCAAAATATAAATTTTGTAACAAACAAACATTTTTTGCTTTAGTCTCACATATAAGGTGACATTTTAAAATATTAATTGCCATCTATTTTCAGTACCCTGCAATAATGACATTCCTTTGTTCTTCCTCATGCAAAAACAGAGAAATAGGAATTTAAAAACACAATGAAAAATATAATGAAGGCAAATGCGCATGGCCATCAGCCACACTTTTGAGGTGTGAGAAAGCAGTGACCTGCAAAGACAGGTCACATCTGCCCCCAATCCATGACGGCGTAAGGTCAACGTGCTGCCACAGCACTACGCATACACACAAAGGGCCCTGTGCCTAAGACCAGCACACATCAAGTTTACACCCCCCAGACCAGTAAACTTGCACAGCTACATCCTACCTGGCCACTGGGCGCCCACATTCACAAACATCAGCGCAATATCCCCAACCTGTGCCTATACCTGCCCTGAAACAAATCACCACATAAGTGCCCCACCCCATACCATGCTCCCTGCTGTACAACCATCCCACAAACAGGAAGCCTTAGACTACTGAAAGAAATCAATTCCCAAGGTAAATGAATCAAGACAGCTACATGCCACGAAGACAGCCAAATTGCCCTTCAAAACTGAGAGGAAGTTTAAAGTTTTCACAGACAAAGAAATTTCTGAAAGAATTTGTCAACAAGGGACTGGCTCTACAAGAAATACTAAAAGGAGTTCTGCCGGCTGGAAAAAAAAAAAAGACAGGAGAGGGAGGTCTGGAAGAGGGCATAGAATTGAAGAGTATCACTAAAGGTAATTTAAAGAATACAAAGAGAAAGAGGGAAAATAATATATAGATCTGACAAATAAAATAAAAAAGATAAGATGGGGTGTGGTAGTTAGGTTCAGGTGTCAACTTGGCTAAGTGAAGGTGCCTAGTTCTATTGCTGTGGACATGAGCCCATGGCATGTGAACCTCATCTGTGGCTGATTACATCTGCAGTCGGCTAGGAGGTGAGCCTGCTGCAATAAATGATGTTTGATTTAGTTGGCTGATGCTTAAATGAGAGAGCTTAAGCTAGCACAGCCCAAGCAGCTCAGCATACCTCATCTCAGCACTCGCAGCTCAGCCCAGGCCTTTGGAGATGCAGGAAGAAATAACCCGGGGAAAATTGTTGGAACCCAGAGGCTTGGAGAGAAGGCCAGCAGAGATCACCCTGTGCCTTCCCATGTGAGAAAGAACCTCAGTTGAAAGTTAGCTGCCTTTGCTCTGAAGAACTATACATTTTTAACTAAATAAATTCCCTTTTATTAAAAGCCAATCCATCTCTGGTGTATTGCATTCCAGCAGCTAGCAAACTAAAACATGGGGGATTCAAGATACGCCTTTTCAGTAATAACTTTGAATGTTAACGGACTAAACTTAACAATTAACACATATAGGTTGGCAGAATGGATTAAGAAACATAATCTAGCTATACGCTCATTGCAAAAGACTCATCTTAGACATAAGGATACAAGAAGATTGAAAGTGAAAGGATGGAAAAAGATTTTCCACGCAAGTTGTAAACAAAAGAAAGCAGGAGTAGCTATACTAATATCGGACAAAATAGACTCTAAATGTAAAGACATCATAAGAGACAAAGAAGGACACTACATACTAATTAAAGGGTCAATTCACCAAGAAGATACAACAATCATAAATGTTTATGCTTCCAATCAAGGAGCTCCAAAGTATATGAGACAGACATTGGCAAAACTGAAGGGAATGATAGATATTTCAACAATAATAGTTGGAGACTTCAATACACCACTCTCCTCTAGAGATAGGACAATGAGACAGGAGATCAACAAGGAAATAGAGAAGTTAAATAACTTGATAAAGGAATTAGACCTAACAAACATATATAAGTCACTGTACCCCAAAGCACAAGGATATACATTCTTCTCTTGTGCTCACAGAACATTCTCCAGGATAGATCATACGCTAGGCCACCAAAGAAGTCTCTATAAAAACACTGAAATTATTCAAAGCAGTTTTACTGATCACAATGGGATAAAGCTGGATCTCAATAATCACCAAAGAATGAGAAAATTCACAAATATATGGAGATTAAATAATATCTTAAACAATTCCTGGGTCAAAGAAGAAATCACTAGGTTTATATAGATAAATGAAAATGAGAATACAACTTATCAGAACTTATGGGATGCGGCAAAGGCTGTGCTGAAAGGGAAATTAACTGCCCTAAATGCCTGTATTAAAAAACAAGAAACAGCAAAAATCTAGGACTTAGCACACCTGGAAGAACTTGGGAAAGTACAGCAAACTAACCCCAGTGCAAACAGAAGAGAAATAACAAAGATTAAAGCAGAGTTAAATGAATGGAAGAACAAAAGAACAAAAGAAAGAATCAGTAAAACCAAAAGTTGGTTCTTTGAGAAAATCAATAAAACTGATGGGCCACTAACAAGACTGACAAAATAAAAAAAGAGAGAGGATGCAAATAAACAAAATCAGAAATGAATAGGGGTGTGTTACAACAGACATCATAAGAGGATACTATGAACAACTATACGCCAACAAACTTGACAACTTAGATGAAATGGACAAATTCCTGGAGACACACAAACAAGCTACACTGACCCAGAAAGAAACAGAAGAACTCAACAAATCAATCACAAGTAAAGAGATTCAATCAATCATCAAAAATCTTCCTACAAAGAAAAGCTCAGCGCTAGATGGCTTCATAGGGGAATTTTATCAAATATTCCAGAAAGAACCAACACCAACCCCTTCTCACACTATTCCAAATATCTGAGGAAAAAGGAACTCTACCTAACTCATTTTATGAAGCTAGTATCATTTTAACACCAAAACCAGGTAAAGATCCTATAAGAAAGAAAAATTACAGGCCAATCTCCCTAGTGAACATGGATGCAAAAATTCTCAATAAAATATTAGCAAACTGAACACAACAACAAATAAAAGAATTATATACCATGACTAAGTGGGATTTATACCAGGAATGCAAGAATGGTTCAACACAAGAAAATCAATTAATGTAATACAGCATATTAACAAATTGAAAGGGAAAAATCACATGACCATCTCGACTGATGCTGAAAAAGCATTTGACAAAATTCAGCATCCTTTTGTGATTAAAAACACTCCAAAAGATAGGAATCAAAGGTAACTACCTCAATATGATAAAGGGACTACATGCAAAACCAATAGCCAGCATTTTTGGAGAGAGACTGAAAGCTTTCCCCCTAAGATAAGGAACACGACAAGGATGCCCACTGTCACCAGTATTATTCAACATTGTGCGAGAAGTTCTAGCTAGAGCAATCAGGCAGGACAAAGAAATAAAAGGCTCCCAAATAGGAAAGGAAGAAGTAAAACTCTCATTTGCAGATGATATGATACTATACTTGGAATACCCTAAGAAATCTACAGCAAACTTAGCCTCCTATATTCTGAAGCTGCTAGAAGGAAAAATATGAGCAGTCTGTACAGTAGCCCATGACAAACTCTGGGATCTGTTCTGTAACTGCCTGTTGAGGAGTGCTTTGAAAACTATTGCTTTTTTATTTCTTTGTTGTGTATGTATGTTATACTATACAATAAAAAAAGTTAAAAATAAAAAAACATATATATAGTGAGATTATCACTTCATACCTACCAAAATGGCTAATTTAAAAAGATTGACAGTATCAAATGCTAACAAGGATGTGGAAAGCAACTGGAACTCTCACATATGCATAGTGGGATCATAAAGTTATACAAGCACTATGGAGGGCTGCTGGTAAGTTTCTTTTAAAAAGTTAAACATCCATGAATCACCAATTTCACTCCTAAGTATTCATAACAAGAATTTGAAAATGTATGTTCACAAAAAGATTTGGAAAGAATAGTCACAGCAGCCTTATGCATAACAGCCCCTAAAATAGAAACAATCACTAGTCACAAATGGCAAAAGATGGAAACAATCCAAGTGTCCATCAACAGACAAGTGGATAAACAAAATGTGGTGTATACATACAATGGAATATTATGCAGCAGTAAGATGAAATGAGGTCTTGAAGCACATGACAACGTGGATGAACTTGAGGTCATAATGCTGAGTGAAATAAGTGAGAAACAAAAGGAAAAATACTATATGATTTTGCTATTATGATTCTGGTAAAAGTAATCTCAGAGGTTTTAATATAGAATATAGCAGACCTAGAGATACACAAAAGCTAGAGATGGGGGAAAGGCTACCCAACGATGTTAAGCTTAAATGCAAGGGAACGGAGAGAAGGGATGGTAATTAAACAGTGGGCTTAAAAGAAACATTGCTATATTGAGGTGAATAGGATTGAAAGAGGACCTATAGTGCCATGTATCCTACTGATTAAATCTACAATTATAAATAATTATTCTTGCATGAACTATTTCAAAGATTTGATACTGGACAAAGAGTCAACAGTGGAGGGGTATGGGGGAAAATTAAAAATATACACTATGGCCTATAGTAACAGAAAGACACCAACAGTACCACAGGAATTAACTGGGGGGAGGGACAAGTGATAAAGGGTAGTTTTCATTTGAAATTTGGTGACACTGTGTTTGTCGATTCTGTGCCGCTATGGACCAATGAAAACTTGTCTCAAATTCAGAATGCTGCTGATTGTACAACCAAGTGACGTTACTAAGACACGGTTTGTTTATTCTGTTATTATCCATGACTCCCATTAGACAGAGGGAGCTGAAGGTCAAAAGGACTGAGGAGCAGAAAGGCAAATTGTGATACATTTATATGATGGAATATGGTATGGCTACAAAAAAGGAGGACGTTGAGAGGCACACAACAAACTGAATAAACCTTGAGGCAACGTGTTAAGCAAAATAAGCCAGAAACAGACGAACAAATACGCTAAGGTCTCTTTCAGAAAATACTTATAAGAAAATTGGAGTTTAGATTGTAAGCCCTTAAAGCAGCTACTCTTAGTCTCAAATTTAAAGTGTATTTCCAGATTCTGAGATACTGCACTATATGTGTATCAGCTGGTATTTTCCTAGAACTTCTGAGTAACTCTATGACACCTAAGACCCAGAAATGGAGTGCTGCAGCCCTGAAAGTTAGCATAGCTATATAAAATAACAGTTAAAGTAATTAAAAAAGAAATCAGGCCTCAATTAGAGATAAAAACAAAAACAATCTGGCTGGGACTAAGGTAAATCAAAATAGAGGGTAAAAGATGATAGTATATATACTCTACACCTTCATCTACATATGAAACCAAAGGCAGAGAGGTTTATTATGTCTAGAACCTCAATTTTCTGTAACACACAATCTAAATCAATCTGTCTGGATAGCTCATTTAAACAACCCAAACTCCTGGAGTCCAGAATGGGAACAAGGCCTTGTAATTCTGTATAGTTTAATGAAATACCAGAATACATTTCAGACTATGGTAGGCTGATAATTAAAAAGTATTGATAGAGTTCCTTGAGAGTCTCAAGGGAAACAAAAAAAGGAGCTACTCAACTTTCCCACATGGAAAATCCTCTCAACCACTGGGGACTCACAAGGAAATAGGCCACGCCTTTGATTTTGAGGCTTGCCCTTATAAGACATATTTCTATAGCAGAGAAACTAAAACTACCTATAACAAGGGCTCTTAGTTGCTTCCAGGAAACCCCTTTTGTTGCTCGGATGTGGATTCTAAACCCAACTTCACAAGGAAAATCATTGCCCTCCCATCTATGTGGGATGTAATATTCAGGGGTGAAGGTTTGGCCTAGACACCGGTATTGACAATGCTTTCCTGACCAAAAGGTGGAAAAGAAGTGTAAATAAAGTGAGGCATCAGTGGCTGAGAGAGATAAATAGAGTTGGGAGGCTACTCTGGAAGCTGCTCTTATGCAAGTTTCAGTTAGTGTTAATTTGTCATGGTTTGCTAAATCCCAACCAACATCACTCCTATTAATTCTTAAGAAGACCTAGGGCTCAAATTGATATTCTATAAAAGTTTCATGCACTAAGTTTGCTTTCCTGGAACCAATAATTTCTACTGGGTCCCCAGCCCAGATAAATCCTGAAACCCCGAGGAATCAGCCTCTCCAAGATTATAAATGACTACATCCCCCTACCATTTAGTGTTGACAGCCCTTCTCAAGATGAAAAAGCCAAAATGGGCATTGTTTAAAAATCCCTATAAATTGGGAGAAGGACCAAAGAAGGAGGAGTTATAACAGAGAAAATAGCATTTAACAAACAAGTATGATTGCTGAATCACTATATTGATATTCCTTCTGGCCTCCAGTGTTTTGAAGTAGCAAGAAGGAAAAAGATCTGAAACAGTGGAATGGTATCCAATAACAACCTCTGAAATCTATCTGTATAACTACTTTCTGAAGACTACTTGGAAAATTATTACTTTTTCTTTCTTTTTGTTGTATATATGTTATATCTCACAGTAAAAAATTGTAAAAAAAAAAGAAAAAGATATTATGCTACTTTTTTCCTAAGGCAAAAACTATCAATAAAGTTTTTTGTTCTCAGACTAACCCAAATGGGTGAATATCTAAGAAAAACAAAACTAGGGACCTGAATATAGGATAACAGGACAGAGGTTTGCCATAGCAAAGGAAGAAGCCCCAAAACTCAAATTATTTATGATTTGATTATAATTTGCATTTTTTCCTTTAATTAAAATTAAAAAACTAGGAAATCTGAGTATTCTACAACTGAATTTCTAATCTGAATTATTCCTCACACTAATGAGACCAAGAATTTCTGAAGGAATGAGTGACATTTTCTATGACAGAATTAGAAATTAATTTTCAATTTTTCAGCTCCTATTTAATGATGATTTCTTGGCTACTAAAAAAACCAAGATTGCAAACTCAGAAACTTAAGTTCAAATATCTCTGCATGGGTTATAGCTCAACTGGGTCTTCCCTGAGGGATTATGCAGACAGGACAATAGGATAGGAGAAGGTAGGGGTTTGTGAGGCAGAAGTAAAGCAGAAGTCAGGAAAAAGGTTTTGAGCCCAGAGAAGGAATGAAAATAAATGCAAATTTACTCAATCTTAAACTCTCCATTCACTTTCATTTGAAAACAAAACCTGAAACCAATTCATACAAATGCCAAAGGCAAATGCAAAACTGTCTTTTAATCTCTCAGACAAATCATGTGTGTTGACAGCTTGTAATTCCTATGTATATGTGTATGAATGTTATAAATATTACAAAAAGGACTGTTTATTTTTTCTCAGTTAGTGCTGAAACCTATTTTAGAATTGACTAAAATAACATACCTTTTTAGAAAGGCCCAGATCCCCCTTCTTGGGCATAAATCCAGGGTCTAAATCATTGGATTCAAGAAGTTTCTTGGTTGGTTTTCTCTGACGCTTACCTTCATAATTTCCTGAAATGCATGTATCTTTCATTAGATGATTTAAACGGGGCACAAGGTAATTTTTAATATATATTTATACATGGACCCAATATGAATCATAAAATCACACGATGTTTTTCTCACCTTGGGGTGGGACACAGTGGGAATTTATTTATTCTAAAATATTAGCTAACAAAATAGTCAGAACAAGTCAATAGTTAATGTAAACACAAACTAATGTGAAGAAGTACTATGCCAGTATTTATTTTTTGTAATAAAATAGAACTAAGGGAAAAAAAAAAAAAAGAACTAAGGGAGAAACCCAAAGGGGAGAACGGCCTTCACAGCAATTAACTGGTGTGAAAAAGGAGATAGGTGAAGTAGAGCCTGGACTTTTGAGCATAGATAGATTGGGATTAAAAGTTTTGCTCTGCCCCTACCTGAATAAAAGTTAAGTAAAAGGCACCCCTTTACTTTGGAGGACTGTTCTTCAGAATATATCAAAGAGTCTAATAACATAATAGGTACTAGAATAGTCATTATCTTTACTATTCTTCGTAAAGTCTTTCTGATTTTGCCTTACTAAGCAAAACTGGGGTACGTTTTTAAAAGAATAACTGTTGGGAATGTAAAACTATTACCTGAAATTTAAAGGGGGTACAAAAGAGTTGTAGGATTCTTCACATTCCTTGGCTGGTGACAATATTCAATAGTCAAAAGTTGAATTAAGAGACAATGCGTTTAGATCCTAACTCTTACCAGGTGACACAACACGAAGAATGATAAAGTGAGGCACAATTGGTAATTAATTTCAAGGGGATATTAACACATTAACTATGTCAGGTAAATTACATTATATATTATTACATTATGATCCCCACTTTACGGATAGGGACACAGGTTCAGAGGTCAAAAAACTTCCTAAGTAACACAGGGATTAATAGAGCCAGTTCCTGAGGCTTTAGTTTCACATGCTTACTCGACTAGCACGCAGTGTCCCTCCCAAAAGCCCTGTTTCTCCTGGGTTTTGATTCCCACAGGGACTAACAACAATCATGAAGAGGAATGATGGAGCAAGGGGGGTAGCTTTAAAACGTGTATCACCAATTTACGGTCAGTAATCAAATCCAATCAACCAGCACTTCAGAGATTTCCCAGGACAAAAGTGGGTAGTGTGTGAGATACATTATCAGCTCTCAAACAAAACAGACTGAAACCTCTTGTTTCCTTTAATCATACCCACCTAATGCAAAGACCACATCCCCAAACATTACCTGATGTTTTAACTAGCAATTCCTCAGACTCAAGGTTAGGCCTTGAGGAGACTTCCAGAGGCGGAGGCACAGGCACAGGCACAGACAAGGTCAGCTGTGGCAGCTCAGCATGTGCACCTCCAAGATCTGACTGAGCCAAGGGTCCTTCCAGAAATGGAGCTTCCCTTTCAAGAACAGGAGGCTCTTCTTTGGTTGAAATCAAAGAATTCTCATCCACATGCTTGCTCTGAGCACTAGATCGACATCGGACTAGAAGACTTTCCTCTTCACAGCGGGAACTTCCCTAAGAGCAAAATATAGAAATAGGCCACAGTTGTTGCAATTTGAATGTCAAAAAGAATACTTTTCTTTTTGACTGACAAATGACTGACAGAAAACAGGACATTGTTTTGAAGCCAAAATAAAGACACACATACTGCTTCCTGATCAAAAGAAGTAAAATGTAATTTAACAGCGCCCACTGTTGACAATCTTGTAAAGTCATGCAATATAATGACAGTATCATCTATGATGTAGCCTGGCTAAAAATGTTAAACCTGAATCTATTAAATCATTAGCTTTAACATCCACATAGCAGGGAAGGTAGGAAATAGAGGAATAAGCTAAGGGATGCCCATGAAGAAGCAATCCCACCAATCCAGTAGGGGGATAGTCTCTGTAATGTCCCATTTTCTTTAGTAAGATAGATAGGATAACGAGAAAAAGGGACTCTCTGAACATAAAGACACTTAAGAGACATAACAACCAGATATAACATATGATCCTACAATGAATCCTAGTTTGGATAAACCAAAGGTAAAGTCTGAGGGACAATTTGGGAAAATGAAAATGAACTGATATTAGACACAATTATCTTATTAGACAAGATAAGGCTAAGTTGGTTATGTGGGAAAATGTTCCATTTTTTAGAGATGTATATTAAATTATTTAGGTGTAAAACATCAAAATGACTCTTTACTATTGGGTTATCAATTGTAATAAAGGTTCAGTACTAATACACAACGTTAACAACAAGGAAAACTATGTGTGGGGAAGAAGGGGTTAAATGGGAAACTCAGTACTTGCGGCATGATTTTTCTGTGCACTACAACTGCACTAATAAAAAGGAATTTTTAAAAAATTAATGCAAAGAAGGTACCATAACATTTGTTTTAAAAATTAGGATCCTTTTTATTCAGGGCTCCCTGTGTTTCGATTGTTTAAATGAGCTAATTAGAAAGGTTGAGTAAGATTATATGCTACAGAAAATGTAATCTAACTTAATCTGTCTGGGTAGCTCATGTGAACAATCGAAACACAGGGGGCCCAAAATAAAAATGAGGGCCTTTAATCTTGTATAGCTTAATTTAATGCCTGGATATATCTTAGATAATTATGTAATACATAATATATAATACATAATTATTGGCTTATTATATTAAGCAGATAATCAAAAAGTATTGGCAAAATTCCTTGAGGGATGGGAGAAATAATATGGAACTGTTAAACTTTACCATCAGAGAAACCCCTGATACTGTGTCAAACATTAGGGATACCCAAATCAACAGGCCAAGCCCTTGATTGTGAGGCTTGCTCCTGTGAAGTTTATTAGGTAGCAGAGAAGTTTAATGTACCTAAGGACCTCTTTTTTTCTCAAATGTGACCTCATTCTCTCTAAGCCTAACTCTGTAAGTGAAATCATTGCACTTTTCCCTACATGGGACATGACATCCAGGGATGAAAGTGTCCCTGGTAGCAAGGAAGATGACTTCCAGGGATGAGTCTAGCCCTGGCACCATGGGATCAACAATGCCATCCTGACCAAAAGGGGGAAAAGCAGTGTAACAAATAAGGTATCCGTGGCTGCGCTGGTTTGAAAGGACGTATGTCCCCTAGAAAAGCCATGTTTCAATCTAAATTCCATTTTGTAAAGGCAGAATAATCCCTATTCAATACTGAATGTTTGAATCTGTAATTAGATCATCTCCCCAGAGATGTGATTTAATCAAGAGTGACTGTTAAACTGGATTAGGTGACGACATGTCTCCACCCATTCGGGTTGGTCTTAATTAGTTTCTGAAGTCCTATAAAAGAGGGAACATTTTGGAGAATGAGAGAGATTCGAGAGAATGCTGCAGCACCATGAAGCAGAGCCCACAAGCCAGTGACCTTTGGAGATGAAGAAGGAAAATGCCTCCCAAGGAGCTTCATGAAACCAGAAGCCAGGAGAGAAAGTTAGCAGACAAAACCATACGCACCATGTGCCCTTCTAACTGAGAGAGAAACTGTGACTGTGTTCACCAAGTGCCTTCTCACTTGAGAGAGAGACCCTGAACTTCATCGGCTTTCTTGAATCAAGGTATCTTTCCCTGGATACCTTTGATTGGACATTTTTATTGACTTGTTCTAATTGGGACATTTTCTTGGCCTTAGAACAGTAAACTAGCAACTTATTAAATTCCCCTTTTTAAAAGCCATTCTGTTTCTGGTATATTGCATTCCAGCAGCTAGCAAACTAAAACAGTGGCTGAGGCAGTTCAAACAGAATCAAGAGGCTACTCTGGAGGTTGCTTTTACACAAGCTTCAGTTAGACCTTGCTACCTATCATAACTTGCCAAACCCCAACCAAAACCATTCCAGCCAATCCTAAAGAACACCTAGGGCAATATTAAAGATTCTACAAAGATTCCATGAACTAGGGCAACTTTCCAGAAACCTACAACCTCCAAATAGGTCCCTGGACCAGATAAGTCCTGAAATCTAGAGGGGCCAGCCTTTCTAGAACACGAGCTAGTTATATCTCCCTAACTCTTATTACTGACAGCCTTTCCAACGTGAAAAAGTTAGAATGGCCATACCCAAGTACCCCTAAACAGTGGACAAAGTTCAAAGATGATGGTGGAATTATACAGAAAAGGTAGGGTTTAACAAATGAGAATGATTATTGAATCATTACACTTATATTTCTTTTAGTCTCCAGTATCTTAGAACAGCTAGAAGTAAAAACCTAAAATTGTGGAATTGTAACCCATACCAAACTCTGAAATCTGTTCTACAACTAACTGTTGTGCTGTACACTGAAATTTATTGCTTTTTTGTATATATGTTATTTTTCACAAAAAAGAAAAAAGTCAACTGTGATGATAAAAAAATATTTATTCCTTCCATCCTCCAATATTCTGGAGCAGCTAAAAGGAAAAATCTGAGATGATGGTATGGCAGTCCATGACAAACTCTGGGATCTCTCCTGTAACCACCTTTTGAAAAGTACTTCGAAAACTATTGCTTTTGTCTTTCTTTGCTTTGTATATATCTCATATTATACAATTAAAAAAGTAAAAAAAATTTAGGATCATACTATATAACTGGTGTTTTTCATTTACATTATAATGTCACAATATGCCTAAGTCATTGAATACTCTTTGAAAAGAGGGACAAAAACAAAATACACACACATACATAGAGTAGTTTGACTCATTCATGTATTCCTAAATAACTACTATATTTTAGGTATTATGTTGGTAGTTGGGATAAAAAACTGAAAAGGCAAGATCTCAGTTAAGGAAATTATTGTTTCATGAAGACAAAATATTATATTGAAGCCAAAATTGCAATATTCTAAAAGAACCAATGAAATATTACTGAAATATTGGAACATACCTTGTGTACTTGTTCCTGAACTTTCTTTTGTTTCTTCTTAGGAGCAAATATCTGATCATATTCTTCTGTATATTCCAGCAGCCACTTGCTTGGCTTTCTAAGGCGTTTCTTCTCTGATCGCACAGCTAAACGAAGGAAGGAAATTCAGTGCCAAGCAATAAGCTAGAGAAAAACTCAGTTTCCATGCAACTATCCTGGCACCCCAAAAGGTAAAAAGATGAAAGTGACATAGCAAAGACTCTAGTTTAAGCTTCAAGAGGCTCAAAACTTATTGGCTATGGTTTCTCATAGGCAAAAAGTTGGGGCCAGGATGGGTGTTACTCTACACACACATACACACACACACACACACACGCACAGCTCATCTGATCTTAAGGAAAAGTTCAACTGAAACTAAAGTTGTACAGTGACGATACCAATACAAATAAAGCTAACATATACCTAACATAAAAGTACAGTTTCTAAATCAGGTAAAATGATAAAATATACCATAGATTACATAAAATTATATCTCCCTGATCATCCAGGGTATTAGAAACACATTTACACAGAATATTTACCTACTGAGCCACACAAATAAATACCACATAAATTTTAAAGGCATTTTACAAACACTTTATCAATTTAGTACCATAAGGCTGTAGAGTGAGTTTTATATTAGAAAATTGTGAAATATATATTTCTAAACAAAAACACCAAAAATATATAATTAATTATACATGCACTATTATCTCAATACAATGCCATGTATGCCAAAAACAGGTGAGTAAGGTAAAAATAATAAATAAATACATACATATATACATCTGTTTTGGTACTTGCTTTTTTATGGCTAAAATTTCTAAGCGTCATACCATTTCTCTTTTAATTAATGGTGAAACAAATATCTACTATAATTTCCCTTTAAAACTTTGTGCCCATTTTAATGTACTTGACAGTCTATGGTCTTTGAGATCCGAGGCTAACGCCAACAGACAGCATTATTCAACCTACACACAGGTAAGAGTAATTTCACAGTATGATCTCAGAGCAAATTGCTCCTGCCTCAGCTGAACGGGACAATAATGACATCCTCTCATTAAAAGGAAAAAAGTTTCCTAGTGCTGCCCATGCAAAAAAAAAAAAAAGCAAAAGTAAAGACAACAGAATAAAGTCATAGCCACCACAAGCTTCACAAAGGCTCTCACTCCTTGGAAATAAACGGAAACAAGTCATAAAATCTTCAACGGGAAAAGATGTGGATGATTAACTTCTTTTTATTAATTCTAGTTGCTATAAATTCCTAGAAATGATACACCCTCTCATTTAATTATTAAAAGCTCACATTAAACGGTACATGGTATAGTGGTAGAATTCTCGCCTGTCATGCAGGAGACCTAGGTTCCATTCCCAGCCCATGTGCCCCTTACCCCCCCCCCAAAAAAACACACTGTGAACAAAATTTCCTATGATAAACATATCACTTATCTACCTCTGTATGTGTGTGTATATATAGACAAAGAAATACATATATGTAGGGAGATATATTGAAAAAAAAGTTAAAGATCGTAAAAATTATCAAAACTGTATACCTACAGAGCTCCCACTGTAATTATGGCTCTAGTTAAAACCTCCAGCCACTGGAAATTTTCCTCACTTTTCTATATCAGACAAATAACTTATAAATACCCCAAACGCGGTGGGGGGGGGGGGCACTGTGCAATTATTTCAGAAGACATTAAAACCAACAAACTAAGCAATTATTTAAAACATTCCCTCCATATAATAATGTCTGAGAAACCTGTCTCTGTAGAAAAGAAATAAGCCTCAACACATCTTGAAATAAATATATGCACCTGCACCTATGAGAGTTAATGGAAATTACTTCATGCTCTGGGAAAAGACTATGCCTTTAATATATCCCCATTAGTCCTGCCATCCAAGTTTTCAAACATCAATGAATCTTTTAACAGAAATAAGACCAAAGAAATGTCAGGGAATAACAGGGATTTACTATGTGCAAGACACCATTCGGCCATTAACATTCACAAATCTGTAATTCTCACTTCATCCTGACAGGAAGGTAATAGTATTCCCACTATAAATAATAAAACTGAGGCTCAAAGAGGAAAGTGACTTGCCCAAGTCCATTCACATTAGTCAATTATTTAAGTGACAAGGCCATGATTTCAATCAAAATCTGTCAAGGTTCTAAAACCCTTGGACTCTGTCTAAAACAGACCTCTGTGCCCTTCACCCCCTCCATCACTACCACCAGCACACTGACTGGAAATCTATCTATCTGTTGTCTCCTTTACTGACTTCTTAGTAGCTCTATGGAGTAAGCCTTTTCCCTACCTTCTTGAAAGTGCCACCCCCACTCTATCTTTGATTTCTCTCTCAGAGAATAACATCTCAGACTAGGCTTTAGTCCTCTAGCTCTCTATTTCCTCGAGGCCCAATGGGAAACCAGCAGACAGCACAATAGATTTGAAGCTGAAAGTGAGAAACTCTCTATCTGACACACCATTAAGTTCCTACACATTGCTCCCCATCAAAATTATACAGGACAACCCCTTAAAATTTAAGTAGTTTGCAAACTGCAACCAGGCCTATTTTATTGGAATGCAGCCATGCTCATTCATTTATGTATGGTCTAAAGTTACTGTTGCATTACAAAGGCAGTGGTGAGTGGTTGTGAAGGAGACCTATGACTCATGAAATTGAAAACATTTATTACGAAGTCGAAAACATTTATTATCTGGCTCTTTAAGAAAAACGTTAGCAACTCCTGCCTTAAATGAATAATAGAGTAAAACATTGTGAAGTGAAATTAGCCTGGTCATGATTGAATAAGGTAAAATCAAGATGGTTCCTGGCTGTTACTAAGTTTCTTCTCTTTCCTTTATTCACTCCTACACACAACAATTTGTCCATGTACTCACCCAAATTGGACTGCTCACCCAGTCAAAGAGAACTTTGATTGGAACAGCCTGGAGAACTCACTTAATCCAATCACTCCTTTTATAAACAGTTAGTTCAGGCCAAAGGGAAGTGATCTGCCAAGCTAAGGTGACAAATATCAGGAACAAAAGAGGAATATCACCTGTGGGACACTAGAGGGGAAGACTGAAAAACCAGGAAACTACACAGACCAGTGGAGATAGGAGGAAATCAAGCAAGTCTCAGTACATGGTCTCACAGCAAATATGAAACAGCAGGATTCAAAACATATTACCACAAAGTTCTTAACAAGTACACATCAATTTTTAAGAACACAGCCAGGACTTATTCTAAAACTAAGAAGTTTCAAGGTCAACATACTACATGGGGGAGAACGACAATAACTAGCTCAATAAGAAGACTCTAGTAATAACTTTAGACTTTTGAATATAAACTCATCAGCTAAAAGAATTTAATACTCAAAACCAAAAGAAAACAGCTCAAATATCCAGCAACTGATACATACATAAATTAAATGTGGCATATCCAAATCTGGGAAACTATTCAGAAACAAAAAGGAACAAAAATACTGGTACATACTACACACTGATAAACCTCAAAGGCATTATAGTACATGGAGAAGTCTCAAAAGATCCCACACTATATGATTCCACTGATATGAAATGTCCAGAAAAAGTAAATCTATGGAGACAAAGAGTAGGTTAGTGATGACCTAAAAGACCTTGCAGGGGTGGTAGAAATGTTCTGAAACTGGCTTATGGTGATGAAAGCACAGCTCAGTAAATTTATTAGAAATCATTAAATTATACAATTAAAATGTATGACTTTCATGTTTTGTACATTATGCCCTGAATGAAACTGTTTAAACATAAAAACCAGAAAAATCTTTATATTAAAGTTATAGTACAAAGTGTTTCCTTTCAATCAAAATTTGAATTCTCCTAGAGGACAGGGTATTAACAGCAATACCTCCCATGACCTTGCCCATACCTCTACATCTCCAGTGCTGGAACCTGAAATTTAAGAAGAAGAAAAAAAGCACAAATCCAAACAACCCTTCCTAATAACGGCAAGCCAAATTATTCAGCCCAAACCTGCAACTGAAAGAAACTAAGAATACTGCATAAAATGTTTCTAAAACCCAATTAAAAGAATCAAAGCATTTAGAAGATTGAACTAAACTAAAGTAATAGCCCAGGAAAATAAATACAGCATGCATCTGATTTTGACCTGAGGGCTGTTAATGTGAAGGGGGCAGAAGTTTAAAGGAGACTGAATTAGCACCAAAGGGCTTTATTCTGAGCCCAACGGTGAAACAAAAGCAAATTCATTCTCAGTATCATGATTTCTACCCCCAGGAGACCACAGGGGGAAGCTGCCTTAGCACAAAGTGGAAGGTGAAAAGCACTGGGGAGACCCAGTCCTTAAGGTGTGGTGATAGGCTGGCCATTCTGTACGTTGGCAGCTTAGTGGACAAAGAAACCTCCAATTCACAGGAGACTGATACAAGCAGTTTCAAATCCTTTTTGGAGGAAGGAACTTTCATCCCAGGGCCTCATATAGTAGTGTAAGAACTTTACAGCAGTACCAAGGAATCCCAATGTTCATTTTTTAAAAAACATCTTTAAATATAACTGCCAACAAAAGAAAGCAAGACTTCATGAGGGAAATCGAGTAGCTATTTCCTAAAAAGCCATGCTCACTCTCTCAAACCTTTCTTCAAATACCACAACTTCAACCAAGCCAACCTTGATCACTGTACTTAAAACTGGAATAATTCAGCATTCCCCATCCCCTTAATGCTCCAAAGCAGCATTTATCACTTTCTTATCTACCAACGGTTGATGCTGTAAGAAAAAGTAACAGACAGACGTTGTATGCTTCATGATAAAAGGTCACAATTCAACTATGAAATAGTCTTTGGGGAAGGGGGAGGTGGGAATCAAACCTCAACCTAATAAGGCCTTTACCTCCAACTACCAATTTACAGGAAGTATAGAGATAAGAGGAACATGTTAAATTATGTTGCAGGAATGCAATCTGCAAAATGCACATGGTGGGAAAACCTATAGGAAAAATCTTGTAGACAAAGAAATAAACTGCAAGGCAACTTTTTGCTTTTTTTTTTATCCTGCCTGTTCTGTTTTCAGGTTATTATTAAAAATTTAAATATTACTTTTTAATTTCTCAAAGTCCAAAGTTAATCAATATCTTTACAATCCTTCCAGGCAATAAAACTGGTGTTGTACATTTTAATTTCATATATTTAATTACATAAGGAGATATTACTATTGTTTTTACATTCATTGTTCATTTCAGATTTACCTATTTAACACTTTATTATTCATCCTTATTAAAAACACTTCATTACAGAGAATTTCAAACCTATCACACAGTTTCAAAAATTACAAACTCAAGACCATGTTCCTTCACCTACAATGTCACTATTTGCCCTTTTACCACGTTTTTGATTTTGGAGATTTTGAAACACCTCCCAAATAGCATAACATTTCATCATTATATGTTTCAAATTTACTTCTAAAAAGATAAGAAGTTTTTAACCTTATCAACCCCAAAGTCCATGAATAAACAGTTCTGATTTACTCATAAACTGGAACAGTACTCAGTAATAGAAAGGAACCAACTACCTATTTCTCACAACATTTACATGAATCTCTAAAACATTCTGCTGAGGAAGAAGGTAAACAAAAAAAGAGAACGTACTGCATAATTCCAATTACATGAAGTTCAAAAGTGTGTACAATGAATCTATGGAGACAGAAATCTGAACAGTGGTTACTTCTTGCATGGGGGAATTGACTGCAAAAAATCAACTTTCAGGGATTATGAAATGCTCTACGTTTTGGTTGATGTGGTGGTCACATGAATGCATACATTTTGTCAAACCTAATAGGGTTTTGTCAAACCTCATGCACATTTAAAATCTGTACACGCTGTTATATGTAAATCATACCTCAATAAAAATGCGACACAAACACACTCACAGATTTTTTTTAAGAGAGCATAATACCACTGTCATACATAACAGTATTTAGTCAGTATATAATGACTCTCAAAACTCTGTAACTTCCCAACAGTTATCTTATACTACAGTTATAAATTCATAAGGATTCTGAAAACTAGAAAAATACACTGGTGTACACATAAATAGCTCACAATATCTCACATAGTAGTATATTCATCACCATGATCATTTTTTAGAACATTTGCATCACTCCAGAAAAAGAAATCAAAAGAAAAAAGAAAAAACTCATACATACCATAACCCTTACCCCTCCCTCTCATTGGCCACTAGCATTTCCACCTACCCAATATAATTATCCAATATATTTTATCCTTTGTTCTCCCTATTTTTTCTATACCCCTTACCGCACCCTTTCATTGATCACTATTATTTCAATCTACTCAATTTATTTTAACATTTGTTCTATTATTTATCTCAAACAGTATAAATCTTAATAAACCTACAAAGACACATACTTATCAGAATGTCAAATGCCAAACATACAGAAAGAATTCTGAAAGCAGCAAGAGAAAAGTAATTCATCATATACAAGGGATTCTCAATAACACTAAGACTATTGTGAGCCACTGATTGTTTACTATGGATGGACTGTATGGTATGAAGATTTCGCAATTTAAAAAAAACAAACAAAGAATCTTGGGGACCTCCGGGCCAAGATGGCGGCTTATCAATGTACGAATTTTAGTTCATTCTCCAGAACAACTACTAAATAACCAGAAACAATATAGAACAGCTCCTGGGGCCACGTCAGTGACCGGACACACATCGTACCCCAATCTGGACCAGATGGACCGACTGTGAGCCCCCCCAGAACCAGGAGATCCCCAAGCCGCAGTGGCCGGCGCGCCTCCTCCACAGGCCGCTTCCCAAACGGGGAAGGAAAGAGATTTTACCAGCAGCAGAGGCTGAGCCCAATCAAACACCAATTGTGGAATTAATTAACAAATTCTGACCACTAAAAATAGGCCCCCAGCTAGGTGAACCTGGTCAAAGCAGAGGTCGCTCATTTTTGCCCCTGTGCCTTCCCCAGGGGAGGGGTGAAGCCCAACTCAGGTGGAATCCCTCTCTCAAGGAATTCAGACACCAGGGCTTGGTAATTTGAAACCATTAAAACCAGTCTACAAACCTGTCCTTGGTCTCCACCACGCCCCCAGTCAAAGTTAAAGGTATGGCATCATCTATTGCTGGTGGGACCTGCAGGCAGACAAGCACCACATACTGGGCAGGATAAGAAAAACAGAGTCCAGAGACTTGACAGGAAAGTCTTTCAACCTGCTGGGTCTCACCCTCGGGGAAAACCAAAGCAGGTGACTCTTTCCTCCTGATAGGAGGCCAGTTTGGTCTGAGAAAATCCGGCTGGGGTCTAAAATACCTAAGTAGACCCTCCTAAGGGTGGGGGGAAAAGGCACCATACAAGCAGGGCAAGAAACAAGAAAACAAAAACTGAAAAATTATCCTTTGTTAAACAAAACCTAAGCTATAGGTCCAGAAAAAGCTGAATTGAATGTCAAAAAACAGAGAGACAACAAATTCATCCAGCAAGAAAACCTGAGGTAAAAAAAGTGAAAGCAATCTCCAGAATAAACTAATTAAGGTAATTAAATGCCTAGACACAAGCAAAAAATAACAAACACACTAGGAAAATTGAAGATATGGCCCAGTCAAAGGAACAAACCAACAATTCAAACGAGATACAGGAGCTGAAACATTTAATTCAGAATATATGAACAGACATGGAAAACCTTATCAAAAACCAAATCAATGAACTGAGGGAGGATATAAAGAAGGCAAGAAATGAACAAAAAGAAGAAATTGAAAATCTGAAAAAACAAATCACAGAACTTAAGGGAATGAAAGGCACGGTAGAAGAGATGAAAAAAAAACAACGGAAACCTACAACAGTCGATTTCGAGAGACAGAACATAGGATTTCTGAATTGGAGGATGGAACATCTGAAATTCGGCAAGAAAAAGAAACTATAGGGAAAAAAATGGGAATATATGAGCAGGAACTCAGGGAACTGAAAGACAACATGAGGCACATGAACATACGTATTGTGGGTGTCCCAGAAGGAGAAGAGAAGGGAAAAGGAGGAGAAAAACTAATGGAGGAAATTATCACTGAAAATTTCCCAACTCTTATGAAAGACTTAAAATTACAGATCCAAGAAGTGCAGCGTACCCCAAAGAGAATAGATCCAAATAGACGTACTCCAAGACACTTACTAATCACAATGTCAGAGGTCAAAGAGAAAGAGAATCTTGAAAGCAGCAAGAGAAAGCAATCCATCACATACAAGGGAAGCCCAATAAGACTATGCATAGATCTCTAGAAACCATGGAGGTGAGAAGACAGTGGGATGATATATTTAAATTATTAAAAGAGAAAGACTGCAAACCAAGAATTCTATATCCAGCAAAATTGTCCTTCAAAAATGAGGGAGAAGTTAAAACATTTTCAGACAAAAAATCACCGAGAGAATTTGTGACCAAGAGACCAGCTCTGCAAGAAATACTAAAGGGAGCACTAGAGACAGATACGAAGACAGAAGAGAGAGATGTAGAGAAGAGTGGAGAAAGGAAGACTATGAGTAAAGGTAAAAAGAAGGAAAATTAGATATGACAGATAAAATTCAAAAGACAAAATGGTAGAAGAAAGTACTACCCGTGCAGTATTAACACTAAATGTTAATGGATTAAACGCCCTAATCAAAAGACATGGACTGGCAGAATGGATTAAAAAACAAGACCCATCTATATGCTGTCTCTACTCAAAGGACATGAGAGCAAGGACACAAATGGACATTTGCACACCAATGTTTATAGCAGCATTATTTACAATTACCAAGGGATGGAAATAGCCAAAATCTCCATCAACAGATGGGTGGCTAAACAAACTGTGGCATATACATACGACAGAATATTATGCAGCTGTAAGACAGAATAAAGTTATGAAGTATGTAACAACATGGATGGATCTTAAGGACCTTATGCTGAGTGTGATTAGCCAAAAACAAAAGAACAAATAATGTATGGTCTCACTGATACGAAATGACATTAGTGAATAACGGAATATTTCGTTGGTAACAGAGACCATCAGGACACAGAATTAGGGTAAGATATTGGGTAACTGGAGCTGAAGAGATACAGATCGTGCAACAGGACTGAATATAAAAACTCAGAAATGGACAGCACAACACTACCTAACTGTAATACAATTATGTTAAAACACTGAATGAAGCTGAATGTGAGAATGATAGAGGAAGGAGGGCTGGGGGCATAAATGAAATCATAAAGAAAGATAGACGATAAACACTGAGATGGTATAATCTAGGAATGCCTAGAGTGTATAGTGATAATGACTAAATGTACAAATTTTAAACTGTTTTTGCATGAGGAAGAGCAAAGGAATGTCATTATTGCAGGGTGCTGAAAAGAGATGGTAATTAATATTTTAAAATTTCAACTTATGTGTGAGACTAAATCAAAAAATGTCTATTTGGTACAAAATTCATATTTTGACCAGTGCGTCTCCTAATATACTTATGTAGATAGTTGGTTGAACAACATAAGTACATGGAACCTTGGGTAGGACATTAGATTTTATTGGTTTGTCCAGAGTGATGCCCCGATAAATCCCAGAGTGATTTGATCAGTGAGTGGAAAAGTATTTGCAAAGTCCCCTTCAGGGAATGGTGAGAACGGGGGAAAACTCAACCTCCCCAAGTTGAATTCTTGATATTCTCACAAGCAGTGCGGACAACCAAAGCTACAGGCTGCGCCCCCCAGTCCTAGAGTTTGCTCACATGAAACTTAACCCCACAAAGGATAGGTCAAGCCTACTTAAAATTAGGCCTAAGAGTCATCCCCAAGAGAACCTCTTCTGTTGCTCAGATGTGGCCTCTGTCTCCAGCCAATACAACAACCAAACTCACCACCCTCCCCCTGTCTATGTGAGACATGACTCCCAGGGGTGTGGACCTTCCTGGCAACGTGGGACAGAAAACCTAGAATGAGCTGAGACTCAGCATCAAGGGATTGAGAAAAACTCTTGAATGAGCTGAGGCCCAACATCGAGGGACTGAGAAAACCTTCTCGACCAAAAGGGGGAAGAGTAAAATGAGACAAAGTGTCAATGGCTGAGAGATTCCAAACAGAGTTGAGAGGTTATCCTGGAGGTAATTCTTATGCATTAAGTAGATATCGCCTTGTTATCCAAGATGTAATGGAGATGCTGGAGAGAACTGCCTGAAAATGTAGAGCTGTGTTCCAGTAGCCATGTTTCTTGAGGATGATTGAATAATGATATAGCTTTCACAATGTGACTGTGTGATTGTGAAAACCTTGTGTTTGATGCTCCTTTTATCTACCTTGTCAACAGACGAGTAGAACATATGGAATAAAAATAAATAATAGGGGGAACAAATGTTAAAATAAATTTAGTTTGAAATGCTAGTGATCAATGAAAGGGAGGGAAAGGGGTATGGTCTATAAAATTCTTTTTTTCTTTTAGTGTTTTGGTTTTATTTTTCTGTTATATTTTTATTTCTTTTTCTGAATTGATGCAAATTGTTCTAAGAAATGATCATGATGATGAATATGCAACTGTGATGATATTGTGAATTACTGATATATATGTAGAGCAGAATGAGCATATATTAAGGATGTTTGCATTTCTAATAATTTTTTTAATATAAAAAAGTATTAAAAAAAAAAACTAAGTGCCAATTTCTTGTAAGAAATCATGGAGGCAAGAAGGTAGGCATTTGATATGTTTAAGATACTGAAAGAGAAAAACTGCCACTCTAAAATTTTGTATCCAGCAAAGCTGTCCTTAAAAAATGAGGGGAAGTTTAAAATTCTCACAAACAGGAACAGAAGTTTACCTACAAGAACTACTAAAGGTACTTCTGAAAATTGAAAGGAAGACAGGAGAGTGGCTTGGAGTATGGTAGAAAAAAAAAGAGATCATCATAAGGATAACTAAAAGGACAAATGGAAAACCCAAGAGTACGGTATCCTCAATATAGAACTCGAATCTTTAATGCCTGTAAGAGTGAGAATACAGCACAAAATACCAAGAGGTAAATGGGACAAAACAGCATAAAGAAGGGAAACAGAGGGATATGGGAGCAGCTGTGTATGCTAATGAAGCTAAGTTCGTACCTTTTCAAATTAGTAGGTTATTAATGTTGGTTGTGAATACAAACCCCAGGGTAATCACCAAGAGTATTTTAAAAACATAGAGAAACAAAAATGAGAAAGCGACCACTAAGATACATCACAAAAGATCAACAATAGAGAAAAGGTGGTTGGTTGGACTAAAGGAAAAGAGGCAAAAAAAAAAAAAAAAAGGTATGATGTATGTGGTAGATTCAGCTGTCAACGTGGCCATGTGAAGGCATCTAGTTCTGTTGCTGTAGACACGTGAACCTCATCTGTGGCTGATTACATCTGCAGTCGGCTAGGAGGCGAGACTGTTGCAATGAATGATGTTTGACTTAATTAGCTGGTGCTTAAATGAGAGAGCTCAACGTAGCACAGCCCAAGCAGCTCAGCATACCTCAACTCACCACTCCCAGCTCAGCCCACGTCTTTGGAGATGCAAAAAGAAATCACCCCTGGGAAAATTGCTGGAACCCAGAGGCCTGGAGAGAAGGCCAGCAGAGATCACTGTACCTTCCTATGTAAGAAAAAACCTCAGTTGAAAGTTAGCTGCCTTTCCTCTGAAGAACTAACAAAATAAATCCCCTTTTATTAAAAGCCAATCCATCTCTGGTGTGTTGCATTCCAGCAGCTAGCTAACTAGAACAATATATAAAAACAGAGACTGGCAAAATGGGGAAAATCCATGATCGAGTGTTATGCTGTTTACAAGAGACTCACTTTAGACCCCAAGACACAACTTGGTTGAAGCGAAAGGATGGAAAAAGATAACTCATCAAAACTGTAACTAAAAAAGAACTGGGGTTGTTATACGAGTATCATCCAAAGAAGACTTTAAGCTGTTACAGGAGACAAAGACACTGCATATTTAAAAAAAAAAAAAAAAAAAAAAAAAGGTGGGGGGCAATACCACGAGAAGAAACAACAATCATAAATATTGATATACCTTACTGTGTTGCTCTGAAATACACGAGGCAGTCATAGGCAAAACTAAAGGGCAAGATTGCTAGGAAGATGGCTATGCCAGTTTCAAACTGTTGCATCCAGAAAATGCAGGTTCTTTGATCTTCATGCAATATTGCTAGGTGAGATCATTTTGGATGTTTCCATGGAGATGTGACCCACCCAATTCTGGGTGGTAATTTTTGTTTAGATGGTTTTCATGGAGATGTGTTTAAATACATTCAAGGTGGAGTTACCACTTACCGAAGCCCTTTAAAAGGGAACCACTTTGGATTGGCAAATGATGGTGTATACATATGATCAGATATTGTGCTGCTACAAAAAGGAATGAAGCTGTAAGGCATGCAATGATGTGAATGAACCTGTGGGACATTTGGTGAGAAAAAATAAGCCAGAAATGAAAAGAATAACTATTGTATGGTTTCCTTTAGAAAATGCTTATTAGAAAACAGGGACGTAAATTTTAAGCTCTTCTAACAGACACATTCAGTCTCGAGTGGTAATTATTTCTGGATTTTGAGAGGCTGTTTTGCATATCTATAACCTAGTATTTAGAGATAAGAATGAAGCCGATCAGGTCAGGATTAAGTGATTCAGAACACAGGGGTAAGAAAGACATTGTCTATTATAATTTTAGAACTACATCTACTCTTTTTTTTTAATTTTTATATTTAACTTTTTTATTGTATAATATATCATATATAGAGAGCAAAGAAAGAAAAAAGCAATAGTTTTCAAAGCACTCTTTCACAAGTAGTTACAGGACAGATGCCAGAGTTTGTCATGGGCTACCATACGATCCTCTCAGATTTTTCCTTCTAGCTGCTTCAGAATATAGAAGGCTAGAGAGCTTAAATATTTTTTTACCATCACAATCGACTTTTTTCCCTTCTTTTTTTTTTGTGAAAAATAACATATATACAACAAAGCTATAAATTTCAAAGCATAGCACCACAACTAGTTGTAGAACATATTTTGGAGTTTGACATGGGTTATAATTCCACAATTTTAGGTTTTTACTTGTAGCTGCTCTAAAATACTGGAGACTAAAAGAGATATTATTCATACTCATTTGTTAAATCCTATCTTCTCTGTTTAACTCCACCATCATCTTGGATATTTCCATCCCTCTCTTTAGGGGTGTTTGGGCTATGGCAGTTCTAAATTTTTCATATTGGAAGAGGTTGTCACTAATATGGGGTAGGTAGAACTATCTGATGTTTTGCAGAGGCTGGGCTAGGCAAGACTTATTTGGACCAGGGAACCATTTTGAGGTTGCAGGTTTCTAGAAAGTCACACCTATTCTTTGAGACCAAAGGAAGAAAGGTTTATTTTGTCTGGAACCTAAATTTTCTGAAGCACATAATCTAACTCAACCTGTCTGGATAGCTCATTTGAACAACTAAAACACAGGGAGCCCAGAATAAAAATGAGGGCCTTTAATCCTGTGTAGCCTAATGTAATACCTGGATACATCCTAGAATATATTAAGCAGATAAAGTACTGGCAGAGTCCTTTGAGGGATGAGAGAAATAATACGGAACTATTAAACTTTACCACCAGGGAAACCCGTTACTGTGTCAAACTAGGAACACCCAAATCAATAGGCCAAACCCTTGATCTTGAGGCTTGCTCTTGTGAAGCTTATGTACGTAGCAGAGAAGCTTAGCTTACCTATATGCATGCCTAAGAGTTACTTCTAGAAGACCTCTTTTGTTGTTCAGATGTGGCCTCACTCTTTCTAAGCCCAATTCTGTAAGTAAAATCACTGCCCTTTCCCCTACATGGGACATGACATCCAGGGGTGAAAGTCTCCCTGGCAGCATGGGAGATGACCCCCATGGATGAGTACGGGCCTGGCAGCATGGGATCAACAATGCCATCCTAACCAAATGGGGAAATTAAAGCTAACAAATAAAATATCAGAGGCTGAGAGTTCAAAACGAGTTGAGAGAGTACTCCAAAGGCAAGCTTCAGTTAGACACTGCTACCTATCAAAACTTGCCAACCCCCAACCAAAACCCCTCCAGCCAATTTTAAAGAACACCTAGGGCAATTTATAAGCTTCTACAAAGGTTAATTAGGGTAACTTTCCAGAAACCTACAACCTCCATATGGGTCCCTGGACCAGAGAAATTCTGAACCCTAGAGGACCCACCCTTTCCAGAACGTCAGTTAGTCCCATCTCCCTACCCCATATTATTGACAGCCCCTTTCAACGCAAAAAAAGTTACAATGGCCATAGCCCAAATACCCCTAAAGAATGGGATAGAAAGATCAAAGATGATGGAGTTACCCAGAGAAGGCAGGGTTTAACAAACAAATATGATTGCTGAATCATTAAATTGATACTTCTTTTAGTCTCCAGTGTCTTAGATAGAAGTAAAAACCGAAAATTTTAGCATTGTAACCCATAACAACTCTGAAATCTGTTCTACAATTACTGTGCTGTGCTGTGTTTTGAAATTTATTGTTTTGTTATTTTTCACAAAAAAAGAAAAAAAGTTGATTGCGATGATAAAAAATATATATATTGATTCCTTCTAGCCAGAAGGAAAAAATCTGAGAGGATGGTATGGTAGCTTATGACAAACTCTGGGATCTGTCCTGTTAACTACTTGTTGAAAAGTGCTTAGAAAATTATTGCTTTTTCCTTCTTTGGTTTGTATATATGTTATATTATAGAATAAAAAAAGTTTAAAATAAAAGAGGAAACCACTTTGGAAAAAGCTTTAGAACCGCACAGCCAGAGACCTTTAGAAATGCAGAAAGAAAACACAGCAGAGAAGCTGTATGTAGAGATCAGTAGAGAAACCTAGCAGGTGTTGCCATGCACCTTCTCAGCTGAGAGAGAAACCTCAAACCTCATCTGCCATTTCTCAGGAGTTAAGATATCTTTATCTGGATGCCTTAGTTTTGACATTTCTATTGCCTTAGAATTGTAAACTTGCAATGTAATAAACTTCCTTTTTAAAACTGATCCTTTTCTGATATATCGTATTTCGGCAGCTTTAGAAAACTAAAACAATGGTGAAGTAGGGTGGATTAATTTCACCCATGCTCTATGGAACAAGGAAAGGGTCAAAAAATAATTAGACAATCAGGACTGCAGTTGAAATGGAGAGACTAGGACAGAAGAAGTACAGTGAGTGACCTCAATTTTGAGTCCGTAAGGGGCAGGTCCCAAGGGAGCAGTGCCTTCCTGCACTCTACCCAACTTTCACGGGAGGCTTGGGAGGTCTTCTCTCATGGTTCCTTAGCCAGGACCTCACTAATGGGGAGCCCAGAGTGTGGCAGACTTATTTCCCCTATATACAGGGACCAGTGGGTTGGTACATGGTGCCTGCTCCCCACCAGAGACAGGCTACCATGGACACGTGGTTTCAGCAGACATCAAGGGGACCTCTCCCAGGGAAGAGGGGGTACGCAGAGTGGAGCTGATCCAATGGCTAGTTGGCGAGGGAGGTTTGTGGGCTCCCAGTCAGACCTCCCTTTACCCACAGTAGCCCAGGAATCTCGGTAGGGCATGGACGGAGACATGGGAGGAGAAAGTCAGCAGAGATGTGTGCCACCATGTTTTTTTTTTCCTGGTGCGTGGGTCAGGAGTTGAAGGCCTCCTGCAGGCCTCCCGCATGAGAGGCGAGCTTTCTACTGCTGAACTACATATGCATATTTTTTTGTCAGGTTTTTAATAGACCCTCTAATATTTTATCTTTTTGGTGCACAGGTCAAGAGTTGAATCCAAGTCTCTGGAGTGACAAGTGGGCATTCTGCCACTGAACCACTTGTGCATCTTTTCTGCCTAGTTTTTAATAGATCCCCAGGTAGAAATGCAACCCCTTGATGAGATGTGGGCCTTGGTTTAGTGGGGAATTACTGACAAACCAAGAGGAAAAGGGGACCTTCGTGCAACACCAAGAAAACACAAAACTTCAGATAAGTGAAAGAAATCAACTTGCAGAAAACCATATTAAGATAATCAAATGACCTGAAAGCAAGAGAAAATCACAAAGCGTAAGATCCAGGCAGAAATGGCCCAGCTAAATAACCAAATCACATATTCAAAAGCAAAGAAATAAAAAATGGAAGTGATAAAAATAAAATTGTATCTAAAATATTGGAATTATAATGAAAGAAGATTGTGAAACATTCTTAAGGAAAAGACAGTACCTGCTTTCACTATATGTAGTAAAAGATGATATGAAGGAAAGGATAATTTGTGACACCATGTGACAAATCCTTAAATATGCTCGTTTAAGGGAAGGGCAATCAAGGCAATGAAGAAGGCAAAGAATTTAAGGAAAAAGTAAGCAGGTGAGGCAGACAGGAAAAAAGTCTAGGTAATAAAGATTCTAAAGCCATACGCAGGTTTGGAATCAGGCTTATTAAAAAGCAGTTTCAAAAAAAATGTAAAACCTAAAGAGAAAAATAGGTCATAATTTCCTGATCAAATAGATAACAATCCTAAGATCCAGAAAGAAAACCTCTTCTCCTTAGAGAAAACTAGGACTCCTATAAAGGATGGGAACCAAGTGTCCTACCTAAGCCACTACTTTTCAATCATATTTCAATTACTGAAAAAAGTAAAATATAAATATGCAAGCCCAATTTTTTTTAAGACTCACAGGACATGAAACTATTCTGTCAACTGTTACAAAAGTTTCTAAACGTTTACTCTCAACATTTGAATTTGTCTTCTCTCAGTGGGGACTGGTAATAGTTTGCAGACCACCCTACTTTGAATATCAATGTCCTCAATTAAGAATAACTGTCACCCTTGGTTCTGAAACCTGTTGGAGAGACCAGAACCAAAGGAATTATGTAAGACCAAAGTAAAAAACAAGGGGCTACATTCTTTAAATCTGAGCTTAAATGAGAGAAGAGGTGAGAATCCACAGTTTAAAGCAAAGGAGCAAAAATCTCTTTAAAAGGATTCTCTCCTACTCTGACATACATTTGACACCTGAACTGAAAGCTAATTAAATGACTCTATGATACAAAAAAAAAAAAAGTAGTACTCTAGGAAAGTGAATACATTAGGAAAATGTCACAATTGGGGCTGTGGTGAAGCATTACTTAAGAATCAACTCATTCTCTAAGGCTAGTATTATCATGATAGCAAAATGAGATCAAGATATCACATGCAAAAAAACCCTAGAGACCAATATCCCCTATGAATACAGATGGAAAAATCCTCAACAAAATACAAGCAAAAGAGATGCAGCCTCTCTCTGTAAGTCAACGCTGCAAATAAACTCACTGTCCTATCATACCTCTATGTGGGGCATGACTCACAGGGGTGTAAATCTCCATGGCAACGTGGGACCTTACCAGCAGGGATAAACCCGGCTCTGGCATTGTGGGATTGAGAAAACCTTCTTGACCAAAGGGGGTAAAAAAATGAAACAAAGTTTCAGTAGCTGAGAGATTGCAAATGGAGTAAAAGAGGTCATTCTGGTGGTTATTCTTATGCATTATATAGATACTCCATTTTAGTTTCTAGTATATTAGAACAGCTAGAAGGAAATACCTGAAACTGTTGAACTGTAATCCAGTGGCCTTGATTCTTGATGATAATTATATAACTATATAGCTTTTACTGTGTAACCATGAATTGTGAAAACCTTGTGACTGACATTTCCTTTATATGGTGTACAGGCAGAGGAGTAAGAAAATAAAAACAAACAAAAATAAACAAATAATGGGGAGATAAGGGCTATGGGATGTTTTGGGTGTTCTTTTTTAATTTATTTTTTAGAGTAATGAAAATGTGCTAAAATTGGCTGTGATAGGGTTAGCAACAGTGGCTTAGGGGCAGAGTTCTCACCTGACATGCCAGAGGCCTGGGTTCATTTCCTGGTGGCGGCTCACGTAAAAAAAAATAATAAAACAATAAAAAAAAAAATTGACTGTGATGATGAATGCACAGCTACATGACACTGCGAGCCATTGACTGAATAGTCTGGATGACTATATGTTACATGAATATCTCAATAAAATCGCATTAAAAGGGGGCAAGATGGTGGCACAGTGATATGTGGAATTTAGTTTATTCTCTAGGGCAGCTAGTAAATAGCCAGGAACAGTACAGAACAACTGCTGGAGGAGCATCGGCCTCAAGACACATAGTGTACACAGTCTGGACCAGGATGAATGGCTGATATACCACACAGAACTTTAAGTCCCCCATGCTGTGGAGGCCAGCACTCCTCCCTCAAGGTCACAGCAGGCTGATTCCCCAAGGGAAAGGAAACTGACTTTATTAGCAGCAAGGGCTTAGCTCAACCAACCTCCAGCTGTGGAATTAACACATTCTGACTACTGAAAACAGGCTCCCAGCACAGATAAACCACTAAAGGAACTAGGATTTTTTGCCCCAGTAGGGAGTGGGTGAACTGACAGAAAAAAAACAAAACAAAACCAAAAAATAGAGGCTTTCTGAGTTGGACAGCACAAAATACTGGAAAAGGGCTGAACCCAAAGAAAAGGGGGGTTCACAGAGCCTGGAGATACGTACCAACTTAAGCTCCTGATTGACAAATCCGAGGAGGGGTCTGCTCTGAAAAGGCTTTTTTCTTTTACTTCTTAAAGGGCTCATTAGATAGAATGGAAAACACTCTCAGTACTGCCCCAGGAAAGGGCAGAATTAAGTTCATCTGACAAAGTAACTAGTCAGCTGAAAGGGGTTAATTCCCTAAAAGGTGTATTTTCCCCAAGAATAAGGGGGTGGGGCCCAGCTCAAGTGGAATCCCTCCTCCAAGGAATTCAGACCCAGGGGACTTGTTGCCTCACCTCTGTCTCAACCACACCCCTGGCAGAGAGAGTCTGCTGAAATTAAAGGCACCACATCACTTTAAACTGGTGGGATGGTGGGTAGACCAGCACTACATGGGAAGGACAGGAAAAGCATAGAGTCTAGAGGCTTAAAGTGATATGGTGCCTTTAATTTCAGCAGGATGTCCACTCTCACCACTTCTTTTCAACATTGTACCAGAGAGGTTCTAGCCAGAGCAATTATGCAAGAAAAAGAAATAAAAGCATCCAGATTAGTAAGGAAGAAGTAAAACTATGTCTGTTTGCAGAATATATGATCTTACGTGTAGAAAATTCTAAGAATCTAATTCATATTAGAGCTAATTAGTGAGTTCACAAGACTGCAGGATACAAGGTCAATACACAAAAATCAGCTGCACTTGCAATGAACAATCTGAGAATGAAATTAAGACAATTTCTTTTATAATAGCATCATAAGAATAAAACATTTTAAACAAAAGGATGCAAAATAGTACACTGAAAACTACAAAACGGTATTGAAAGACATTAAAGACCTGAACAAAGGAAAAGGCATCTGTGTTCATGGATGGAAAGATACGTTAGTGTTAAAAAGGCAATACTCCTCAAACTGATCTACAGATTCAACATGATCCCTATCAAAATCCTACTTGCCTTTTTTTGTAGAAATTGATCTGCTGATCCAAAAATTAATAATGGAAATGGAAAAAACTCAGAGAGTCAAAACAACACTGAAAAAGAACAAAGTTGGAGGACTCATACTTTCTAGTTTTAAAACTTAACTACAATAGTCTAGACAATGTGATATTGGCAAAAGGATATATACATATAGATCAATGGAACAGAATTGAGAGTCAAAAATAAATCCATGTATTTATGGTCATGTGATTTTTGGGATATACACACGCAAAAGAATTAAGTTGGACCCCTACCTCATATCATTTATAAAAATTAAGTAAAAAGATATTATATAGACGTACAATGGAATATTATTTGGTGCTGAAAAGAAATGAAGTACTAATCACACACAATATAAATAAACCCTGAAAAGATTATGCTAAGTAAAAGAGACCAGTTACAAAGGACCACATATTGTATGACTGTATTTATACAATAGGCAAATCCATAAGATGTGAGAAATGGGGATTAATAAGGTACAGGGTTTCTTACTGGAGTGATGAAAATGTTCTAAAATGAATCACAATGGTTGCACAATATACTAAAAACCACTGAAATTTAAACTTCATAGGTTGAATTTTATGGTACGTGAGAAGTAAATTTCAATAAAGCAGTAAGGAAAAAATCTATTTTGGGGGGGAAGTAAACTATTTTGGGAAGTCTTATGTTTAGGAACATTTGCTTTATTTTTAATAACTATACACTGATCAGTAATATCTTGAAAAACTTGTCTTTTTCCTTCTGCTGCTAAGAAAGTATACCCTTGTACGTACTTCAGGAATTTTTATTTATTTGCAATCCTCATTCCAGAAGGGGTTTAACACACCTAAGACCTTCCAATAAGTACTCTCTTTTTTTTCTAAAAGCACATGTCCTTTTGTCTACATAACAGGTAAATCTATCTTATGTTGTGGTCAAAGGAAATCTAACATCCAATTCAATAAAGTCTATTTTCTGTAGACCAACCAATGGATTTAAATCTCTCAAGCAATGGACGCACAGGCTCAGAGCCTCTCAATTACCTGCAGTAACAGATTAAGCCCAATAATTTCAGAAATCAGAAAAGGTAGGAAATGGGAAGCAGAAGGAAAAATATTCCTGAAATTCACTTTAAAAAAAGCAAAAATTTTAAGTCTCTGGGTATATTTTGGACATTAAGACTTATAATTTAATACATACCAATAACTAAAATGCTTATATAGAATAACTAGAGGTAGAACGATAGTCCCTATAGAAATGTTTTTGTGTTAGCTTATAGGAAAGACTGTCTTCTGGGAGTGAACTTTGCTAATTCACCTCTTGGAGCCAGATGTATTTCTGTACTTAGTCATTGAAATGGTGAAAGAGGAGGGCAAAGGGAAGGGCTCTTTGCTAGTAATTCTGTATCTAGAAGACAATTTTAGATTATAACCATAGTTCTGTGTGTATTTATTGGGAAAAAAAACCTGTGTTTACTGCAGATATGATTTTTCACTTCACAACATCTAAAGTTTTTTAGATATCTTGAGTTGACGATCTATGATAAAAGGTAGAGCTAGTGAATTATTGAATTTATAAATATCATTTTGTTAATAGAAGCATCTTTGACATGGAATTGTTAAACCACCTCTGAGCAATATGCATCAGGATTTGTTCATTGCAGGTTGGCTGCAGAGGGACAGAAGAAAGTGCAGGGGGAGGGATGTATGCACATGTATTCATATTTTCTTTTTTTAATGCTGAGCAGTGGGGTCAAAGTTCATTCTTTTTCCATGTGAATATCACGTTATTGCAGCATCATTTGCTGAACTATTTTTCGGGGGGTGAGGCGGGGTGGGGAGGATGCACAGGCTGGGAACCTAAGCCAGGTCTCTTGCACAGCAGGCAAGAATTCTACCACCATAGAACATATGGAATAAAAATAATAGGGGGAACAAATGCTAAAATAAATTTAGTTTGAAATGCTAGTGATCAACGAAAGCAAGGGATAAGGGATATGGTAGGTACAATCTTTTTTTTTTTTTTCTGTGTTCGTTTTATTTCTTTTTCTATTGTCTTTTTATTTCTTTTTCTGAATTAATGCAAATGTTCTAAGAAATGATGAATATGCAACTAGGTGAATATATTGTGAATTACTGATTATGTATGATAAACAAGAATACATGAAACATGAAAATGAAATAACATTGTTTCTTTAATTAATAAATTTAAAAATAAACTATAAAAAATAATAAAATTTTTAAAAAAAGGAAAAAAAAGAATTCTACCACTGAACTACCCAAGCATTTCTCTTATTTCCATTTTGATATAATCATTGTACTGTACATCTCTTAACTGCACCATAGGAAAATGTGGTTGAATAACTCAGTGGAAACATACCTTGCTATGATTTTGATACAGAATTGACAATTCTCTTAGATTCATTAAACTTTTTGTACTCTTGTTTTATGTCTAATTTTAAATTGCGCATTAAAGGAATGCAGTATTTGTAACTGCCAATATCTACAGAGGCCTGCAGACATTTTTGTCTGTTTTGAACTTTTTGTTCTTAAGAAGCAGGAATACATTTTTCCCCCAATTGCCAGTGCCATGTATTCTTGTTTATCACAACATTCATGGCTTTGGGACTTTGAATTGGTAAATATTCATGAAAAAGCATGATACTTTCTGTGCAATCTCAACCACATAAAAATGTATGCACATAAAGGACCTAGAAGGATATGTCAAACTATATTAACTGCTTGTGATTTTGGATGACTTTTGTGTTCTTTGCTTCTGTGCTTTTCAGTTTTCTATATTGCACAATTAGCTAAAAAGTTTAAAAAGAATTTTTTTAACCTCCCAAAAAAGTCTTTGGGTAAAATTTCTGAGAATATATGGATGGATATAGGAAACTAAAAATTCAGACCCTTATACATAAAGCCCTTTCTTCACCTTAAGTGATAATCCTTCCATCCCAAGACCAACATCACCACTTTCCCTAATCTCTTTCTAGCACAGTCAGATGGCCTTACCTGGTTCTGGGAGCTCAGATTGGGGAGTCAAACTGGGAATTCCTGACTCCTTTTCCATCTCCTCAATGCTGGCATTGGATTTATCGCAAACATTCAACCGTGGGCCAACTGAATCTAAGCAGCCAGCATGATTTGGATTGCTCAGTGCGTCTTCTAGTACATTTGTTGAAGATGGAGGTCTATGCTCAGGGAACTCATCGCCATTCTGCACAGGGTTATCAGGAAGCAAGACCCCAAAGGCAACCTCAGAGTTTTCTTTCTCCCTAAATCTGTTAATACGCTTACGAGGTTTAGTGCGCCTTTGGTTTAAACGCTGCCACCGCTTTTTAGGCACCACTTGATTTACACTATTAGGTTCATCATTCTCACTATTCACTTCAGAGGCCAGCTCTGGGCCTTTACTGTTTTCAAAAGAGGAGCCTTTTTTAGGAATCTTATCAGGTTCAAACTGTTTGCTCTTGTTATCAATATGAACATCGGAAAAATGGGCACAGTCTTCACTTGTTAAATGGCCCATTAACGGAAGGGGTCCTTCTTTCCGATGGTCTTCTGCCCCACCCCTCAAAGAGCCACTCACTGAACCTCCACTTTCTCTGTCTACCTGCAGTATAGCCTCAGGAATCACACCTGGAAGCCGGCTCAGTTTTCTTTTGCGCTCTGTTTTTAAGGTTTTACGATTCACTGTGTTCTTTCCCACCTGGACTGAAAAGCCATCTCGTAATTTGCTTGATGGCTTTGATCGTCCATAACTGCGCCTAGTAACACAGTTTGAACGACTTTTGCCAGAAGCAGTGAGGTCTCTTCTGTTAGACACTAAGCCAGGCAAGGACGCAGACAACTCCCCAGATGGTGCAGAGTCGCCCCTACTAGCAACAGGACGGGCTGCATTCTGAGTAACATCTCCATTTGCTTCTGAATTGTGGGTAGAGCCCCCTGAAACCAAGACCTTAGAAGTCCCTATGGGAGTACTGGTAGAAGAGTCCCCAAGGCCAGGACTCCTATAGGAGACTAAGCTTTGAGCAGTCATCAACCGTTGCTCCTTAGTCTTACTATCATGCATATCTTTCAACATCATTAACAAGGTGCTGAATTTGTAGTCTGGTTCAATAGGTATATGATTCTGACCAGACGCAGAAGTAAAAAGTAATGGCTTTGATGGCTTTGACGTTCCAGAGTCACTGACATCCTCACTTAAGGATCTATAAGAGAGTTCCTTCAACTCTGACAGAACATGTTTCACCACTGCTGTTTCTATGTCACTTGATTCTCTAGTTTTCTCATGCATGTTGCTCAGTAGTTTTAGCCCATCCACTTTTCCACTTTTGGAAATGCTGGCCAAAGGAGAGCCTTTGGTATCAGAAGAGCAGCATTTCAAACTGCAGTCCTCATTTGTAATTGGGGATTCTAGTACAACTGGATTTTCTTTATGTTTGCACTTTATACTTCGGATCTTGGGCTGTTTATTTTTTGAATGTAACAGAGACTGATTTGTTGCCCCACGCTTTATTGAGTTCTCACTGGAAATACTTGATGATATGTTGAATTGTGGAGAGAGACTGTCATTTCTAAAATCCGATGAAGGTCTGCGGACAAGGGTTGACACGTTAAGATCAGGGAGATTAACCTGAGATGGAGATGTCTCAGTTCCAGGCTCTGCTGGTTTAGTACAATCCATTAAGTGGTCTGTATGTGAGTTAGTAATGAGGGATTTCTGCTTTGCTTTTACCCTTGTGTTTGTCGCAGGATACCTAGAATATTTGATCTTTTCATTTTTCTGCATGGATAACATGTTCTCTGTTCTATCAAAAGCATCAGTAATTTCAAGGACACTGTTATCAGACTCTGAGCTGTGATCTACATGATCGAGATCACTGCTTCCATCATCAGAGGTGGTACAGATGCTGATAGAATCGCTTCGCTTTTCCTCATCACCTGCTCCAATATAGCAGAGCTGCACCTTCGAACTGCAAACCAGACCTCGTTGGGGTTTCTTCTTCTCCCCAGAACGTTTAGAGAGCAAGGCACCCTCAGGCAAGCCCAGTAAAGAATCACAACTTGAAGTCTCAAATTCTTTCTTTGCAGCATTTTTTCCACAAGAAGAAAACAAGAAATTTCCCGGGGCAGTGTTGGACCCTGTGAGGCTGTTTGCTATTCTAGAAAGTTCACTAGAGGCCTGCTTATCAGATACATCCCCAGAAATAAAGTTTAGGCTAAGGTTCTCTGGAATCTTTCCCCTCTGTTCTTCCTTATGTACATCAAACTGCATGTGGCCTTTTTTCACACTAGTCCTTTTTGGATTATCAGAGCTCTTTCTGACTCGAGACTTAGTACAAGCCTTTTCCTTCTCATCTGCAGAATGTTCAGAGTCAAAAGCCAGAGATTTCAAACAGCCATTAAGCAATAGGTCATGTTCTGATTCAGGATCATTGGTAAAGTCCTCAAATGGCATATCCTCCTCACTGTCCAACTTGATTGAACTTCTGACACATTTTCGGTTCTTTGACCCTTTGGGAACATCATATTGTTCAGCAAGACCAACACTGGCTTCCCATTTACTCAAAATTTTCTGAGGAACCTTAAATTTAAAGGAGAAAAAGAATATCACTTATCAAAGAAATGGGAGGGGGGAAGGGAGATGGTCAGTAAATATCTCTCAAATCAGAACAGTTTTCCAAACCTTGCTGTACTTCCTTAAAGCCCTTTAATGGGACGGCCTAGTGCTTAGTACCCAGTTTATCCAGATCTTACCTAATGGGATTCCCTAATATTACTGCTACCAGTATGCTCTATCAAAAGAGGAAGATTGATCCCATTAACCCTCCATTCTCCCTGTCTCTATAAAAACAAAAGAATGTACCATAACTTGGATTGAACTAAAAACACCACATTTCTAAATCAAGGAATGTACCATAACTTAGCTTAGAACTAAAAACATCAAATTTCTAAATCGAGGAATACCCAGATCCTCCCTAACTATGACTTCACACTTCAGAAGAGGGATTTATTCTCTTTCCAATGGAATGTATATGTTTAGTTAACTAAAAGAGAAAGCAAAGAGCTAAAAAAAAAAAAAGTGAATATGGAAAAAACAGCACAGGAGGAATGAGCAACTCAGACCCAATCCTAGGGTATCTGAAGTCTGTACCTCTGGCTATCACTGGTCCCTGACTAATCAAAAATCTTCTAGATATATTACATAAAATTTGGATCAGCAATCATCATTTGTTAAGTCAGGATTTAACAAATGAGTAATATCATTATATCGATATCTGTTTTAGTCTCCAGTGTCTTGGAGCAGCTAAAAGGAAAAACCTAAAATTCTGGAACTGTAACTCATATCAAACTCTGAAATTTGATCTATAACTGTTACAATGTACATTGAAATTTATTGCTTTTTTGTCTATATATTTTATTTCACACGCAAAAAAAATCTTTAAAAAAATTTTGGATCATGACTATGCTGTCTGAGGACACCCTGAATACAGCATGACACACATTCTTTTCTCGTTTCCTCATGAGGGCACTGAAGCTCTGGGAAATACACCTAATTTTCCAGACTCTTATTTCCAACCTGGGCCTCATATAACAATTATCAAGGTTCTAATGATCAGTTAGTGTTCACAAATGCGTTCATATATCTAAGGGGATATGTTCTGCAGAGCGTGCAAAAATGCAGGACGCTGGATGAGTAGCCTTCTCTAATAAGGCAATAAGGTGACCATCTGGTTTATTTTACACATGTAAACACACACACACACACAAACAAACACATGCAAAAACAGCCCATTAATTCTCATCTATCAGAGTAAATCAATTTTCCAAAATCTGAAAAGTCCCAGTAAACTCTTCTGAAAAGGGAGCTAGTGAATCTACATAGCCAGAGGCTTTACATAAAAACACTCAGAACACCCCATCACCATCAAGCACCCAAAAAATGAGAAAGGATGCAGTGAGCCTCCTTTATCCTGAGAGCAGCATGTACAAACCTTTTCAGGGCACCAATCTAATGATATATTAAATATTTTATACTTCTTTTTAATCCTCACAACAGTTCTAAATGTAATTTTAGAGATGAAGACACCAAGTCTCAAAGAACTCAGGTTATCAGTGGCAGGGCTAGTGTACTGACCCCAAATTATCCTAATCATGATTTTTAAATAATAGTCTACCAATATTTAGACAGGGCAATATGAAAAGTCAATCTAAGAGCAACCATTTATACTTCTAGCATTGACAATGAAAGAATATTAAAGGAAAATAAGCTAAAGTTCTACTAGGCCAACTTTAACACAAAAAAATGAAGCAAAAGAAAAAATAACAAAATGTTCTTGATTAAAATATAACCAACTAAAAAACTTCAAGCTTAAACATTGAAACAAAGCAAAACAAAAGCCTTATCTTTCTCATGTTTAAAAGAAATAACCCAGAAAGTGAGAATAATATTATTTCATTTTGATGATCACTGTCTTTTTATATAAGATATAGCTGAAGAAAACTGGTCATGCCATGTTGTCCTACCATTTTTATGAGTGATATGGCAGAAAACAACTAACATCACTTCTCAAAAAACTGAATATAAATATTTGGAAGGCTAGCTCCACACCACTCTTGCAAAAAAAAAACCCAAAAACTCTACATTCTAGCTTTTTCTCTCACACATATTCCCCTACCAAAGGAAACAGTTTAAATTTCAAAAATTTAATACTTTTCTCATGCCTTCTCCATGACTCCCACAGAGTAAATCACTTTTAAAAGGACTTCTTTTTTTTTTAACCTTATGTCTATAGCCTTTTTCTTTCTGCTTTCCTCTTCTCCTAAGGACAGGTAGCTCTTCAAATTGATGTCTGCCTTCAAACATGACGATTGCTTTTCCAGCCACCCAGGCTCTTTCAGAAGGGTCTCCAAAAGCCTCCACATAGTACTGTCGATAGGGCCTCCGGTTGGAAACTAGGTAAAAATAAGAGCCAGTGTCATTAATTTAAAAAGATGAATCCTCATCAACAAGAGAACAGTTACACCACTATACCAAAGAAGCATGCTAAAATTCCTACAGAACAAGAAATTCTGAAGTCAATCAGGTAACAAGGAACTTCTAAAATATTTCATTTATGGCAAGAAAATACATAACAGCTTATCAAAGAAATCATTTAGTCTGGTGACGTGCTATTCAAACAAGTTAGAGCTTGATTAGCTAATCACAGAGTAACTTAATATAATCTAGAGTGGCCAAAAGATTTCCTTTGACCATCAGTCTACACGATTATCCCCATTATACACATACACTAAGTCCAAAGACGACAGAGAACACAGATTCAGAGATAGGTGGCAAAACATTCGCTTTATGGAAAAAGTGAAATTTGATAGTTTCAGAATAGGGGAATTAAAAAAGAAAAAAAAGAAAGAAAATCCCAACAGCAATAAAGACAAAAGGAAATATAGCTAGTGTACAGGTTCTTGTTTGTCCAAAGAGCTATACAATTACCAAAAATAAAAACAACACTAATCATCAAAAAGATAAACATTCACCAAAAAGATAAATTTACCTGGTATACATATCTTATATATACTTAACGCTTTAGAATATTTTAGAGCAGTAAAAAATGTCACAAGAAATATAATCTGGACCACAAAAGGTTTAGTGATTTCTTTTTAAAAAAGGAAATGAAAATTATTTTACATATAAATTCACTTTAATACACACTTAATTCCTTACAACAATGGCATCATGTTTCAAAATCCAAAAGAGAATACAAACATAGCTTTGAAAAAACAGGAAAACCTAATACCTCAAAATGAAAGAAAAAAAAAGGAAAAACAAGAGAGATTTATAAACTACTCTGCCATGCAGGTATAAAGTTTTGAATACTTTCAAAATATGTGTCTCCACAACAACTGGTAGCTTGTCTTAAAAATGCAATTTTTAAAAATGTACAACCAAACAAAAAATACCTGAGGTCCATAAACTTTAGTTGAAATTGGTTGTTTTCCTATAAAAATATAGCTTAATAATGAAATTAAAAACTGATAAAATTTGGTTCTGTTTTTCTTTTTTTGTTTAAAAAAAGATTTCAAATGCAGGGGAAACTGGACTAACTTCCTAGAAACCCATTCACTAAACTAAATCATGCAGTAGAAACTACCTAGTAAAAAGTATCCAAATTGGTAGAATACACACACACACACACACACACACACCTATACAGAGGTTCTTTTTTTCTTTTTTTGGATGCATGGTCTGGGAATCAGACCCGGGTCTCCTGCATGAAAGGTGAGCATTCTACCACTGAACCACCCATGCACCTCAGAGGTTCTTTTTTAAAAATATTTTTATTGAGAAATATTTAGATATACAGTCCATATATGGTATACAATCAGTGGCTCACAATATCATCACAGTTGTGCATTCATCACCATGATCATTTTTAGAACATTTGCATCATTCCCGAAAAAAAAACAAACAAAAAACTCACGCATCTGATGTCCCTTACTCCTCATCCCTCCAATTTACCCTATGTCCTGCCCTATTATTTACTTATTTTTTAATCCTTATTTTTTTACTCATCTGTCCATACCCTAGATAAAAGAAGCATCAGACAAGGTTTTTACAATCACACAGTCACATTGTAAAAGCTGTATCTTTATACCATGGTCTTCCAGAATCAAGGCTACTGGAACACAGCTCAACAAGAGAAACCTTTCCTGACCAAAACTGGGAAGAGAGAAAATGAGACAAAATAAAGTTTCAGTGGCTGAGATACTTCAGAGTCAAGGGTTATCCTGGAGGTTATTCTAATGCATTATACAGATACCTCTTTTTAGTTTATGGTGTATTGGAGTGACTAGAGGGAAGTACCTGAAACTGTTGAACTGTATGCCAATAGCACTGATTCTTGAAGATGACTGTATAACTACATAGTTTTTACAATGTGACTGTGTAATTGTGAAAACCTTGTATCTGATGCTCCCTTTAACCAGAGTCTGGACAGATGAGTTTTTAAAAAAAAAAAAAAAAGGTGAAAAAAATAAATAATGGTGGTGGTAGGGAATAAGGGGTTAAAAAAAAATTGGATTGACTGAAATACCAGCAATCAATAAGATGGAGGGGTAAGGGGTATGGGATGAGTTTTTTTCTTCTTTCTTTTTATTTCTTTCTCTGGGGTGATGCAAATGTTCTAAAAATGATCATGGTGGTAAATACACAACTTTGGGATGATACTGTGAGTTACTGATTGTATACTTTGGATGGACTGTACATGTGTGAAGATACATCAAAAATAAAAAGAAGAGCCAGTACTAAAAAACTCCTTAAAGAAAACATGGGGAAACATTTTCAAGACCTAGTAGTAATAGGAAATAGCTTCTTAAACTATACATCCAAACCACAAGCAATGAAAGAAATGGAAACTCATTAAAATCAAAAGTTTCTGTGCCTCAAAGGACTTTTTCAAAAAGGTAAAGAAACAGCTAAATCAATGGGAGAAATTACTTGGAAACAACATATCAGATAAAGATTTGATATTTTGTGTACATAAAGGAATTACACAACTTAACAACAAAAGAACAAACAACCCGATTAAAAAACGGGCAAAGGATATGAACACCCATTTTTGCAATATCTTCAATGTACTTTGAAGATATTGTTTTTTAATAAGGAAATACAAATGGCTAAAAAAGCACATGAAGAGATGCTCATACTCATTAGCTATAAGGGATATGCAAATCAAGACTACAATGAGATATCACCTCACACCAGTTAGAATGGCTGCTATTAAACCAACAGTAAACTACAAATGCTGGAAAGGCTGTGGAGAAATTGCAACACTTATCCATTGCTAGTGGAAGTGTATAATGGTACAGCTACCGTGGAAGAGAGTTTGATGATTCCTCAGAAAAATATATACTCAAAAGAGCTGAGAGCAGTGACATGAACAGATATTTGCAAACCTATGTTCATAGTGGCGCTATTCACAATCACCCAAAGATGGAAACAATCCAAGTGCCCATGAACAGACAAGTGGATAAGCCAAATGTGTTTTATTTGCTGCAGTAAGACGAAATAAGGTCCTGAATCATATGACAATGTGGATGAACCCGGAGAACATAATGCTGAGTGAAATAAGTCAGACACAAAAGTATAGATACTGTATAAATAAGTATGACTGCTGAATCACTATAATGATATTTCTTTTAGCTTCCAGTGTTTTAGAGGAGCTAAGTGGGAAAAATCTGAAAATGTGAATGGTTCCATACAAACTTCAAAATATGTTATTACTTGTTAAAATGTACTTTGAAGATTATTGTTTTTTAAATATGTTATTTATTTATATTTCAGATATGCAAAAAAAGGGGAGGGGGGACAGAGAGGAGACTCTGTAGACCAGAGAGTAGTAGAATGGTACAAAAAATGCAACAACTAAACCCTAAACTAAAGCAAGAGCAATGAGAATTAGCAGAAATCTGAAAGATTTTTAAAAAGATAAAAGGACCTGATGTATAATCCAAAAGTCTGGTAATAACAAGTGATGGCAAGGATGTGGAGAGAAACTGGAACCCTCATACACTGCTGCTAGGAATGTAAAATGGTGTAGCTCCTTTGTGTGACAGCCTGGTAGTGCCTTAAAAAGTTCAAATAGAGTTATTTAACCCACCAACTTCATTCCTAAGCATTTAAACAAGAGATATAAAAACGTATATCCCACATTTCTTTGTCCATCTCCCTCATTAGACCAAGAGTATTAATGGCTGGTGTATCACTGCATTCCCTACTGTCCAGTACAGTGTCCTGCATGGAAGAGGAGTTTAATAAATGAAAGAAATTTTGTATTAATAATCTGCATTTCTCAAGTGCTTTTTCACTGATTCACTGATAAACCAAACCTTTAAGCACCTGTAATATTTCTTTTGAACCTCTCACAACGTCACTAAAGCAGACCCTCAATAAAAGAATATTCTATCGAGAAAACAACAACAAAATAAACCAACGTATATTCCAGGAACTATTCAGAAGTGTGTGACTGGCTGTTGCTAGGAGGTCTCTGAAGGCCATTTGGGCTCAGGTTATGGAAGCAGTAGCGGGGGGTGGGGTGGGGGTTGGTGCTAAGTGTAGATTCTGTCTCAAAGAAGCTAGCTGCTGAAACTCAGCATCCCGGTGGAGAGGAAATTCTGCTGAAACAAGCTGGCACGGGTACAAGTGAAAGCTTTGAAGATGTAGGTCATTTCTCTGATGCCAGAGAAATGCTTAAGCAGTATTATATTGGTGATATCCATCCAAATGACATTAAAACTGAAAATGGTAGCAAGGATCCTTCAAAAAATAACACATGCAAAAATTTCTGGTCATATTGGGTTTTCCCCATCACAGGCGCTATACTTTTAGGTTTCCTGTTTCTTTACTATTTGTAGGAAAGCAAATCCTTCTGAAGATACTTCATCAAAAATCTGGAAAGCACATTTTGCTTTCGGGGTTGCAGTATTGTCCTCTCCTCAATCCTGCCAATTGCATGTGCCCCTTGGAGCCAAGAAGGTTGGCCAGACATTCACCTCAGACCTGGGTCCAACGCGCCCTTCATCTCTCAGAGCCTTACTCCTAAAGTACCAGCTCATTGTTACAAGCCCTTGCCAGAGTTTCCTTCCTTCACTGGTTTCCACAAGTACCTTCACATTTCAAAATGTTCTGGTAATAATTATAATTCCTATGTTCTAGTTACAATGCCCTTTGGTCAAATTTTCTTCTTTCCAAAACTCTGAGTGTACATTAGACAGGGTAGCACATTCTGGCTCTGAAGGTTTTCTTTTCCATTTTTCCTATAAGTAAATTTTTTTTTTAATTCTGGCTTCAATTATTCTTCTTAACTCATCTAAGGATTTAATTCATGAAGTAAAGGTGCACACCTACTGCTTAAAACACAACTACCAATTTATATTTTTCCTTGTTTATATTTATTAAATCTAGAAAGAACAAACCATGTATTCATCTCCTATTCCATGCTTCCTACTGAGCTAATGCAGCAAGTAGCTCTCCCCACCCCCTAAATCCAGACCCCTTTTTTCCCAAGTTGTACTGGACAAAATTATGCTTACCTTTTATTTCTTGGGGGTGGGGAGAGATAGGGAAAAGGAAGGATGAATTGGGATGATAGGGTCCTGGAAAAATATTGAAAAACACTACTTTAGGTTAGGAGTTGAGAAAAAAGCACCAAATTCTTTTCAGCCTTCACATAGGTTTGGTATGAGTTTCAAGCCATCATTTTGCTATGTTTTGTTCTTCTCCTAGCCATCTTTTATTGGTAAAATATAAATTCATCATTATGTCTATAGAGGTTTACCAGAGATTTGTTTTTTTTAATTGCTTATTGATTAGCAAATTTTAGATTACCCATTTTACAAAAATAAAAGGCTCCAGATTGATCAAAGGTCCAGTATTTGATTTGTTCCCCCAAGTGAAGTAACTTTCACCAGTAAAATGGCATTTGAAAAGGGAAGACCATGGTAGAGAATGTTTCCATTTATCTGTATTTTACTTCTATGACTCCAACTTTTGGTTTTGTTGGTTTTTTCAAATGGGAATAGAAATCTGATAGTTTTTTTAAAAAGGTACGTCCATACAAAAACTTGTACACAGATGTTCACAGCAGCTCTAGACACAAAAACCAAATTGTGGAAACAACCCAAACGTTTCCCAACCGATGAACAGATAAACAAAGTGTGGCATATCCTTATATGGAATAGAAACTGGGCATAAAAAGAATGAAATACTGATATATACTACAACATGGATGAATCTGGTAAATATGCGAAGTGAAGGAAACTTGTCACAAAGGACAACATATATGATTCCAGTTATAGGAAATGTCCAAAATAAGGAAATCTATAGATACAGAAAATTAGTGACCACTCAGGTTTGGGAAGTAGAGAGGGTGATAATTAAATGACATGGGGTTTCTTTCTGAGGTGATGAGAATGTTCTAAAATAGACTGTGGTGGTTGGACACTATACAACCTGTGAATATATTAAGTGCATTAAATTATATACTACAAATGGGTGAATTACGTGGTATATGAATTATATCTCAATAAAGCTATTTCAAAAACAAAAACATGACGACTGATACAGAGAACAAGAAGGAAGAAAAGGATGACTTCAAGGTTATTTGGTTTGGGTGACTAAGTAGTAGTGATATCTAGTCACTGAGGTAAGAAATGAAGGGAAAAAAATGGTTTGACGAGGCCAGTTTTAAACAAAGCTGAACTTCCATGTGCCTAAAAGACATCCTGGTGAAAGCTTCAAGTACGGAGTTGGACCAGCTGATCTGAAGCTTTGAGGAAACACTGACATTGTGGATATAAAATTCAGTGTTGTAACTGAGAGTTTTTAAAACTCATAGTTAATGAGTTTGCCACACAAGAAGGACGGAACATGACCAAGGTTTAAAAAAAAGAATTACCAACATTAAAAAGGCAACGTAGCTATATAGCTTTTACAATGTGACCGTGTGATTGTGCAAACCTTGTGCCTGGTGCTCTTTTTATCCAGGGTATGGACATATGAGTAAAAAAAAGTATGATAAAAATAAATAAATAATAGGGGAAGACAAAGGGTAAAAAAAATGGGTAGACTGAAATACTACTGGTCAATGAAAGGGAGGAGTAAGGGGTATAGGGTGCAGGAATTTTTCCTTTTTGTTTCTTTTTCTGGAGTGCTGCAAATGTTCTAAATATTATCATGGTGATGAACACACAACCATGTGATGATAATGTAAGTCATGATTGTATACCATGTATGGACTAAAATAATAATAATAATAAAACTAAAAAACTCAAAAAGAAAAAGGCAACGTAGAAAAACAGGATTCAACAAAAGGAAAATGAAAGGAAATAGATGATGAATATACAACTATGTGATGATACTGTGAGCCACTGATTGCATACCGAGTATGGAATGTTCATACATTAAGAATGTCTGAGTTGTATATTGATTGATTATAGTAATAAAAAATTAAAAAGGAAAGAAATAGATGAAAACAGTAATTATAGTGCCAAAAAGACCATGAAAGTCAGGGAGGAGACAGTTATTAGGAGGGAGAAGAAGTGTTTTTAACTATACCAAATGTGACAGAAAGAAGAGTCACCACTGGATTATCAGGGTGCTGATAGCTCTGCTGAGAGAAAAGCACACATGGAGTTTGAGAAAGTCAGTGATTTCTCCACGTTTGGTTATAAAGGGAAGGTGAGAGTTGCCTCAGAAAGACAGTCACGGGTAGGGCTTTTAGGACTTTTCTTCAAATAAGTTCCCTTCAGTCTATAAAGACACTGCTTTAATAAACCAGGTTAGGAGAATCTTTCTTTAAACTACTATCAAACAATGTTAAAGTTGAACTCTTTAAAAATAAAGTATGAAGACTAAATACCCAACTTAATTTCGCTCCCTTCTCAAACAACTGCAAAAGTACATATAAGGAGGAACAAACACAAAGGGCACAACATACAGGAGAAGAAACAGCAATAAAAATTTGGAAAAGTTAAAAAATGAATAGTGGTAAGAGTTTAAACTCAAGAGAGCCGAATAATAAGCCAGCAGTACAGAAAACTGAAGAGCAAGCCTCACAGTAGTCTGTATCAGGCATTCCAAAAGCAGTAAAGAAAGGTCAAAAATAGGAACAGATGAAAATCTGTTCAAGATGAAGTTAGATATGAAAATGTCCTAAAATGGGCATAGCCCAAATACTGGAAGAAAGATCAAAAGAGAAGGTGGAGTTATAACAGAGAAGGTAGGGTTTAACAAATGAGTATAATTGCTGAATCGTTATTTGATATTTCTTTTAATCTCTAATGTCTTGGAGCAGCTAGAAGTAAACACCTAAAATTGTGGAATTGTAATCCATACCAAGTTCTGAAATCTGTTCCACAGCTAATTGTTGTGGTGGCTTTTGAAATTTATTGCTTTTATATATACATGTTATTTTTCACAATTAAAAGAAAAGGGAGAGAAATGAAGTCAGAGCACTTTCAAGTAAAGACGGAGAACTGAATAAACTCCCTGTCCTAAACTCACCTAAAGCTACAGTAGAAATTTTAAAGGCATAATAAGGACTAGAATAAGAGAGAACAGCTGAGCGTGAATCACATATCCAACCAGATATACCAGAAAATTTTGTATTTGGAAAGCAGATGTCAGTAGACTCAAGAATGCCAAATTCTAAATCACATGTGAACAAAGCTAGGAACGAATTATATCTACACAACATGTTCAAAAGTCTCAGAACTGGCAGCACCTAGTACTTCCGGAATTTGGAAGGATTGGTTGAAAGCTGTCAGGCAGCACTGGCTACCTAAACTTCCTCCTCCATTCCATACACTGGAACATTAATCTCTCCCTTCCCCCAGCAGAAGACCAGAGGTTTTTCCACTTGAGGCAGTAAAATCGAGGCTGTCTAGACTCAGCAACACCAGGCATAGTTATAAATGTACCTGATTGTCACCAAAAGGAAAGTTGGAGGTAGAAACATGGGAATGCATAAACCAGTAAATCAGTGAAATTATGAACTAGCATTAACAGTAATATTTTAATATTCTTTCATCAACAGTAATAAATGTACCACATCAATACCATGGGTTAACAATGGGCGGCAGTGGGTTAGGAAGTACGGGAGGATTTAGGCTTTCTGTTTTCTTTTTTATTTCTTTTCTGGAGTAAAGAAAAGGTTCTAAAATTGATCATGGAATTGTATGCACAACTATGCAATGAAACTGTGAGGCAGTGATTACATACTTTGGATGATTGGTATGGTGTGTGAATATATCAACAAAATTGCAAAAGAGTATAAATGTACCAAAAACAGAGGGAATGAATCAACTAACTGGTAAAACCACCCAACTATCCTCTCCCACTGAGCTTCCAGAACACTGAAAGCAAGAGACTTACTTCCTAGGCAGAGGACAAGAAATTCTTCTCTGAGGAATCTCACCAGACCAAGAAGAAAAACAGAGACAATACTGACAAAGAGCTGGGGGTAGGGGTGGACTTACAATACAAGGAAATTAAAAGTTGACAAGTACCACACATTTAGATTATGCTCTATAAGTCCTTCATTTTTTTGTTTTTATATTTTTATAGTAAAAACTTAACATTCAAATATATATTCTTGACATAAAAACATTCCATACACATGGTGTACAATCAATGGCTCACAATATCATCACATAGTTGTATAATCACCATGATCATTTTTTGAACATTTACATCATTCCAGCAAAATAAATAAAAAGAAAAAACTCATATGTACCATATCCCTCTCACTGACAATTAGTGTTTCCATCTACCCAATTTATTTTACCCTTTGTTCCCCCTATTATTTATTTATCTACTTTTATCCATTTTTTTACTCATCTGTCCATACTGGATATAAGAAGCATTAGAAAGAAGGTTCTCATAATCACACAGTCACATTGTAAGCGTTTTATCTTTATTCAACTGTCTTCAGGAATCTAGGCCACTGGAACACAACTCAACAGTTTCAGGTACTTTCCTCTAGCCACTCCAATACACCATAAATTAAAAAGGGATATCTATATAGTGCATAAGAATAACCTCCAGGATAACTTTCAACTCTATTCGAAATCTCTCAGCCACTCAAACTTTGTGTTGTCTCATTTCTCTCTTCCTCCTTTTGGTTAAGAAGGCTTTCTCAATCTCTTGATGCTAGGTCCTGGCTTATCCCAGGTTTTCTGCCCTACGTTGCCAGGGAGATTTATACCCCTAGGAGTCATATCCCACATTGGGGGAAGGCAATGAATTCACATGCTGAGCTGGCTTAGACAGAGAGGCCACATTTGAGCAACAAAAGAGGTTCTCTGGGGGTGACTCTTAGGCCTAATTTTTAGTAGGCTTACCCTGTCCTATGCAGGAGTAAGTTTCATAAGGGTAAACCCCAAGATTGAGGGCATGGCCTATTGATTTGGTTGTCCTCACTGCCTGTGAGAATATCAGGAATTCTCCAAATGGGGAAGTCGAATTTTCCCCCTTTCTCCCCATTACCTCAAAGGGATTTTGCAAATATTTATTCACTGTTAAAATCACTCTGGGATTTATTGGGGCATCACACTAACCTTGTCCTTCACTCTTAAACACAGATCTGAGGAAAGATTCAAATACAACGGATAGAGAACAAACAAACAGTGATTAAAAAAGGAACCTGGTACAAACAGACTAAGAACAGAGGAGAAAATTTCACAACAGCTATCAATAATATCCTCAGAAATAAGAGAAGATATTACATTCAGAAAAAAAGATGCAGGGAACAAAAAGATTCTTAAATTTAAACCCTAACAGCAAAATGCAAAACTTAAAAAAAAGTCTGAAGACAAAGTTGAGGAAACTCTCAATAAACTAGACCAAAACAACAAAATGCAACAAAAAGAAAGAAGATGAAAAATGAAATGAAAAAATTATGAAGTCCAATGAAAGTAGGTCAACATATGAATAACAGTTCCTAGAACTGAAAAAAAACAAATTTATAGCTAAAGAGGACCCACCTATCAGGTACAAAGGGTATACTTACAACAAGGTATACCCTTGTGAACTTCAGGAACAAAGAGAAGAGTCAACAAGCTTCCAAAGATGGAAAAAGAGAAGAATCACATACAAAGGATCAGGAATCAGAAGGAATTCAGGCTTAATAGCAAATCTAGAAGCTAGAAGACAATGGAGTAACAACTTCAAAATTCTAAACAAAAATGATTTCCAATCTAGTATTTTATTTTATACAAAACTATCAAACAACTGTGAGAAGCAAATAAAGTTATTTTTAGATAGTGTAAGATCTCAAATATTTACCTCTTCCTAGAGTCCTTTTTCAAAAAACTATTACATTATTCATTCTATATTCAGAATGAGTAAATAAAAAATAAAGAAGACAGAATCTATACAAGAAATAGTTGAAAAGAATCCCCAAAAATGACAGGCAAAGAAGGAAACCAGTACAGACTGGAAAAAGATGTAAAGCTCTAGGTGAGATTTCCTCAATATGATAAAAATGGCAAAATAGTGGAGGCACTGGATGATGTGGAGAATATAAAAACTAACAGTTTTACTTTGACTTAGTAGTAAGTACCCAGAAAACTAAGAAACCTCTGCCATTAACAAAAACAAAACAAAGAACACTAAGATTATCGCAGAGAAAAACAAAGCATTGTGAAGACAAAGTGGTCACAGATAATAAGTACCTTCTTCTAATACCTATTCCATCGTTCCTTTGCCCTCAGTAAACGCCGCAGTTGGCCGCAGCTCTCTGCTAGTGGGACTACACGAATCTATTCGAGAATGGTCTGGTCCATGCTGTTCTGGCTGAATTGGGTTGCTGTAGTTTTCCACTGATTTTAATCAGAGGACATGGTAGCACTAAGAGAGGCCTTAAAGGAATTCCTGTATATACCTAGAAGTGAAACTAAACTGCCAGTTCATATGGTAATTCTATACTTAACTTTCTGAGGAATCACCAAACTGTTTTTCATAGCAGCTGCACCAGTTTACATTCCCACCAACAGCAGGTAAGTGTTGCTATTTCACCACATCTCCTCCAACACTAGTTATTTTCCTTTTCTTTTTTTTAATAGTAGCTACTCTAGCAGGTGTGACTGATAATCTCATTGAAGTTTTGGTCTGCATTTGCCTGATGGCTAATGACACTGAGCACATTTTCGTGTATTTATTGGAGACTTCTGTATCTTCTTTGGAGAAATGTCTATTCAAATTTTATCCCAATTTTTAATTGGATTGTTTGCCTTTTTTTGTTGTTGTACACCCTGCTACTTAAAATACTCTAATCCCAGATAATGCATTCTCCTGATTTTCCATCTCCATCTGATTTTTCTATTTTTCAGTTCAGTCTCTTCCATACAGACCTCATATGCTGGCTTCCTCAAAGTCATTTTTCTCACTGTCTACTTTGTCCCAAGACCATATTATCCTTGCCCTGCCCATGGCTCCAATTAATATCAACGAGCAGAGGGCACCTGAAAGTTATGTGTGTTCCAGTGTTCTCTCAGTAAACGACAACACTATTCATTCACCAGTGAAGAAAAAAACTTGGGAACTATCTTGAGATCTAGAAACCCAGATGCTAAAAACTTTGGGAACATTCTTCTCTCTCACTTCCCATTATGCAATTAATTACTAAGTCATATAGATGTTACAATCTTCTACATAGTTCTTTATTTTCTATTCATTACTTTCATCTCACCACAATTACTACAAGGACCCCTTTAACTGTCCCCCCCTTATTTACTGGGACCCCTCTCAAATTTATATTCCATATTGTAGCCAGAGAGCACAAATCATATCACATCACCCTACTCATAACTCACAAATGGTATCTCATTGTTGTTAGGATAAAACAGAAAATTTTAATGAAGTCTACAAAGTGCTACATGATTTGGCCCACACTGACTTCTGAAGTCATATACTGACCCACTTTCCATAGGTCTGTGCTTTGCAGACCTATCAGGACCAAAGCACATACTATTTTCTGTGTCTGGAACTATCTCCTCCCTTCTGTCTCTAGTTAATTCCTACTCACCTTCTTGAGTATTAAATCAAAGACAACTTTATGAGGGAAGCTGTCTCTAAAAATAGTCCCCACAGATTCACAAAATTCTGTTATGTACACTCATTACACAACAATATTTTTCATTGGACACACCTTCAGCTTAGTAATTGTCTATTAGCCTGATTATTTGCTGGTGCTTTCTCTCTTTTACTGGAGTCTAATCTTCCATAAGACAAGAAAGACTGGCAAGTTTTGCCCATTACTGGATCCCAGAACCTAGCACAGTATTCAGCCTATGTATATATTTAGTATTTGTCAAATGAATGGCATGGGCCCAACTAGTGCGTATAAAGAACACCACAGTGAGTAAAAAAACCAGCAGTCTTACAAGGACTGGGAGCGCGAACAAGGAAGACTTGAGAATTTTCTACTAGCAGAATTTAAATGCACAAACAGGTCACAAAGAATAAGTTATCAATTTTGTTTATTTTTTAATGTGCACTATAAAAGTCTCTTCACACCTCAATATTCAAAGTATAAAATCAAAGCCTGCATTCTCATTTTGGGGAAATCATCTTACCGAAATATATATGAAATTTACAGTTATTCTTTACTGCATCGTTTGTGACTGTTAAGTAAACATGGTATATATAGTCTTTGCAACACAATATTTAAAAAAAATCAAGGGGCGGGCAGTGGTGGCTCAGTGGCAGAGTTCTCACTTGCTGTGTCGGAGACCCGGATTCAATTCCCAGTTTCTGCCCATGCAAAAAAAAAAAAAACACAAAAAAACTGTCCACCAAAGGGGACTACTTATACAAAGTACAGCATAATCAAAAAGTAGAAAACTGCAGATGTAAAAATCAATGCATTGATATATGGAAAAATCTCCAAGAAGTGAAAAAAGAAAGCTGCAAACAGTATATTTTCACTGTACTATTTTTATGTTAAAAATGAAAATAGAGTAAGAAAATAAATTTGGAATTACACAAAGGAACAGGAAAAATACATTAATAAAAATTGGTTACCCACCGGAAGGAGGGCTAGAGAATAAAACAGACACAGCAAAAGAGGGAGTTACTTCAGTTTTTTTTAATCTTGTGTATAATATGACCTAGTAGGAAAACATACAGAGAAGGATGGGTTTAACAAACGAATATGATTGCTGAATCATTATACTGATATTTCTTTTAGTCTCCAGTATCTTAAAGCAGCTAGAAGTAAAAATTTAAAATTGTAAACTGTAACCCATACCAAATTCTGAAATCTGTTCTACAACTAACTGTTGCAATGTGCGTTGAAACTTATTGCTTTTCTGTATATATGTTATTTTTCACAAAAAAAGAGAAAAGTCGATTGTGATGATAAATGCACAGCCATATGATGATATTGTGAACCACTGTACACTTTAGATGATTACATACTATGTGACTATATATCAATAAAAATAATTTTTAGAAAATGATTAATAAAATAGCAAAAACATTTTAATAGAAACTACGAAGCTCATAATGAAGCTGCAGCCCTACTCTTACAGCTATTTTAAAGATAAGCTACCTGACATTCAAACAAAACAACTGAACAAGTAAAACTATGGTAGTTAAGGAAATACTCTAAAGCAAGATTTTAAAATTCAAAATAACTTATAAACATTATTAATAATTATTTCAGTTTAAAAAAATAAAAAAGTTATACAAACCTAAAGAAACACATGTATATACTTAGAAAATAGTTTTGGACAATATAAACTTTAGGTAACTTTAGGTAATACTTTCCTAGAGTCTACAGCTATAATAATTTGCAGTCTTTAAATCACAGAGTATAACAAACTGTTTAAAAAGGTAAGAACGAATGAACAATTCATTCATGAAATGTTAGAAGAAAAAATGAGTTATTACTAAAGGCAACAATAATTGGGTTATACACTAAAGGAAACTCTCAGTTTATAATTCTATACTGTATTTTATCATGCATAATCATACGCAAGTATTACCTTTCATCTTTGAGTGTGTGTTAATCAACGGATCAGAGCAAATCCTGCAGGGCCACCATGGGCGTCTCTTGAATTTAGCCCAGATGAGATCTCCAACTTCATACTTCAGTGGTGTAGACTTTTTCTTGGGTTGACACTTTAAACAAACAAAACATGGAGTATCAATAAGAAGCAAAATTTTTTGAAAAAGCACATCATCTCCCTATTAATCTCAGAAACGATGCCTAAAAAATATGTATGAAAATACTCCTACCTCATCTAGTAACTACCAAAAACAAAAAGCTAGTTATTTTGACTTTATTGTTCCTAACATAGCCCTTCACACAGTAGTAGCTCTAAATGTCTACATATTTTACTTCAGTAATCTATCTACATTCTGAAGAAAAAACAAGCCATTTTGATTTACAAAGGACTAAAGACAAATAATGGAGCAACAAAATCACCCCATGAGAAAGATTATCTTTGTTTTATTCTTTAGATCACATCGTTGGGGAAAAACAAAGAAAAGTTATAAAAAGAATTTCTGACACTTTCAAAGACCGTGATCCTTTCTGCAAACTGTTTTCTACATATGCCTTAAACAAACATTTCTAACAGTTAATAGATAATAATGGCTCTACTGAAACAACCTTGAAAAGTCACAGGCTAGACTCTAGTCAATGCAATCGTCCTAGATTTTTCCCAGGACACATAAGGGAGGCTGCATACAGAATACTGTACTGCAAATCTTCCAGGGACATCATTCATATAGAACACAATAGAATGAAATGCTTTGGAATCATGCAATGAAGAGATCCTGCCTGCATCTTTTCTCAAAAGTACTGTACTTAATTGATATAGGATCCAAATGCCTCCCATTTTTGCTCAAAATCTACGTCCATGCCTTTAGAACCCAACACTCGTAATTGGGCAAATCTCTTTCCTATTAAACACAAAATCTCTTTCCTATTAAACACAAAACTTTATTAATCATTTTCTAAAACTTTGTGTTTAATAGGCCTGAGCTTTCTATCTGATGTGCCACAAATGACCTGCAAGTACAGAGACTGACCTCCATTTTCTGGGAATTCAGAAGAAGCACCTAACATAACTTAGACTAAGAGCAACTTCCTCCATATATTCTAAGGGGGCATATCACCATTATCAATTTCTGTAAGTGCCATGTCTTGAAAAAGAATGGTTAGCGGCTTTCTAAAGTTAACTAAGTCTACATTCTTTAATGCCTAAAACAGTACCCACATGCCACTGATTAAATGTTCATTTAATAAAGAGTATGCAGAATGAATTCACTGAAATTATTCAATAAATTAAAAATGATGCCCAGTTCAAGGATATCATAGAAGGAATGGGTTCAATGAGATGATGTGTGAGTTACCATGCAATTTTAAAACTTTGCTTTCAGGTAGACTTAAGCTAAATCTAACAAAATGCCTTTAGTGAAACACAGTGATTAGTTCTTCATGTATGCAGCAGACTGTTAAGGAAATGAGAACTGAATTATACCTTAAGTGAAAGCCCTAAGGAGCCATTTTTGCCTGTTATATGCTCGTAAGCTATCAGAATGTGGCTTCAAATCTAGTTAGCTTTCAAATTTTAAAACCAGGATACCAAGACCCAGTGGGAAAATAAACATGTCTACATTGAAAACCGCAATCTGAATAGGTTGCCATAAGTTTTTTATATAATGTGATTTGCAATCATTCAAATATCCTTTATTTGGCAATCACGGTTAAATATGAAACTTGCCTGTTTATCCAAGCCCTAAATAACTTTAAATATAACTAACAAATACTTTATGTTTGCTATATGCTAAGCATCGTTCCTCTTTTAATTTTTGTAGTAGTAGAAACTATATTATCCCTACCTTACTACACACCCATAGTCATATGAATTAGAAAGTGGCAGAGCCAGGATTCAAGCTTGGACAGTCTGACTCCAGAGTCCAAACTCTTAACCACTATCCTACAATCCAAATTATAAAGCTCCATGACAAAAGACACAAAGTTGAATAAGTCACAATTCCTGACTCCATGACATTTTGGGATATCAGGGAAGACTTGACTAAAGAGATGGCATTCAAAGTTGAGGGTGGCAGGACAGTAGATTTCTGAATGGCTTTTCCTATAGTCTGTATATGCTAGTAAGAAATAATATACTGCCTCATATATTATCTTGTTGAATCCTCACAACCTTTTGAAGCAGCATTACCTCAGTTTACAGATAAAGAAACAGGCTCAGGCTGATTAAGTAACAATTAGAAGGTTAGGATATAAACCAACATCTGATTAACTCAGGTAGTTTTTGCACTATAACACATTATTTTCTTCTAATTTTAAATATGAGTAAATATGGCTAGAATTACTTCTAAATGTTTAAATTCAACCTAAAAGCCAAGTGGATACAAAATCCCTTTTTCCTTTTATTTCCTTGACAACAACATGTCATCCCATATTAAACTCTCCTGTAAAAGCCTGTCACTGCATCTTTAAAAACCATAAAAGGGGTGGGCCACAAGTGGCTCAGCAGGTAGAGTTCTTGCCTGCCAAGCAGACCAGGGTTCGATTCCTGGTGCCTGCCCATGCAAAAGAAACAAACAGAAAAACCATTAAAGGCCTGAAATATCACTGAAATTATAATAAAGAAGTGGCTCTTGAAATGGACAGCACAATACTATCTAACTGTAATACAATTATGTTAAAACACTGAATGAAGCTGAATGTGAGAATGATAGAGGTAGGAGGGCTGGGGACATAAATGAAATCAGAAAGAAAGATAGATGCTAAAGACTGAAATGGTATAATCTAGGAATGCCTAGAGTGTATAATAATAGTGACTAAATGTACAAATTTTAAAAATATTTTTGCATGAGGAAGAACAATGGAATGTCATTACTGCAAGGGGCTGAAAATAGATGGTAATCAATATTTTAAAATGTCACCTTATGTGTGAGACTAAAGCAAAAAATGTTTATTTGGTACAAAATTTATATTATGACTAGTGCATTTTGTAATAAAACTTATGTGGACAGCTTAATTAAATACAGTACGTACATGGAACCTCGAGTAGGGCATGAGATTTTGTAGGTTTGTCCAAAGTGATCCCCCCATAAATCCCTGATATTCTCACAAGCAGTGGGGACAACCAAAGCAATACGCTGAGCCCTCAATCTTGGGATTTGTTCATATGAAACTTAACCTGGCAAAGGATAGGCTAAGCTTACTTAAAATTAGGCCTAAGAGTCACCCCCAAGAGAATCTCTTTTGTTGCTCAAACGTGGCCTCTCTCTCTCAGTCAACAGAACAAACAAACTCACTGCCCTTCCCCTTTCTATGTGGGACATGACCCCCAGGCATGTGGACCTTCCTGGCAACGTGGGACAAAAATCCTAGAATCAGCTGGGACTCAGCATCAAGGGATTGAGAAAACCTTCTCAACGAAAAGGGGGAAGAGAGAAATGAGACAAAACAAAGTGTCAATGGCTGAGAGATTCCAAACAGAATGGAGAGGTCCTGGAGGCTATTCTTAAGCATTATATAGATATCACCTTTTTAGTTAAGGTGTAATGGAGAGGCTGGAGGGAATTGCCTGAAAATGTAGAGCTGTGGTCCAGGAGCCACGTTTCTTGAAGATGATTGTATAATGACATAGCTTTCGCAACGTGACTATGTGATTGTAAAAACCTTGTGTCTGATGTTCTTTTATCTACCTTATCGACAGACGAGTAAAAACATATAGATTAAAAATAAATAAATAATAGGGGGAATAAATGTTAAATTATATAAATTTAGTAGATTGAAACGCTGGTGATCAGTGAGGGGGAGGGGGAATTGATGTGGTATGTAGGAATTTTTTTCTTTTTTCTTTTTCTGGGTTGATGCAAATGTTCTAAAAATTGATCATGGTGATGAATATACAACTATGTGATGATATGGTGAGTTACTGTTTATATACCAAGAATGGAATGATCATATGGTAAGAATGTTTGTGGGGTTTTTTTTTTTTTAAATATACCTACAAACAAAGAAGCTACCTCCTATTTCTAAGTTTTGAAGGTGCTTCCTCTATTTTCTTCTAGGAGTATTATGGTACTGTCTCTTATATTTAGGGTCTCTGATCCACTTTGAATTAATACAGGGAAACAGATGATAGTGTATGCATACGAGAGCTTCACCTACCATATGAGACCCAAAGGTAGATAGGTTTATTGTGCCTAGAACCTCAGTCTTCTGTAACATAAAACCTAAAGTAACCTGCCCGGATAGCTCATTTAAATAACCCAAACACATGGAGCCCAGTACAGGAACAAGGCCTTATACTTCTGTATATCTAATATAATGCCCAGATACATCCCGGACTTATGGCACGCAGATAATTTAAAAGTACTGGTAGTTCCTTTAAGGACTGGAGAAAAAATATGGAACTACTGAACTTTCCCATCCACCTAGGCAACACCTGGTACTCTCTCAAACATTAGGGACTCCAAAGAAAATAACCCAACCCCATGATTTTGAAGACTGTTATTACGAAACCGACTTTTGTTACAGAAAAACTATGATAATGCCTAAGAGTTGCTTCCAGGAAACCTCTTTTGTCACTCAAATGTAGCCTCTCTTTAAGCCCAACTCTGCAAGAAAAGTCATTACCTTCCTACTCATGTGAACATGACCTTTAGGGGTGAAAGTCTCCCAGTCAAAACGGGACATGACTCCCAGGGATGAGCCTGCCCCGGCACCATGGAATCAACAACAATTTTCTGGCTAAAGGGGAGAAAAGAAACGTAAAAAAAAAAATAAGTTATCAGTGGCTAAGAGAGTTCAGAGTCAAGAGGCTCTTCAGAGACCTATTATGCAAGCTTAACCTAGATATTGCTAATTGCCCAGCAGCATCTTTCCATTTAACCCTAAAGAACAATCAGGGCACTATCTGAGATTGTACAAAGATTTCATACACTAAGTTTACCTTTAAAAAACCTAAAAGCTTCAGATGATTCCTAGGCCAGATAAGTTGTGAAACCTAGAAGGGCAGTCTCTCCAAGAACATTAATTATTTCCATTTCCCTATTCCATACTGTTGACACACATCTTTAACATGAGAAAGTTAGAATGGGCATAGCCCAAACACCCCTAAAGACTAGAAGAAGGAGCAAAGGAGAAGGAAGAGTTATAGAAGAGTTAAGATTTAACAAATGATCACTCCTAGTGAGGCATTATATTGATATTCCTTTTTAGACTCCAGTGTCTTCTAAGAGCTAGAAGGAAAAACCTGAAATTTGGAAACCCATACCAAACACTGAAATCTGTTCTATAACTACTTATTGAGATGTACTTTAAAATCTATTGTCTTTTTCTATGTTTAACAGGAAAACATGGACAGTATCACAGCAACACCAGGGATAAATAATGAAGAGAGGGACAAAAGTTAAGGGGAGGTTTAGATTTTCCATTTGGTGAGGATGCATCTATTAGTTATCTCTCTCTCGGAAACAATGAAATTATCTAAAATTGAGAGTGCTGATGAACTATAGACTTTGCACATTATATATGATGCTCATCGAATGGAGGTGGCTAAAGGATGCATGTACTGAGAAGTAGACTGGCAAACCATGGTGTATACAATATGTTTGAATATTGTACCACCACAAAAAGGAACAAAGTTGTGAGGTATGCAACACTGTAAATGAACCTATCCGACATTTGGTGAGGCAAAATAAGCCAGAACCAATACAGCTAATATGGTATGGTCTCATTTAGAAAATACTTAAAAGAAAACAGACTCTTACAACAGTCACATTTAGTCCGGAGTGGTAACTATTATTTCTGCATTTTGAGAAGCTGTTTTACATATGCATAAGCTGGTATTAAGAGATAAGAATAAAGCCCATCAGGACTTCCGGAGAAGATGGAGGCATAGGAAGGCGCGCGGGTCTTAGTTCCTCCTCCAGAACAAGTACTAAAGAACTAGAAACAGTACAGAACAGCTCCCGGAGCCACGGCAGACACCAGACACACAGTGTAACCCATTCTGGAACGGTTGGACCGGCTAAGAGACTCCGCTGCGGTGAGGTCCTCGAGAGGCGCGTGCTACTCCGGGCCGCAGCGGCTGGCGGCCGGAGCCCCTTCCTCCCTCCTTCCCGGGCCGGCTGGGAGCTTCAGATCGGCGGTTCCCCAAGCCGCAGTGGCAGGCGCCTCTCCCCAACGCGCAGTTTCCCGGGCCATCTGGGAGCCTCAGATCGGGGGTTCCCCAAGCCGCGATGGCCGGCGAACGGAGCCCCTTCCACACAAGGGGCTTCCCGGGCCGGCTGGGAGCCTCAGACCCGCGGTTCCCCAAGCTGCGGCGGCCCTCCCACACGCGGCTTCCTGGGCCGTCTGGGTCCTCGGATCGGTGGTTCCCCAAGTAGCGGCAGCCAGCAACCGAAGCCCCTCCCCCACGCGCGGCTTCCCGGGCCGGCTGGGAGCCTCGGATCAGCGGTTCCCCAACCCATGGTGGTTGGCGCCCCTCCCCCACAGGCGACTTCTTGGAGGGAAAGGAGAGTCTCCAACAGTAGTAGAGACTGAGCCCAACCTAACACCAATAGTGGCATTGATGAACAACTTCTGACTACTAAAAACAGGCCCTCAGATCAGGCGAAACTGACCAAGGCGGAAGTCACCGATTGGGCTAACTGAAAAAGGGGAAAGGGGGCGAAACAGAACCTTCTGCGGCTGTTTCTACGGAGGCTTCGTTGCGTCTGGGCTCAGCGCTGGGATTACACAGGTGGCAACTGCCCCGAACGCAGAAACAGGCTGCTTTCAGGGCTCCCTACCACCTGAACCATCCCTACGGGAGGGGGGAAACGCAACTCAAGTGGAATCCCTCTCTAAAGGAAATCAGAATCCAGGACTTCACAATTTGAAGCCATTAAAACCAACCTACAACCTTTCCTCTGTCTCCACCACACACCCAGCAGCGAGAGTCTTCCAAAGTTAAAGGAGCCACAACATCTTTTGTTGGTGGGACACGCAGGCAGACAAGCACCACATACTGGGCAGGATAAGAAAAACAGAGCCCAGAGACTTCACAGGAAAGTCTTTCAACCTCCTGAGTCCGACACTCAGGGAAATCTGATTAAATGCCCAGAAGCCAGCAAAAAATAACAAATATAATATGAAGCGAACAAATACACGTGTTGTGAGTGTCCCAGAAGGAGAAGAGAAGGGAAAAGGAGAAGAAAAACTAATGGAAGAAATTATCACTGAAAATTTCCCAACTCTTATGAAAGATATAAAATTACAGATCCAAGAAGTGCAGCACACTCCAAAGAGAAGAGATCCAAATAGGCGTTCTCCAAGACACTTACTAGTTATAATGTCAGAGGTCAAAGAGAAAGAGAAGATCTTGAAAGCAGCGAGAGAGAAGCAATCCATCACATACAAGGGAAACCCAATAAGACTATGTGTAGATTTCTCAGCAGAAACCATGGAAGCTAGAAGACAGTGGGATGATATATTTAAATTACTAAAGGAGAAAAACTGCCAACCAAGACCTTTATATCCAGCAAAATTGTCCTTCAAACATGACGGAGAAATTAAAACATTTTCAGACAAAACGTCACTAAGAGAATTTTTGACCAAGAGACCAGCTCTGCAAGAAACACTAAAGGGGGCACTAGAGTCAGATACGAAAAGACAGAAGAGAGAGGTATGGAGAAGAGTGTAGAAAGAAGGAAAATCAGATATGATATATATAATACTAAAGGCAAAATGGTAGAGGAAAATATTACCCAAAGAGTAATAACACAAAATGTTAATGGACTGAATTCCCCAATCAAAAGACATAGACTGGCAGAATGGATTAAAAAACAGGATCCTTCTATATGGTGTCAACAGGAAACACATCTTACACCCAAAGATAAACATAGGTTGAAAGTGAAAGGTTGGGAAAAGATATTTCATGCAAATAACAACCAGAAAAGAGCAGGAGTAGCTATACTAATATCCAACAAATTACACTTCAAATGTAAAACAGTTAAAAGAGACAAAGAAGGATACTATCTACTAATAAAAGGAACAATTAAACAAGAAGACATAACAATCATAAATATTTATGCACCGAACCAGAATACCCCCAAATATGTGAGGAATACACTGCAATCACTGAAAAGGGAAACAGACACATCTACCATAATAGTTGGAGACTTCAATTCGCCACTCTCATCAATGGACAGAACATCTAGGCAGAGGATCAATAAAGAAAAACAGAATTTGAATATTACAAAAAATGAGTTAGACATAACAGACATTTATAGGACATTACACCCCACAATAGCAGGATATACCTTTTTCTCAAGTGCTCATGGATCATTCTCAAAGATAGACCATATGCTGGGTCACAAAGCAAGTCTCAACAAATTTAAAAAGATTGGAATCATACACAACACTTTCTCGGATCATAAAGGAATGAAGTTGGAAATCAATAATAGGCACAGTGTCAAAAAATTCACAAATACGTGGAGGCTCAACAACACACTCTTAAACAACGAGTGGGTAAAGGAAGAAATTACAAGAGAAATTAGAAAATATCTCGAGGTGAATGAAAACGAAAACACAACATATCAAAACCTATGGGTTTTGATATGTTGCCTATATCAGAAAATGCCTATATCAGAAAAGAAGAAAAGCCAAAAATTCAGGAATTAACTGTCCACTTGGAAAAACGGGAGAAAGAACAGCAAACTAACCCCAAAGCAAGCAAAAGGAAAGAAATAACAAAGATTAGAGCAGAAATAAATGAAATTGAAAACATGAAAACAATAGAGAAAATCAATAAGACCAGAAGTTGGTTCTATGAGAAAATCAATAAGATTGATGGGCCCTTAGCAAGACTGACAAAAAGAAGAAGAGAGAGGACGCAAACAAATAAGATCAGAAATGGAAGAGGAGACATAACTACTGATCTCACAGAAATAAAGGAGGTAATAACAGGATACTAAGAACAACTTTACGCTAATAAATACAACAATTTAGAGGAAATGGACGGGTTCCTGGAAAGACATGAACAACCAACTTTGACTCAAGAAGACATAGATGACCTCAACAAACCAATCACAAGTAAAGAAATTGAATCAGTCATTCAAAACCCTCCCAAAAAGAAAAGTCCAGGACCAGACGGCTTAACATGTGAATTTTACCAAACATTCCAGAAACAATTAGTACCAACTCTGATCAAACTCATCAAAAAAATCGAAGTGGAGGGAAAGCTACCTAATTCATTCTATGAAGCCAACATCACCCTCATACCAAAACCAGGCAAAGATATTACAAAAAAAGAAAACTACAGACCAATCTGTCTAATGAATATAGATGCAAAAATCCTCAACAAAATTCTAGCAAATCGAATCCAGCAACACATTAAAAGAATTATACATCATGACCAAGTAGGATTCATCCCAGGTATGCAAGGATGGTTCAACATAAGAAAATCAATTAATGTAATACACCATATCAACAAATCAAAGCAAAAAAATCACATGATCATCTGAATTGATGGAGAGAAAGCATTTGACAAGATTCAACATCCTTTCCAATTGAAAACACTTCAAAGGATAGGAATACAAGGGAACTTCCTTAAAATGATAGAGGGAATACATGAAAAACACACAGCTAATACTGTCCTCAACGGGGAAAAATTGAAAACTTTCCCCCTAAGATCAGGAACAACACAAGGATGTCCATTATCACCACTATTATTCAACATCGTGTTGGAGGTTCTAGCCAGAGCAATTAGATAAGAAAAAGAAATACAAGGCATCAAAATTGGAAAGGAAGAAGTAAAACTATCACTGTTTGCAGACAATATGATACTATACGTCGAAAACCCGGAAAAATCCACAACAAGACTACTAGAGCTAATAAATGAGTACAGCAATGTAGCAGGTTACAAGATCAACATTCAAAAATCTGTAGTGTTTGTATACACTAGTAATGAACAAGCTGACGGGGAAATCAAGAAACGAATCCAATTTACAATTGCAACTAAAAGAATAAAATACTCAGGAATAAATTTAACTAAAGAGACAAAAAACCTATATAAAGAAAACTACAAAAAACTGTTAAAAGAAATCACAGAAGACCTAAATAGATGGAAGGGCATACCGTGTTCATGGATTGGAAGACTAAATATAGTTAAGATGTCAATCCTACCTAAATTGATTCACAGATTCAATGCAATACCAATCAAAATCCCAACAACTTATTTTTCAGAAACAGAAAAACCAATAAGCAAATTTATCTGGAAGGGCAGTGTGCCCTGAATTGCTAAAAGTATCTTGAGGAAAAAAAACGAAGCTGGAGGTCTCACGCTGCCGGAATTTAAGGCATATTATGAAGCCACAGTGGTCAAAAGAGCATGGTATTGGCATAAAGATAGATATATCGACCAATGGAATCGAATAGAGTGCTCAGATATAGACCCTCTCATCTATGGACATTTGATCTTTGATAAGGCAGTCAAGCCAACTCACCTGGGACAGAACAGTCTCTTCAATAAATGGTGCCTAGACAACTGGATATCCATATGCAAAAGAATGAAAGAGGACCCGTATCTCACACCCTATATAAAAGTTAACTCAAAATGGATCAAAGATCTAAACATTACGTCTAAGACCATAAAACAGTTAGAGGAAAATGTAGGGTGATATCTTATGAATCTTACAATTGGAGGCAGTTTTATGGACATTAAACCTAAAGCAAGAGCACTGAAGAAAGAAAGAGAGAAATGGGAGCTCTTCAAAATTAAACACTTTTGTGCATCAAAGAACTTCATCAAGAAAGTAGAAAGACAGCCTACACAATGGGAGACAATATTTCTAAACGACATATCAGATAAAGGTCTAGTATCCAGAATTTATAAAGAGATTGTTCAACTCAACAATAAAAAGACAGCCAACCCAATTACAAAATGGGAAAAAGACTTGAACAGACACCTCTCAAAAGAGGAAATACAAATGGCCAAAAGACACATGAAGAGATGCTCAATGTCCCTGGCCATTAGAGAAATGCAAATCAAAACCACAATGAGATATCATCTCACACCCACCAGAATGGCCATTATCAACAAAACAGAAAGTGACAAGTGCTGGAGAGGATGCGGAGAAAGAGGCACACTTATCCACTGTTGGTGGGAATGTCAAATGGTGCAACCACTGTGGAAGGCAGTTTGGCGGTTTCTCAAAAAACTGAATATAGAATTGCCATACGACCCAGCAATACCATTGCTAGGCATCTACTCATAGGACTTAAGGGCAAAGACACAAACGGACATTTGCACGCCAATGTTTATAGCAGCATTATTTACAATTGCAAAGAGATGGAAACAGCCAAAATGTCCACCAACAGAAAAGTGGCTAAACAAACTGTGGTATATACATACGATGGAATATAATGCAGGTTTAAGACAGAATAAACTTATGAAGCATGTAATAACACGGATGGACGTAGAGAACATTATGCTGAGTGAGTTTAGCCAAAAACTAAAGGACAAATACTGTATGGTCCCACTGATGTGAACCGATATTCAAGAATAAACTTGGAATATGTCACTGTTAACAGAGACCATCAGGAGTTAGAAACAGGGTAAGATAATGGGTAATTGGAGCTGAAGGGATACAGACTGTGCAACAGGACTAGATACAAAAACTCAAAAATGGACATCACAATAATACCTAATTGTAAAGTAATCATGTTAAAACACTGAATGAAGCTGCATCTGAACTATGGTTTTGTTTGTTTGTTTTATTTTTTTATATATTTTTTATTTTTTATATTTTTTCTCTATATTATCATTTTATTTCTTTTTCTGTTGTCTTGCTATTTCTTTCTCTAAATCAATGCAAATGTACTAAGAAATGATGATCATACATCTATGTGATGATACTAAGAATTATTGATTGCATATGTAGAATGGAATGATTTCTAAATGTTGTTGTATTAGCTAGGGTTCTCTAGAGAAACAGAATCAACAGGGAACACTTGCAAATATAAAATTTATGAAAGTGTCTCACGTGACCGTAGGAACGCAGAGTCCAAAATCCACAGGGCAGGCTGCGAATCCGATGACTCCAATGGATGGCCTGGATGAACTCCACAGGAGAGGCTCACCAGCCAAAGCAGGAATGGAACCTGTCTCCTCTGAGTCCTCCTTAAAAGGCTTCCCATGATTGCATTTAGCATCATTAATTGCAGAAGACACTCCCCTTTGGCTGATTACAAATGGAATCAGCTGTGGATGTAGCTGACGTGATCATGACCTAATCCTATGAAATGTCCTCATTGCAACAGACAGGCCAGCGCTTGCCTAATCAGATGAACAGGTACCACAACTTGGCCAAGTTGACACCTGTCCCTAACCATGACAGTCCACCCCTTGTCAACTTGGCACCTATATATATATATCACGTTAGACTATACTTAATTTCCAAATGAAAAAAATAAGCACACATTTTTTCTTTTACCTGACAATACTCAACTGTCCTGCATATCACTGGAAACACATTAAATCTCTCCAGAATAGCGTGCAAATCCTTGGGCAACATTCATTCTTAAACTTGATATCTTACAACTTAAATAGTGTAACACAAACAAAACAGCATTACAGTCCTCATTTCTGTAACTGATCACGTGGTCGAAGTTCATATTTATCACTACCTTCTTCCACACCCATTCCATGTTCCCTTTCCCCTCAGCAAGCACTTCAGCTGGCCGTGGTTCTTTGCCTGGTGGGGTCCCCAAACCTTCATTCCTGAAGTCTCAGAACCATTAGTGGTCCGGCCTGGATTGTGTTGTTGCAGTTTTCCATTGATTTTAATCACAGGGCATGGTAGTACTAATAGACGCCCCAGGGGATCTCCTATATTCCAAGAAAACTCTTCTTTACCTCCATTATGTAGTTGCAGTCCTACTTCCTTCTGATAGTCAGGGTCAATTACCCCAGACAATAATGTAATCCCCTTCTTGGTGTGTTGATCCAGAGGCATAAGTAGCCCAAAGTGGCCAGGTGGCAATCTTAACTTTCAGTTCAGTGGTATCACTGTTGTTTCTCCTGGAGAAAGCACACCCCGTTTTGGAACTAAAACCTGTAGACCAGCAGAACTCAGGGTAGCAGGGACAGGAAGCAAAAATTTTCCTAGTGGATCACTAGGAGAAATAGTGAGTGGCACCACACCCATTTCCACCCCTTGGTTCCTGGACCCATGGATCCTGGCTATGGGACAAACAGCACCATACAGCGGACGCTGATTCAGAGCATACACAGCTTCCTGGAGAACATTACCCCAGCCTTTCAAGTTTTTGCCACCTAGTTGGCACCGTAATTGAGTTTTCAAAAGGCCATTCCACCGTTCTATCAATCCAGCTGCTTCTGGATGATGGGGAACATGGTAAGACCAGAGAATTCCATGAGCATGTGCCCATTCCCACACTTCATTTGCTGTGAAGTGTGTTCCTTGATCCGAACCAATGCTATGTGGAATACCATGGCGATAGATAAGGCATTCTGTAAGCCCACGGATAGTAGTTTTGGCAGAAGCATTGTGTGCAGGGAAAGCAAACCCATATCCAGAGTATGTGTCTATTCCAGTTAGAACAAATCGCTGCCCCTTCCATGAAGGGAGTGGTCCAATGTAATCAACCTGCCACCATGTAGCTGGCTGGTCACCTCGGGGAATGGTGCCATATCGGGGGCTGAGTGTGGGTCTCTGCTGCTGGCAGATTGGGCACTCAGCAGTGGCTGTAGCCAGGTCAGCCTTGGTGAATGGAAGTCCATGTTGCTGAGCCCATGCATAACCTCCATCCCTACCACCATGACCACTTTGTTCATGAGCCCATTGGGCAATAACAGGAGTTGCTGGGGAAAGAGGCTGACTGGTATCCATAGAACGGGTCATCTTATCCACTTGATTATTAAAATCTTCCTCTGCTGAAGTCACCCTCTGGTGTGCATTCACATGGGACACAAATATCTTCATGTTTTTAGCCCACTCAGAAAGGTCTATCCACATAGTTCTTCCCCAGACCTTTTCGTCACCAATTTTCCAATTATGGTCTTTCCAAGTTCCTGACCATCCAGCCAAACCATTAGCAACAGTCCACGAGTCAGTATACAAATGCACCTCTGGCCAGTTTTCCTTCCAAGCAAAATGAACAACCAGGTGCACTGCTCGAAGTTCTGCCCACTGGGAGGATTTCCCCTCACCACTGTCCTTCAAGGACACCCCAGAAAGGGGTTGTAATGCTGCAGCTGTCCACTTTCGGGTGGTACCTGCATATCGTGCTGAACCATCTGTAAACCAGGCCCGAGTTTTCTCTTACTCAGTCAATTCACTGTAAGGAACTCCCCAAGAGGCCATAGCTCTGGTCTGGGGAAGAGAAGGTAATGTGGCAGCAGGAGTGGAAACCATGGGCATTTGTGCCACTTCTTCATGTAACTTACTTGTGCCTTCAGGACCTGCTCTGGCTCTATCTCGTATATACCATTTCCACTTTACAATAGAGTGCTGCTGTGCACGCCCAACTTTATGGCTTGGTGGGTCAGACAACACCGAACTCATGATAGGCAACTCAGGTCTCATGGTAACTTGGTGGCCCATGGTTAAGCGTTCAGTCTCTACTAAGGCCTGGTAGCCGGCCAAAAGCTGTTTCTCAAAAGGAGAGTAGTTGCTACTTCTTGCTCACTAGGTCCAATCAACATGATATCATCAATATAATGGACCAGTGTGATGTCTTGTGGGAGGGAGAAATGATCAAGGTCTCTGCGAACAAGATTATGACATAGGGCTGGAGAGTTGATATACCCCTGAGGTAGGACAGTGAAAGTATACTGCTGATCTTGCCAGCTGAAAGCAAACTGTTTCTGGTGGTCCTTACTAATAGCTATTGAGAAAAAAGCATTTGCCAGATCAATAGCTGCATACCAGGTACCAGGGGATGTATTGATTTGCTCAAGCAATGATACTACATCTGGAACAGCAGCTGCAATTGGAGTTACCACCTGGTTTAGTTTACGATAATCCACTGTCATTCTCCAAGACCCATCTGTTTTCTGCACAGGCCAAATAGGAGAGTTGAATGCGGATGTGGTGGGAATCACCACCCCTGCATCTTTCAAGTCCTTAAGAGTGGCAGTCATCTCTGAAATCCCTCCAGGAATACGGTATTGCTTTTGATTTACTATTTTTCTTGGTAGGGGCAGTTCTAGTGGCTTCCACTTGGCCTTTCCGACCATAATAGCCCTCACTGCACGAGTTAGAGAACCAACGTGGGGATTCTGCCTGTTGCTCAGTATGTCTATGCCAATTATACATTCCGGAACTGGGGAAATAACTACAGGATGGGTCCGGGGGCCCACTGGACCCACTGTGAGACGGACCTGAGCTAAAACTCCATTGATCATCTGGCCTCCATAAGCCCCCACTCTGACTGGTGGACCAGAGTGACGTTTTGGGTCCCCTGGAATTAATGTCACTTCTGAACCTGTGTCTAATAATCCCCGAAATATCTGATCATTTCCTTTTCCCCAATGCACAGTTACCCTGGTAAAAGGCCATCGGTCTCCTTGGGGAAGACTTAGAGGAAGGTTAACAGTATAAATTTGTGGCAGTGTAACAGGTTTCTCCCCCATAGGGACCTGGCCTCCCCTTCATTCAACGGGCTCAGGGTCTGTAAACCGTTTCAAGTCTGGAAATTGATAAAGGGGCCGTGACTCTGTGTTTTTGTAATTCAGGTTAGACTTCTGTTCCCTTGACCTAGAACTCTTTTGTTTATACAGCTCCAACAAGAATTTAGTAGACTGCCCTTCTATTGTATTTCTAGGCACCCCATGATTTACTAGCCAATGCCACAAATCTCTGCGTGTCATATAATTTTGATGCCTCCTTTGAGTTTGTTGTCTATTATAATACCCACGTCTACCCTGTCTTTGGTGATTAAGTGCTGCCACCTGGGTTCTGCCAACTCGGGATCCTGTCATCCCCATTGTGTTTAAGGACTCCAGCTCAGCAACAGCAGTTCCTACAGTAATATCTGACCTACAGAGAAGTGCAACCACAGAGCTCTTGAGGGATGATGGTGCTAGTCTCACAAATTTATTTCTCACTGTTCTGGTAAAAGGTGCATCCTCTGGACATTCCTGGGGTGTAAGAGCAAGCTTTGCATGATAAATCCACTCTAACATCCCAATCTCTCTAAGCCTCTAGATCCCCTCATCTACATTATACCAGGGCAGTTCTGGCATTTCAACCTCAGGTAATGTTGGCCACCTTTTGATCCATGTTTCAACCAACCACCCAAACAAGCTGTTAACACCTTTTCTAACTGCTCTAGCTATAACATTGAATGCAGAATCTCTGCTTAGTGGGCCCAAATCAATAAATTCAGCCTGATCCAGCCTTATATTCCTCCCACCATTATCCCACACTCTTAAAACCCATTGCCACACATATTCCCCTGATTTCTGTCTATATAAACTGGAAAACTCACACAGTTCTTTTGGAGTATAACGTACCTCCTCATGTGTGATACTTTGTACCTCACCTTTAGGGGCCTGTTGGGACTTTAGTCTAGTTATAGATCTAGAAGAAAGGAGGGCTGGTGGGGGTGGGTCATTAAAAGAATTAGAAATATCTTCCAAGCCATTTGCTTCAGGGCTTTCATTTGCAGTTTCATCTGGTGAAGCAGGATTAATAACTCTAGGGCTAATCCCTTCAGGAGGAGGTTGGGTGGCCAATTCCTCAAGGCAGGCTGGAGGTGGGGCGGCTATGTCCTCAGGGCAGACTATTACAGGGTTATCTAAAGAAGGCTCAGCATGGTCTAGGGTTTCAACCTCACCCCCAACATCATTATCAATCCATATGTCACCATCCCATTTTTCAGGGTCCCACTCCTTTCCAATCAATGCCCTCACTTTAACGGCAGACACCATGCAAGACTGAGATTTCAGTTTACGTTGTAAAGTTGCTACTCTAACAATAAGATTCTGAGTCTGATTTTCAGAGATCTCAAGTCTACGGCTACAGGAAATAAGATTTTCCTTCAGGATACTCATAGAAACCTCTACATCTTTCAGACGGCGTTTAAGCTTCTCGTTTGAAGCCTTAAGCCCATCCCTTTCACCCTTTAATGTAGACAGTGTATCTAACAACAACCAACCAACATCTCTATAACTCTGATTTCTACAAAACTCTGTAAAGGTGTCAAAAACATTATTCCCCAGAGTCTGGCTTCGTACAAGCGAAGCATTAGGAGAATCGAATGATGATATTTTGACTATCTCCTTTGTCGACTCAGTCCATGGATTGGGAGTGTCATTCTGATTACGGGAATCAGAGTCCTTAGTGTCTCTGAGCCCAGTCAGAGTAGAAAACCATTCATAAAAACCCATTTTTAAGATTCTGTTCCTTAAGAACCACTCCTGGTACCAAGATGTATTAGTTAGGGTTCTCTAGAGAAACAGAATCAACAGGGAACACTTGCAAATATAAAATTTATGAAAATGTCTCACGTGACCGTAGGAACGTAGAGTCCAAAATCCACAGGGCAGGCTGCGAATCCGATGACTCCAATGGATGGCCTGGATGAACTCCACAGGAGAGGCTCACCAGCCAAAGCAGGAATGGAACCTGTCTCCTCTGAGTCCTCCTTAAAAGGCTTCCCATGATTGCATTTAGCATCACTAATTGCAGAAGACACTCCCCTTTGGCTGATTACAAATGGAATCAGCTGTGGATGTAGCTGACGTGATCATGACCTAATCCTATGAAATGTCCTCATTGCAACAGACAGGCCAGCGCTTGCCCAATCAGATGAACAGGTACCACAACTTGGCCAAGTTGACACCTGTCCCTATCCATGACAGTTGTGTTAGTTAATTTTTTTTTGATTAATAAAAAAAACCAAAATGGGAAGAAGGAAAACAGTCAATGAAATTAAATATTGAATATGAAAAAAAAAAAGCCCATCAGGTCAGGTTTAAGGCAATTCAAAATACCAGGGTAAGGAAGGCACTATATGTATCTTAGAACCTCATCTACTCGCGGAGATCAAAGGAAGAAAGGTTTATTTTGTCCAGAACCTAAGTTTTCAATAGTACATAATCTTACTCAATCTGTCAGGATAGCTCATTTAAACACCCAAACATAGGGAGCCCAGAATAAAAATGAGAGCCTTTAATCCTGTATAGCTTAATGGAATGCCTGGATACATCCCAGAGTATATTAAGTAGATAACCGAAACGTATTAGCAAAGTCACTTGATTGAAGGATGGGAGAAAAAAATGTGAAACTATTAAACTTTACCACCAGGGAAACCCCTACTACTGTATCAAACATTAGGGACACCCAAATCAATAGGCCAAGCCCTTGCTATTGAGGCTTACTCTTGTGAAGTTTATGTAGGTGGCAGAAAAGCTAACCTACGTATAGGTATGCATAAGAGTTACTTTCAGAGGACCGCATTTGTTGTTCAGATGTTGCCTCTCTCTATCTAAAGCCCACCTCTGCAAGTGAAACCACTGCCCTGCCCCTACATGGGACATGACATCCAGGAGTGAAAATCTCCCTGGTGGAATGGAAGAGGAGCCCCAGGGATTAGCTTGGCCCTGGCACTGTGGGATGCCATCCTGAACAAAAGGGGAAAAAGAAGTGTAACAAATAAGGTATCAGCAGCTGCGAGGGTTCAAATAGAGTCAAGAAGCTACTCTGGAGGTCACTCTTATGCAAACTTCGGTTAGACACTGCTACCTATTATAATGTGTCAAACCCCAACCAAAACCATTTCTACCAATCCTAAAGAATGCCTACGCCAATATATAAGATTCTACAAAGGTTCCATACACTAAGGTAACTTTCCAGAAACCTACAACCTTAAGATGGGTACCTAGACCAGATGAGTCTTGAAATGTAGAGGGGCCGGCCAGAACATCAACTAGTTTCATCCCCCTATCCCATATTATTGGAAGCCCCTTCAAACATGAAAAAGTTAGAATGGGCAGAGCCCAAATACACCTAAAGTGTGGAAGAAAGATCAAAGGAGATGATGGAATTATACAAAGAAGGTAGGATTTAACAAACGAGTATAACTGCTGTATCGTTACATTGATATTTCTTTTAGTCTACAGTATCTTAGAGCAGTGAGAAATAAAAACTTAAAATTGTGACTCTGAAATCTGTTCTACAACTAATTGCTGCAATGTACTTTTAAAAAATTACTGCTTTTTTATATCTATGTTATTTTTCTCAAAAAAAAAAAAAAAAGTAGAGAGTCTTCTGTGGTCCTGGTGTTAGAGTGGACCTAGGTGTTAACTGCAAGGGTTTGCTTTGCTTTGTTTTGCTAACAGATGTCTGATTTCCTCCTCCTAGTGTGATTTTTATCATGGCCATTTCCAAAGTATTTGAGCTGGGATTAGTTGCTGCGTTGGCCCACAGTGAACTTGCACATTCGTCACAGGGAGACCCGGATTTAAGAGGTGGCAACACTCAGTCCCAAGAGAAGTCTGCAACTCATCATCAGTATCTCCAGTTGGTGCCATTCCCAGGAATCCAGAAGAGAACTGTGACTCTGTACATCATGGCAACTGGCTCCCCAGGAAGTGTTCCCTGTGCAAATGCTGAGAAGGCTGGTTCACTGCTTCTCCCAGACATTTCTACCTCGTTGTGATGGCCATGTGATGGACGAGCCCCTCATGGCTTCCAGGACTCCAAAACTGGTGCCATCTGCATGTACCACTCTTCTGCTGGCTGCCTTCTACCTTTCTACCCAAAGTTATTAATCAACGTTTGCCTTTCTCTGGAACGAGATTAGATGCTGTGAAAATTTCATGGCAGCCTCTGAAGTTGCCACTCTAATATCATAACTGAAAGATGATCATTTGTTAATTACCTTGAAATAATGAGCATATTTCCATGATAGTCCCTAATACTTCCTTAAAGTACTAGTACTACTTCCACAACTCCACCCCCAGCCCTTTGTCCACACACACAATCAAAAGACTTTAAAGAAAAAAAAAAAAGACAGTCATATCTATATTGTGCCCTTGTCCTGTGTTTCTCAAATCATTACTGCTAACTGATGATAAGGAGTTAATATTTTCTTTCAAACAATTCAGTTCTGTCTCCAGGTTACTAAAGTCTAAAATCCTAATGTGGAACAGAAGATAAAGTTCTGAGTAGAGTCGATTAAAATCTAAGACAGTAATCTTTAAAAGAAATGGAAGGATGCCTTTGTTCCAGAGAGCCAGGGAAGAAAAGAGGAAGCAAATGGAGAGAGTGGAGAAGAGAAAATTAATTATTTGCTGTTTAGATTGATGTAGAGAAGCAAGTTTGAAAACTAAATTGAAGAGCAATTTTCTCTCACCTCTGTAAAGTCACATAAGACAAGAATGCCCCCTTTTCTCAAGGCATTGTAAGGAGGAGAAAGTCTCATTGAGAAAAAATTATATCTGAATTTCTCCCAGTAAGACTGGTTAATAAACGGTTTTCTTTCAGGCTATACAATTATTTTAACTGCTGTAGATGACAAGGGAAAATGTTTACAATATTTAGTTAAAAACTAGCTGATCAAACTAGATATTGTAAATCCCATTTTTTAAATATGTGGTGTGTTTTTGTATGCACAATAAAAATGGGAACTATATTAACCAAAACGTAAAAAAAAAGTCGATTGTGATGATAAAAAAAAAATTTATTCCTTCTAGCCTCCTATACTCTGAAGGAGCTAGAAGGAGAATTCTTAGAGGTTGGTATGGTAGCCCAGGACAAACTCTGGGATCTGTTCTGTAACTATTTGTTGAAGAGTGCTTTGAAAACTACTGCTTTCTTCTTTCTTTGCATTGTATATATGTTACATTAAACAATTTAAAAAGTTAAAAAAAAAAATGACCATGTACTGGGAGTCATAAAGTGCATCTCAACAAATATGAAATCATTTGGAACATAGTCTCTGACTACAATGTAATTAAGCTAATTAATCACAAAAAAACCCTAGATTTCTGCCATCTGTTTAGAAATTAACAACTATACTTTTAAATAATTCTTAAGTCAAACAGTAAATCATAACAGCTATTAGAAAACAAATTGAACTAAACTCCAGCATTTTTCAAAGAACAGCAAGAAAGCTGGTATGGCTGGAATAGTGAGCAAACTAGAGAACAACAGGAAATGAGGTGAGAGAGATGATACAAAGGAGAGGAGTGCATGCAGTAAAGTCTTTTTTTTCTAAATTTTTATTGGGAAATCTTCACACACATTACATTCTATATATGCTACAGTTGCTGGCTCACGATATCATCACATAGTTGTATTCATCACCTTGATCGTTTTTTAGAACAATCTGCATCAGTCCAGAAAAAGGAATAAAAAGAAAAAAATTTATATATACCATATACCTTACCCCTCCCTTGCACTGACCACTAGTGTTTCCATCTACCCTTTGCTCCCCACCCCCATTATTTATTTATTTATTATCCATATATTTTACTCATCTGCCCATACCCTGGATGTAAGGAGCATCAGAAAAAAGGTTTTCACAGTCACACTGTAAACATTATATCTTTCTACAATTGCCTTCAAGAATCTAGGCTACTGGAACACAGCCTAAGAGTTTCAGGTATTTCCCTCTAGCTACTTTAATACACCATAAACTAAAAAGGGCTATCTATATAGTGCATGAGAATAACCTCCAAGATAACCTCTTGACTCTGTTTGAAATCTCTCAGCCACTGAAACTTTATCTCATTTCTCTTCCCCCTTATGGTCAAGAAGGCTTTCTCGATCTCTTGATGCTGGGTCCCGGCTTATTTCTGGTTTTCTGTTTCACATTGCCAGGGAGATTTACACCCCTAGGAGTCACGTCTCACATAGAGGGGGAGGGCAGTGAGTTCACCTGTCACATTGGCTTAGAGAGAGAGGCCACATCTGAGCAACAAAAGAGGCTCTGGGGGTGACTCTTAGGCCTAATTTTAAACAGGTTTAGCCTATCCTATGCAGGAATAAGTTTCACAGACAGGGACAAAGCCCCAAATCGAGGGCTTTTGATTTGGTTGTCGCCATTGCTTGCAAGAATATCAGAAATTCTCCAAATAGGGAAGTTGAATATTTCCTCCTTTCTCCCCATTCTCCCAAGGGGACTTTGCAAATATGAAGTAAAGTCTGAAAACGCCCTTTTACTCTGAATGAGATAAAAAGCCTTTTAAGGGTTTGTTTTATAAGGATCGCTGAGTGCTGTATTGAAAACAGACTTGGGGGGAGGGGTGAAAGCAGGGTACTAGTTAAAAGGTTACTGCAATAATAATTAAGGCGAGATAAAACAGCAACATGGACCAATCTGGGATTGATGGAGAGGGTGAAAAGGAGATAAAGGAGACTTGCTAAAAGATTGGATATAGCTGCTAGAGTAAGAGGGAAATCAAGGATCACTCCAAAGTTTTACGCCTTAGCTACTGCAAAGTTGGAATTTTGAGTTATTAATATGGAGAAGACTATGGGAGAAGCAGGTTTGGGAAAGAGATCTGGAATTTGATTTTGAACAAGCATGAAATTCCTATTTCACAACGTAGTAAAAATGCCAAAAAAAAAGTTATTATATATGTGACTCTGGAGTTCTGGGAAGTGATCTGGGCTGGACATATAAATTTGGGAGACATCAGGGTACAGACAAAAGATCATCAAGATAGTGAGTACGGATGGAGGAGGTCTGAGTAGTGATTAACCCCTGGAGCATAGAAATAGGTAAGGATTCTTTTTAAATTGTTAGAATCACTTGACCAATAGATTCCTCAGTTCTCTTCACATTCCCTATAAAGAAAGGGGGAGGGGGAAAAAGGGTAAAGTTCTTGGAAACAAGCAATGTTAGTACAGCCTCATGGAGAGTAATATGGCAATACCTTTTGACTTCATACATTCACCCTAAGAAAATAATTCAAAAGAAGGAAAAAACTAAAGGCTAAAATACTTTAATAGCATCTTTAACTATAATAACAAAAGTAAAAAAAGGTTAAATACAGATTGAAATACCAGTAATCAAAGAAAGGGAGGGGTTAAGGGTATGGTATGTATGAATTCTTTAGTTTTCTTTTTCTTTTTCTGAATTGATGCAAATGTTCTAAGAAATGATCATGATGATAAATATACAACTTTGTGATGATAAAAAAATGAAAGAAAAAAGGCTAAACAAAGTTACAAGAATTTGCTGGCCTATTAAACAGTAAATTAAACATCATTACTGGTGGTCAATAAAGCATTTTTAGTAGAATCCCCCCAAAATACAGGGAATCCTTTTCCATCCCTAGCCAAAATGGATCTTGTTATTCTCTATGCCAACTTACCTTACCCCTACTCCAGCATATACTACTTCTACTCTTTGAAAGAAATAGGACAAGTAAGGGGACAAATGTGTTCATCTAGGACTGTTCTGCCTGTTATATATTCTATGATATATATAATCTTCTATGATATATTCACAGAATATATATCTTCTTTGATATATTCATAGAAGGAAGGAGAATCTGTCTCTTAAGTAGGTTGATTAGTAAACTGTGAGTTTTAGGATCAGAAGATGGTCCGGGCTGAATTATGAAGCAGAACAGCGTTTTTGGTCCATTTAGGTTAGAAGTGAGCTCCAATCTGCAAGGCTCATGTAGTATATTTCCTGTCCCAGAATGTTCCATGAACACAATACCTTCCCCTATGATGAGCAGTAGCTCTTGGTCACCTATCCAATGTTTCTGGGAAGCCAGAGCTCCCAAGACTCAGTTTGGTGCCTGGTTCTCGGTCATCTTGCGAGGCCTCCTGTCTGAATTTGCTTGAAGAGTGTGGATACAACATGGGTATCCTTTCCTACTCCTCCTTCTAACCCCAAAGCATTTCTCACATTCCATCTGTTCTCCTGGAAGGTAAAACCATCACTGAGGCAGGAAGGACCCGGGTTTTGGGGGCAGGCAGAGGATCCTTGTTACACTGCTGCTAGCTATGGGAGCCCTAGGGAATGGCCTGAGACACACCTGGTGTTAGGGCTGTCACAAAAAAAAACATGGTCACCCTTGGGTCTCTATGCATGAAGATTATGTAAAGGTTTTTATTTAAAATATACATATTTATTTATATATAAATGATCTAGATTATTTTCTTCTTTCTCTGAAGATACTTTCTTAAAAAATAAATAAATAAAATGAACTGTTCATAGCATTCCTGGCAGGGAGGGGAATCATTATGGGACCCATCATAAAGTCTGGGAGTTCTTTCCCAGTGGCCTCTTTGTTGTATAGATGTGGACTCTCTCTGTCTGGGCCCAACTCTGCAAGGAAAGTCACTGCCCTTCTCCACCGCGTTGGACTTGACATTCAGGGGTGAATGTCGACCTGGCAGCGTGAGGCATGGCTCCCAGAGATGAATCTGGTCCTGGCAACTGCGGGATCAACAACGATTTCTAGATGAAAGGGAGGAAAAGAGGCATTAAAAGATGCCTAATAAGGTGAGGCATTCATGGCCAAGCGAGACAGGGTGGAATTCAGAGGCTATTCTGGAGGCAACTCTTATGCAAACTCCAATTAGACAGTGCTGATTTGCCAGTTTGTTAAACCCCAATCAGCATCACTCCTAACTCTTAAGAACACCGAGGGCTCAAACTGAGACTCTATAAAGATTTCATGCACTAAGTTTGCTTTCCTGGAATCTATACTTCCCAGAGGGTTCCTAGTTAGATAAATCCTGAAACTCAGAGGGGCCAGTCTCTCCAAGATTACCAATTAATTATATCCCCCTATCCTTAGTGTCTACACCCCTTCTCAACATGAAATAGTCAGAAAAGGGGTTGCCTAGAAATCCCCATGGATTGGGAGAGGGATCAAGGGAGAAGGAGGAGGTATAACAAAGAGAATAGAGTTTGAAAGACAGATAAGACTGCTGAATCACTATATAAATATTCCATCTAGCTTGCAGTATTTCAGAGCAGCTAAGAAGAAATATCTGAAACTGTGGAATGGCTAACTCACACCAAACTTTGAAATTTGTTCTGTAACTACTACTTGAAGTATACTTTGAAAATTATTGCTGTTTTCTTTCTTTGCTTTGCAAAATGCTATATTTGACAATAAGAAAATGTTAAAATCATTATGGGAAATCAGAAAAATTTATGATATAAAAAAGAAGGGGGTGCTCACTTTGGCAGCACATATACCAAAATTGGAACAATACAGAGAAGATTAGCACGGCCCTGTGCAAGGATGACACGCAAATTCGTGAAGCGCTTCATATTTTTTTGAAAAAAAAAAAGAAGAAGGAGAGGAAGGGGGATATTCCAACTACTGGCTTCCTTTCTGTTCTGTATACTCTGAGCTCCAGCCAGGCTCTAAGCCTTGGCACATGTTCTGCCCTCTGCCTGGGTGGAACTCAAAACTCTTCTCCTGGCTAGTTCTTATCTTCTTGCAAGTCTCAGCTCCAGTGCCACAGAGTAGACTACATGTGGGGTCAGGAGGGGAACTTAGGGAGGCCCTTTGGGGATGATATAAGGTAGGACAGTGAGGCAAGCCAGGAAGCTTCCTGGAAGACAAGATGTGGAAATGAGAGACAGTTCACCATGTTTACAAGTAATCAAAACATCAAACCATGAGAAACAATGGAAATATATCTAAAGGGGGATCTAGATGTCAGTCAATAACTTTGAAATTATTATAATCAGTATGTATGTTCAAGTATCAACTACAAAAAGAACTGGAAACTACAGGAACAGGAAAAAAATGGAAATTCAAGAAATTACAAATATGATGGTAGAAATTAAGAACTCAGTGGATGAGCTGAATAGTAGATTAGATGTAGGTGAAGGGACAATTAATAATCTGGGGTTAGAAGTATAAAGAAAATATCCAAAATCAAGCAAGAAGAGACCAAAGGACAGAAATAAAGAGCGAATAAGAAATATATAGAACAGGTTAAAAACAGGGACTAAACTACATGTATTGGTATCCCAGAAGGAGAGAAATGAGAGGAAAAGGCAGAAACCATATATGAAGAGAAAAGGCTGGAAAATTTCCCACAAGTGACAAAAAACACCAAGCAATTCAGAATCCACCATACACCCCAGCAGGACTGAAAAAAATCCACCTAATACATTATAGTAAAGTTGTTAAAAGCAAAGTCAAAGAGAACAGCTAAAAGTAGCCAGAGAAAAGAGACCAATTACCTTCAGAAGCTAACATGACTTCCCAATGGAGATTATGGTAACCAAAATATGATAGATAATATCTTCCTAGTGCCACAAGAAAATGATGGCCAATTTGGAATTCTATTTCAGTGACAAACAGAGGGGAAAAGGGGACAGCTTCAAGCAAATAGAAATTAAGAGAATGTCGCCAGTCACACTAAAAGAAATATTACACTCTCTTGAGAAAGGAAAACAATTCCAGATAGAAGTTTGAAGTCGCTGGAATGAATAAAAAGCAATGGAAGAGATAAATATGTAAACAAATCGAAACAATTATTGACTATACAAAAACATTATATCTTATGTTTAAAGATGTTATAAAAATACATGAAAACAATAGCACATAAGTCAGGAAAGTGGCAAAAAAAAGTCTATGAATTTACAAAAAAATAGAAAAAGGCAGGGGAGGGGGGAACACCTTTAAGGATGTTATTACCACTATGAAAAAATAAAATTTACGTAAGAAAGAAACATGCAAATTTTAATTATCAGAGAGAGAATTCTGAGGACCTTTTTCTTTTTCAAACTTTCTTTAATGCTGTGACTGTTTTATGTGATTAGGTAAAGAAGAAGAAGTAAAACTTGTCAAAATAGGTTTTTAAAATTTCTCCCTTTGTTCCTCTAGGCACCTAAGGATAATCTTTTATTGGGTCGCTTGATATAGACACTTATGTAGGTCTACCTAGTCTGTGTCACATAGCAGATAATGTTTGCTGATTTATGTCAAGTTGCTTTCGTTCAAATATTTACTATGTTTGTAAAGTGATAAAAGGAGATTATTTTCTGAAGGGTGAGAATTATGGAAGACACCTTCTCTGAATTATTACTTTTTCCAGTAAGCACTTATTATCAAGAAAAATATTTTTTCTTCATACTAGCATTTTATAAATAAGCTGAATGGTATATACCTGAGCTAGGCTGAAGACAACAGACTGGAACAAACACGCCTGTAGGGAGCTCACAGTCTATTTCGGAGAGAGAAATGAGCACAGTCAAATGCTATAGGTGCTAAGTAAGGGGCTGAGGAGAGCTGGGAAGGATCAGTAACAAAGTTCTCAGAGCAAACTTCAAGAAATAAGAGTACTGCAGTTTTCTCCAACATGGCTATGCCCTGGTAGCGAGCATGAGTATTTGCCGCCATCTTTCTACCAGGAAGTAGATATGCTGGCAAATGAGAAAGAACCCGCAACTGAGAACACAGTGTGAGTGAATACGGAGATCTGTGGCACTCCTTCATGGCTGGCATGATGGGGCCTATTGTTACGGCAGCAATCACAAAAGTAATTACCAACACAGTAAAACTGGGTTCTTAAGGAAAGAGAGTAAGGCCAGTCAGAGTTTACTGAGACATGAAGGCACTGAGACGATAGCATATGCCACTCAGAGCCTGGTAGCTGCCAGTGACATTTTAGATAACGATGTGAGTAGGAACCAACTGCTTGCACTTGTTGAGAAATGAGGACAGGTAGATGCTCTCAATGCCACCTAATAATCCCTACTCACTTGTAAGATACAAAACAATGGAAGAATCCAAGAAAACCTATGTTGTTCTCAATGGAAAAGAGAAAGTGGATGATTTAGGACAAAAGATCATTTTGTTCTTGAATTTTGAGGAAAAAGCACAATTGTAAGAGTTGGGGCTTCAAGCCTTACTTCCAGGCCTCATGGCAGTAGAAGTTATTTCTTTTGAGGACGAAAAAATGGTTTTGGTCCTTCCTTTTCCGCATTGCCTCCCTGAAAGCAAGATGGGTCACCAGCAGCTCCACTGGAGTCATTCATGAAAATTCAGCCAGGGTTCTCGCTCTTGCCACATCTGCTCAAACCAGCATGGTCTGATCCAGAAATATGGCCTCAATATGTGCCGCCAATGTTTCCGTCAGTACACGAAGGATATAGGCTTCATCAAGTTGGCCTAAGTGAGCATCCCAGACATCTACCTAAGGAAACAATGCTAGCTCTTTGTATATAAATAAAGCTAAGACACTTAAAATAAAGCTTTGGAAAGCATTAATTGGACAGAAAATACAGACAACAAAATGCTCAAAAATATTTAAAACACAGAAGAGTACAATATTTTGGCTATGAATTCCACTGTGAGAACAACAGTGTAGATAGAGGTGAGCCATTTCATGGAGCTGTCCTGACATTTATGATAGCATTTTGGAGGAATAGAGTTGAAGGAAGGTTACAGTAAGCAGAAACCTGTTCAGCTGATCATAAGTCAGTATGAACCTGGGCATGGAATTCTTGCCCATACTGCACACATCCTGCTTTTGAGAAAAAGATCATTTCCCTCAGTTTGGGGGCAGAGATTGTCATGGATTTTAAGCACCCAGATGGTGTCACAGTGCCAGCTATGTTGCCTCATCAGAGTTTCCTGATGATGAGAGGAAAATCTTGGTACTTTTGGACCCACAGAAAGAAAAGGAGGAGAAAAGAAAAAGAAAAACAATGAGTCCCATACCCCTCCCTTAAATACCCCTGTTGGCCTTCAGCTGTGGTATACTGCCTTTGCTGCAGTGGGTGAAAGAATATTACAACGTGTGTTGACCGTGGCCCCTAGTTTGCATTGACTATGCTTTTTCCATATGCCATCCCATTTTTAACGCCTTGCAATGGTGACATTCAATAGCTCTCCCTCAAGTAAAAACTTTATTAAATTTATACATTTAATCACACACACACACACACACACACAAGAAGAGATAATGACAGTTAACATAAGAATAGTTCTCTTCTCAGGAAATAAAAAAAGCCTTTTCTCTTTTCAATATCATACTTCATTATTCCCACCTCAAAGCTTATCCTTCCATCCCTTTACCTGGAATGTCCTTCTTTCTTCCAGGTCTCTTTAGAAAGCCTTCCTCCTATCCTATCCCTTGGCTGACCCTTCTACTAACACCCCACGTCTATCTGTAGCTGATCATTATACTAAGTTACTCATTTGGCTGCATCTACCTTAACCAGATTCTAAACATCCTAAGAAAAGGATATCATTCACTTTTATTCCCCAGTATCTGGAACAAGTAATTGCATCTCTTAAGCAGCAAAATTAGTTGCCTTATTCTGTCCATTTCATCATCTTCAAAACTTATGCGCTCTTAACCCACATTTGTATTAAAAAAGATAAATTATGCAATAAAACACACCTTTACTTCAAAGATGCCCAGTAATTAGTCTCTAGCCCCCAAACTCCTTGGTTTCAGAAAACTCAGTACCACTAAATTTGGCAGATCTCACTCTGAGTCAGGGATTGCACATCCAGCAGCATCTGTGGGGAGCCCAGAGACAAGACTACCCATCAACAATGAAAAGCAGGGAAAAGCTATCCCCTCGAGCACATTGAACAGCGGATCCGCTGGGCACTACAACAGGCTCCTCTGTCCCACCACCATGTGCTAGGAGCAGCCCCCACTGCTGCACATGCCATCTGTCCAGTCAGCCGCTGCAGTTGGGGAAGAGAGGGCCTGATGGGATGAGGCACCTCAGAAGCACTACCTGCTAGGAAAACATGGTACATGCTGTCTGGCTGTGCTGATTTGAATCTGTGGTGGACCCCAGAAAAGCCATGTCCTTTAATTTCATTCAATATTGCTGGGTGGGAACATTTTGATTGTTCCGATTCGACCCACCCAATTGTGGGTGGTAACTTTTGATCGGATAGCTTCCATCGAGTTGTGATTCCACCCATTAATCCTTTAAAAGAGGAAACGTTTTGAAGATAATCCCTTTTTTTTAAGAGCCACAAGAAACCCACAGCAGAGCCGAGCAGAGCCATGAGGCCGAGAGAACCAGAGTCCACGAGGCAGTGACCTTTGGAGATGAAGAAGAATGCCTCCACGAAAACTTCATGAAACAAGCCAGGAGAGAAAGCTAGCAGACTGTCGCCATGTTCTCCACATGCCTTCCCAGTTCAGAGAAAAATGCTGAACCTATCAGCCTTTCTTGAGTGAAGGTAACCTATTCTTGGTGCCTTAATGTGGACATTTTTATAGCCTTGCTTTAATTGGGACATCTTCTCAAACTTAGAACAGTAAACTAGAACTTATTAAATTCCCCTTTTAAAAAGGCTTTCCATTTCTGGTATATTCCATTCTGGCTAGCAAACGAGAACACTAGCAAACTCCCTATCTGCATAGTTTGTAAAGTATTTTTTCTATATTTTTTATCATTAGCATTACTTCTCATTTATATTCATATATTTTTTCATTATTATTATTATTTTAATTTTCGCTCCCTTCTGTGGGGGGGCAGTTTGAATTCACTCCCAATATGGAGTATCTCCTTCTGACTTCAGGGCTTACTATTGCTGAAATGTGTGTGTGTGTGCATGTGTGTCATTTTTACTATTTTGGGGGGTGTATGGGGCAGGAATCAAGCCTAGGTCTTCAGCATGTCAAGCAGGCATTCTGCTACTAAACTACCCATGAACGCCTGCCTAGCCTTTAACAAAGCCTCAAGTAGAACTGTACCCCTACATGAGACGTGGGCCTTGGTTTGGTGGGGAATTACTGACAAGCCAAGTATAAAAGGGACAATTGAAGGAAACCATCTTGCAATATAACCTTATTAAGATAAACACCCGAACACAACAGAAAATCACAAAGCATGTGAAGATTCAGGCAGAAATGGCCCAGTCAAATGACTAAAACAAAACACTGGAGGGAACACAGAATATGAAACAACTACTCAAAGACATTTATAAAGAAATTAAGGATATCAGAAAGACACTAGAAGAACATAAATAAGAATTCAAAAGATTAAATAGATAAATGGCAGATCTCACAAAGATGAAAGATTACAGTAGACCAAATTAGAAATATACTAGAGAGACACACAATAGCAGAGTCAAAGAAACAGAAAGAAGAATAGTGAGAGCTAGACGAACAATTGAACTAGAGTGTACAAAAGAATGAATAGCAAGAAAGAGAAAAAAAATGAAACTGGATCTCAGGGAAATAATGGACAACCAAAGAACCCAAATATAAGAATCACTGGTATCCTATAAAGAGAAAAGGGCTGGGAACATGCCTTGAAGAGATAATTGGAGAAAACCTCCCAACCCTTATAAAAAACATAAACATGGAAATCAAAGATACCCAACTGACCCCAAATGGAATAAAATAAAACAGGCTTACTCTACGATATATACTAACCAGACTGTTAAATGCTGAACAGAGGCAGAAAATCCTGAAAGAAGCATGAGAAAAGTGATCTACTACATACAAGGGGAAACATATAAAATTGAATTTGGACAACTCAGCAAGGACCATAGAGATGAGAAGACAATGGTGTGATATATTTAAGATCCTGCAAGAGAAAGGTTTCCAGCTAAGAATTCTTTATCCAACCAAGCTGTCCTTCAGAATTGAGGGAGAAATTAAAATCTTCAAAGACAAACAAAAACTGAGACAACCAGTCAACAAGAGATCTGCTGTACAAGAAATACCAAAAGGACTCCTGTCAGCTGAAGGGAAAAAAAAGACAGGAGAGGGAGGCTAGAGGAAGCATAGAATTGAAGGGTAACTGAAAGCATAAAAATAGAAAGAAAAAAAAAGAGGGGAAAAAGAATATATAGATCTGACAAAACAAATACAGGATTCCAAGACAATGGAAGAGTCTTGTTCCCCAATATTGATCCATCATGAAGACATGAGCTGTAGTTAGTCTATTCAGACACTGAGTACACTAATAAATTTGTTTTTCTGTAAAGCTGTAGAGTAAGCCTAGATTATGGTAAGAATCACAGACCAACACTCCTCTCCAAAGCTTCTCTTGGCTCTAAGCATAATTTTCCTAAGTACAAATGAAAACAGAAACCCACTTTGTTTTATTACTGTATGTGAGAAATATCCCGAGCTCTCTTCAATCTGACCATTTATTAATTATGTGTCAGTACTCTAATCATTCTACATTCTCCACCCATCCTTGCAATAGTCCAAAAAGAAGAGGAAAAAAAAACCACACAGCCCTGTTCCATCTCATATTTCATTGAAATCAAAACTGACAAGAGGTTCAAGTTCATTTCAACCAAATCACACTGAACAATTGCCAAGTAAAGGAAATATACTACATGTAGTGATACAGTAGCTGTATTTATGTACAATGAAAAGTACTGTGGCGAACATTTAACATGCATGGACTAAAGAAGGTATTTTCCCCTCAAATTATGAATGAAAAAATTGAAGCAGAAAAGTTGTTTGCCCAACTTTATGAAACTAGTACCTAAATGGCAATGTAGGGATTCAAACCTTAGTCTCGTGCTCTAGTAAATTACTCTAAATGTCAAGCCAGCCTAAGAATAAAAATTTTCAGATCTGATAAACAATAATTTTCTTTACATAAGGATTATGTCCTTTACAAAAGAATTTTCCACAATATTATATTTAAATATATAGAACTCATTTACCCAAACTTTTGGAAATTCAAATACTCTCCCAGGTTAAGAACAATTAAATTAAAAAGTCTATTCATTCTGCATAATTCTTCTGTCAATCTACATCATCTCTTCAGAAAACTTATTCATATAAGCAAAGCCACTAAACCTGTTCTCCTGAAACTGCCAACACATTCTCTGGCTTGCTAAGAACGTTTTCTAGAGCCAAGAAGAGCACTTACTAAAAGCTCAGAAAGGATTTGGAAGAACACAACACAGTTCAGAAAAGCAATACTTCAAATGTGCTTGGGGGCCCACGACTTTGAAAATGGTCAAAAATGGAAATACTCTATGTTGGACAAGGGCTTGGTTAAATAAATGACAGAACATCTATATATTGGAATGCTATTTCAAAATTTTATACACACATACATTTGCATACATTAAGTGAAAAATGCAGGTTAACAAAAGGGCAGGTATACAATGACCTCAGATTTTATAAAGCTATGCATTTTGCAAATTGAAATATGCATAGGAAAAATCTGGAAGAACACAGGTTGTATTGATAAACAAACACCACTCTGGATACTGCCCAGTAATTTCTTTGGCTTATCTACATTTTCTCATTTTTGTACATTTAACATGAATTAACATGCATATTTTTAGAGAGAGAAAATGTATTTCTATTGAGATAAAATTCACAGAACATAAGATTCATCATTTTAACCATTTTAAAGGGTCAGTGATTTTTAGTATACTGCCCATAATGTTCCAAGTAAATCAATACACATTTCCATTACAGGACAAAACAAATGTAGAGAAAGGTAACAGCATGGAATTCAATACCAATACAGAGAAAAAAATGCACCAAAGAAATCAGCACTATCATCTTCTGAATTATCTTGAAAGAATATGGAAGTGTCATCTTTCTGTGCCTCATTTTCCTCCACTACAAAATGGGAATAATAATGGTACTTTCTTCATGAGCTACTGGAAGGACTGAAGAAACTATTGGGTAAACATATTAACGTGTAAAGCGCCAGTAGGTGGCAATATGTTAGCACCATAAATATAAGCTGCTATTATTTCAAAACCTTGAAATTAGAAGCCAGTTCCTCCTGTATTCAAGCCTCTTTCACTCCTAAATAGCAACATTCCAAGTTTGCATTTATTTTTTATCTTAAGTATCAGTACAATACCATTATTGAGAAAGGTCATATAAAATGTAATGGGTAAAAGCATAAGAGTTTTCTGGAGTTACATTTAATGAAGCTGTTAAACAGGGCCTGGCAGATAGTAACTCTATTCAACCAAACTTATTTTCCACATATTACTTTTATACACCTTAAACTCTAACCAGGTGGTAATCTGCACCACACAATCCCTCATTCTATAGTCCTCCTACCTAGGGGTGCACTACTCCTTCATTATGCTTTGTCTAAATCTTACCCAACCCTCTTTTAAGACCCAGGTTAAGTCAACACTACCCTCTTCAAAAACCTATTCCCACAGGGCAGGCCACGGTGGCTCAGAAGGCAAAAGTGCTTGCCTGCCATGCCAGAGGACCCAGGTTCCATTCCCGGTGCCTGCCCATGTTAAAAACAAACAGCTCTCCCTCTTTGTCCGCCGGGCTCTCCCTCTTTGTCCACCGGCCCGGCGCGGCGCTCACGCCCCGCTAGCCAGCCCGCCCTCCTCTCCCTCTTTCTCTGCCGGCCCCGCCAGCCAGCCCGCCCTCCTCTCCCTCTTTCTCTGCCGGCCCGGCGCGGCGCTCACACCCCGCCAGCCAACCCGACCTCCTCTCCCTCTTTGTCCGCCGGCCCGGCGCGGCACTCACGCCCCGCTAGCCAGCCCGCCCTCCTCTCCCTCTTCCCCCTTCTGCTCCGGCGGTGCTCCATCCGCCATCTTATCCTTCCCTTTCTCCTCCTGCTCTGGCGGCTCTCCAACCACCACCGTGCCCTCTTCCGCCTTCACCGGCTCCTCCGCCACCGGCCTGGACAGCCTTGCGATGCTCACCTTTCCTCCACTAGAACAGCTACTGGGGGAGTGGAGACGATACAGAGCAGCTCCCGGAGCCACGACAGAGATCAAAGGGACAGCGTACCCCATGCTGGAACGGCTGACTGTCTGGGAGGACCAGCTCCGGTGAGATCGCCGAGGGGCGCGGGCTTTCCCGGGCAGGACGGTAAGCGGCCGGAGTCCCTCCCTTCCTCCTTCCCAGGCCAGCTGGCAGAATTGGGCAGGCGGTCCCCTTGGGCTGCGGCGGCTGGGGCCCCCACCACGCGAGGCCCCCCGGACCAACTGAGAGAGTTGGGTTGGAAATCCCCAGACCACGGAGAACGGTGACCGGGGGGTCCCTTCCAAACACGTGACTCCCCCGTCCGGCTGGGAACAGTGCACTCTCCCGGGCTGCGGCAGCTGGTGCCCTCCCGCCACGCTTGGCGCCCCAGGCCGACTAGGAAATTTGGTCGGGCGCTCTCCCGGGCTGCGGCAGCCGGCAACCCTCCCCGCGTTCGGACCACCGGGCCGGCTGGCACTCTTCCAAGCCGCTACGGCTGCCGAACCTCCCCCACGGCAAGAGTTTTTCAAAGTTAAAGGACCCACAGCAACTTTTACTGGTGGAACCCGTAGGCAAACGTGTGTCACGAGCGCCACCTACTGGGCAGGATAAGAAAAACAGAACCCAGAGATTTCACAGAAAAATCTTTCAACCTGTGGGGTCCAACACCCAGGGAAATCTGACTAAATGCCCAGACGCCAGCAGAAGATAACGGATCACGCTCAAATAATTGAAAATATGGCCCAGTCAAAGTAACAAACCAATAGTTCAAATGAGATACAGGAGCTGAAACAACTAATGCTGAATATACGAACAGAAATGGAAAACTTCTTCAAAAACGAAATCGATAAATTGAGGGAGGACATGAAGAAGACATGGGCTGAACAAAAAGAAGAAATAGAAAAACTGAAAAAACAAATCACAGAACTTATGGAAGTGAAGGATAAAGTAGAAAAGATGGAAAAAACAATGGATACCTACAATGATAGATTTAAAGAGACAGAAGATAGAATTAGTGAATTGGAGGATGGAACATCTGAATTCCAAAGAGAAACAGAAACTATCGGGAAAAGAATGGAAAAATTTGAACAGGGTATCAGGGAACTCAAGGACAATATGAACGGCACAAATATACGTGTAGTGGGTGTCCCAGAAGGAGAAGAGAAGGGAAAAGGAGGAGAAAAACTAATGGAAGAAATTATCACTGAAAATTTCCCAACTCTTATGAAAGACCTAAAATTACAGATCCAAGAAGTGCAGCACACCCCAAAGAGATTAGACCCAAATAGGCGTTCTCCAAGACACTTACTAGTTAGAATGTCAGAGGTCAAAGAGAAACAGAGGATCTTGAAAGCAGCGAGAGAGAAGCAATCCATCACATACAAGGGAAACCCAATAAGACTATGTGTAGATTTCTCAGCAGAAACCATGGAAGCTAGAAGACAGTGGGATGATATATTTAAGTTACTAAAAGAGAAAAACTGCCAACCAAGACTCCTATATCCAGCAAAATTGTCCTTCAAAAATGAGGGAGAAATTAAAACATTCTCAGACAAAAAGTCACTGAGAGAATTTGTGACCAAGAGACCAGCTCTGCAAGAAATACTAAAGGGAGCACTAGAGTCAGATACGAAAAGACAGAAGAGAGAGGTATGGAGAAGAGTGTAGAAAGAAGGAAAGTCAGATATGATATATATAATACAAAAGGCAAAATGGTAGAGGAAGATATTATCCAAACAGTAATAACTCTAAATGTTAATGGACTGAATTCCCCAATCAAAAGACATAGACTGGCAGAATGGATTAAAAAACAGGATCCTTCTACATGGTGTCTACAGGAAACACATCTTAGACCCAAAGATAAATATAGGTTGAAAGTGAAAGGTTGGAAAAAGATATTTCATGCAAATAACAACCAGAAAAGAGCAGGAGTGGCTATACTAATATCCAACAAATTAGACTTCAAATGTGAAACAGTTAAAAGAGACAAAGAAGGATACTATCTACTAATAAAAGGAACAATTAAACAAGAAGACATAACAATCATAAATATTTACGCACCGAACCAGAATGCCCCAAAATACGTGAGGAATACACTGCAAACACTGAAAAGGGAAACAGACTCATATACCATAATAGTTGGAGACTTCAATTCACCACTCTCATCAATGGACAGAACATCTAGGCAGAGGATCAATAAAGAAATAGAGAATCTGAATATTACTATAAATGAGCTAGACTTAACAGACATTTATAGGACATTACATCCCACAACAGCAGGATACACCTTTTTCTCAAGTGCTCATGGATCATTCTCAAAGATAGACCATATGCTGGGTCACAAAGCAAGTCTTAACAAATTTAAAAAGATTGAAATCATACACAACACTTTCTCGGATCATAAAGGAATGAAGTTGGAAATCAATAATAGGTGAAGTGCCAGAAAATTCACAAATACATGGAGGCTCAACAACACACTCTATAAACATCGAGTGGGTCAAAGAAGAAATTGCAAAAGAAATTAGTAAATACCTAGAGGCAAATGAAAATGAAAACACAACATATCAAAACTTATGGGACGCAGCAAAGGCAGTGCTAAGAGGGAAACTTATTGCCCTAAATGCCTTTATCAGAAAAGAAGAAAAGGCAAAAATGCAGAAATTAACGGTCCACTTGGAAGAACTGGAGAAAGAACAGCAAACTAATCCCAAAGCAAGCAAAAGGAAAGAAACAACAAAGATCAGAGCAAAAATAAATGAAACTGAAAACATGAAAACAATAGAGAAAATCAATAAGACCAGAAATTGGTTCTATGAGAAAATCAATAAGATTGATGGGCCCTTAGCAAGATTGACAAAAGAAGAAGAGAGAGGACGCAAATAAATAAGATCAGAAATGGAAGAGGAGACATAACTACTGACCTCACAGAAATAAAGGAGGTAATAACAGGATACTATGAACAACTTTACGCTAATAAATACAACAATTTAGAGGAAATGGACGGGTTCCTGGAAAGACATGAACAACCAACTTTGACTCAAGAAGAAATAGATGACCTCAACAAACCTCGTGTTGGAGGTTCTAGCCAGAGCAATTAGACAAAAAAAAGAAATACAAGGCATCAAAATTGGAAAGGAAGAAGTAAAACTATCACTGTTTGCAGACGATATGATACTATACATCGAAAACCCAGAAAAATCCACAACAAAACTACTAGAGTTAATAAATGAGTACAGCATGTAGCAGGTTACAAGATCAACATTCAAAAACCTGTAGTGTTTCTATACACTAGTAATGAACAAGCTGAGGGGGAAATCAAAAAACGAATTCCATTTACAATTGCAACCAAAAGAATAAAATACTCAGGAATAAATTTAACTAAAGAGACAAAAAACCTATACAAAGAAAACTACAAAAAACTGCTAAAAGAAATCACAGAAGACCTAAATAGATGGAAGGGCATACCGTGTTCATGGATTGGAAGACTAAATATAGTTAAGATGTCAATCCTACCTAAATTGATCTACAGATTCAATGCAATACCAATCAAAATCTCAACAACTTATTTTTCAGAAATAGAAAAACCAATAAGCAAATTTATCTGGAAGGGCAGGGTGCCCCGAATTGCTAAAAACATCTTGAGGAAAAAAAATGAAACTGGAGGTCTCGCGCTGCCTGACTTTAAGGCATATTATGAAGCCACAGTGGTCAAAAGAGCATGGTATTGGCATAAAGATAGATATATCGACCAATGGAATCGAATAGAGTGCTCAGATATAGACCCTCTCATCTATGGACATTTGATCTTTGATAAGGCAGTCAAGCCAACTCACCTGGGACAGAACAGTCTCTTCAATAAATGGTGCCTAGACAACTGGATATTCATATGCAAAAGAATGAAAGAAGACCCGTATCTCACACCCTATACAAAAGTTAACTCAAAATGGATCAAAGATCTAAACATTACGTCTAAGACCATAAAACAGTTAGAGGAAAATGTAGGGAGATATCTTACGAAACTTACAATTGGAGGCGGTTTTATGGACCTTAAACCTAAAGCAAGAGCACTGAAGAAGGAAATAAATAAATGGGAGCTCCTCAAAATTAAACACTTTTGTGCATCAAAGAACTTCATCAAGAAAGTAGAAAGACAGCCTACACAATGGGAGATAATATTTGGAAATGACATATCAGATAAAGGTCTAGTATCCAGAATTTATAAAGAGATTGTTCAACTCAACAACAAAAAGACAGCCAATCCAATTACAAAATGGGAAAAAGACTTGAACAGACACCTCTCAGAAGAGGAAATACAAATGGCCAAAAGACACATGAAGAGATGCTCAATGTCCCTGGCCATTAGAGAAATGCAAATCAAAACCACAATGAGATATCATCTCACACCCACCAGAATGGCCATTATCAACAAAACAGAAAATGACAAGTGCTGGAGAGGATGCGGAGAAAGAGGCACACTTATCCACTGTTGGTGGGAATGTCAAATGGTGCAACCACTGTGGAAGGCAGTTTGATGGTTCCTCAAAAAGCTGAATATAGAATTGCCATACGACCCAGCAATACCTTTGCTGGGAATCTACTCAAAGGACTTAAGGGCAAAGACACAAACGGACATTTGCACACCAATGTTTATAGCAGCGTTATTTACAATTGCAAAGAGATGGAAACAGCCAAAATGTCCATCAACAGAAGAGTGGCTAAACAAACTGTGGTATATACATACGATGGAATATTATGCAGCTTTAAGACAGGATAAACTTATGAAGCATGTAATAACATGGATGGACCTAGAGAACATTATGCTGAGTGAGTCTAGCCAAAAACTAAAGGACAAATACTGTATGGTCCTACTGATGTGAACCGACATTCGAGAATAAACCTGGAATATGTCATTGGTAACAGAGTCCAGCAGGAGGTAGAAACAGGGTAAGATAATGGGTAGTTGGAGCTGAAGGGATACAGACTGTGCAACGGAACTAGATACAAAAACTCAAAAATGGACAGCACAATAATACCTAATTGTAAAGTAATCATGTTAAAACACTGAATGAAGCTGCATCTGAGCTATAGGTTTTTTTTTTTACTATTATTATTACTCTTATTTTTTTTCTCTATATTAACATTCTATCTTTCTCTGTTGCGTTGCTAGTTCTTCTAAACCGATGCAAATGTACTAAGAAACGATGATCATGCATCTATGTGATGATGTTAAGAATTACTGATTGCATATGTAGAATGGTATGATTTCTAAATGTTGGGTTAATTTCCTTTTTCCGTTAATTAATAAAAAATAAAAAAAAATTTAAAAAAAGAAGCTCCCGAAAAAGAAAAGTCCAGGACCAGATGGATTCACATGTGAATTCTACCAAACATTCAAGAAAGAATTAGGACCAATCCTGCTCAAACTCTTCAAAAAAATTGAAGAGGAGGGAAAGCTACCTAATTCATTCTATGAAGCCAGTATTACCCTCATACCAAAGCCAGACAAAGATATTACAAAAAAAGAAAACTATAGACCAATCTCTCTAATGAATATAGATGCAAAAACCCTCGACAAAATTCTGCATATCGAATCCAGCAGCACATTAAAAGAATTATACACCATGACCAACTAGGATTCATGTCACGTATGCGAGGATGGTCGCAACATAAGAAAATCAATTAATGTAATACACCATATTAACAAATCAAAGCAGAAAAACCACATGGTCATCTCAACTGACGCGGAGAAGGCATTTGACAAAATTCAACATCCTTTCCTGTTGAAAACACTTCAAAGTACAGGAATAGAAGGGAACTTCTTCAACATGATAAAGCGAATATATGAAAAACTCACAGCTAACATAATCCTCAATGGGGAAAAACTGAAAACTTTCCCCCTAAGATCAGGAACAAGGCAAGGATATCCACTATCACCATTGTTATTCAACATTGTGCTGGAAGTTCTAGCAGAGCAATTAGACAAGATAACGAAATATAAGGCATCAAAATTGGAAAGGAAGAAGTAAAACTCTCACTGTTTGCAGATGATACAATACTATATGTTGAAAACCCTGAAAAATCCACAGCAAAACTACTAGAGCTAAGGAGTACAGCAAAGTGGCAGGTTACAAAATCAACACTCAAAAATCTGTAGTATTTCTATACACCCATAATGAAGGATCTGAGGGGGAAATCATGAAAAACATTTTTTAAAAAAGCTAAATCTGTTAACATTAACTAAGAAAAAAAGGGCTGGCCCTGGGACCCAGCTAGGCAGAATCCATCTGGAGTGGAATGATAGACATCCTCTCTGTCAGCATTACAACTCTAGCATGCAGCAACTTAAAGCAAGACTCTTGATAACTGCATAAAAGCTAATTGCTACTGAATAAGAAATACCCCTTGCTTATTGGGCTAGATCCTAGGAGCAAAGAAAAATCCTTTACAAGAGATCAAAGGGAATCACATAAGCCTTGAAAGAGGGTAGGGCAAAAGCAGGGATCTGTCCAGTGAAAGCTGGAAAGGAGACCAGCCATTAGGCTGCTGCTTGTAGACCCTCCAAGATATACTCCTGTGGTAGGTTGGGAGAATAGGAGCAGAAGCCTGGCCTGGAGCACGAAGGGTAGGAGAGAACCTGCTTTGCAGGCGGAAACATCCAGGCCAAGGCAGTCCTGCTAGCCCAGGCCTTTGGTTTATTATGCCTTCCAGATCCTCAGACCCACAATAAAACAGGTTGAGTGACAGAACAGGCCTGAACTGATAAAGCCTTCAGTAACCCCAGGAGGTTTAAAGGAGAGTGAGGGAGGGTGAGGGAGCAATACCCTCTGGCCTGAAGCAACAAAAGAAACTGTTTTATACAGTTGTACACACAAATTACATGAGAACTAAACGATTCAAAATATTAGCTTAGAGCCTTCTTTGGGGTCTGAATCTAGGGAATCTCAGAACATTAAGCACAAGCATTTTCCCTACAATAGAAAAGCTAGTGCCAAAACCCCTCAGGCATAAACCAACTTTATTCTGCATAGTCTTTCTGCCCCCAAATTTTTCTTTCAGTGTTTTAGAACCTGCTATGAACCCAGCAATTTCTATTTATCATTATATCATCATGTAGGTAATCACTGGGGTTGAACTAGAAGCTTATTTTTTCTTTGGCTTCTGCTTTAGTCTATGCTCTTAAGGATTTGTCTCTCTGTGTTAGAGGAAACAGATCAATAGTTCTCAACCATGATGTACCTCAAAGTCACATGAAGTGGTTTATACACTAATGTCTGCCCAAGCCCTCCCTACTTCCACCTCTGACTTGGAGATTTTGATTCAGTAGATCTGGGGTAGGGCTTCTGATACCTCTTTAGTAGAAAAAAACAAAACAAAACATAAACTCCATGGGTGACTCCGATGAAGTCAAGGTTGAAGACAAATGCATTATATAACTTGTTTTGTTCTTAGTTGTAATTATGTCTCTAAGCTGTTTGTTTGGAATAGAAGGGGCAACGCAGGACAATCTCAGAATAGGTATATATGATCCTGACCCAAGCAAGCAGTATCTAAGTATATAACCAATGCTATCTGATTTACAAGGGAAAAGGGGGAGCATTTATTAGACATTTAAATTTCAGAATCTGCTAGGAACATTCATGTATTTTGTTTCTCTTTTAAACTTCATAGTGACAATGAAGCAGGTACTATTATTCCTTTGTTATAGGTATAGAATCTGAGTCTCAGAAATGGTCAGTATGCCAATCACCCATATCTGTTCATTTAAAGGCTATGTTCCTTACTTTATGTCACAATGCAAAAAGATAAATAGCAGCAGTCTGTTTCAACCTTTAGTTTCAGAAAATGCACATAACTTTGACACCGCGTCAAACTGTTAGGAAAAAATGCCATACTTGAAAGTGAATAAACGCTCACCCAACTGTGGAGAAGAAAATAATTTATTCACGATCTTGCAAGAACGGGCGCCCAGCTGAACACAAAATGGTGGCTGGTGTGCCAAACAGCAGAACACCAAAATGATTATACCTGTGCCTAGCTCACAGACCCTTCCCTGTTTCTCCACTGATGGGATACTCCAAAGGTTACAGTCTATCTGGATAGTCTAATTCAAATTTCCAGAGGAAGGTTCCCGCTTCAGATTACGCTTTATATTTCAATAACCTTGGCTGTTACTTATTTAAACTTGTTTCTACCTGTTTGGCGCCAGTTCTAGGCTTCCATCAGAGGTGCACTCCTTCCCTGCCTGCAAAACTGGTTTGAGTTATTCTGCAGTCCTTTCCAGTGCCATCTTGCATGAAAGCTAAACTGAATTTTCTTACAAATACCCTTTTTTTTTCTTTTTTTTTTTGTGGAAGAAAAACTTTAATTGCTGTTGCAAAAAACATCTGTATGAAGTAGAAAGTGGTTTCAAAGTCCTAGAAACTGGAGGTATAACTGGATGTAAAATTCAGGCAGCAATTTAACAGAACAGTCCCAGATGGTTAGGCTGAGGCCAACCCCTAATAAGGACGAAAGCCTTGTCTGTGGGGAATTTTGGATGATACCTGGAGAAATATTATACTGTGCATAAACCAAACTGAATTGTTTCACAAGTGTTGTAAAGTTTCATACAGTAAAAGGGTTTTTCTACATGCACTTCAATTTCACAGCAAGAGTGGCATAGAATACCTAAACACAGAAGAGAGCATTCATGCAAGATATCTAATTCCTTGATATAATAATACATACAACAATTCAAAGTGATTACACTATGATTACAACTAGGGCTTCCTGCAACTACAAGGTGGTGGTTATGGAATGCATGGCCCCTGGTATCAATATCTAGAAAGCAGCCACCACCTTCTTCTATGAGTGTTCTCTTTTTTCGTTTTTCTTCATTTTTCTTAATCAACTTTGCTGTTGTTGCTGATTCTTAGCAAAACTGGTAAAAATAAAGTTGCAATCATTGAACATAGCACTCTGACAAGACGTTTAAAACCTTCAATCTTCTGGGGTGAAGAAAGCACTGTGCGACATTTAGAACTCTGATTTACAAACAAGGTGGTCACGAATTTTCCTGGCTTGAAGACTTCCACAACTTTCCTGATCAGGTCACCATAGGAAGTCTGACTTAAGTTTGTTTCAAAGCTAACACAAGAAAATTCTGGTTCTGGAGTGATGTGAATAGTCCAATAAGTTCCATCTGATTTCATTCCGTTCATCGAATACCCACAGGGATTGAACAGTGTGGCATCAATGACAGAACCTGGTATCAGGTCATGAATTCCACTCTCACGAGTGACATCCTTTGCAGTAACACCATCTTTCATGTAGAACTGGTACATAACTGCTGGGTCAAGCTCACTCATCAGAATTTCCAGGGTTTAATCTGGTTGACCAATTACACAACTCTCTGGGAAATCCAGAGAATACAAGTACTAACAGTTAGAATTCATCCGTCCCATATAATATGCTGCTCCATTTGGGAAAATTGCATTAAAAAACTCTATTTCTTCCTGGAAATTCCGGTGTGGGTACCCTTGGTGAGAAGGCTTCACGAAATTCTTACGAGAATAAAAGAAGCTTTGAATTGAGTCAAACCCACTGTAATCCCTAGCAAGCTTCAACAGGGGAACCAGTGCTTTCAGTAAGAGGGTGGTACCACATGTCTTCAAAATGAAATGTCTCTTGGAGACAAACATGCTACTCTCACTGAGTACATAACCTTCCTGCTTGTCAATTTTTGTCACACTTATGACTGAACTTTGCACATCCTTCAAAAGTATGCCCCACTCAGATCTCGGGATGGTGCGAAGATCCCCAGACCTTGGTTTGCGTCGGGCTGCTTGGCCAGAAGAACCAAACCTCCAGCAGCTTCTCGGTCTCTTCGAAAAAATGTGCAGCTTTCATCACCGTGAGTCTAGCAAACAACCAACAACCACAGAAAATCAACTAAATTAAATCTTTTCTCCCGCCGCTGAGGATTGTTCCAGCTGTGTTACTAAAGTTCAGGTTCCATTTTTTTTTTTTTTTTTTGCTATAATTTTACATTAACTTTTTTTAAAAAAAGGATTAATAAAATTTTCCCGGCTTTTTTGTGAGCGAAAGTTGAACATGAGTCTGTTGGAAATACGAGGCAGATACAGTTCAGTCTCTTGTAGTCTGCTGCTTCCCCGTTACAGAGAGTAGAACGAGTGCTAGCTAATGTCGCCGGCCATACTGTGCAAGCCCCCCCTTTCTTTTTGAACTATATTAGTTTTCACATTTCAGCCTTTCTTCAAACTTGATTAGAGCCGTTTCACATTCTTTATCACAGGTATCTTCCTTTCTAATGGGGGGGTTCTTGATGAGCCTTTCTCACTCAATGAGGCAATTCTGCTTATTAACTCTTCCAAACAAATGTTCCTCAAAATACCTTTAAACTCTGATGACTAACACGATGTCCCTGGGTCCTTCAAAACAAGACACATGACACACATGTGTGTTCTTTACTGTACTTCTTAGTCTAGGTAAAAACTAATCAGTGTTGTGGAAAGACAAGTTACCAATAAGTGATACTAAACCTGAGTTGAGTTATTTTACGCTTAAAGAAAGAAGCCTCCAGAAAATATAAAACAACTTGTAGATAGACTTTTGCAATATTAAAAAAAAAAAGGAATTTCTCATTTAATCCTAAACTTTACATCCCCCTTTAAAAAGAATTAAAATGAAGCTGACACATCTAAGTGATTTTAAGACAACTGGAAGGACTAGAACACTGGCCTTCTATTTTAGTGCCTTTTCTCTAAAACCAAGCTCTCTCCCCCAACTTATTGTCATACATCTCTCTCATACAATGAAGAGTAACAGGCCACAGAATTTAGGCACAAGCTGTGGGGCTCTACAGAACTGGTTATGAATTAATCCTGATTCTAACATCTGATGATTATAAATTGAGAAAAGTTACTTAACTTCCATGAACCTCAAGTCCTTAATTTGTAAAATGGGAATGATGTGATGACTAGAAATAAGTGGCTGTGGAGGATGTGACACGAAATAAGCACATAATAAATTATTTGTATATATTACACAATTGTTAGCCTACAATAAAATCAAAAAGTGGTAAAATCACTTTTGCAATTCACATGCAGCTCATGATTCTAATAACTGATATATAACCTGAAGTCAAAGTAAGCTTTGATCAGACCCGGTTATGCCACTTTAGGGTCTCTAATTTGAAGTTGGTCAAGGAACACATAAAGCTCAGAGACACAGCTAGGTGGCTCACCTCTTCCAGGCCACTGAAATTCCTCCAGGGCTGCTCCAAATCAATTTGTGCCTCAGCAGGAAGGACAAAGGAGAAGGAGATGATTCACAAGGATAAGAGAGTAAATTTTATTTTTTGTTATGTTGGGTTTTGTTTTTATTTTGAGAGGGGAGTCCATTTATGAAACTAAACTATAATAAACCTGCAAAATATCACACACTTATTCACTCAACAAATATTTACTGACCATCAGGACAGGATAGGCCTTGAGGCTACAGAAATAATTTACACATAATTTCTCACTAAAAACACTCAATCTTGTTCAAGGTTTGAATATATTCTCCAACTACTCAATTATATATCAGCCTTAATTTTAGTGTGCTGCTCAGTTATGGAACCTGACCTTTGAATCAACAGTAAAGACTGTCCAGGTGTGAAAGTTCCATAACAATGTTCATTCCCTCGAAATAGCAAATGTATGGTCTAGTGCAGCTCATTCCCTTTGACTCATCTATAAAACAGATATAATACCAACCTGATATTAGTCCCTGGTTAACTATTTTCAGAAGGGCTAAGTACTCGAATATATATATATAAATACTTATATACATATACACACACACACACACACACACACACACACACACACACATATATATATATAAGGAATCAAATATATATATATATTTCATAGCACTTTAATCAAAATACCAGCCACATTAAGCTGGTTATTACAATAAAACTTCCTAAGAAGTTTAAATCAGTCCCAAAACAATCAACTCAAACTTTAGTAAATTGATGTACATAAATCATAGCTACTCATATTCTTTCTAATATTGGCTTAGTTTAAAAGGCATCATCAAGTATAAGACTGTATCTGTATAATCAAAAAACTCAAAGAAGACTCCATACAAGAAAAACACTTAGAAAATGACAGGACATTTTCACGTATAGTCATTTAAAAACATTTCAACATAAGTACATTATTAACTTTTTATTCATAAATTACCAGTCAAACAAATTTCCATTTGACCTATAATCATAGTTCACAAAATCTGTAGTCTTTTTAACTACGGAAAATGTCAAATACATACTAAAGTAGAAAAACAGTACCATGAATTCTTATGAACCAATATCCAGCTTAAAGGAATATTAATTCATGGCCAACATTGTGCATTTATAATCCCATCCACTTCCTTTCTGAACCCTTCCACACTGCAGACCCGGTACACGGATTATTTTGAAGTAAATCCCCCCAAAATAGTATCATTTCATCCATGTATTTTTTAGTATTTATCTCTAAAAGGTAAGATATTATCTCATAACAGATTATGAAGAAAAGCTAATTCAATTACAGTTCATCCCAGACATAGATGACTGGCTTCCTTCTCCCTCTTTTTTCACATCCCACACTTAAGTTATCTGCACCTCTAACAACGTATTTTACAATTATTGGTTTGGGTGATCTCTTCCTCAGGACTGGAACTATATAAGGACAAAGGCCTCTTCTGGCTCACTACTGGGCCCCTAAGGACCTAACAATCTTTTTGTAGAACTTAACCTCAGCAGCTGCAGATCTTCCCCATACAAAATATTGATTACCTCTGCAATGTGTTTGTACTGGTTTTATTTTTTTACAATATTTGGACCTTCTAAAATTTTAAAACACTACATTATAAAGTTGGTGACTTTAAAACAATTTCCTCCTAGTAGTGATTATAAGGCCTTTGCCTTATAATATTTCATTAAACCATGAATTCATTAAAAAAAAATTTCCTATTAAAACATTGTTTTAAATTTAAAAATACAAATCCTCATTCTCAACTGTTAAAATCTCTAGACGGAGTAACAAGAAACAGTGGTGATGGGTGTCCCAGAAGGAGAAGAGAAGGGAAAAGGAGGAGAAAAACTAATGGAGGAAATTATCACTGAAAATGTCCCAACTCTTATGAAAGACTTAAAATTACAGATCCAAGAAGTGCAGCGTACCCCAAAGAGAATAGATCCAAATAGATGTACTCCAAAGACATTTACTAATCAGAATGTCAGAGGTCAAACAGAAAGAATCTTGAAAGCAGCAAGAGAAAAGCAATCCATCACATACAAGGGAAGCCCAATAAGACTATGCATAGATTTTTCAGCAGAAACCACGGAGGCGAGTAGACAGTGGGATGATATATTTAAATGACTAAAAGACAAAAACTGCCAACCAAGAATTCTATATCCAGCAAAATTATCCTTCAAAAATGAGGGAGAAATTAAAACATTTTCAGACAAAAAATCACTGAGAGAATCTGTGACCAAGAATCCAGCTCTGCAAGAAATACTAAAGGGAGCACTAGAGACAGGTACGAAAAGACAGAAGAGAGAACTGTGGAGAATAGTGTAGAAAGGAAGACTATAAGTAAAGGTAAAAAGAAGGAAAATTAGATATGACATATAAAATCCAAAAGGCAGAGTGGTAGAAGAAAGTACCATCCATACAGTAATAACACTAAATGTTAATGGATTAAACTCTCCAATCAAAAGACATAGACTGGCAAAATGGATTAAAAAACAGGACCCATCTATATACTGTCCCTATTCAAAGGACATGAGGGCAAGGACACAAACGGACATTTGCACACCAATGTTTATAGCAGCATTATTATAATTACCAAGAGATGGAAGCAGCCAAAATCTCCATCAACAGACGGGTGGCTAAACAAACTGTGGCATATACATACGATGGAATATTAGGCGGCTGTAAGACAGACTAAAGTTATGAACTATGTAACAACATGGATGGACCTTGAGGACATTATGCTGAGTGAGACCGGCCAGAAACAGAAGGGCAAATACTGTATGGTCTCACTGATATGAACTGATATTAGTGACTAAACTTGGAATATTTCATTGGTAATGGGGACCATCAGGAGATAGAAATAGGGTAAGATATTGGGTAATCGGAGCTGAAGGGATACAGACTGTGCAACAGGACTGAATATAAAAACTCAGAAATAGCACAATACTACCTAACTGTAATACAATTATGTTAAAACAGTGAATGAAGCTGAATGTGAGAATGATAGAGGGAGGAGGGCTGCGGGCATAAATGAAATCACAAAGACAGACAGATGATAAAGACTGAGATGCTATAATCTAGGAATGCCTAGAGTGTATAATGATAGTGACAAAACGTACAAATTTAAAAACTGTTTTTGCATGAGGAAGAACAAAGGAATGTCATTACTGCAGGGTGCTGAAAATAGATGGTAATTAATATTTTAAAATTTCAACTTATGCGTGAGACTAAAGCAAAAAATGTTTATTTGGCACAAAATTTATATTTTGACTAGTGCATTTCCTAACATAACTTATGCAGATAGCTTGATTGAATACCATAAGTACCTGGAATCTTGGGTAGGACATGAGATTTTGTTGGTTTGTCCAGAGTGATGCCCCGATAAATCCCAGAGTGATTTGATCAGTGAGTGGAAAAGTATCTGGAAAGTTATTTCAGGGAATGGTGAGAACGGGGAGAAATTCAACTTCCCCAAGTTGAATTTCTGATATTCTCACAAGCAGTGTGGACAACCAAAGCTATAGGCAGAGCTCCCAGTCTTGAGGTTTGTTCATATGAAACTTAACCCCACAAAGGATAGGTCAAGCCTACTTAAAATTAGGCCTAAGAGTCACCCCCAAGAGAACCTCTTTTGTTGCTCAGATGTGGCCTCTCTCTCCAGTCAACACAACAAGCAATCTCATCACCCTTCCCCTGTCTGCATGGGACATGACTCCCAGGGGTGTGGACCTTCCTGGCAACGAGGGACAGAAATTCTAGAATGAGCTGAGACTCAGCATCAAGGGATTGAGAAAACCTTCTCAACCAAAAGGGGGAAGAGGGAAATGAGACAAATTAAGTGTCAATGGCTAAGAGATTCCAAACAGAGTCGAGAGGTTATCCTGGAGGTTATTCTTACACATCAAGTAGATATCACCTTGTTATTCAAGATGTAATGGAGAGGCTGGAGGGAACTGCCTAAAAATGTGGAGCTGTGTTCCAGTAGCCATGTTTCTTGATGATGACTGAATAATGATATAACTTTCACAATGTGACTGTGTGATTGTGAAAACCTTGTGTCTGATGCTCCTTTTATCTACCTTGTCAACAGATGAATAGAACATACGGAATAAAAATAATTAATAGAGGGAACAAATGTTAAAATAAATTTAGTTTGAAATGCTAGTGATCAATGAAAGTGAGGGGTAAGGGGTATGGTATGTATAATCATATTTTTTCTGTTTTCATTTGATTTCTTTTTCTGTTGTCTTTTTATTTCTTTTTCTAAACTGATGCAAATGTTCTAAGAAATGATGAATATGCAACTATGTGATGATATTGTGAATGACTGATTATATATGTAGAACGGAATGATCATATGTAAATGTTTATGTTCATCTGTTAATTTTTTTTATTAATAAATAAATACATTTTAAAAAATCTAATCAAAAAATTGAGGGAGGATAAAAAGAAGGCAAGGGACAAACAAAAAGAAGAAATCGAAAGTGTGAAAAAACAAATCACAGAACTTTATGGGAATAAAAGGCACAGCAGAAGAGATGAAAAAAACAATGGAAACCTACAATGTTAGATTTCAGGAGTCAGAAGACAGGATTAGTGAACTGGAGGACAGGACACCTGAAATCAGACAAGCAAAAGAAAATACAGGAAAGGAATTTAAAAATTTGTGCAGGGTCACAGGGAATTGACTGACAACACGAAGTGTATGACTATACATGTTCTGGGTGTCCCAGAAGGAGAAGAGAAGGGAAAAGGAGGAGAAGTATTAACAAAGGAAATTATCACTGAAAATTTCCCAACTCTTATGAAATTACAAATCCAAGAAGTGCAGCATACCCCAAACAGTACAGATCCGAGCAGACATACTCCAAGACACTTTACTCATCAAAATGTCAGAGTCAAAGAGAAAGAGAATTTTGAAAACATTAAAAGAAAAGCAATCCATCACATACAAGGAAATGCCAATAAGACTGTGTAGATTTCTAAGCAGAACTTATGGAGATGATAAGGCAGAGGTATGATATATCTTAAATTCTAAAAGACAAAAACTGTCAACCAAGAACTCTATATCCAGCAAAATCGTCCTTTCAAAATGAGGGGGAAATCAAAACATTTTCAGAAAAAAAAAATCACTGAAAGAATTTGTGACCAAGAGACCAGCTCTGCAGGAAATATTAAAGGGAGCAGTACTGTCAGATAGGAAAAGACAGAGAGAGAGGTGTGGAGAAGAGTGTAAAAATGAAGACTATCAATAAAGATAAAAAGAAGAAAAATTAGATATGACATATGTGATAGTTAGATTCAGTTGTCAACTTGGCCAGGTGAAGGCACCTAGTCCTGTTGCTGTGGACATGAGCCAATCGTACGTGGAACTCATCTGTTCCTGATTTACATCTGCAGTCGGCTAGGAGGCGTGCCTGCTGCAATGAATGACGTTTGACTTAATTGGCTGGTGCTTAAATGAGAGAGCTCAACGTAGCACAGCCCAAGCAGCTCGGTATTCCTCATCTCAGCACTTGCAGCTCAGCCCAGGCCTTTGGAGGTGCAGAAAGGAATCACCCCAGGGAAAGTTGTTGGAACCCACAGGCCTGGAGAGAAGGCCAGCAGAGACCATCCTGTACCTTCCCACGTAAGAAAGAACCTCAGCTGAAAGTTAGCTGCCTTTCCTCTTAAGAACTAACAAAATAAATCCCCTTTTATTAAAAGCCAATCCATCTCTGCTGTGTTGCATTCTGGCAGCTAGCAAACTTGAACAATATATAAAATCCAAAAGGCAAAATAGTAAAAGAAATTATTACAGTAATAACACTAAATGTTAATGGATTAAACTCCCCAATCAAAAGACACAGACTGGTAGAATGGGTTAAAAAAATAGGAACCAGCTAAATAGGAGACAAACATAGATTGAAAGTGAATACTTGGGAAAAGATATTTCATGCAAACAACAATCAAAAAAGAGCAAAAGTACCTATACTAATATCCAACAACTTAGACTTCAAATAGAAAACAATCAAAGGAGACAAAGAAGGACACGATGTATTAATAAAAGGAACAATTCAACAAGAAGACATAACAATAATAAGTATTCATACACCAAGTCAAAGTGCTCCAAAATACGTGAGGAAAATGCTAAAAACACCGAAAAGAGAAATATACATATCTACCATACCAGAGTTGGAGACTTCAATTCCCCGCTTTTATCAATGGACAGAATATCTAGACAGAGGATCAATAAAGAAACAGAGAATTTGAACAATACAATAAACAAAGTAGACATTATAGAACATTATACCCCACAACAGCAGAAAACACCTTTTTCTCAAGTGCTCATGGATCATTCTCAAGGACAGACCATATGCTGGGTGGCAAACCAAGTCTCAATAAATTTAAAAAGATTGAAATAATAAAAACACATTCTCAGATCAGCACGGAATGAAGTTGGAAAACAATAAAAGGCAGAGGGCCAGAAAATTCACAAATATATGGAGGCTGAACAACACATTCAACCCACAACCAGTGGGTCAAGGAACAAATTAGAAGAGAAATCAGTAAATACCTTGAAGCAAATGAAAATAAAAACACAATATATCAAAATTTATGGGATGCAGGAAAAGTAGTGGTAAGAGGGAAATTTATTGCCCCAAATGCCTATATCAAAAAAGAAGAGCAAAAATCGAGGAATTCATTGTTCACTTGGAAGAACTAGGGAAAGCACAGCAAACTAACCCCAAAGAAAGCAAAAGGAAAGAAATAACAAGATTAGAGCAAAAATAAATGAAACTGAGAACAGGAAAACAATCGAGAAAATCAATAATGTAGAAACTGAGGAATAGAAAAGATATTGCAAAATGGCATACGTTTCTGTCAGTTAAATACATTACATTTAAATGACTTCAACTGTACAATTACAAGGCAGCACTTAGGGTACACAGGTGGTTCAGTGGTAGAATGTTCAAATTCCATGCAGGAAACACAGGTTTGATTCTGTACCAGACACCAAAAAAATTTTTTTTTTAATTTAAAAAAAGGTAGAGTTTGGCAGAATCTATAAAACGAATTATCTGACTCACTTTAGATCAACAAATAGGCTGAATGTGAAAGAACAGAAAAGGATATTTCAGGCAATCAATAACCAAAAGAGAGTTGGAGTGGCTGCACTAATACCAAACAGGTAGATTTTAAGTAAAAAATTATTATGAGATAAAAAAATAAAGTGATAAATAATAAAAGGGTCAATCCAACAAGAAGATGTAATAATGATGAACATATAATAGGTACCTAAAAACAGAGCCTGTAAACATATAAAGCAAAAAAGCACCACATAATGGATGTTGAGGACATTATGCTGAGTGAGATAAGCCAGAAACAAAAGGACAAATACTGTATGGTCTCACTGATAATGAACTAACATTAATGAATGAACTTGGAGAATTTCATTTAAGAACAGAGGTATTCAAGAAATAGAAATAGGGGAGATATTGGGTAATTGGAGCTGAAGAGATACAGATTGTGCAACAGGACTGATTGTAAAAATTCAGAAATGGATAGCACAATACTATCTGATTGTAGCACAATAATGTAAATACACTGAACGAAGCTGAATGTGAGAAGGACAGAGGGAGGAGGGGTGGGGGCACCAATGAAACCAGAAGGAAAGATAGAAGATAAAGTCTGAGATGGTATAATCTACGAATGCCTAGAGAGTACAATGGTAGTGATGTACAAATTAAAAAAAGTTTTTGCATGAGGAAGAATAAAGGAATGTCAATATTGCAGGGTGATGAAAATAGATGGTAATTCATATTTTAAAACTTCAACTTATGTGTGAAACTAAAGCAAAAAATGTTTATTTGGTACAAAATTTATATTTTGACTAGTGCATTTCGTAATATAACTCATGTGAACAGCTTAACTGAACACCATAGTACTTGGAACCTTGAGTAGGGCATGAGATTTTGTAGGTTTGTCCAGAGTGATGCCCTGATAAATCCCAGACTGATTTGAACAGTGAATAAAAAAAAGTATTTGCAAAGTCCCCTTGGGGGAATGGCAAAAAAGGGGGGAAATTCAACTTCCCCAAGTGGAGAATTCTTGATATTCTCAAAAGTAGTGGGGAGAACCAAAGCAATAGGCTGAGCCCCCAATCTTGGGGTTTGTTCATATGAAACTTAACCTGGCAAAGGATAGGTTGCTCAGATGTGGCCTCTCTCTCAGCCAACATGAGAAGCAAACTCACTGTCCTTCCCCTCTCTACATGGGACATGACTTCCAGAGGTGTGGACCTTCCTGGCAACATGAGACAGAAATTCTAGAATGAGCTGGGACTCAGGATCAAGGGATTGAGAAAACCTTCTCACCCAAAACCAGGAAGAGAGACATGAGACAAAATAAACTGTCAATGAATGAGAGATTCCAGAGTGGAGAGGTTATCCTGGAGGCTATTCTTACGCATTAAATAGATATCACCTGTTTAGTTAAGGTGTAATGAAGAGGCTGGAGGGAACCACCTGAAAATGTAAAGCTGTGCTCCAGTAGCCATGTTTCTTCAAGGTGACTGTATAATGATAAAGCTTTCACAATGTAACTATGTGATTGTGATTGTCTGATGCTCCTTTTATCTACCTTATCGGCAGATGAGTAAACTATATGGATTAAAAATAAATACATAATGGGGGAACAAATTTTAAAATAAATGTAGTTGATTGAAATGTTAGGAGTTATCAATGAAATGGGAGGGGTAAGAATATGGCATGTATGAATTTTTTTGTTTTCTTTTCATTTCTTTTTCTGAATTGATGCAAATGTTGTAAGAAATGATCATGATGATATATACAACTATATGATGATATTATGAGTTACTGATTATATAACAAGAACGGAATGGTCATATGGTAAGAATGTTTGTGTCTGTATGTGGTTATGTATCATAAATGAAAATTTTTTTTAAAAGGCATTGATAAAAAAAGAATAAAGGAATGTCAATACTGCAAGATAATGAAAACAGATGGTACTTTAAAACTTCAACTTCAACATCTGCGTGGGACTAAAGCAAAAAATGTTTATTTGGTACAAAATTTATATTTTGACTAGAACATATCCTAATATAATTTATATGGACAAGTTAACTGAACACCTTAAGTACATGGAACCTTGAACAGGGCATGAGATTTTGTAGGTTTATCCAGCGTGATGCCACAATAAATCCCAGTGTGATCTGAACTATGAATAAAGAAGTATTTGCAGAGTCCCATTGGAGAACTGGGGAGAAAGGAGGAAATATTCAAATGCCCCATTTGGAGAATTTCTGATATCCTCACCAAGCAGTGGAGACAACCAAACTCAATAGATAGAGTCCTTGATCTTAGCGTTTGCCCCTATAAAACTTATTCTTGCAAAGGACAGGCTAACCCTACTTAAAATCAGGCCTAAGAATCACCCCAAGCAAACTTCTTTTGTTGCTCAGATGTGGCCTCTCTCTCCAAGCCAACGCAGCAGGTGAAATCAGTCTTCCCCTCTCTCCCTACGTGGGACATAATTCCCAGGGCTATAAATCTCCCTGGCAACATAAGATAAAAATCCGAGGGTGAGCTGGGACCAGGCATCAAGGGAATGAGAAAGACTTCCTGACAAAAGGGGGAAGAGAAATGAGACAAAATAAAGTGTAAGTGGCTGAGAGATTTCGAACAGAGCAGAGAGGTTGTCCTGGAGGTTATTCCTATCCATTACATGGAAATCCCTTTTTAGTTTATGGTGTATTAGAGTGGCTAGAGGGAAATATTTGAAACTGTTGAGCTGTGTTCCAGTACTCTTGATTCTAGAAGGCGACTGTATAAAGTTACAGGTTTTATAATGAAACTGTGGGACTGTGAAAACCATACGTCTGATGCTCCTTTTAGCTAAGGAATGGACAGATGAGTAAAAAATATGGATAAAAATAAATAATAGAGGGGATAAGGGGTAAAATATAAATAAATGGGTAGATGGAAATACTAGTGATCAATGAGAGGGAAGGGTAAGGGGTATGATATGTGTGAGTTTTTTCTTTTTATTTCTTTTTTTGGAGTGACGCAAATGTTCAGAAAAAATGATGAATACACAACTATGTGATGATATTGTAAGCCACTGATTGTAACCATGTCAAGAATGTTGGTATGTCAGTCCACTGTTTATAATAAAAACATATTTTTAAAATGTATAGTGTGCAAAAGGAGTAATTTCAGAAATAATTAATTGAAATTGTGATAATTAACTCTGAAGTTTTAAATAACATTAAACTGGATTCAAGTTAGGTATAAACCCAAGAAATGAAATGAAGCCATGTCCAAACAAAAACTTGGACATGAATCTTCATAGTAGCATTATTTGGAACAGCAAAAAATTAGAAACAACCCAAATATCCATCAACTAATGAATGGTAAACAAAATGTGATATATATCCGTGCAACAGAATATTATTTGGCCATAAAATGAAATGAAATAATGATACATGCTACTACATGGTGAACCTTGAAAACAAGGATGGGTTAAAAATGCCAGATACAAAAAGTCACATATTTGATGATTCTATTGCTATCAAATGATCAGAATAAGTAAACCCGTAGCGACAGAAGTCACATTAGTGGTTGCCAGGAGTTAGGGCACAGGGATGGCCAGTAAATGGTACGGGAATTCTACTAGGGGATATGAAGATATTCTATAATTAGTGGTGATGCTTGCACAAATTGGTAATGTAATGGAAACAATGAATTATGTATTTTAAAACAACTAAAACGCTGAATTTTAATGTCTCTCCTCCCAAGGTAACCGCTTTGAACTGAAATATTCATTTCTGGTATAATAATTAAATGACCACTTCATAACTTAGTAGTCCAAGTACAGTGTGTTTGTTAGTAATGAGATATGACTAAGAAGTAAAATGGAGAAGTAACTCCTAATATACCAGAAAGAAAGTATATGTGGCATTAGAGTACAGAACAAATTCGCAGATTACACCACCTGTCTTTCTACTTATATTTATGATTTTAGGCCAAATTTAAACATCGATTTGAGAAAAAGAAGCAATCAAATTTCTACCTGACATTTTAACCTCTAATTTATAACAAGACAAGAGTCTAGTAAAAATATACTATATAATAAACAGTGTCCTTAGTCCTTTGCAACAGGTGGCTGCCTGGCAAAGAGCAAAAATTCTGGAGCCAGATGGCCTTGGATCTAATACGAGCACCATCACTTTGGGAAACCACTTAATCTCGCTCAACTTCAATTTCCTAATCTGCAAAATGAAACAGTGGCCATGCCTAGCAGCTCATAGGTTGTTTTGAGGATGAAATGAGAAAATAGTTATTAAGGTCTTAGTAAGTGCTTGGCTGCCTGGCATATGTTAAATATATGTTAAGAATGAAAATTAACAACAGCAGCATATATCCATTGTTGTATTCTTTTAAGAAATTGCCACAGTCGCCTCAATCTTCAGCAAATATCACCCTGATTAGTCATTAGCCATCAACATCAAGGCAAGACCCTCCATCAGCAAAAACCTTAAGACTAGCTGAAGATTCAGAATATGTTCAGAATTATTTAGCAATAAAGTTTTTCTAAATTAAGGTAAGTATACTATTTTTTTTTTAGACAAATGCAAATTGCAAAAGTACTAGAGGAGAGTATAGTGTAAACACAAATTTTATATGCACTGAAACCAAAACATTTGTGTGACTGGCTCTACTGTGGTATTTGCTTTACTGTTCAGTCTGAAACCAAAACCATTCTATCTCTAAGGTGCACCTCTATATAAAGATATCCTACAACTCAACAACAAAAATTTAAAAAGGGACAGAGGAAAAAAATTAAATAAAAAAAGGATAAAAGACATGAACAGACATTTCTCCAAAGATGACATACAAACGGCTAAAAGCACACAAAAAGACAGATGCTCAACATTATTTGCCATTAAGGAAATGCAAAACCAAACCACAAAGAGATACCATCTCACACTCATTAGAATGGTTGCTATTTAAAAATAAAAACCACAGAAAATAAACTTTGGAGATATTGTTAAGAAACAGGGAACTCGAACTTCCGGAGAAGATGGCGGCTTAGTAAGACGCGCGGGTCTTAGTTCTTCCTCCAGAACAGCAACTACAGAAACAGAAACAATACGAAACAGCTCCCCGAGCCACGACAGAGACCAAAAAGACAGCGTACCCCATTCTGGAACGGCTGAACGGGCAGAGAGAATCTGCTGCGGTGAGATACCAAGGGGCGCGCATTTTCCCGGCCGGGGCGGCTGGCGACTGGGGTCCCCTCCACGCACGTGGCTCCCCGGTCTGACTGGGAACGTTGGATAGCGGGGCCCTCCCGCCACGCTTGGCGTCTAAGGCCAGCCGGGCAATTTTGACCAGCACTCCCCCAAGCCGCAGCGGCCGGCGACCCCCCGCTCCACGCGCGGTTTCCCGGGTCGACTGCGAGATTCGGATTGGCAAGTTAAAGGAGCCACAGCATCTTTTACTGGTGGGACCCACAGACAGACGAGTGCCACGAGCGCCACCTACTGGGCAGGAAAAAAAAACAGAGCCCAGAGATTTCATAGAAAAACCTTTCAACCAGCCGGGTCCCACACCCAGGGAAATCTGATCAAATGCCCAGACACCAGCAGAAAATAATGGATAACACTCGGAAAATTGAAGATACGGCCCAGTCAAAAGAACAAACCAATAGTTCAAATGAGATACAGGAGCTGAGACAACTAATGCTGAATATACGAACAGAAATGGAAAAACTCTTCAAAAACCAAATCAATAAATTGAGGGAGGACATGAAGAAGACATGGGCTGAACAAAAAGAAGAAATAGAAAATCTGAAAAAACAAATCACAGAACTTATGGGAGTGAAAGACAAAGAAGAAAAAATGGAAAAAACAATGGACACCTACAATGGTAGATCTAAAGAGACAGAAGCTACAATTAGTGAACTGGAGGATGGAACACCTGAATTCCAAAAAGAAACAGAAACTATAGGGAAAAGAATGGAAAACTTGAGCAGGGGATCAGGGAACTGAATGACAATATGAAGCGCACAAATATACGTGTTGTGGGTGTCCCAGAAGGAGAAGAGAAGAGAAAAGGAGGAGAAAAACTAATGGAAGAAATTATCACTGAAAATTTCCCAACTCTTATGAAAGACCTAAAATTACAGATCCAAGAAGTGCAGCGCACCCCAAAGAGAATAGACCCAAATAGGCGTTCTCCAAGACACTTACTAGTTAGAATGTCAGAGGTCAAAGAGAAAGAGAGGATCTTGAAAGTAGCAAGAGAAAAACAATCTGTCACATACAAGGGAAACCCAATAAGACTATGTGTAGATTTCTCAGCAGAAACCATGGAAGCTAGAAGACAGTGGGATGATATATTTAAATTACTAAAAGAGAAAAACTGCCAACCAAGACTTCTATATCCAGCAAAATTGTCCTTCAAAAATGAAGGAGAAATTAAAACATTTATAGACAAAAAGTCACTGAGAGAATTTGTGACCAAGAGACCAGCTCTGCAAGAAATACTAAAGGGAGCACTAGAGTCAGATACGAAAAGACAGAAGAGAGAGGTATGGAGTACAGTGTAGAAAGAAGGAAAATCAGATATGATATATATAATACAAAAGCCAAAATGGTAGAGGAAAATATTATCCAAACAGTAATAACACTAAAAGTTAATGGACTACTTTCTGCTCTTGGACACCGCTGGGGAAGCATCGTTGAAGTCATTTCTCTCACTGCCGTCATGTCCAAGTCAGAGTCTCCTAAAGAGCCTGAACAGCTGCGGAAGCTCTTCATCGGAGGGTTAAGCTTTGAAACAACCGATGAAAGTCTGAGGAGCCATTTTGAGCAATGGGGAACACTCACGGATGTGTGGTAATGAGAGATCCAAACACGAAACGCTCCCGAGGCTTTGGGTTTGTCACCTACGCCACTGTGGAGGAGGTGGATGCAGCCATGAATGCAAGGCCACATAAAGTGGATGGAAGAGTTGTGGAACCAAAGAGGGCTGTCTCAAGAGAAGATTCTCAAAGACCAGGTGCCCACTTAACTGTGAAAAAGATCTTTGTTGGTGGCATTAAAGAAGACACTGAAGAACATCACCTAAGAGATTATTTTGAGCAGTATGGGAAAATTGAAGTGATTGAAATCATGACCAACCGAGGCAGTGGCAAGAAGAGAGGCTTTGCTTTTGTAACCTTTGACGACCATGACTCTGTGGATAAGATTGTCATTCAGAAATACCATACTGTGAATGGCCATAACTGTGAAGTAAGGAAAGCCCTGTCTAAGCAAGAGATGGCCAGTGCTTCATCCAGCCAAAGAGGTCAAAGTGGTTCTGGAAACTTCGGTGGTGGTCGTGGAGGTGGTTTTGGTGGGAATGACAACTTTGGTCGTGGAGGAAATTTCAGTGGTCGTGGTGGTTTTGGTGGCAGCCGAGGTGGTGGTGGATATGGTGGCAGTGGGAATGGCTATAATGGTTTTGGTAATGATGGAAGCAATTTTGGAGGTGGTGGAAACTACAATGATTTTGGCAGTTACAACAATCAGTCTTCAAATTTTGGACCCATGAAGGGAAGAAATTTTGGAGGCAGAAGTTCTGGCCCCTATGGTGGTGGAGGCCAATATTTTGCCAAACCACGAAACCAAGGTGGCTATGGTGGTTCCTCCAGCAGCAGTAGCTACGGCAGTGGCAGAAGATTTTAATTCCAGGAAACAAAGCTTAGCAGGAGAGGAGAGCCAGAGAAGTTACAGGGAAGCTACAGGTTACAACAGATTTGTGAACTCAGCCAAGCACAGTGGTGGCAGGGCCTAGCTGCTACAAAGAAGACATGTTTTAGACAATACTCATGTGTATGGGCAAAAAAACACAAGGACTGTATTTGTGACTAATTGTATAACAGGTTATTTTAGTTTCTGTTCTGTAAGTGTAAAGCATTCCAACAAAGGGTTTTAATGTAGATTTTTTTTTTTGCACCCATGCTGTTGATTGCTAAATGTAATAGTCTGATCATGACGCTAAATAAATGTGTCTTTAAAAAAAAAAAAAAAAGTTAATGGACTGAATTTCCCAATCAAAAGACATAGACTGGCAGAATGGATTACAACCCAGCAATACCACTGCTAGGTATCTACTCAAAGGACGTAAGGGCAAAGACACAGACGGACATTTGCACACCAGTGTTTATAGCAGCATTATCTACAACTTCAAAGAGATGGAAACAGCCAAAATGTCCATCAACAGACGAGTGGCTAAACAAACTGTGGCGTATACCTACGATGGAATATTATGCAGCTTTAAGACAGACTAAACTTATGAAGTATGTAATAACATGGATGGACCTAGAGAACATTGAGTGAGTCTAGCCAAAAACTAAAGGACAAATACTGTATGGTCCCACTGATGTGAACCGACATTCGAGAATCAGCTTGGAATATATCATTGGTAACAGAGACCAGCAGGAGTTAGAAACAGGGTAAGATAATGGGTAATTGGAGATGAAGGGATACAGACTGTGCAACAGGACTAGATACAAAAACTCAAAAATGGACAGCACAATAATACCTAAGTGTAATGTAACTATGTTGGAACACTGAATGAAGCTGCACCTGAAATATAGTTTTTTTTGTTTGTTAAAAAAAAAAAAAAAAAAACCATGGGACAGGGCGGTGCCACGGTGGTTCAGTGGCAGAATTCTCACCTGCCATGCCAGAAACCGGGTTTGATTCCAGAGCCTGCTCATGCCAGGAATAAAAAAGAAAAATAACAAAATAAATAAACAAAATCCATGGGATGTCCCCATAGAAATCATCACTGGATTCCTCACAAGTGAGAGAGACTTGGTAAGGGAAGTTGGGGGTAGGGAGACGGAGGAGTGAGGACAGAGGCGAGGGGTGGACTCGGAGATCTCCCCTGATCTATTTCAGCTGCTGCTGAGGTGAGATCAGAATCTGAGGGAGAGCTGAGGGAACAGAAGCAGAAGTCCAAGCTGATTTCAAACTCTGGGGAGAAACTGGGTCTAGAGCAGTAGGAGAAAGGGTGGAAGAGGAAGGAAATTGAGGAAGCTGTAGCAAAAAAAGAAAGAGTCCTACATTCCTACGGTCAGGAAACTACGGAAGCCATTTTATGTGAAAAATAAACTGAGGATATAATCTGGAAAAAAAAAAAAAGAGGGCAAGAGAGCTAATGATCTCTCCCATGCTGTAGTCAGAGTTCAGTGGGTTCAAAATAGGCCTGTGCAGTTTGCATTAATCAGAGTTCTCTAGGGAAACAGAACAAACAGGAGATATCTGTCAATATGAGATTTTATAAAAGTATCTCATGCAACTGTGGGGATACAAGAGTCCAAATTCTGTTGGGAAAGCCATGAGCTAGCAACTCCAATGAAGGTCTTCCATGAATTCCCCAGTAGATGGTGACTGGCAGAAGTGGAGAGAGAGATTCTCTCTTGCAACTTCTTTAAAGCCTTCAATGATTAGATTAAACATCCCTCATTGCAGAAGACAATAGCCCTAGCTGACTGCAGATGTAATCAGCCATAGATGCGGTCAACATGCTGATGATTTAAGTCCACGAACTAACCCCACAGCATCAATTACACCAGTGCTTGCTTGACTAGACAACTGGAACCATCACCTGGCTAAGCTGACACATGAGCTTGACCATCTCAGTCTTTATTCATTTCAAAAAACCATATTCAATCCTGTTTCATGCCTACTGAAGTCTAGGGCTATGATTTCCAGCAATTTACTTATACAAACAAAATGATCGATTATGACATTATGGGTACTGGTAAATGCTCTTTGAGGTATATGATGGTGGGCATTGATTTAAAATCTGGTAGCAAATTGCCTTTGAGATCATGTTTCACTTCTATGTTCATGACACGAGATTTTGCTGTCTTGATATCAGAAAGGAATTTCTTCTTAAGTAACTGTAACTGTAACATTCGAGCACTGCTTGTGTGAGGCAAGAAGTGTGAGCTGGCACAGCTCCACTGGGAATCCAATCTGTGTCTGCAATGTATTATAATTCTGTCACCTCAAAAAAAAAAAAAAAAAAAAAAAAGAAACAGGGAACTCCATTCATTGTTGATGGGAATGTGGAATACAGCCACTTCGGAAAACAGTTTGGCAGTTTCTCAGAAAGTTAAGAAATTAACACAAGACCCAGTAATCCCACTTCTAGGTACACACCCAAAAGAACTGAAAGTAGAGACTCAAACGGATATTTGTACATTAATGTAGCAGCCCTATTCACAAAAGGTGGAAACAACCCAATTGTCCACCAACAGATGAATGAATAAAGAAAATATAGGATACAGATACATAAAGAAATACATAGACAATAAGATATAATGGAATATTATTCAATTATAAAGAAGAATGAGGGTCTGAAACCTGCAACAATACAGATGTAAGTAAAATAAATCAGATACAAAAGAACAAATATGGTATGATCTTGTTGATATGAAATAACCAGAATAAGCAAACTGATTCTGATTAAGTCAGAAGTTTAGAATACAGGTACCAGGGGCTGGGGTGAGGGTAGAGAAAGAGGAGTTAATACTTAATTGGTACAGAGTTTCTGTATGGGGTGATAAAAGTTTTGGCAACGAATAGTGGCAATGATAGCAAACTGTGAATATAATTACACTTCTGAATTATATATTTGGATGTGGTTACAAGGGCAAATTTTAGGTTATATCTATACTTCTAGAATATAAATGTAAAAACTGAAAACCACAGGCCTATACAAAGCAAACCGTGAACCCTAATATAAACTAGAGACTATAATTAATAGTATAATTATAATATTGTTTGTCAATCATAACAAAAGTGCCATACTAATTCAAAGTGCTAATAATAAGGAAAACAATGTGAGCTGGGGTATATGGGAACTCGATATTTTCAACAAGATTTTTCTACAAACCTATAACTTCTCTAATAAAAAAAATCAGACAAAGAAATTAACTAAAATTCACTTTGATGGACTGTGGACTTTGGGCATTATACATGATGCCTGCTGAATACAGGTGGCTGAAGGATGCACTGACTGAGAAGTAGATTGGCGAACAAGAGTGTATACACATGATCGAATATCATTGCTACAGAAAGGCATGAAGTTGTGAGGTATACAACACTGCAAATGAACCTTTACGACATTTAGTGAGGCAAAATAAGCCCGAAACAACAGAGCAAAAGAGAGTAAAATATATATATAAATATCTGAGGGCGGGTGCACAGGTAGTTCAGTGGTAGAATGCTCACCTTCCATGAGGGAGACCCGGATTTAATTCCTGGACCATGTACCCCAGAAAAAGAACAACAAGGGGAATTTCAAGGTAAGATGGCAGAGTAGAGAGCTCCAGGATTCAGTCCTTACAGTAAAACAACTATTAAACAAGCAGTAACTATCTGAAACAACTGTTCTCAGGCTCTGGAGGGCTGAACACTGTATAGCATTCAGAGAAGAGTATGAAAAAAGAGGCTGATAAACTACAGCAAAGAACAATGAGTTGTTCTCTGTGCAAAGGGGTTGCCAACACCCAATCCCCAATCTCACAGTGAACCACATTGGTTTCAAGTCCACGGCTAGCTCCCTGGGGACAGAAAGAGATATAAAAATTCTCCTTTCCAACAATGGGGGGCACAGTGGATCACTGACCACAGATTTTCATTAGCAAATTTGGATCCCAGGGTCCCATCTCTGAGCTAATATTTCAATCCACTCTGCCCCAAACATGGCACAGCCCTTATTTACAAACTTGCCCCTCACAGAGACACAGATGGTAGTAATTTTAAGACACAGCACTTTCTCAGGGCTCTAGGAAATGGTTAACTGAGGGGCTGCATTTGCTAGGTAGCCCAGAAATGCACAGATCTGAGGAAACTATAGAAACTTTTGGTACTCTTCCTAATCCCCTCCCCTGGGAACTGAAGACCTAGTCTGCCCACCCTTTGGGGTCTCTTCACCCTGTTCTAGCCAAGAAATAGTGCCTTGGAAAATTCCTCTGCAGGATGACCTTCCTCCCAGAATTTGACCTCTAGGCAAAAGCAAGTAGAGGCAAAGAAAGGAGTGTGAAAAACTATAGAGGCTAAATAAAAACAAACAGCAAACTTTAATAACTAATGTGAAACAGTCTAGTTTAGGAAAATCTGTTTGGACAGTGTTTGTTACTAAAGTAATTCTCATAACACTAACCTGGACAGTGTTTGTTACTAAAGTAATTCTCATAACACTAACCTGCTTTGACTGTATTTAGCAAAAAGTAGTTTTATCGGTAATTTAATAAACTTTTTTTAAAGGATCCTAGCTCCAGATTTCAGAGAGCGTCTTTTAAACTCTCTGATTTAATCAACTTAATTCTGATAGTCTTTTTGTAGACCTAACCCTTACCAAAAGTAATCACAGTTATAGTCACTTGGTTCTTTTAAGATTTTCAGGTACTTGACATAAGAAAAACTCTTCTAAAACAGTCCAGTTGCTTTCTTAAACAGTACTGATTTTACTTAAACATTTTCAAAGCTAACAAAGCATGTCAATTTTAATGCTGACTTTACTTGCATACATAAAGTTTAGTCTGAATTCTCCACAGACCTCTGTAGGGAATTGTTAGGAACATCAAAGGTCAGAATGCAATGCTGCAGGTAACCAATAAGAAAGGAAAGGTTTTTTTCTTTTGTTTTGTTTTCCTCTCTTTGAGAGACTTAAAATGGCTGAAATTGCCCCTAGCAAATGCCACTGATTTCAAGTAATTAAAATGTCACCTACTCCTTTGCATGGAGTCCAACACAAATATGTATAAATATAAAAAAAAATACGTCATACTTCAGCTGCCAACAGGTTTTTAGAACATATTCTACCCTAAATATAATGAAAAGACTTTTTATTACACCATGTCTCAGCATAACAAAGCTCTGTGCCTGACAGAGAGGGAGAAGGAATACCATACTAATTTATTGTTGTTTCACGTCTGTTGTTTCTAATCTACTGGGTTGTCTGAGGATTTGAACATAGGTAGCCAAGCAACGTTACCAGTTAGTAAAGTCATCTTACAAATATTCAATTTTAATAAATTTTCATTCAGAGAATCTATGGATTGTTAGGCTAGTGGAGTATTTCTGACTTGTAAAAAAGAAGTGAAAATTGGTACTTAATAAGAGAAGCAAAATTAGTTTGGACTAAAATAGGTATGTTTTGTTTTGACAATTCTATCCAAATGTCTCCCTATCCAAAGACAAACTCATATTGCTTAAAGATGTTTAAGTTCTTGTGGTAGCCACACCTTGAGGCACAGTATTGTACATAAGTAAATAGCTTGATTCTAAATTAAATCCAGATTAACTACTACACATTATTTTATATCTTTGTTATATTAAAATGTTTAAAAACACTGAAAACAAAACATTTGAAAGTTTGGGAAAAAAAAAAACAGCACAGATCAAAATTCCCAGAGAAGGAACAGAGGAAAGGAAGTTTTCTCCTGAAGGTGAAACAACTGCACAAAGACGATAATTAAAAAAATTCAGAAGAGTGACTGTCTCTTCTGAATCCTCTTAAATGCCTTCTGGTGATTAGTTTAACCATCACTCATTGAAGAAGACACTCCCCTTAGTTGATTACAGATGCAATCGGCTGTGGAAGCAGCCCATGTGATCACGATTTAAGTCCATGAACTGTCCTCATACCAGGCCAGTGCTTACCCGACCAGACATCCAGGCACCAGCTCCTGGCCAAGTTGACACATGAACCTGACCATGACAGCATGGGTTCAGTAAATGCCACTCTTTGAACCAAAAGACTGGCATTTTTTCAGTGCAATTTTATTGAGATATACTCACAGACCATATAAGTATCCAAAGTATATAATCAGTGGCTCACAGAATCATCATACAGTTGTACATTCATTGCCACAATCAATTTTAGAACAACTTCATTACTCTAAAAAATAAATAAAATGAAAACAAAAAAAAAGAATACCCAAAACATCCCATACCCCCCATTATTTATGTATTTATTTTTCTTTATTTTCTTACTCATCTGCCCATATGCTGGATAAAGAGTGTGCCAGTCACAAAGTTTTCACAATCACATGGTCACTTTCTAAAAGCTATATAGTTATACAGTCATCTTCAAGAATCACGGCTACTGGGTTACAGTCCAACAGTTTCAGGTATTTCCATCTAGCTATTCTAATATACTAGAAACTAAAAATGAATATATAATACATAAAAAAAACCCTCCAGGATGATCTCTCAACTCTATTTGAAATCTCTCAGCTACTGAAACTTTATCTTGTTTCATTTCTTTTCCCCCTTTTGGTCAAGAAGCCTTTCTCAATCCCATGATGCCAGGGACAGGTTCATGCCAGGAGTTGTGTCCCATGTAGTGCTGGGGGTGGGTAATGAGTTTATTTGCAAAGTTGGCTTAGAGAAAGAGAGGCCATATCTGGACAAAAGAAGTTCTCTAGAGATGACTATCAGGCATAATTATAAGTAGGCTTAGTCTCCCTTCACAGGAATGCTTCATAAGGGCTTGACTTATTAAGTTTGTAGTTCCTAATGCTTGTGAGAACATCAGGAATTCCTCGGGGGGGGGGGGGGGAGTTAAATATTTCCACATTTTTCCAGAATAGGCATTTTTTAAAAATAGGAGATTCAATAAGACACCTAGTACCTCACACTACTATAGGAATGTATTACTTCTGATCTAAGTAAACTCTAAGAAATGTTTAAATATCTTAAAAATAACAACCAAAATTCATATAAAGCTAATATAATAAGAGGTGAAAATGTAAGAATGGACTTTTCTAAAAAAATTGTAATGTGCATGTGGGGCAAGAATCAGACAAAGAAGAGCTGAAAATTCTAATCAGTTAAACATGGGCTAAAAACAAAAAGTAAAAAATAAAAACGTGGGCTAATCTAAGGATAAGGTATAGAATAAGGCACAATAAGCATCAAAGAAAAGCCTTAACACAAACCCAATCAACAATAAAACCTTAGACAAGGGAGAGAAACCCGAGTAAACTCCTCAAGATAATCAGATGCCTAGACATTAGCAAAAAATTACAAGCCATATTAAGAAACAGGAAGGGGTGGGCCATGGTGGCTTAGCAGGCAGAGTTCTCACCTGCCATGCTGGAGACCCAGGTTCAATTCCCAGTGCCTGCCATGAGAAAAAAAGAAAGAAAAAGAAATAGGAAGATATTATCCAGTCAAGGGAACAATTAAAACTTCAGAAGAGATACTGGATTTGGAAAAACTAATCAAAGATGTCCAAACAAATCTCCTAATTTAAGGAAATGAAGGACAATATGGCTAAAGAGATAAAAGATATCAAACATTTCATCATGGAGCTGTATGCACAACTATGTGATGATACTGTAAGCCAGGGAGTATATACCTCAGATGGTCTCTATGCTTTATGACTATACCATAAAATTGCATTAAAAAAAAAATACGATGTGTGCGCACAAAAGAATGTGAAAACGTAAAAAGAAATATAATAAATTATGTGGATGAAAGGCACAACAGAAGAGATTAAAAATACGTTAGACCTTGACTGTACACTATATATGGACTGTATGTATGTAAAGACTTGTTACCAAAAATATTTTTTAAAAAAATACACTAGAGCAGATGTGAACAGGCAGAAGAAAGAATCAGGAAACTAGGCTAAGATAGGACAACCAAAATCTTACAGACAGAAGAAAAGATAGAGAAAGGAACAGAAAATATTGAGCAATGTCCCAGGGATTTGAATGATAGCGTGAAAGGTACAAATACACACATCATGGGTGTCTCAGAAGGAGAAGAGAAGGGAAAAGGGCCAGAAAGAATATCTGAGGAAATAATGACCAAAAATTTTCGAACTCATATGAAAGACATAAATACACATGTTGAAGGAGCACAACAAACTCCAAATTGAACAAATACGAACAGACCTACTCCAAGACACATAACTAAAAAGAACGTTAAAAGCCAAAGATAAAAAAAAGAATTACGAAAGCAGCAAGAGAAAAGTGATTCATCACATACTAGTGATCTGCAATAAGACTAAGTGCCAATTTCTCATAAGAAACCAAGAAGGCGGGAGGGGAGGGCAGTGTGGTATGATATACCTATGAAAGAGAAAAACTGCCAATAAAAAATTCAGCAAAACCATCCTTCAAAAATGAGAGACAGTGGGTGCAAGTGTAGTTCTGTGGTAAAACTCTCACCTGCCATGTGGGAGACATGGATTAAATTCCTGGCCCCAATTCTCAGTCCATGCACTTCCCAAAAACAAACAAGCAAGCAAAGAAAGAAAGAAAAAACAAACAAAACAAAAATTCAACAAATGGTGCTGTAATAATGGTATACTTACATGGAAAAAGAACGAAATGTGACCCCAAGCATATATATTAAAGAAAAAAAAAAAAAGACAGAGAGAGAAAGAGAGAGTTTACAATATTCATAGATAAACAGAAACTGAGAGAGTTCATTAACAAGAGACCTGCCGCATAAGAAATACTAAAGTAGTGCAGACTGAAAGGAAAAGAGAAGAGAGAGGCTTGGAGGAGAAAGTAGAACTGAAAATTATCTGTAAGGGTAACTAAAAAGAGAGACAAAATAAAACATGATATATAAGAGTCAAAGGATGAAATGGTTGAATTTAAGTACTGTCTTTATAATAATAATACTGAATGTTAATGGATTGAACTCCCCAATCAAAAGACACTATTGGCAGAATCAATTTAAAAATATGATCCATCTATATACTGTTTACGAAAGATGCACCTTAGACTCAAAAATACAAATAGGTTGAAAGTAAAAGGTAGGAAAAAGATATTCCATGCGAATAATAACTAAAAAAGAGTTGAGGTAGCTATACCAATTTCAGACAAAACAGACTTTAAATGGAAAACTGTTCAGAGGGCGGGGTTCGCAGGCCGCGTGGGGCAGGGCCTCAGGGGGGGCGCCTTTCTGCTGAGCTTCTCAGTAACTACTTAGACCACCGACTTCTTAAGGGCAGGAAACTAAATCACTGGGCTCCAAGGGCTGGATTGAGAGCTCCAGAGCAAGAGAACTCTTGAACCTTGCTCATCCCACCACTCACTCCCTCATCACCTAACAGAGTCCAGCTCCTGACAAGTGCTTGATATAAAGACTGAGTATCTCAGAGGTCCAAGGATTCCTCCTAGGTATCTGGGCAGGGTTCTAACCATCAAGAAGGAAGCTCCCGAGTGACTTCCGGCTTAGTAAGATGCGCGGGTCTTGGTTCCTCCTCCAGAACAGCTACTAGGGAGGTGGGAACGATACAGGACAGCTCCTGGAGCCACAACAGAGACCAAGAGGACAGCGTACCCCATTTTGGAATGGTTGACTGGCTGGGAGAACCCGCTCCGGTGAGATCGCCAAGGGGCGCGGGCTTCCACGGGCCGAGGCGGCAGGCGGCCGGAGTCCCTCCCTCCCTCCTTCCCAGGCCAGCTGGGAGAATTGGACAGGCGGTCCCCTCAGGCCGTGGCGGCTGGCACCCCCGCCTCCACGCGCAGCGCCCCGGACCAGCTGGGAGAATTGGATCGGAGATCCCCAAGCCGCGGAGAACGGCGACCGGGGTCCCTTTCAAACACGTGGCTTCCCGGTCCGGCTGGGAACGGTGGTTAGGAACTCCCCCAAGCTACAGAGGCCGGCACCGCGCCACCACGCTTGGTGCCCTGGGCCGGCTGGGAAATTTAGACGGGCGCTCCCCCAAGCCGCGGAGGCCGGCGACCCTCCCCGCATGCAGATCCCCGGGCCGGCAGGGAGATTCGGATTGGCACTCCCCCAAGCCGCTTCGGCTGGTGACCTCGCCCTACAGCGAGAGTTTTCCAAAGTTAAAGGAGCCACAACATATTTTGCTGGTGGGACCCGCAGAAGGATGACCGCCATGAGCGCCACCTACTGGGCAAGATAAGAAAACAGAGCCCAGAGATTTCACAGAAAAATCTTTCAACCTGCCGGGTCTCACACCCAGGGAAATCTGATTAAATGCCCACACGCCAGCAGAAGATAACAGATCACGCTCAGAAAATTGAAGATATGACAAGACAAAGGAACAAACCAATAGTTCAAATGAAATACAGGAGCTAAGACAACTAATGCTGAATATACAAACAGAAATGGAAAACCTCTTCAAAAACAAAATCGATAAATTGAGGGAGGACATGAAGAAGACATGGGCTGAACAAAAAGAAGAAATAGAAAAACTGAAACAACAAATCACAGAACTTATGGGAGTGAAGGACAAAGTAGAAAAGATGGAAAAAACAATGGATACCTACAATGGTAGATTTAAAGACACAGAAGCTAGAATTAGTGAATTGGAGGATGGAACCTCTGAATTCCAAAAAGAAACAGAAACTATAGGGAAAAGAATGGAAAAATTTGAACAGGGGAACAGGGAACTGAACGACAATTTGAACCACACAAATATACGTGTTGTGGGTGTCCCAGAAGGAGAAGAGAAGAGAAAAGGAGGAGAAAAACTAATGGAAGAAATTATCACTGAAAATTTCCCAACTCTTATGAAAGACCTAAAATTACAGATCCAAGAAGTGCAGCGCACCCCAAAGAGATTAGACCCAAATAGGCGTTCTCCAAGACACTTACTAGTTAGAATGTCAGAGGTCAAAGAGAAAGAGAGGATCTTGAAAGCAGCAAGAGAAAAACAATCCATCACATACAAGGGAAACCAAATAAGACTATGTGTAGATTTCTCAGCAGAAACCATGGAAGCTAGAAGACAGTGGGATGATACATTTAAATTACTAAAGGAGAAAAACTGCCAACCAAGACCTTTATATCCAGCAAAATTATCCTTCAAACATGAGGGAGAAATTAAAACATTTTCAGACAAAAAGTCACTGAAAGAATTTCTGACCAACAGACCTGCTCTGCAAGAAATACTAAAGGGGGCACTAGAGTTAGATACGAAAAGACAGAAGAGAGAGGTATGGAGAAGAGTGTAGAAAGAAGGAAAATCAGATATGATATATATAATACTAAAGGGAAAATGGTAGAGGAAAATATTACCCAAAGAGTAATAACACTAAATGTTAATGGACTGAATTCCCCAATCAAAAGACATAGACTGGCAGAATGGATTAAAAAACAGGATCCTTCTATATGCTGTCTACAGGAAACACATCTTAGACCCAAAGATAAACATAGGTTGAAAGTGAAAGGTTGGGAAAAGATATTTCATGCAAATAACAACCAGAAAAGAGCAGGAGTAGCTATACTAACATCCAACAAATTACACTTCAAATGTAAAACAGTTAAAAGAGACAAAGAAGGATACTATCTACTAATAAAAGGAACAATTAAACAAGAAGACATAACAATCATAAATATTTATGCAATGAACCAGAATACCCCCAAATATGTGAGGAATACACTGCAATCACTGAAAAGGGAAACAGACACATCTACCATAATAGTTGGAGACTTCAATTCCCCACTCTCATCAATGGACAGAACATCTAGACAGAGGATCAATAAAGAAATAGAGAATCTGAATATTATTATAAATGAGCTAGACTTAATAGACATTTATAGGACATTACATCCCACAACGGCAGGATACACCTTTTTCTCAAGTGCTCATGGATCATTCTCAAAGATAGACCATATGCTGGGTCACAAAGCAAGTCTTAACAAATTTAAAAAGATTGAAATCATACACAACACTTTCTCGGATCATAAAGGAATGAAGTTGGAAATCAATAATAGGCAGAGTGCCAGAAAATTCACAAATACGTGGAGGCTCAACAACACACTCTATAAACATCGAGTGGGTCAAAGAAGACATTGCAAGAGAAATTATTAAATACCTCAAGGCGAATGAAAACGAAAACACAACATATCAAAACCTATGAGACGCAGCAAAGGCAGTGCAAAGAGGGAAATTTATTGCCCTAAATGCCTATATCAGAAAAGAAGAAAAGGCAAAAATCCAGGAATTAACTGTCCACTTGGAAAAACGGGAGAAACAACAGCAAACTAACCCCAAAGCAAGCAAAAAGAAAGAAATAACAAAGATCAGAGCAGAAATAAATGAAATTGAAAACATGAAAACAATAGAGAAAATCAATAAGACCAGAAATTGGTTCTATGAGAAAATCAATAAGATTGATGGGCCCTTAGCAAGATTGACAAAAAGAAGAAGAGAGAAGATGCAAATAAATAAGATCAGAAATGGAAGAGGAGACATAACTACTGACCTCACAGAAATAAAGGAGGTAATAACAGGATACTATGAACAACTTTACGCTAATAAATACAACAATTAAGATGAAATGGACGGGTTCCTGGAAAGACATGACAACCAACTTTGACTCAAGAAGAAATAGATGACCTCAACAAACCAGTCACAAGTAAAGAAATTGAATCAGTCATTCAAAACCTTCCTAAAAAGAAAAGTCCAGGACCAGACGGCTTCACATGTGAATTTTACCAAACATTCCAGAAACAATTAGTACCAACTCTCCTCAAACTCTTCAAAAAAATCGAAGCGGAGGGAAAGCTACCTAATTCATTCTATGAAGCCAACATCACCCTCATACCAAAACCAGGCAAAGATATTACAAAAAAAGAAAACTACAGACCAATCTCTCTAATGAATATAGATGCAAAAATCCTCAACAAAATTCTAGCAAACCGAATCCAGCAACACATTAAAAGAATTATACATCATGACCAAGTAGGATTCATCCCAGGTATGCAAGGATGGTTCAACATAAGAAAATCAATTAATGTAATACACCATATCAACAAATCAAAGCAAAAAAATCACATGATCATCTCAATTGATGCAGAGAAGGCATTTGACAAGATTCAATATCCTTTCCTGTTGAAAACACTTCAAAAGATAGGAATACAAGGGAACTTCTTTAAAATGATAGAGGGAATATATGAAAAACCCACAGCTAATATCGTCCTCAATGGGGAAAAATTGAAAACTTTCCCCCTAAGATCAGGAACAAGACAAGGATGTCCATTATCACCACTATTATTCAACATTGTGTTGGAGGTTCTAGTCAGAGCAATTAGACAAGAAAAAGAAATACAAGGCATCAAAATTGGAAAGGAAGAAGTAAAACTATCACTGTTTGCAGACAATATGATACTATACGTCGAAAACCCAGAAAAATCCACAACAAAACTATTAGAGCTAATAAATGAGTACAGCAAAGTTGCAGGTTACAAGATCAACATTCAAAACTCTGTAGCATTTCTATACACTAGTAATGAACAAGATGAGGGGGAAATCAAGAAACGAATCCCATTTACAATTGCAACTAAAAGAATAAAATACTCAGGAATAAATTTAACTAAAGAGACAAAAAACCTATACAAAGAAAACTACAAAAAACTGTTAAAAGAAATCACAGAAGACCTAAATAGATGGAAGGGCATACCGTGTTCATGGATTGGAAGACTAAATATAGTTAAGATGTCAATCCTACCTAAATTGATTCACAGATTCAATGCAATACCAATCAAAATCCCAACAACATATTTTTCAGAAACAGAAAAACCAATAAGTAAATTTATCTGGAAGGGCAGGGTGCCCCAAATTGCTAAAAGTATCTTGAGGAAAAAAAATGAAGCTGGAGGTCTCATGGTGCCGGACTTTAAGGCATATTATGAAGCCACAGTGGTCAAAACAGCATGGCATTGGCATAAAGATAGATATATCGACCAATGGAATCGAATAGAGTGCTCAGATATAGACCCTCTCATCTATGGACATTTGATCTTTGATAAGGCAGTCAAGCCAACTCACCTGGGACAGAACAGTCTCTTTAATAAATGGTGCCTAGACAACTGGATATCCATATGCAAAGATTGAGAGAAGACCCGTATCTCACACCCTATACAAAAGCTAACTCAAAATGGATCAAAGATCTAAACATTAGGTCTAAGACCATAAAACAGTTAGAGGAAAATGTAGGGAAATATCTTACGAAACTTACAACTGGAGGCGATTTTATGGACCTTAAACCTAAAGCAAGAGCACTGAAGAAGGAAATAAATAAATGGGAGCTCCTCAAAATTAAACACTTTTGTGCATCAAAGAACTTCATCAAGAAAGTAGAAAGACAGCCTACACAATGGGAGATAATATTTGGAAATGACATATCAGATAAAGGTCTAGTATCCAGAATTTATAAAGAGATTGTTCAACTCAACAACAAAAAGACAGCCAACCCAATTACAAAATGGGAAAAAGACTTGAACAGACACCTACCAGAAGAGGAAATACAAATGGCCAAAAGGCACATGAAGAGATGGCTCAATGTCCCTGGCCATTAGAGAAATGCAAATCAAAACCACAATGAGATATCATCTCACACCCACCAGAATGGCCATTATCAACCAAACAGAAAGTGACAAGTGCTGGAGAGGATGCGGAGAAAGAGGCACACTTATCCACTGTTGGTGGGAATGTCAAATGGTGCAACCACTGTGGAAGGCAGTTTGGCGGTTCCTCAAAAAGCTGAATATAGAATTGCCATACGACCCAGCAATACCATTGCTGGGTATCTACTCAAAGGACTTAAGGGCAAAGACACAAACGGACATTTGCACACCAATGTTTATAGCAGCGTTATTTACAATTGCAAAGAGATGGAAACAGCCAAAATGTCCATCAACAGAAGAGTGGCTAAACAAACTGTGGTATATACATACGATGGAATATTATGCAGCTTTAAGACAGGATAACCTTATGAAGCATGTAATAACATGGATGGACCTAGAGAACATTATGCTGAGTGAGTCTAGCCAAAAACTAAAGGACAAATAATGTATGGTCCCACTGATGTGAACCGACATTCGAGAATAAACTTGGAATATGTCATTGGTAACAGAGTCCAGCAGGAGTTAGAAACAGGGTAAGATAATGGGTAATTGGAGCTGAAGGGATACAGACTGTGCAACAGGACTAGATACAAAAATTCAAAAATGGACAGCACAATAATACCTAATTGTAAAGTAATCATGTTAAAACACTGAATGAAGCTACACCTGAGCTATAGGTTTTTTTTTTGTCTGTTTGTTTTTGTCTTTTTTTTTACTATTATTATTTTTATTTTTTTCTCTATATTAACATTCTATATCTTTTTCTGTTGTTTTGCTAGTTCTTTTCCTAAATCGATGCAAATGTACTAAGAAATGATGATCACGCATCTATGTGATGATGTTAAGAATTACTGATTGCATATGTACAATGGAATGATTTCTAAATGTTGTGTTAATTTATTTTTTTCTTTAATTAATAAAAAAAAAAAGAAGGAAGCTCCCAGGACTTTCAGTGGAGCCTTCAGACACTCGTGTTCCAACTGAAATGCGAAGGCCAATGTTTCTGCCCTAATCCCTAAATCACTTCCTCATACTCCATGTTAGCTTACTTCCCCCTTTTACTGCTTTTTTCGCTGTTTTAAGTGCTCCAAAGGGCACAAAAAATATCCTTAATTTTATCTCCTCCCTCCATGCCCAGCATAGCTTTGAACATCTTGGGGGTGCTACAAATACCTACGAAGGCAGCCTAGCAGCAGTGTGTGGATAACCTGGGTTTGAGCCTCAGCCCTATGGCTACCTAACTGTTGGAAGATTTAGTAAAATAATGCATATGGTGCATGAGGAATGCTGTTGGCACTCAACAGATGCAGGGACCTCCTTTGATAAAGAAAGTTGTTTTGCAGCTACCATTGTCAAGGGTGCTCTGAAATGGATGAAAACACAACTGAAAGTGTACTATCACCTTAGGAAAAACAGAGAAGCTTTCTTTGAGGGGAAATATCCAGTCACGTTGGAATCAAATGAGAAAAAAGTCTGTTGTTTTAATTGGCTGACCATTAAATCCTCTTTTTTTTAGCAAAAAAAAAAAAAACTGTTCAGACAAAGAAAGGCAACTATATATAAATAAAAGGGGCAATCCACCAAAAAGTTAAAATAAATAACCATAAATAATTATGCACCTAACCATGGTGCCCCAAAATACGTGAGACAAACACTGGCAAAACTGAAGGGAGAAATAAACATCTCTACAACAATACTCTGAGACTTCAACACACCACTGCCATCGAAAGACAGAACACCGAGATAGAAAATCAATAAGGAGAGAAAAATATTGAGTAATGATAAATTAACTAGACATGACAGACATATAGAACACACTGCACCCCAAAGCAGCAGGATATACATTATTCTCAACTGTATGCATCATTCTCCAGGGGAGACCACATGCTGGCTCACAAAATAAGTCATGATAAATTTAAAAAGACTGAAATCATATGAAGTACTTTCTCTGACTATAATGGAATCAAGCTGGGACTCAGCAACAGGCAGAGAACTGGAAACCCACAAATTAGTAAGTCAAAGAAGAAATAGCAAGGGAAATCAGTAAATATTTCAAGACAAATGAAAATGAAAACACAACATATCAAAACTTACGGAACACAGCAAAGGTAGCACTGAGAGGGAAATATATAGGACTACATTTTAAAAAGAAGAGCTAAAATCAAAGACTTAACTGCATACCAGGACGACCTAAAAATAGAATAGCAAACTAATCCCAAAGAAAGCAGAAGGAAATAAAGGCTAGAGCAGAAAGCAATAAATTGAGGATCAAAAAAGGAAAAAAAAAGTTGGTTATTCAAAGAGATCAAACGACAAACTCTTAGCTAGAATGACGAAGTGAACATGAAAATAAATCCAGAAATGAGAGGGGTCATTACTACCTACCCCACAAAAATAAAAAGGATAAGAGGTTACTATGAGCAACTGTATGCCAACAAATTTGACATTCTAGATGAAATGGACAGATTCCTATCTATACTGACTCTAGAAGAAATAGAAGACTTCAACGGACCAAATACAAGTAAAGACATTTAAAGTCATCAAAAACCTCCCAACAGAAAAAAGTCCAGGACTATTTGGCTTCATAGGTGAATTCTACCAATCATTCCAAGAAGAACTAACACCAACAGGTGGGGGAATTAGAAAAGCTATATGGATTCTTTGTGGAAGGAAAGGAAATGTCTTCAGATAGAGTAGGGTGGTACACTTAGGCTGGATTGTATGATGTGTGAATAAAACTATTTATAAATGAACAGAGAGAAACAAGTGCTAGAGAAAACGTGGAGAAAGAGATGTACTTATTCACTGCCAGCAGGGAAATGAGAGTTGCACCCCTTGGAGGATAGTATGGTGGTTACATAGGAGGGTAAGTGTGGGTTTGCAATATGATCCTGCTCTCCACTGCTCAGTATACGCCTGGAGGAGCTGAGTGTGGGGACACAAATAGACATTTGCACACTGGTATCTCTGGCAGAGGTGTTCATAATCCACAATGAATGAAGGTAGCCTAAGAGTACAACAACTGAGGAATGGAAGGGGGAACTATGGTGTACACATACAACAAACTACTGAGGGGCCACAAGAAGGAATGCAGTTGTGAGACATGCAACTAGATGAATAAACCTTAAGAGCTCTATAGTGAATGAAACGTCAGGAAAAAAAAAAGACAAATATTATCATGCATCAATCATATGGACTAACTATAATATAAAAATTTGTGAACTAAAGTTGAGAGGATGGGATATTAAGTTGGGGCATATTGCAAAGGGTCCTAGATTATAAACTCTTACAACAGTCATAAATATTCAGGAGGTATAACAATCTGAAATTCTCAGATACTGAGCTATGTATATATAACGTGGTCTTTTACAGAAATTTCAGATATTTAGGTGATACCTGAGATTCAGAGTTAGAGCTCTGAAGCTATGAAAGTCAACAGTACCCCATATAGGAACTGTTTAAAAATTTGAAAAAGTGATCAGCCATCAAACAGAGACATGAATGAAGTTGATCTGAATAGGAGTAAGATATATGAGAAGACTGAGTTAAGGATGATATCATCCATATTTTAGAACTTCAACTTCTATGTGAGACCAAAGGGAGAGATGTTTATTTGGTGCAAAACTTATATTTTGGGTAGTACATTTCCTAATTTAACTTGTATGGTCAGTTTAGTTGAACACCATAAGTACAGGGAATCATGAACTAGGCATGAGATTCTGTTAGTGTGATGCCCCAATTAATCCCAGAGTGATTTGAACAAAGAACAAAGAAGTATTTGCAAAATGTCCTTGGCGGAATGGCAAGAAAGGGGGAAAAGTCAACTTTCCCATTTGGAGAATTTCTGATATTCTTCCAAGCAGTGGGGACAACAAAGCAATAGGCCAAGCCCTCAATCTTGAGGTCTGTTCATATGAAACTTATCCCTGCAAAGGATAGGCTAAGCCTACTTAAAATTAGACTGAAGAGTCACTCACCCCCAGAGAACCTCTTATGGGACTTAGATGAGGCCTCTCTCTCTCAGTCAACACGACAAGCAAAATCACAGCCTTCCCCATCTCTACATGGGACATGACTCCCAGAGCTGTAAATCCTCCTGGCAACATGGAACTGAAATCCTAGAATGAGCTGGGACTCAGCATCAAGGGACTGAGAAAACCTTCTTGATCGAAAGAGGGAAGAGCAAAATGATACAAAATAAAATGTCGGTGGCTGACAGATTTCAGAGTCAAGAGGTTATCCTGGAGGTTATTCTTACACCTTATACATATATCACCTTTTAAGTCCAAAATGGATTAGAGAGGCTAGAGGGGAGTGCCTGAAACTGTAGAGCTGTGTTCCAGTAGCCATGTTTCTTGAAGATGATTGTATAATGATACAGATTTTGCAATGTGACTGTGTGATTGTGAAAACCTTGTGTCTGATGGCTCCTTTTATCTAGGGTATGGACAACTGAGTAAAACATATGGATTAAAAATAAACAAATATAATAGAGGGAACAAATGTTAAAATAAATCTAATAGATTGAAATGCAGGTGATTAATGAAATGGAAGGGTAAGGGGTATGGTACATGTGGTGGTTAAATTCAGTTGTCAACTTGGCCAGGTGAAGGAACCTGGTTCTGATGCTGTGGACATGAGACAATGGTACGTGAACCTCATCTGTTGCTGATTACATCTAGAGTTGGCTAGGAGGCAGGCCTGCTGCAATGGATGACATTTGACTTAATTGGCTGGTGCTTAAATGAGAGAGCTCAATGTAGCACAGCCCAAGCAGCTCAGCACACCTTATCTCAGCATTCGCAGCCCAGCCCAGCCCAGCCCAGGCCTTTGGAGATGCAGAAAGGAATCACCCTGGGGAAAGTTGTTGGAACCCAGAGGTCTGGAGAGAAGGCCAGCAGAGATCACCCTGAGCCTTCCCACCTAAGAAAGAACCTCAGATGAAAGTTAGCTGCCTTTCCTCAGAAGAACTAATGAAATAAATCCCCTTTTATTAAAAGCCAATCCATCTCTGGTGTGTTGCATCCCGGCAGCTAGCAAACTAGAACAGTATGTCTGAATTTTTGTGTGTTTTCTTTTTATTTCTTTTTCTGGAGTGATACAAAAGTTCTAAGAAATGATCATGGTGAATATATAACTATGTGATGATACTGTGAGTTACTGATTACATATCAAGAACGGAATGATCATATGGTAAGAATGCTTGTTTGTATGTTGCTATATTTAAGAAATAAAAAAATAAAATAAATAATGGGGGAACAAATGTTAAAAAAAATAATAGACGGATATATGGGGAAAAATTCACCTGTTGCACACTATGGACTATGGTTAGCAGTAATATTTTAATATTCTTTCATTAAGAGTTAACACTCCCGGTGCCTGCCAAGGTAAAAAAACAAACAAGCAAGCAAACAAAAACAGCTAACAAATGTACCACACCAATACTATGGGTTAATGGATGGGGGGGGATAATGGGTAGGGGAGGTTTAGGATTTTATTTACTTTCTGGAGTAATGAAAAATTGATCATGGGGATGTATGCACAACTATGTAATGATACTGTGAGCCAGCGATCGTATACTTCAGATAGTCTGTACGGTGTGTGCATGCACCTCAATAAAACTGTATTAAAAAAAAGCCAAACAGATTGTGTTGCAGGTGACGGTGGGAAATGTTCAGTGGAAATGGTAGCTGGCTACATCATCTAAAAAGAAGGAAAGCCATGAAGATAGACAATATGGCGAGACAACTAAACAGAAAATAATTCTATCTGGTTTAGCATAAAAATCATAGATGAATGTTTTCTGTAAAGAATTTTATTAGCATAGTATCATGCACTGGGATCCTCCATGTTATTTCTAGGAAAAACTGAAGGAATTAATCAGGAAAATCCCTGCAATTTCAGTTCATAATAAAAACTTTTGGAAAACAAAGCCAAAAATAAAAAACAATAATAAGGACAGTATTATCCTGATAACAAAAATAAACACAACTTAAGAAAACTACAGCAATATCCTTTATGAAGAAAATAAAAAACATGTAACAAAATGCTAGCAAACGAAATCTGGCAATATATAAATATTATACACCATGACCATGTGGTATTTTTCCAGGAATGCAACATTGGCTCAACAGATGAAAATTAATGTAACACACCATATTAATAGAATAAAGGACAAAAATCAAACAACCATCTTGATACATGAAGAAAAAAATTTGGAAAACTTGACATCTTTCATGACAAAAAATACTCAACAAACTTGAATAGGAAGGACCCTCCTCAATCTGATACACATAAACAAAAAACTCATAGATAAAATCATACCTAAAGGTTAATTACTGAATGTTTTCCCCCTTAAGGTCAGGAATAATAAAAGGACATCCACTCTCACCACTTCTGCTCAATACTGTATTAGAAGTCCTAGCCAGGGTAATTAGGCATGAATAAGAAATAAAAGGGGGCGGGCCGCGGTGGCTCAGCGGGCAAAGTGCTTGCCTGCTATGCCGGAGGACCTCGGTTCGATTCCCGGCCCCAGCCCATGTAACAAAAACGGAGAAACAGAATACAATAAAACAAGAAAATGTTTAAAAATGTTTCCCTTTCTTCCTTCCTTCCTTCCTTCTATCCTTCCTTCCTTCTCTCTGTCTTTCCTTTAAAAAAAAAAAAAAAAAAAAAAAAAAAAAAAAAAAGAAATAAAAGGCATATATTTGGATTAGAACAGAAGTAAAACAATCTCCATTTGCAGATAACATGGTCTTGTATTTAGAAAAGACTAAGGAATTCACAAAAAAATGTATTAGAATAAAGAAGTTTAGCAAAACTACAGATTCCACTAGTGATCAATTAAAGGGAGTGGTAAGGGGTATAGGAAAAAAAAATAGGGGGAACAAAGATTAAAATATATTGGGTAAATGGAATACTAGTAGTCAATGAGAGGAAGGGGAAAGGGTTATGGTATGTATGAGTTTCTTCTTTTTTCTTTTTCTGGAGTAATGTAAATGTTCTAAGAAATGATCATGGTAATGAATATACAACTATGTGACGATATTGTGAGCCACTGATTATATACCAAGTATGGAATGTTCATATGTTAAGAATGCTGCATTTGTATGTTTTGTCAATAAAAATATTTTTTAAAAAAACCTCTTTCAAAATAGCATTATATTAGTTGGAGCAATATTCCATCATGAAGACATGCCATGCTTTATTTAATTATTTACCTATTGCCTGATATTTACATAGTTGTTAACACTATAATCTATTATAAAAGCTGCAAAAATCATCCTTGTCCTGAAAAAACACAAAACAAAACAACTGCAGATTCTAAGATCAATACACAAAAATCAATTGTATTATTATACACTAGCAATGAAAAATCTGAAATTGAAATTATAAAAACAATTCTGTTTATACTAGCATCAAAAAAATAAAATAGCTAAGAGTAAATGTTTAAAAAGGAGTCCAGGGCAGGCCACAGTGGCTCAACAGGCAGAGTTCTTGCCTACCATGCCAGAGACAGGGTTCATTTCCTAGAGCCTACCCATGCAAAAAAAAAAAAAAAAAAAAAAAGAAGCCAAATATTTGCACATCGATGTACAGAGTGGCTCTATTCAAAAGATGGAGACAATCCAAATGACCATCAACAGAGAAGTGGATAAACAAAATGTGGTATATACATATGATGGAATATTATGCAGCAATAAGTCAAAATGAGGTCCTGAAGCATAGGACTACATGGATGAACCCTGAGAACATAATGTTGAGTAAAATATGTCAGACACAACAGGATTCCACTATTGTGGAATGATTCCACTATTGTGACTCTGGTAAAGACCAATGAGAACTGTCTAGATTTGACAGTGCTGCTGACTGAACAACCAAGTGAAGATACTGTAGGATATGGTTTGTTTATTTTGCACATTATCCATGATGCCTGGTGGATGGAAGGAGCCAAAGAGTGGGGAATGAGAAGCAGAATGGTAAACTATGATACATTTATATGACACAATATGATATCGCTACAAAAAGGAAGGATATTGAGAGGCATGCAATGAACTGAATGAACCTTCGGGATGGTGTGTTGGGGAAAATAAGCCAGAAATGAAAGAACATGCTAAGGCCTCATTCAGAAAATACTCCTAGGAAAGGTGGCATACAGATTGTAACACCTTGTAACAGTCACACTTGGACTCTAGTTGTAAATATATTTCTGGATGCTGAGACGCTGAGCTGTGTATATATCAGTTGGCATTTCCCTGCTGAGCTGTGTATATATCAGCTGGTATTTCACCAGGCCACTTGGGGCCCAGAGCTGGAGTGCTGCAGCCCTGAAGGTTAGCATGGCGAGGCCTGATAGTTGCTTCCAGGAAGCTTCTTTGTTGCCAAAATGTGGTGTCTCTCTCTCTCTCCAGGCCCCTCTGCAAGGAAGATCATTGCTCTCCCCCTCAGTGTGGGACATGAGAATTCAGGGGTGAAGGTCTCCTTGACGGCATGGGGCATGATTCACGGGGACAAGTCTGGTCCTGGCACCTTGGGATCGACAACGCCTTCTAGACCAAGGGGAGGAAAGCAGGTGTACTAAAATAAGGCATCAGTGACCAAGAGAGATCAAGTGGAGTCAAAAGGCTATTCTGGAAGCCACTCTTATGTAAGCTGCAGTTAGATAGTTAGATAGTGCTGGTTGCCACAGTTTGCTAAACCCCAAACATCATCATCACTCCTGTCAACTCTTGAGGACATCTAGGGCTCAAGCTGAGACTCTATAAAGGTTTCAAGCACTAAGTTTGATTTTCTGCAACCTATAATTCCCAGAGAGTACCTAAATCAGACAAATCCTAAATTCCAGAGGGACCAGCCTCTCCAAGATTATCAATTAATTACATCCCCCTATCTTTTAGTGTCAACACCTCTTCTCAACATAAAAAGGTCAGAATGGGCATTGTCCAAAGACCCTTATGGATTGGGAGAAGGAGCAAAGGAGAAGGAGGAAGTAAAAAGGAGAGAACAGGATTTGGGACACAACTATGACTGCTGAATCACTGTGCTGATATTCCTTCTAGCCTCAGGTGTTTGGAAGTGGCAGGAAGGAAAATCCTGAGATGGTGGGATGGTAGACAGTAACAAATTCTGATATCTATTCTATAACTACTTGTAGAAATGTACTTTCAAAATTCTGTTTTCTTCCTTTGCTTTGTGTTTTACAATTTACAAGCTAAAAAAAAAAAAAAACTCCAAGACTTGTACACTGAATACTACAAAACACTTTTGAAAGATATTAAGGAAGACTTAAATAAATGGAAGATATCGAATATTCATGGACCAGAAGGCCTAACACTAACATGGTAATATACTTTAAACTTACCTACAGAATATTAAAATATTGAACAGAGTATCAAAATCCCAGCTGCCTTTTTTACAGCTTAAATTGACAGAGTGCTCCTAAGACTCACAGGCAAGTGCAAGGTATCCAGAAAAGCCAAAACAATTTTGAAAATGAAAACCAAATTTGAAAGATTCACACTAGCCCCATTTCAAAACTTACTATAAAGCTGCAGTAATCAAGACTGTGTGGTCCTGGCATGGAAATAATTACATACATCAACAGAATAAAACTGAGTTCAGAAATAAACAACTATTCAGTTCAACTGATTTTCGACAAGGGTGCCTACACAGTTCAGGGGAAACAGCAGCCTCTTCAACGAATGAAGCTAGGATAACTCCATATCTACGTGCAAAAAAATGGAGCAGTCATGGGGCCAAGATGGAGGCTTAGAGAGGTATAGGATTTAGTTGGTCCTCCAGAGTAGTTAGTAAATAGCCATAAACAGTGCAGAACAACTGCTGGGGCCATGTCAGTGACCAGACACACAGCATATCCCAGTCTAGACAAGCTAGACTGGCTACAAACCCACCCAGAACCGGGAGTTCCCCAAGCCACTGTGGCCATACCCCTCCCACACAGGCTGTTTCTCAGACGGGATAAGAAAAAGACCTTACCAGGAACAGGGACTGAGCACAACCAAGCTCCAAATTGTGCAATTAATTAACAAATTCTGACTCCTGAAAATAAACCCCCAGCTCAGTTGGACCTCAAGTAAAAGCAGAGGTTGCAGGTTTGTGCCCGGTAACTGAGGGGGCAGGGCTGATGGAAAAAGGAAAAAAAAATAGAGGTTTTTTGGATCAGACAGCACATAATACTTGAAAGGGTCCCTGAAAGAAAGGAGGGGGCACATGGGACCTGGAGATTCACAGAGCCACATACCAACTTAAGCTCTTGATTGGCAAACTCAAGGAATGGGGACCCTGCTCGGAAAAAGCTTTCTTTTTCTTTTTTGTGGCTGTATTTCTACGCCTTGTCTACTCTTTCGATACAGCTACAGGGCTTCTCAGGATCCAACTGCCTCAGGCATAGGCAGAATTAAGCTTGTTTGAGTGTTTGTCTGGAGACTATGCATTCCCCAGGAGAGGGGTGGGGCCCAGCTCAGGTGGATTTCCTCCCTCAAGGAATTCTGACCTCAGGGTCTCAAAAAGTGAAGCTATTAAAGCCAGCCTACAACCTCTTCTCTGTCTCAACCACACCCCCAGCAGCAAGAGCCTGCATAAGTTAAAGGTACCCTATCAGTTTACGCTAGCGGGAACTGCAGGCAGAAAAGCATCACATACTGGGCAGGATAGGAAAAACGCAGAGTCCAGAGACTTCACAGCAAAGCCTTTCAACCTGCTGGGTGACACCCTCAAAGAAAATTAACACAGGTGACTCTTACCTCCTGAGAGGAGGCCATTTTGGTCTGGGAAAATCTGACTAGGGTCTATAATACCGAAGTAGACCCTACTAAGGGGTTAAAAAAATGGCACCATGCAGGCAGGGCAAGAAACAAGAAAACAAGAACTGAAAAGTGCTGATCTGTTAAACAAAACCTAATCTAGAGGTCTTGAATAACCTGAACTGAATGTCAAAGAACAGATAGATAACAAAGTCATACAGCAAGAAATCCTAGATAAAAAAAAAGTGAAAACAATCTCCAGAATAAACTAATTAAGGCAATTAAATGCGTAGAAGCCAGAAAAAATAACAAATCATACCAGGAAAATTGAAGATATGGCCCAGTCAAAAGAATAAACCAATAATTCAAATGAGATACAAGAGCTGAAACAATTGAGAATGTTCAAAAACACATGGAAAACCTCATCAAAAACTGAATCAGTGAAGTGAGGGAAGATATAAAGAAGGCAAAGAATGAACGAAAAGAAGAAAGAGAAAGTCTGAAAAAAATCACAGAACTTATGGGAATGAAAGGCACAGTACAGGAGATGGAAAAAAAACAATGGAAACCCACAATGTTAGATTTCAAGAGGCAGAAGATAGGATGAGTGAACTGGAGGATGGGACATCTGAAATCCAACAAGCAAAACAAAACACAGGGAAAAGAAAAGAAAAATAAGAGCAGGGACTCAGGGAATTGAATGTCAACACTAAGTGAATGAATATACACATTGTGTGTGTTTCAGAAGGAGAAGAGAAGGGAAAAAGAGGAGAAAAACTAATGGAGGAAATTATCTCATTGAACATTTCCCAACTTTTATGAAAGACTTAAAATTAGAGATCCAATAAGTGCAATGTACCCCAAACAGAACAGACCCAAACAGACATACTCTAAGACACTTGTTAATCAGAATGTCAGATGGCAAAGAGAAAGAGAGAAACTTGAAAGCAGCAAGAGAAAAGCAACCCATCACATACAAGGGAAGCTGAATAAGACTATGCATAGATTGTTCAGGAGAAACCAAAGAGGGGAGAAGACAGTGGGATGTTATATTTAAGTTACTAAAGGAGAAAAACTGCCAATCAAGAATTCTATATCCAGCAAAACTGTCCTTCAAAAACAAGGGGGAAATTAAAACATTTTCAGACAAAAAAATCACTGAGAGAATTTCCAACCAAGAGACCAGCTCTGCAAGAAATACTAAAAATAGCACTAGAGACAGACAGAAGGAGAGAGAGGCGTGGAGAAGAGTTTAGAAATGAAGATTATCAGTAAAAGTAAAAAAAGAAAAATTAGATATGACATATAAAATCTAAAAGGCAAAATGGTAGAAGAAATTACTGCCCATACAGTAATAACACTAAATGTTAATGGATTAAACTCCCCAACTAAAGACCCAGACTGGCAGAATGTATTAAAAAACAGGACCCATCTATATGCTATCTATAGGAGACGCACCTTAGACCAAAGGATAAATATAGGTTGAAAGTGAAAGGTTGGGAAAAGATATTTCATGCAAATAATGATATTTCATGCAAATAACAATCAGAAAAGAGCAGGAGTAGCTATATTAACATACAACAAAATAGATTTCAAATGTAAAACGGTTAAAAGAGACAAAGAAGGACAATAAGTATTAATAAAAGGCACAATTCAACAATAAGACATAATAATCATAAATATTTATGCACCAAGCCAGAATGCTCCAAAATACATGAGGCAAACAATGAAAAGAGAAACAGACACATCTACCATAATAGTTGGAGACTTCAAATCCCCACTTTCATCAATGGACAGAACATCTAGACAGAAGAACAATAAAGAAACAGAGAATTTGAATAATACAATAAATGAGCTAGACTTAACAGACATTTATAGAACATTACATCCCATAACAGCAGGATACACCTTTTCCTCAAGTGCTTATGGATCATTCTCAAGGTTAGATCACATGCTAGATCACAAAGCAAGTCTCGATAAATTTAAAATGTTTGAAATCATTCAAAACACTTTCTCAGATCATAAAGAAATGAAGTTGGAAATCAATAATAGGCAGAGGGCCAGAAAATTCACAAATATATGGAGGCTCAATGACATACCCTTAAACATTGAGTGGGTCAAGGAAGAAGCTACAAGAGAAATCAGTAAATATCTCAAGGCAAGTGAAAATGAAAACACGACATATCAAAATTTATGGGATGCAGCAAAGGTAGTGTTAAGAGAAGAATTTATTGCTCTAAATGCCTATATCAAAAAAGAAGAAAAATCGAGGAATTAACTGTCCACTTAGAAGAACTAGAGAAAGAACAGCAAACTAACCCCACAGCAAGCAAAAGGAAAGAGATAATGAAGATTAGAGCAGAAATAAATGAAACTGAGAACATGAAAACAATCGAGAAAATCAACAAAACCAGAAATTGGTTCTATGAGAAAATCAATAAGACTGACGGATCCTTAGCGAGGTTGACAAAAAGAAGAGAGAGGATGCAAATAAATAAAATCAGAAATGGAAGAGAAGACATAACCACTGACCTTGCAGAAATAAAGGAAATAATGAGGATACTATGAACAAATTCATGCTAATAAACCTCACAATAGAGATGAATTGGACAACTTCCTAGAAAGGCATGAACAACAGCATTGACTCTAGAAGCTACAGATGACCGCAACAAACCAATCACAAGAAATTGAATCCATCATTAAGAAGCTCACGAAAAAGAAAAGTCCAGGACCAGGTGGCTTCACATGTAGATTCTACTAAACATTCAAGAAAGAATTAGTACCAATCCTGCTCAAACTCTCCAAAACAACTGAAGAGGAGGGAAGGCTACCGAACTCATTCTATGAAGCCAACATTATCCTCATACCAAAAGCCAGATAAAGATGTTACAAGAAAAGAAAACTATACACCAATTTCTCTAATGAATACAGATGCAAAAATCTTCAACAAAATTCTTGCAAATCGAATCCAGCAGCACATTAAAAGAATTATACACCATGACCAAGTAGGACTCATTCCAGGTATGCAAGAATGGTTCAACATAAGAAAATCAATTAAGCTACTACACCATATCAACAAATCAAAGCAGAAAAACCACACGGTCATCTCGACTGATGCAGAAAAGGCATTTGACCAAATTCAACATCCTTTCTTGTTGAAAACACTTCAAAGGATAGAAATAGAAGAGAACTTCCTCAAAATGATAAAGGGAATATATGAAAAACCCACAACTAACATCATTCCCAATGGGGAAAAACTGAAAACCCTCCCCCTAAGATGAGGAACAAACCAAGGATGTCCACTATCACCATTCTTAGTCAACACTGTGTTGGAAGTTCTAGCCAGAGCAATAAGAAAATAAGAAAAAGAAATACAAGGCATCAAAATTGGAAAGGAAGAAGTAAAACTCTCAGTTTGCAGATGATATGACACTATATGTCAAAAACCCCGAAAAATCCACAGCAAAACTACTAGAGCTAATAAAAGAGTACAGTAAAGTGGCAGGTTACAAGATCAACACTCAAATACCTGCAGTGTTTCTATACACTAGTAATGAACAATCTGAGGAGGAAATCAAGAAAAAAATTCCATTTGCAATTGTAATCAAAAGAATAAAATGTTTAGGAATAAATTTATCTAAAGATACAAAAGACCTATACAAGAAAACTACAAGAAATTGCTAAAAGAAATCACAGAAGACCTAAATAAATGGAAGGACATACCATGTTCATGGACTGGAAGACTAAATATAGTTAAGATGTCAATTCTACCTAAAATGATTTACAGATTCAATGCAATACCAATTAAAATTCCAAAAACTTCCTTTTCAGAAATAGAAAAACCAATAACCAAATTTATCTGGAAGGGCAGGGTGTCCCAAATAGCTAGAAATATCCTGAGAAAGAAAAATGGAGTCGGAGGTCTCATGCAACCTGACTTTAAGGCGTATTACAAAGCGACAGTGGTCAAAACAACATGGTACTGGCATAAAGATAGATATACTGACCAATGGAATAGAATGGAGTGTTCAGATATAGGCCCTCTCATCTATGGACAATCTTTGATAAGGCAGTCAAGCCAACTCACCTGGGACAGAACAATCTCTTCAATAAATGGTGCCTAGAGAACTGGATTTCCACATGCAAAAGAATGAAAAAGGATCCTATCTCACACCCTATAGAAAAATTAACTCAAAAGGATCAAAGACCTAAACATTAGATCTAACACCATAAAACATTTAGAAGAAAATGTAGGAAATATTTTATAAATCTTATAATAGGAGGTGGTTTCCTAGAACTTACACTCAAAGCACGAGCATCAAAGAAAGAAAGAAATGGGAACCCCGCAAAATTAAACACTTTTGCACATCAAATAACTTCATCAAGAAAGTGAAAAGACAGCCTACACAATAGGAGACAATATTTGGAAACGGTAGTCAGAAAAAAGTCTAATGTCCAGAATATATAAAGAGATTGTTCAACTCAACAACAAAAGGCAGACAACCCAATTACAAAATGGACAAAAGACGTGAACAGACACTTCTCAGAAGAGGAAATATAAATGGCAAAAGGCACATGAAAAAATGCTCAACTTCCCTGGCTATTAGGGAAATGCAAATAAAAGCCACAATGAGATGCCATCTCACACCCACCAGAATGGCCATTATCAATAAAACAGAAAACGACAAGTGCTGGAAAGGATGGGGAGAAAGAGGTATACTCATCCACTGTTGACGGGAATGCCAAATGGTACAACCGCTGTGGAAGGTAGTTTAGCGGTTCCTCAGGAAGCTAAATATAGAATTGTCATATGACCCGGCAACACATTGCTAGGTATCTACTCAGAGGACATGAGGGCAAGGACACAAACGGACCTTTGCACACCAATGTTTATAGCAGCATTATTTACAACTGCCAAGAGATGCAAACAGCCAAAATGTTCATCAACAGAAGAGTGGCAAAACAAGCTGTGGTATATACATATGATGGACTATTAGGCAGCTGTAAGACAGAATAAAGTTATGAAGTATGTAACAACATGGATGGACCTTAAAGACATTAATGCTGAGTGATATCAGCCAGAAACAAAAGGACAAATACTCTATGGTCTCACCGATATGAACTGACATTAGTGAATGAACTTGGAGAATTTCACTTGGTAACAGAGACCATCAGGTGATAGAAACAGGGTAGATACTGGGTAATTGGAGCTGAAGGGATACAGATTGTACAACAGGACAGACTGTAAAAATTCAGAAATAGATAGCACAATACTACCTAACTGTAATACAATAATGTTAGAATACTTGAATGAAGCTGAATGTGAGAATGATAGAGGGAGGAGGCCTGGGGCACAAATTAAACCAGAAGATTAGATAGATAAAGACTGAGATGGTATAATCTAGGAATGGCTCCAGTGTATAATGACAGTGAAAAAATGTACAAATTAAAAAATGTTTTTGCATGAGGAAGAACAAAGGAACGTCAATACTGCAGGGTGATGAAAATAGATGGTAATTAATATTTTAAAACTTTAACTTATGCGTGAGACTAAAGCAAAAAATGTTTATTTGGTACAAAGTTTATATTTTGACTAGTTAATTTCCTAATATAACTAATGTAAAAAGCGTAATTATATAACTTATGTGGAAAGCTGAACTGAATACCACAAATACATAGAACCGTGAGTAGGGCATGAGATTTTGTAGGTTTGTCCAAAGTGATACCAGGGTGATTTGAACAGTGAATAAAAAAAGTATTTGCAAAGTCCCCTTGGGGGAATGGCAAGAAAGGGGGGAAATTCAACCTCCCCAAGTAGAGAAGTCCTGATATTTTCACAAGCAGTGAGGACAACCAAAGCAATAGGCTGAGCCCCCAATCTTGGGGTTTCTTCATATAAAACTTATCTCCGCAAAAGATAGGCTAAGCCTACTTAAAATTAGGCCTAAGAGTCATCCCCAAGAGAACCTCTTCTGTTGCTCAGATGTGGCCTCACTCTCTCTCAGTGAACACGACAAACAAACTCACAGCCATCCCCCTCTCTATGTGGGACATAACTCCCAGGGGTGTGGACCTTCCTGGCAACGTAGGACAGAAATGCTAGAATCAGCTGGGAATCAGCATCAAGGGATTGAGAAAACCTTCTCATCCAAAACAGGGAAGAGCAAAACGAGACAAAGTGTCAGTGTCTGAGAGATTCCAGAGTTGAGGGGTTATCCCAGAGGTTAGTCTTACACATTAAATAGACACCACCTGTTCAGTTAAAGTGTAATGGAGAGGCTGGAGGGAACTGACTGAAAATGTAGAGCTGTGCTCCAGTAGCCGTTTCTTGAAGATGGTTATATAATGATACAGCTTTCGCAATATGACTGTGTGGTTGTGAAAACCCTGTGTCTGATGCTGCTTTTATCTACCTTATCAACAGACAAGTAAAACATATGGATTAAAAACAAATAAATAGGGGGAACAAACGTTAAATATAGTAGATTGAAACGCTAGTGATCAATGAAAGGAAGGGGTATGGTATACATGAATGTTTTTGTTTTCTTTTTATTTCTTTTTCTGAACTGATGCAAACATTCATCATGTTGATGAATATACAACTACGTGATGATATTGTGTGTTATTGATTATATATCAAGAATGGAATGATCACATGGTAACAATGTTTGTGTTTGTATGTTGTTATGTTTAATAATTAAGTTAGTTAAATTTTAAAAAATGAAGCAGGATCCCCACCTCACAACACATAGATAAATTAATTCAAAATGGATCAAGAACCAAAATGTAAGAGATAAAATTTTTAGAAGGAAATATAGAAGCAAATCTTTATAACCTTAGACTAGGCAGTATTTTCTTAGATGTTACACCCAAAGCACAAGAAACAAGAAAACAAATAAAACAGACTTCTTCAAATTAAAAAATTTGTGGCTTCATCATTAAGAAAGTGAAGAAAACAACAAACAGAACAGGAGAAAACTATACATATGATAAGGGACTTGTATCCAGAATATATGAGTCCTTCAACCCAACAATAAAGAGATAGTAATAATTATTGTCCAAATTGTAGAGAAACTGGAACTCTCACAGATGGCTGTATAGAACTATAAAATGATAGAACCACTGTGCAGAACAGTCTAGCAGTCCTTCAAAATGTTAAATATTGAGGTAACATAACTCAGCAATTCCACTCCTAGGTACATACTCAAAAAAAAGAACATATGTTCACACAAAAAAATGTATACAAATGTTCACAGTAATACTATTCGTAAAACAGGTTAGTGGAAACTAACCAAATGTCTGTCAACTGATTAAAGGATAAACAAAATGTGGGATGTGTGTACACGTACATTTGTTTATCATATATGTATATTTATACATATATAAACTTATGCATATATAAATAAAATGGAATACTGTTTGACAATAAAATGGAACAAAGTACTGATATATGCTACAACATGAATGAATCTTTAAAACGTTATGCTACATGAAAAAAGCCAGGCACCGAAGGCCACATATTCTATGACTGCATTGATATGAAATGTCCAGTATAGGCAAACCCAGAAACAGAAAGTAGGTAAATAGTTGCCAGAAATTAGGCGAGAGGGGAATAGGAAGTGGCTAATGGGTATGGGGTTTCTTTGTGGGAGTGATGATAATGTTCTGGAATTAGACTAGCTAATGCTGCCCAATTTTGTAAATACACTAAAAACCACCGAAATGTATATTTTAAAAGGGTGAATTTTATTATACATGAATTACATCTCAATTTTTTAAATGTTTTCCGAAATTAAATTTAAAATACATGCTTTCTAAGGTATTAGTAGTACCCCATGTGCTTTAGTTTCCTAGGCTGCTCAAAAAAAAAACACATAGTTTTAGTCCGGGTCAAGATGGTGGCTTAAAAACGTCATATAGAACAACTACTAAATAACTAGAAACAGTACAGAACAGCTCCTGGGGACACGTCAGTGACCAGACACACAGCGTACCCCAGTCTGGACTAGCTGGACTGGTTGCAAGCACCCCCCACAACCGTTGAGTTTCCAAAGCTGCGGCAGCCAGCGCCCCCCCCCCCGCCACAGGCCGCTTCCCAGAGGGGAAAGGAAAGGACTTTACCAGCAGCAGGGACTGGGCACAATCAAACACCAATTGTGGAACTAATTAACAAATTCTGACTACTAAAAATAGGCCCCAGCTTAGGTGAACCTGATCAAAGCAGAGGTTGCTCATTTTTGCCCGGGTGCCAAGGGGGCAGGACTGACAAAAAAAGGGGGAAAAAAAAAAAAGGAAACAGGTTTTTGTGGCTGTGTATCTACAAGGGCTTGACCCCCTCTGGATACAGCGGCAGGACTTTTCAGGCTGCAACTGCCCCAGGCATAGGCAGAAGTGAGCTCTTTTGGGGGCTTGTCTGGAGCCTGTGCCTTCCCCAAGGGAGGGGTGAAGCCCAACTCAGGTGGAATCCCTCCCTCAAGGAATTCAGACCCCAGGGCTTGGTAATTTGAAGCCATTAAAACCAGCCTACAACCTCTCCTCTGTCTCCACCATGCCCCCAGCAGGGAGAGTCTGCCAAAGTTAAAGGTACCTCATCATTTTGTGCAGGTGGGACCTGCAGTCAGACAAGCGCCACACACAGGGCAAGATAAGAAAAACAGAGTCCAGAGACTTCACAGGAAAGTCTTTCAACCTGCTGGGTCTCACCCTCAGGGAAAACCAATGCAGGTGACTCTTTTCTCCTGATAGGAGGCCAGTTTGGTCTGGGAAAATCTGGCTAGGGTCTATAATATCTAAATAGACCCTCCTAAGTGTGTGGGGGGCGGAAAGGCACCACACAAGCAGGGCAAGAAACAAGAAAACAAGAACTGAAAAATTATCCTCTATTAAACAAAACTTAAGCTAAAGGTCCAGATAAAGCTAAACAGAATGTCAAAGAACAGATAGACAACAAATTCATCCAGCAAGAAAACTCTAGATAAAAGAAGTGAAAGCAATTTCCAGAATAAACTAATTAAGGTAATTAAATGCCTAGACACCAGCAAAAAATAACAAATCACACCAGGAAAATTGAAGATATGGCCCAGTCAAAGGAACAAACCAACAATTCAAATGACATACAGGAGCTGAAACAATTAATTCAGAATGTACAAACAGACATGGAAAACCTCATCAAAAACCAAATCAATGAATTGAGGGAGGATATAAAGAAGGCAAGGAAAGAACAAAAAGAAGAAACTGAAAGTCTGAAAAAACAAATCACAGAACTTATGGGAATGAAAGACACAGAAGAAGAAATGAAAAAAACCTACAATGGTAGATTTCAAGAGACAGAACATAGGATTTCTAAACTGGAGGACAGAACATCTGAAATCCGACAAGAAACAGAAACTATAGGGAAAAAAATGGAAAAATATGAGCAGGGACTCAGGGAATTGAAAGACAATATGAAGCACACGAATATACGTGTTGTGGGTGTCCCAGAAGGAGAAGAGAAGGGAAAAGGAGAAGAAAAACTAATGGAGGAAATTATCACTGAAAATTTCCCAACTCTTATGAAAGACTTAAAATTACAGATCCAAGAAGTGCAGCGTACCCCAAAGAGAATAGATCCAAACAGACATACTCCAAGACATTTAATAATCAGAATGTCAGAGGTCAAACAGAAAGAGAGGATCTTGAAAGCAGCAAGAGAAAAGCAATCCATCACATACAAGGGAAGCCCAATAAGACTATGCGCAGATCTCTCAGCACAAACCATGGAGGCAAGAAGTCAGTGGGATAATATATTTAAATTATTAAAAGAGAAAAACTGCCAACCAAGAATTCTATATCCAGCAAAGTTGTCCTTCAAAAATGAGGGAGAAATTAAAACATTTTCAGACAAAAAATCACTGAGAGAATTTGTGACCAAGAGACCAGCTCTGCAAGAAATACTAAAGGGAACACTAGAGACAGATATGAAGACAGAGAGAGAGGTGTAGAGAAGAGTGCAGAAAGGAAGACTAGGAGTAAAGGTAAAAAGAAGGAAAATTAGACATGACATATAAAATCCAGAAAGCAAAATAGTAGAAGAAAGTACTACCCATGCAGTAATAACACTGAATGTGAATGGATTAAACTCTCCAATCAAAAGACATAGTCTGGCAGAAAGGATTAAAAACAGGACCTATCTATATGCTGTCTCTACTCAAAGAACACGAGGCCAAGGACACAAATGGACATTTACACACCAATGTTTATAGCAGCATTATTAACAATTACCAAGAGATGGAAACAGCCAAAATGTCCATCAACAGACAGTTGACTAAACAAACTGTGACATTTACATAAGATGGAATATTATGCAGCTGTAAAACAGAATAAAGTTATGAAATATGTAACAACATGAATGGACCTCAAGGACATTATGCTGAGTGTGATTAGCCAGAAACAAAAGGACAAATACTGTATGGTCTCACTGATATGAACTGGCATTAGTGAATAAACTTGGAATATTTCCTTGGTAACAGAGACCATCAGGAGATAGAAGTAGGGTAAGATATTGGGTAACTGGAGCTGAAGGGATACAGATTGTGCAACAGGACTGAATATAAAAACTCAGAAATGGACAGCACAATACTACCTAACTGTAATACAATTATGTTAAAACACTGAATGAACCTGCATATGAGAATGATAGAGGGAGGAGGGCTGGGGCATAAATGAAATCACAAAGATAGACGATAAAGATTGAGATGGTGTAATCTAGGAATGCCTAGAGTGTATAATGATAGTGACTAAATGTACAAATTTAAAAATGTTTTTGCATGCAGAAGAACAAAAGAATGTCATTACTGCAGTGTGCTGAAAATAGATGGTAATTAATATTTTAAAATTTCAACTAATGTGTGAGACTAAAGCAAAAAATGTTTATCTGGTACAAATTTATACTTTGACTAGTGCATCTCCTAATATAACTTATGTAGATAGTTGATTGAACACCTTAAGTACATGGAACTTTATATAAGACATGAGATTTTGTTGGTTTGTCCAGGTGATGCCATGATGAATCCCAGAGTGATTTGATCAGTGAGTGGAAAAGTATTTGCAAAGTCCCCTTCCGGAATGGTGAGAACGGGGGAAAACTCAACTTCCCCAAGTTGAATGCTTGATATTCTCACAAGCAGTGTGGGCAACCAAAGCTACAGGCTGAGCCCCCAGTCTTGGGGTTTGTTCATATGAAACTTAACCCCACAGGGGATAGGTCAAGCCTATTTAAAATTAGGCCTAAGAGTCACCCCCAAGAGAACCTCTTTTGTTGCTCAGATGTGGCCTCTTTCTCCAGCCAACACAGCAAGCAGACTCACCACCCTCCCCCTGTCTACGTGGGACATGACTACCAGGGGTGTGGCTCTTCCTGGCAGCGTGGGACAGAAATCCCAGAATGAGCTGAGATTCAGCATCAAGGGATTGAGAAAAACTCTAGAACGAGCTGAGACCCAGCATCAAGGGATCGAGAAAACCTTCTCAACCAAAAGGGGGAAGAGTGAAAGGAGACAAAGTGTCAATAGCTGAGAGATTCCTAACAGAGTGGAGAGGTTATTCTGGAGGTTATTCTTATGCATTAAGTAGATATCACCTTGTTATCCAAGATGTACTGGAGAGGCTGGAGGGAACTGCCTGAAAATGTAGAACTGTGTTCCAGTAGCCATGTTTCTTGAGGATGATTGTATAATGATATAGCTTTCACAATGTGACTGTGTGATTGTGAAAACCTTGTGTCTGATGCTCCTTTTATCTACCTTGTCAACAGATGAGAGGAACATACGGAATAAAAATAAATAATAGGGGGAACAAATGTTAAAATAGATTTAGTTTGAAATGCTAGTGATCAATGAAAGGGATCAGTAAGGGGTATGGCCTGCAAAAATTTTTTTTTTCTGTTTGTTATATTTTTCTGTTGTCTTTTTATTTCTTTTTCTCAATTGATGCTAATGTTCTGGGAAATGATCATGATGATGAATATGCAACTATGTGATGATATTGTGAACTGCTGAGTGTATGTGTTGGCAATGTGTTTCTTGTAACTTTTTTTAATTAATAAAAAATTTTTTAAAATACATACACACACATATATATATATCTGCTTTGTAAATTTACGCTTATAGTATATATTCACAGTTGAAATATAGGAAAATTCACATTCAAAGATGAAATACAAAAAACATTATCAAATTAAGAAGATATAACTATAAGATATTAATTTAATTTTTTTAAGTCCATGCTTTAGCAACAATATTTATTAAATCTCAGGAATCTTTTTTTAAAAGTACACAGGAGGTAATTTGTTAGGTAAGAAGAAATATACAAAAATCCAAATTCGAGGTTATCTGAAGACAAAATAAATTTGGTCAGTTACAAGAAGTATCTTCACTAAGAATCTTCATTGAAACACATACTCATCTATTGCTGGTTGGGAATGTAAAGATATATAAACACCCACATTTATTTTATACTGCTTTAGTGGACAATTTGACAGCATCATTCAAATTATAAATGTATATAACTTTCATCCAACGATTCCAATGTTGTAGATTTATACTATAGATATATTTGCATACATGCAAAATGGCATATATGTATTGCTATTAACTTTCAGCAAAAGCCAAAAATGTCTATACATTCATAAAATAGAATGTATTTACACTATCCAGTGGTCAAAAAACTGAGAAATTTATGTTCTAAAATAGAAAAATTTCAACAACACAATGTTAAGTGAAAAAGGCATAAAAACTGAAAATGTTAACTGAGTAGCCAGGGTCCATGGGCATGTCACTGAATATTATTTTTATAATCCATTTTTTTTGGGGGGGTGCATGGTCCGGGAATTGAATCCAGGTCTCCCACATCAAAGGTGGGCATTCTACCACTGAACCACCTGAGCACCCTACATCACTGGATATATATATATATCTTTTTTTTTTTTTTTTCGCATGGGCAGATACTGGGAATCGAACCCAGGTCTCCAGCATGGCAGGTGAGAACTCTGCCTGCTGAGTCAGTGTGGCCCACTCAGAATATACTTTTATATTTTCTTATTTTACTATGATATCTATTTAAAAACTCAATTTGAAAAAAATGTCAGCCCAGCTTAAAAGCAAAAAATGACTAGCTAATCACTGTCTATTTTGTATACATAACTTTTCTTCTTTGACAAACTATTAATTTTTTGTGGGGTGAGCATGGCAACCAGCCTCCTAGATGGCTCCTAATAATACAAGCCTCACAGTATACATGCTCTTGGGTAGTATCCTCCTGCAGCGCAGCAGGGTTGGTCTATATGAGGAACAGAATACTTTGAAAAAGGCACTGTACCCCCTTTCTGTTTAGTCTCTCTCACTGTCTTGGCTCACTCATTCTGGGGGAAGTACACATTGTAAGCAGCTCTAGGGAGAAGCTTACACGCTAAGTAACAGAAGCCTCCTTCCTGCAAACAGCCAGCAGCCATGTGAGTAGGCAGGGAGGGATAATACAGCCTTCAGGTGAGAGCAGCCCTAGCGATATCTTGACTGCAACCTCTGGAGACTCTAAATCAGAACCACCCAGCTAAACCACTCTCCAATTCCTAATCCTGTGAGATAATAAATGTTTGTTGTTTTAAATTACTTAATTTGGAGGTAATTTGTTAGGTAAGAAGAAATATACAGGGCGGTGCACTGGTGGCTCAGTGGCAGACTTCTAGCCTGCCGTGCCAGAAACCCAGGTTTGATTCCTGGAGCCTGACTATGTAAGAAAAAAAAGAAAAGAAAAAAGAAATATAGCAGGAGACACTCCTTCTACAGTGGTAAGAAATTATGCTCTCAAAAAGGATATTAAAAAAATAATTTAAAAATAAAAAACATTTTAAAGGGATATTAAAGATACTAAAAATTATCAGGGTAGCATTAGATATCAAAATAAAGTCCATATTATATTGATAAGATTGTAAGAGATGATTTTCTCAATTACTTACAAGTGTTTTTAAATTTTTTCTCAAACATCTAAAAGTACAATCAGTTGTCATCATTTCAAGAAATCACGCCAAAACACAGATCTGACAATATAAAGGCAAAACTTCTACCACACAACTACAGAAAATCATTAACTAAAATGAAAAACAGATCAGGGAAAAATGTATCTAATGAGATAATAGATTAATAATAATAATACAACATTAAAAACCAAACAGAAGCCTGCCATGCAGGAGACCCGGGTTTAATTCCCAGTCCATGCACTTACCAAAAAACAAAACAAAAAATTCAACAATGGTGCTGAAATAACGGGATACTCACATGCAAAAATAATGAAATGTGACTCCACCATACATCATACAAACAAACAAAGAAACAGGTAAGTTAGCAAAGGATATAGACACAAAGATCATAGGAAAAAACACAAATGATAAACAAACAAGTAGTAATCAATTTCAATAATAAAGCTGTACTTAGTAAAGCAGCCTTGTGGTAGCACTATACATTCAATTAAGAAAAAAATTTAAAACATGCAATGAACGCTATCACAGCTATGGTGCAAACACTAGACTCACACACTAAGCAATTCTTTTGGAAACCCATACAGAAGTAGGTAGCATCAAATGCCACAAAAAGGTATAACTCTTTCCCTGATCAGTAGTTTATCCTTAGAAAATAATTCCAAAGACATTATGAAATTGATGATATCATGATCAAGACTTTATTTTCAGTGTGATTTCAACCAAATGAGATACTTAGAATAAGCAAATTCACGGAGAATGGCAATAAAAGGCAGGAGGCAGGGAAGAAGAATGGGGAATTATTGCTTAATAACTACAGAGTTTCTTGTTTGGGGTGATAAAAAAGCTTTTATAATGGTTGGTGGTGATGGCAACACAATATTGTGAATGTAATTATAACCACTGAATCGTACACACAAAAGTGATTAAAATGGGAGACTGTCCCATCTTTTCAATTTTTCCTCTGTAGGCCCAACTACTCTTATTCATTTCTGTGGCACTTCTTCAATAATTGTTTCCACATGTCAGTATGGCGAGCAGCACTAAACACAGAAATCTAGGGACAAGAACCAAATTTACTATAAAAATGAATTCTGTCTATGAGCTTATTCATGACAATGACTGTTTGAGGATTTAAGCTATAAATTAAAAACGGACTGAAATTCTTAAAACAAAAAGGGGAGGGGCGTAGGGGCAGAGGAGATTGTGTTGCATATGTTTCCACAATAAAAGTTAAAAAACAAAAAAGGACTCCACTGTTCCAAAGAACTAATTTCAGTGGTTTAAGTATCTACACTTAAACACTTTTAACAAAGCTCTGCTGTTAAAAAGCACTTCAAATACAAAACTTTATTACCTCAACAACAGCTCTGCAAGTCTTTACAGATCACGACACAGTGGAAGTGCTGTTCCTAGATAAACCAATTATAAAGGTAGACTTAATACATTCCAATTGAACCAACTACAATGTTCAGGAAATGCCTTTGGATATAAAATTCCAGTGACAATTAGCATGGCACTGATGTCTGTTCTTTTCACTGGGTACAGATATAACTTGCACATCACCTACTTTCACCAGGGAGCGCCAGCAGCTCCAATTACAGCATCAAGAGAAATTAGAGATAACACAGGGAGTATATTCTCATAATATACCAAAAAAAAAAAACCCAAAAAAACCCACCTTTAGACTTTTCCTGGTGTATGAGGGGATATCAAATAACCAGTAATTATTTCTAATTTAATCTAATGTGCAAATATAATTGTTCACTCTCCAAACGGATTTTATTTTTCCAGCAATGCTTAACAGAGTATTGTAGTATTTTATATAAGGTCACTGAAGATGTGAAAAAGAACTTTAAATGCCTATATAAAGTAATTTAATCTAATCAGCAACAATACACTAAAATCCATTCCAATTTAGTAATGGGAAGTCACAAGTATGCAGGACTTTTCTGGTTCTATAACAAACTATCCGACAATGGAAGCAATATCTAAAAATTATGATTCATATACAGCCATTAAAAAAATGGAGATCATCTAGACTATATGAAGAACATGTAAAAATCTTTAATAAAACAATCAAACAATCCATTAGAAAATTTCAACATGAGAGGATATGCAGATGGCAAATAAGCAGACAAAAACATGATCATCCTTAGTCATCACAGAAATAAAAATTAAACCCACACTGAGATATATATCACTATACACCTGTAAGAATGGGTAAAATAAAAAATAGCCAATAGGGGTCTACTGCTGAGGTCCTATGGGTTGGGCAGCAGGGTCATAGAGGAATTTGACTAAGAAGACTTCTCCACCTCAGAGGAAGGTGAAGACTCCATGTCTTCGGGTGAAGAGTATAGTGAAGATGATGTAAATGAATTAGTGAAAGAAGATAAAGTGAATGGTGCAGAGCATACACAGAAAACAAAAGAGGAAAAAAAGGAAATCTCAGAGTATTCCAGGTAGGAAAAAAAAACAAGGTCGCCTCTCATTAGAAGACGAGGAAGAGGAGAATTCCAAGGCAGAATCTGGAGGAAGTAGCAGTGACGAGGTAGACAGAGTTGTAGGGCAAGAAAAAGGCACTGAGTCAGAGGATGCAAGAAAAAAGAAGGAGATGAACTCTGGGCCAGCTTTCTCAATGATGTGGAACCAAAATCAAAAGTGCCTCCAACTATACAAGTTAAGAGAGGAAAAGAAACTGAAGAGATGAGTTCAAGTAAACTCTTGGTCAGAGCAGACTAGCTAGACAACCCTAAAGACAGAGGAAAGGTTTAAATCACAAGGTGTTTGATTTTGCTGTTGAAGAGGTCAGGGTGACTAAGAAAGTGGATGCTGCATCCAAAGAAGCCAAATCCTTCAAGCAGCATGAGAAACCTCAGGCTACTGTCCCTTCAGCACTGCCCTCACCCCACGTGGGGTCAGGAATTGTGCAACCATTTCCAGTCATTTCTATCATCCCCCAAAGCAACCCTGGACCAGTTAAGGCCTGCCCCAGTCAAATGGCAGTGTGAGATGCTTAAGGGCTCCATTCCCTCAACAGAAGCTCTGAACAACCAACAAGAACTGGAAGAAACATCATTCTAAAAACTCCAGAAAGTAATTAAATGACTGCAGGAATAGGGCGAGGGCCCAAACAAGAAAAGTGCCACTTAAAAGCAGTAGAATCTCATGCCGCTCAGGCTGGTCCCCCTTCTCTATCCCCTTTACCAGCCTAACTCAGACTGGGCCCATGCTCCCAGTGCCAATACCTGGCCCTGGATCCAGAGGGAACAGAGTAACCCCCATGTACATAGTGAGCATGTCTGTCTGGCCCCATCTGTCTGATGGTGGCCTGAGAGGCTCACTGTCCCAGAATTTACCTGGCACAAAGAAAACAGTTCACAGTTCTCCTAGAGAATGCGGTGGGAAGTCATTTAAGTCATGCTGCCTACGGCAAACGACTGCTAGCTATAGGACTTAACAGCGCAGTGCAGTTAGGAAATCGTTTCTTAGGAAAGAGGAGAAATCTGGAACCCCGTAAAATATAAATTGCTAGAGCCACACATGCAAGTCCATGATTGAGTAGAAAGGAGGACTTTATGCTTTGGCCTACAGCTATTCTCTAAATTCATTGTATGGATAAGACCTAAAGGAGAGCAATGGCACAGGTCAATATGCAAAGACTGGAAAAGGTGTTCTGTTTTGTTAGCACCTGGCATTCCAGGAAAAGTTCTGTCATAACACTAGTTGGATACAAACTTAAGGGAACAGATGCCTTAGAGTCTAAATCCCAGTGATATCAAATATAAAAATGTCCAAATGTCAACAAAAAGTTATAAACATCAAAAAAAAAAAAAAAAAAAAAAAGGAAGTGATAGCCCAAGCCAAGTAGAAAAGCGAAGCATTAGCAACCATCATTGAGGAGGACCAGATCTGGGATATACTAGACAAAGGCTTCTTAAAAAATTGTCCTAAATATGCTCAAAGAGTTAAAGGAAAATATGGACAAAAAACTAAAGGAAGTGAACACAAAGAGAACAGCAATAGGGATAATGGAAATTATGAAAAGTAACCATACATAACTAAAGACCACAAGAACAGAAATTAAAATTTCTTCAGCAACAGTAGATTCAAACTGGCAGAATAAAGAATTAGATAATAAAAAGAATACCGAAATAAATCAGTCCGAGGAGCAGAGAAAAAAAAAAAGGAAAAAAGTGAACAAAGCCTGAGGAACCTGTCTGACAAAACCGTCTTTCAACCTTGTGTCTGATGCTCCTTTTATCTACCTTATCAACAGACAAGTAAAACATATGGAATAAAAATAAATAATAGGGGGAACAAATGTTAGAATAAATTTAGATTGAAATGCTAGTGATCAATGAAAGGGAGGGGGCAAGGGGTATGGTATGTATGAATTTTTTTCTGTTTTCTTTTCATTTCTTTTTCTGAATAGATGCAAATGTTCCAAGAAATGATCATGATACATATGCAACTATATGATGATATTGTGAATTACTGACTATATATGTAGAACGGAATGATCAAAAGTTAAGAATGTTTGCGTTTGTTAGGTGTTTTTTGTTATTTTAAAAAAATTTTTTTAATTAATAAAAAAATTAGCAAATAACAGGGTGAACAAAGGTTAAAATAAATTGAGTAAACTGAAATGCTAGTGGTCATTGAGAGGGATGGGTAAGGGGTATGATATATACGAGTTTTTTCTTTTTTCTTTTTTACTTCTTTTTCTGGAGTAGTGCAAATGTTCAAAAGAATGATCATGGCAATGAATACACAGCTATGCGGTGATATTGCGAGCCACTGAATGTGCACCCTGTATAGAATGCTTGTATGTCAAGAATGTTTGTATGTTTGTTGGTTGCTTACAATAAAAATTTTAAAAATTATAGAAAAAAAATGTACAGGATTCCTATTTGGAATGATGGAATTGTTTGGATATAGATGGTGTTAATGGTAGCACAACACTGTGAACACAATTAACAGCACTGAAATATGTCTCTGAATATGTTTAAAAGGGGAAATGTCAGATAGTATATAAAGTTAACAGAATAAATTTTTTTTAAAAATCCATGAGAAAAAAAAAACCTGTCTTTCAAAAATGAAGGAGATTTGGGATGCAATGGTAGTGCAGTGGAAGAATTCTCACTTGCCATGCGGAAGATCTGGGTTCAATTCCTGGTCCATGCGCTACCCAAAAAGAACAAACAAACAAAAACTCAACAAGTGGTGCTGTAATAATGGGATACTCACATGGAAAAATAAAGAAATGTGACCCCACCATACAGCATACAAAAAAATAAAATCTGGATTTTCTCTTTTTTTCTTGAAGTAATGAAAATGTTCTAAAATTGATGTGGTGATGAATGCACAACTATGTGATCATACTGTGAACCACTGATTGTAAACTTTGGATGATTATATGTTATGTGAATATATCTCAATAAAACTGCATTTAAGAAATGGGGGGAAAAAAAACCACCAACACCAAAGGCTGGTGAGGATGCAGAGAAACCAGACCACTCATACATTGCTGGTGAGAATATAAAATGGTACAGCCACTCTGAAAACAGCTTGTTCGTATCTTATAAAATTAAATATGCAATTACCATAAGATTCTTCAATTACTTTCTTGGGCATTTCTCCCAGAGAAATGAAGACGTATGTTCATACAGACTCCCTATACATTAATGTTCTTAGCAGCTTTATTGGTACTAGACAAAAGCTAGAATCAGCCCAGATATCCTTAAACAGGTGAAGGATACACAAACTGGAAACTCCTCGTGAATAAAGAGGTACAAATTTCTGATACAGTCAACAACTTGGATGACTCTCCAGGGAATTAGACCAAATAAAAAAGCCAATCCCAAAAGGTTACATATGATATGATTCCATTTATACAGCAATCTTGAAATGACAAAATGTTAGAAACAAAGGACAGATTAGTGGTTGGCAGAGACCGAAAGGAGGGGAGTTTGCCAGGAAGGAGACAGACACGGTTATAAAGGGGATCCTGCAGTGTTGGAGCAGTTCTGAGTCTTAGACTGTTACAATGTATATACGGACCTACACGGGTGATAAAAACGTACAGAACTTAATACATACACACACACACACAAATGTTTTACAGGTAAAACTGGGGATGTCTGAATAAGCATGGTGGACTGTATCAATGTCAATATCCTGGTTGTAATGTTAGACATTTTTGCAAAACATTATCATTGAAAAAACTAGGCAAAGCATACAAGGGATTCGTCTCTTTGGATTATTTCTTGAAACTGCATGCACATCTACAATTATCTCAAAAAGAATTTCAACAATATTAAAAAGAGTCTACATGCTCATATGAGAAGAGTCCTTAGCATATTAAGCAAGGTATTGAATAATACATTATCAGGCCACTTCCATTACCAAAAGAAAAAAAAGTATATAAATACAAAGAAAATTTCTACTACTGAGAATATTGAGTGAGAACGTGGAAGCAAGGGGTAGAAGAACACTACTCCATTTTGAAGTCTGAATTTTTTTTTACCATAAACAGGTATTACTTTCTTTTAACATATTTTTATTTAAGAAAACAAACAATATTCTTAGAAGGTACTACTTTTCTAACTAAGAAAAGATTTGTAGCAATATCTTCAAATTCACATTTGAGAGTATTAAAGTAAGTTTCAATTAAAATTAAACACATCTCCAGAAAGAAAAGGTCTCCTTTCAATGGGCTCCCCTAAAATCAAGAGAAGTAAAAATGAAGCATTTAATTATATTCATAATAAAGGACAACCAGCAAAAACAGCAATGTAACAAAGTTACACCACTTAATAGCTGGCATACAGAGAGCCACTGACCCTTATTGCACGAATTAAATTCTCCCCATTACTAAACAAAAATGAATCCAACTTTCCTCATTATTGTAGAAAAAATGGAAACCATCAACAGAAGTTAATAGTCTTGTCAAGTAAACAAGAACATAGTTTTAAAACAGGAAAAAGCAAAAGTGAAAAGATGTTTTTAAAAATTCACAACTCACTCTTTCAAATGCACATTGACTCTTGGCATATAACAAGAGGCATCACTAACTAAACACCTGCTTCAGACCTACCACTGTGCTACCTGCTTCATATAAATTATTTTGTTGCATCTTCTCAACAACCCATCAAGGAAAGTACTAGACCCAAATTTCAGATGAGCAATTAGACCTCAGAGAGATTATGGGATTTCCCAATTAAAAAGGTAGAGTTGCACAGACTTAGAAATGTGTCCAGTCTGAAAGCCATTAGAATTTAATATCCTTGATTAGAAGAGTTAAAGTGAGAATGGAGAGAAAAATTAATGCCTGAGATATTAGGAAGCTCAAATTCAAAGGCCTTAGAAATTCAGCACGTGAGATGACATGAAAAAAATCTTCAATTTCGAAATTTGGTTTCACTGTAGGTTATAAGAGTTAAGAATCCATTCTTTATCTTTCTACATAAAATTTACTCCCCTTTCCAATGTGTATCTTTGTAGTAACACCATTCACTTACTGACTCAATAAATATGTAACTATCCACTACAAAGACCGTACATGCTACACATTGTTTAACACAGAGGAAGCAGATAAGAAGAAAGGCATGAACCAGGGGAACCTGTGGGTTAAGGACCACTAACAGTTCAGTTTGGCTGAACCAAAGGGTACAAAGAGCAAGATATAGGAGATCTGGGCCCTATCAAAAATGACATGGAACTTGGGCTTTACTTATCAGCAAGTGGGGAAGAGAGTGGAGCACCGAATTAAAACTTCTAACAGAGACTCAACACTTCTTGTTTGAGAGGTAGGAGGGAATCGTGTATAGGACAGACCAGAGAAAGACTAAGGGGAAGACCAGTAATAAAGACAGTAGAATCAGAATGAAGAAAGGGAAAGACTGTAGGAATGCATATAAAATTTTAACTGGATAGCAGAGCATGTAAGGCCTATCTTTATATCCTTATCTTCAACCCAACTCACCCCAAATTCCTATCAAAGAATTCCTGCCACTTGCATATATGATTCTCTCTTACTTACAGGTACCTCTCAACTCAAATTATATATATAACCCCACCGTGCAGTCTTTCCGGATTACTGCAGGCATGCCTTACTTCACACTCCTACAGTACTGCATACACAAAACCTACCAGACCTCTTAGTATTCTGTACTGTCATTGTTTACACTTTGTCTTTCCCACACAGTGGAGTTCCTTAAAAGCAGACTATGCCTTTCCTTCTTTTTATATAAGCAGCACCTGGCACAGAGGAAGCACTCAAATGTTTTTTGATATTATAAATGAAAAAATGACTCCAAGGTTTCCATACTTGAGATAAACTGGAGGATGGCACTATCACTAACACAGAAGGAAATGTTTCGGTAGATTCTCTCATTAGATTTAAGTAAAGTTTTTCATTAGTGTCCTCTCCATGTCAGTCAATGCCTGATAATTTTACAATGCTATTTTCCCACCCCTCCACACTTTCCATCATCTATGTTAAACGTTTTGCATCCTATAGCTCATCTTAAGCTTTTGAAAAGTGTATATTTCTCTCTTTTTTTTATTTTTGTTTTTGGCTTACATGGGGATTTACTGACTCATGGTTTCAGAAGCTAGAAATCCAAGTCATCAACAAGTCCATGCTTTATCCCTGGTAAGTCCACAGCACTCTGGCACAGCTGTGTAGCAATCCTTGGCATTCTTTCCCTCGTTTATGGCCTGGCCTTATTATATGAGGAATATTTTCTTCTCATCCATTGGAGCCATTTTATAGTCCAAAATATGGATTCTAATAGAACGGTGGGATACATACTTAATTCTTCCCCCCAATTGTAGAGCTCTAGTGTAATACCTGCTTCTAACAGACAAATTAGGACAGCCTATGCTATCTCTCTTTTTTGACAGTTATTATGGACTCATGGATTTTTATAAATCAAATATGTCTTACTCAATTACAAAGTCTGTTCTTTTTGATGCCCTAATTGCCCTAACCTTGGTGAGCAGGAGCTCCGTGAAGCTGGCATCTGCATCCTTTTTCCTCATTTAGCATTTGTGATGTCGGCTGTTTTTGTTTGTTTTACAGCAAAGTTCAGGACTTTGTATTTATTACACTCCTTGCTTGAGACTGTCCAGGTGTCACTTTAGATCCAGTTTCTGGCATCTATCCTCCCTTGACAATCCCCCACCACACACAGCCCAGTTAACAACATCTGTAAACTTGACAAGCATATGTTTCTCTCTTACGTTTGTTCCTCCCATACCTAAAACTGTGCCAGACAGATGGAAGAAAATCCATAAATATGTGTTGAACTAAACTATAAAGAAAGACAGAGAGAGAGAGCTGGATTAAAAAATGAAATAATACTACGTTTTAAGTGAATACAATATAAAGTAGAAGAGAAGCTTAGTTAGCTATTAGATTGTCTCATCTGCAGCTCAAAAGTCAGGTCAGAAACAAAGTTTTCACAAAGAGTAACAGTAAAATCAATGAGACAGCAGAGAAAAAAGAAAAGAGAATAGCAGTCAAAAACGGGCTGCTTAAAGGAATAACGGTCAAAATGCTTCAAATCTAGCAGGATAAGTATGGAGGTGTCACGTGTGTTAGGGAAAAAAGTTTCAGCAATGTAGAACAGAGGTCAAACCACAAAGCATTATAGGAGTAAGGAGAGCCTGCCATATGGGAGACATAGGACCACGTACTCCCCCCCAAAAAAGAGTAAGAAGAGTTAAACAATTTGGCACAAAATTTACATTTTTGGTAGCGCATAATCTAATCCATAACTGCATGGAATCTTGAATAAGAACAGAGATCTTGTTGGTTTGTACAGGTAAGTGTGATGCCATGATACATCCCAGAGTAATTTGGGTAGAGAATAAAAAAGAATTTACAAAGTCCCCTTTGAGGACTGGGGAGGAAGGAAGAAATATTAAACTTCCCTATTGAGGAATTTCTGATATTCTCACAAGCAGTAGGGACAACCAAGTCAATAGGCTAAGCCCTTAATCTTGGGGCTCACCCCTTTGAAACTTATTCCTGCAAAGGATCGGCTAAGCCTACTTAAAATTAGGACTGGGAGGTGTGACGGTGGCTCAGTGGCAGAGTTTTCGTCTGCCATGCCAGAGGCCCAGGTTCGATTGCCAGTGCCTGCTCATGTAAAAATAAATAAAAATAAAATATAATTAGGCCTAAGAGTCACCCCAGAGAACCTCTTCTGTTGCTCAGATGTGGCCTCTCTAAGCCAACATGACAGGTGAACTCACTGCCGTCACATGGGACACAACTCACAGGGCTGTAAATCTCCCTGGCAACGTGGAACATGACACCCAGGGATGAGCAGGGACCAGGCATCATGAGATTGAGAAAGCCTTCTTGACCAAAAGGGGGAAGAGAGAATGAGACAAAATAAAGTTTCAGTGGCTGAAAAACTTCAAACACGGTTTGGAGGTTATTCTTACGCATTATATATATTCCTTTTTAGTTTGTGGTGTACTGGAGTGGCTAGAGGGAAGTACCTGAAGATGCTGAAGTGTATTCCAGTAACTTGATTCTTGAAGACAGTTATATAACTATATAGCTTTTACAATGTGACCGTGTGATTGTGAAAACCTTTTGTCTGATGCTAGCTTTATCCAGGGTATGGACAGATGAGTAAAAACATGACAAAAAATAAACAGATAATTGGGAGAGGGGAATAAGGGGTAAAAAAAAAAAAATGAGTAGAATTCAAAACTAGTTGTCAATGAGGAGGAAAGGTAAGGGGTATGGGCTGTATGGGCTTTTCTTTTTATTTATTTTTCTGGAGTGATCATCTTTCTACTCTACTCCTTAATCACTTCAATATCCATAGCACAAAAGTTAGTACAGGCAGTGGTTTGCATTTTCTGAATCCCCAAGATTGCAGACAAAGCAAATACTGTCACATTGTCAACTGGCTATTTTTTTTAAAAAAGTCTCTACTCAAATATCCATCCCACAGACAATATATTATCTATTTTAACCTTCTAAACTGGCATCACTCTAACCTCTAGAGTTTCATCTCCCTGTTGTATAATTTCACTGAACAAAATTGTTTAAAATCCACTTGATTCTTTCCTTATTCTAACAAAATAGTTGTCATAACTGAAATTTTGATAAAAGTTAAAAAGAATTTATGTTCATAATTCTTAACTTCATATTCCAGTACATAATCCTGAATAATTATTTTTTCTTTATTTACTTGCGAAACGTAGTTCCCACTGTGAGTAGATTCATTTTTAGTGGGTTGTGTGTGTGTGTGTGGTTTCTTTAGATAAAGAAGGGCACCAGTATAGTATGTACATCAGCTCATCCTAAAGCTGGTCACCTCCTGGGAATTTTGGGAATCCCCAAATTCATGAATACCACCATAATATAAATTCTCCATAAAACAGCAAAGCGAAAAAGAGTAGAAAGCAAACTGCTGTCCATCAGCCCAGTGAGAAAACCAGGAGCTACTTCTGGCCCAAATAAGAGTGTCAGAAACCTTCAGAGGTTACTAAAGGAAACCATGGGAACTCAGATCATTCTGTACTTTCAAGGGTTTCAGTGTTGTCTCCAAGGTTCCCAAACATCTTGAAGGTTGGCCTATCTTCTGACATCTCTTTTTACTATAAGGCTATGATGATCCAGTGAGACAATAGGGACTATAGCAATTAATAAACTGTAAGTTACTGCTTGTTTAAGTTGGAGGTCTAAGGACAAACCTTCCTTCAAAATTTTATCAAGTGCCTATTATATACAAAGCACAAAGCTGAGAGGAACTAGAAAGCATCAATCTAGTTACTTACATAAAAGCACCAGATCAGGATTATAAATTATAATGACAATCTTTTCACACCACTGTACACAGAGAAAATAACTGAAGAGTACATGAGAGTAAAACTGAAGAGGTTGCTCCTTCACGACAGGAGACAGCCTGCTTACAGCTAGATAAACAACAGTCAATCTGATCCTGAATTGCTCTTCTTTCTCTAATTCTAAACAGGAGATTTACAACCGTTAAGAACTTTTATGCTTGCCAAGATTCTTATTCTCTTACAATGTTATAGAAGAATAAAAGACAAGACCCAATGCAGAGTAAACGTTCTATACCTGCCTAGTAGATGAACTTACATCAACTGTGAATACTCTGAATCCATCAATAGTGTGTGACTACAGCTCGCCTTGATTCCCAGATGATGCACACCCCCCTCCCAAAAGTGTGTGACAACAAAGAATTATTTTTAATTGTACCATTCCCAGGCTATAATATTGTCTAGTTAAATTTGCATACTAGTAAGATTTATTTCACTTTTTTAAGTCCTCAGTTAAAAATTATCAAAGGTACATGAAGAGATGCTCAATGTCCCTGGCCATTAGAGAAATGCAAATCAAAACCACAATGAGATATCATCTCACACCCACCAGAATGGCCATTATCAACAAAACAGAAAATGACAAGTGCTGGAGAGGATGCGGAGAAAGAGGCACACTTATCCACTGTTGGTGGGAATGTCAAAGGGTGCAACCACTGTGGAAGGTAGTTTGGCGGTTCCTCAAAAAGCTGAATATAGAATTGCCATACGACCCAGCAATACCATTGCTAGGTATCTACTCAAAGGACTTAAGGGCAAAGACACAAACGGACATTTGCACACCAATGTTTATAGCAGCATTATTTACAATTGCAAAGAGATGGAAACAGCCAAAATCTCCATCAACAGAAGAGTGGCTAAACAAACTGTGGTATATACATACGATGGAATATTATGCAGCTTTAAGACAAGATAAACTTATGAACCATGTAATAACATGGATGGACCTAGAGAATATTATGCTGAGTGAATCCAGCCAAAAACTAAAGGACAAATATTGTATGGTCCCACTGATGTGAACGGACATTCGAGAATAAACTTGAAACATGTCATTGGTAACAGAGTTCAGCAGGAGTTAGAAACAGGGTAAGACAATGGGTAATTGAAGCTGAAGGGATACAGACTGTGCAACAGGACTAGATACAAAAACTCAAAAATGGACAGCACAATAATACCTAATTGTAAAGTAATCATGTTAAAACACTGAATGAAGCTGCATCTGAGCTATAGGTTTTTGTTTTGTTTTGTTTTGTTTTGTTTTGATTTTACTATTATTACTTTTATTTTTTTCTCTATATTAACATTCTATATCTTTTTCGGTTATGTTGCTAGTTCTTCTAAACCAATGCAAATGTACTAAGAAATGATGATCATGCATCTATGTGATGATGTTAAGAATTAATGATTACATGTGTAGAATGGTATGATCTCTAAATGTTGGGTTAATTTCTTTTTTTCCGTTAATTAAAAAAAAAAGAGAAGGGATAATTGGAGATGAAGGGATACAGACTGTACAACGGGACTGGATATAAAAACTCAGAAATGGACAGCACAATACTACCCAATTGTAATGCAATTATGTTAAAACACTGAATGAAGCTGCATGTGAGGTATAGGTTTTTTGTTTTTGTTTTTTTTGTTTTTTTTTCTTTCTATTATTGTTTTAATTCTTATTCTGTTGTCTTTTTATTTCTTTTTCTAAATTGATGCAAATGTACTAAGAAATGATGAATATGCAACTATGTGATGTTATTAAGAATTACTGATTGTACATGTAGATTGGAATGATTTCTAATTGTTTTGTTAATTCTTTTTTTAATTAATAAAAAAAGATACATTTAAATATTTAAAAAAAAAAAAATTATCAAAGGTAAAAATGAAAGCCATAGATTTCAACCACAATCTTCAACCAAAAGCCCAGAAGAATAAATCCAAGTCACTTGCCTCTCCAGAAAGCCCATAAAGTCTGAGCAATTTAGATTTTCATCCTGAAAATAATTTTTACACATTTATACAAGTTTGCTAACACCTATTTTAGACTCATATTATACTGTCTATTCAACTTTTAAAATAGAACCAATACTTCACTAACATGTCTTCAACGAAAACCAAACAGATTTACATATGTTTGTATGCTTCTAGAGAAACATCTGTCTCCATCCTTAGATGCAGGTTTTTATGTGAAAACAAAAACAAAACTGTATACATGTAAAATAAATTTCTATGTGAACACCAAAGCATTTAAATTTACCAGTACAGGACTTCTCTGAGCTGCCAACAGGTTTCAAAACAGCCTATCTACATTTATAAGTATCTCTAGCTTCTAAGATAATACAGATTCAAGAGAACGACCAAAATAATTTTAAAATCTGCAACCACTAAGTTAAGAAACCAAGGAGTACTGAAGCATACTTAAGACATGAACCAACAGACACAAAAGCGACACACCCACATTCTCCCTCTGTAACTTTAAAGAACAGCAGAGCTATATGGTAAATATATGGTAAACATTTAATGTACTCAAGACAATGCCATGCACCATAAAGATTTTTCTAATGAAAACTTTACATAAAAAGTTTTTAAATAAAAATATTTGGAATAAAAACTTTGTAGAGCCATTTGTTGCCCCACCCCACCCCCCACCCCAAAAAACCCTCTTTGGTAACATAACTGGTGACCAGGACAACGTATATAGGCCAAAACAAAATCAGAATCAAATATATAAAGCTGAAAGGAACCTTTCAGGAATCAAGTAGTTTCAGATTTTAGAGATGAGAAAACAGAGGCTAAGAGAAGACAGCTAATCATTTATCCAACTTGAGACACTCAAGAAATCCTGCATAAGTTAAAATAAAGACCTTAACCACTTACCATCCTCTAACAATATCATATAAGCACTACTGTAAAAAAAAAACTAAAATTAGATTTTCGCCATTTCTGTATACACCTGTATTTATACACATATCACATATATACATTCACTTCAAGCATAACTGAAAAAGATTCAAGAGCCTACTTTGATGGTGCCAGATATCAAAAGCACAGGTTGCTGTACCTTCACAAAAGGTAGTTCAGAAAAATTAGCCTAACTTTTGACTGATGTCCAAGAAAATCTTCCCATCTTACCCATTTTCAATTTGTACCCAAAACGCACCTAGACCTGCAGCAAGAATCACCGCACCAACTAAAATAATTAGTCATGCTTTATGCAAAAACATGACTTCAAGTAATGAATTGGTTCACCTGAATTCATGATACTGGCACCAAGAACCAGATTTTTTTTTAAGGGAAACAAAGGTATACCTGCAGCTTGAAAAATTAAATCTGAACTGTATTACCTTTAAAAGTTTAACACTTAGCCAGTCCTCAATGGAGTGGGGAAAAACCAAAAAAAAAACCAATGCATAAAATACAGATAAATTTTAAAATCAAAGTATAATTTTCCCAAAGAGCTTATCATTAGCAATAAGCTTTCTGCTGTAAACTGATAAGCAACCAAAATCCAATTAGTGCTAAGTTCCCTTTAAGTTTCCTGTATATATACATTTATGTATATATTTAAGTTGTACCAAAAACTGCTTACAAATGGCAATTCCTGTGAAGTAGATGATGATGAAGTTCCAGGTAATTCTAGCATGTTTCCTAATGTACTGGTACTGGAGTCTGGATCATCCTGAAAAGATAAATTTATTGAGTTTAATTGCTCTTCTATGGTAATGTTTGTATCTCCTAGTGAAAAGGGGGCTGGGAGAAGGGCTGCTTTTTCACTGCTGCCGTCCACTTCATTTCTTTGCTTATTTTTCTGTGTTTCAGTTTGAGGATCTAAAGGCAAGAATGGCGATTTGACTGCACCAGGTCTACTCTCTGGTGTGCTGTCTTGTTCATTTCCCATGGCCACTTTTACACCATTCTCTGATTTAGGCTCATAATTGCAGATGGCATTGGTCTGAGTTTCCTCAAAGATCTCCTCTATACTCTCATCCTCTGTGACTGGCTGTTCTGGGTCCATTTCAGAAACTACATCTGCATCGTCCACACAAGTAAAATTCTCAGTGTGCAGAAAGCCATTCTTGACAGTCTTTGTTACTTTTACCTGGAGTTCAGGGGAGTTATTACAAGAGGGTTCCTGTTTCATAGCAAGTGCTGTTGGACCACCAGGACTCAAGGAAGTGCAAACAACTGGCGACTGGGCTCTTGAATCACTTTTTTCAGGGCCTTGAAAGGATTCTGATCCATCAGCAGACCCATTTAAATATTCTACATTGATCATGGAGGCCAAATCCTGTAGTCTCCGCAGTGGAATGTAACAAGATGGAGAATCTTGTCCATAGTGGGATGTTCCACTGGCAGTCGATAACTGCATAGTACACCCATTAAGTGGCTCAGAAAAATTGGATTGACCATTACCGAAAGGGCTGTCCTTGTCTTCAGAGGCATCTAAATTCACTGGGTTAGAAAAGGGCAGCAGGCAATTTCTTCTGGGTAGTTCACAGGTCTGATCCATTCTGGGCCAGCATCAACCTGGAATCCAAAAACAAGGCAATTAATCTGACTTAATGGGTCACTTCACTCTTCTCTTCAAAATGGCAGCCACTTCTCAAGGCCTAGTGGCCTCGATGCCTTTCTGCTGCACTTCCATGGGCGGAAAAAGTTCCCCCGGCTGACGATGGAAAAATGGCCTCGCAGTGCCTCCACAAACTCCATCTTCTCAGAACTGGGCAGAGCCTGCCACATGGAAACAGCCCGTCCCGTTTTTCTGCACTGCAGACTGGTGGACAGTTGGGCTGAACTAAAATTAAAATCCCTCTGGCAGTCGAAATTTCCCAAATCTCAAACAGGAAGAGTCAGCGTCTCCCCCCTCCCCCGCCCCGGGTCCAGCGACCGGATCTCCGGCAGGGAGAGGGCTATGGGGTTCAAGGGGGGTTCCCGGACGCTGCACAAAAAAGGCACCCCCGCCTTCCTGGCTCGCTCGGGCGCAGCGGTCACAATAGCGCGGCACCCTGCACCCGGCCAGCGCCGGAGCCTTTGCCGTTTGCAGCGGCCGTGTTCAGGCCGCGGGCAAGTCTGCCGACGCGGCTGCACCCCGAAGCTCGCCTTCCTGACTGCAGGCCTGCTCGGTCCACTGCTGTAGGGCCCAGAGGCCGGGACGCGACAGTGAGGACAAACGGGAGACAGCCGGCAAAGAAGAGTCAGGGCAGCAGCAGCTGCTACGGCTTGACAAACATGGCTGCTGCCGACGCCGCCTGCCCGGGCCGCGTTCCCTCCCGCAGACGCGGCAGCACCTCCTGACCGAGCCGATTGCACTCATCAATATTAAGCAGCAAGCAAAGTTTGCTGCGGGAGGGCAGCCGGCCCCGCGCTCCACAGCTGGCTACCTGAGGGGAGGCGGAGGCTGAGGTGCGCGCGAGCCAGCGGGGTACGGGCCGCGCCGGGAGGAAGTTCGCGGCGGCCGGGCCGGTTAGGCCTGAGCCCGGCTGGTAGTGATGGAGGGGGAGGGGGCCTGCGGCTGCAGCGCCGCCGGCCACCAACCCCGCGCCGCGCCCAGCCCTCCCCCGCGCCCCTCACCTCACGGCCACCACCATCTTCCCCACCCGGCCGCCTCCTCCCTCCTCCTTCTCGCGCCCGCCCGCCGCCCACCCCAGCGCACTAGTTACCGTGCCCCGCGCCCCCTCCCGGGCCGGCTGGGGGGAGGGGGTGACCCTCATTACACTGGGGCGCGAGCGGACGGTGGGGAGAGAGAGGAGCCGCTGGCCGCACCCCCCTCCCCCCGCGTCTCTCTTCAGGAGAGAAGGCAGCAAGCGCGACCTGCCCCGGCCTATTCCGCCGCCGCCGCCGCCGCCTCCTCCTCCTCACACCCCCACGGCGCGCGCCCCCGCCGCGGCGCGTGCCACCGAGCGCCTCGCGCCGGCCCGCGTGCGGCTGGGGCCCCGAGTGCGCGCGCACCCCTTCCCCCACCGCGCGCGCGCTCCCTCGCCTCACTCTTCGGGGTTCAGGGAGGGTGAAGTCGGGCTCGCGAGCGCGCCGCCCAATCAGCGGAGCCGCCGCCGCCGCCCCCTCCCCTTCCCCCCCCGCGCGCCCGCTCGAGGCCCGGGCCTACGGGCCGGCCCGACTGCCCGGGCGGGGCCTGAGGAGAGCTCCCCTGGGGCCTCGCGCGCCTTCCCGGAGTGCCGCGGCCTGCGGGCGTCGTGGGTGGCACTCCGATACCCTCACCTACCTCGGGGCGCAGCGCGGGCCCCGGGCTCTACAGGCCTCCAGTACCCTACCGGTCCTGAGCCCCGACCCCGGCGGCACCTGGCCCGGCTGAGGCCTGTCCGCCAGTCCCGCTCGGGCCCGCGTCAGTCCCGGCCTCCATCTTAGGTTACAGCCCGGGCTCCCCATCCACTGGGCACCTGCCCTCGGCCGCTCGGCTCGGCCCGAGGCCAAGGCAACCCCCCTCCTGCCGCGGGGCTCACCTGGGGGTTTGGGTTGGGGTCTTCGAGGCCTCAGGCCCCGAGGAGGCGCGGCCGCAGGTGAACCCCCTGCCCGGCCGCACCCCAAACCCACACCACCACCACCACAGACCAAGCTGAGCAGGAAACAAAATGGAGGCAGCAGCTCGGGTCTGCCTTCCCGAGCCAAGGCTGTGCAGCCCCAGGGCTCCCTCCGGCCGCAGGCCCGAGGCCCGCGAGACAGGGGGCCGGCTTGTCCGGGGCGCCGCGGGTAGCAGCCCTAGAGCAGCGTAGGCCGGGCCCGGGACTCGCCCTACGGTCCCCACAGCCCCTCACCCACCGCCCCTTCCCTCCCCCTCCCTCCCATGCCTCTCCCTCCCCCTGCCCGGCCGTGCGGGGTGCGCGGCTCCGGGGAGCCGGGTCGGGTTACCCGCCTGGGCACTGCCCGCCGGGCCGCGGCCTCGACACGGGGGGAGATGAGGCCGGCGACCCCCACGCTGAGCCCACCCGAGCCGGGCTGCAGCTTCCCAGCGCGCCGGCACTTCAGCCTGCAACCGTGCGGCCCCCCGCCGGGGGAGGCCAAGCCCCCAGCCCGGGCACCGCTGGGACGAGGCTCCTCACCACCCCCGGGCCCCAGGGGTCCCCGCTGCCTCGGGCGGGGCGAGGGAAGCCCCGGGGGAGGGGTCCACTAATCCCTGCACCGCCTCCCGCGCCAGTCTGGGTCTGGGCCTGGCACAGGGGGCTCGGGCCGCGGGCACGGGCGGGCGTAGGTAGGTGCGTACGCGCTGGGCAGGGGGCCGGGAGGAGCCGCGCCTCGCACCGCGGACGCTGCAGTTCTCTGCGCCCAGGCAGATGGCCCTCTCGTGCCACCGCCGCCCCGCGCAGGCCGCCTGCTCCGCAGCTGGGTTCCCCGGGGAGGGCACGCCTCGCCCCGCTGGGCCCGGCGTCTGGACAGGGCGGTACTGCACCGCGAGGACCGACCGCCTGGCTGGCCGGGCGTAACCCTTGGCTAGGTGCGCTGTGCTCTTGGGCGCCCGGCATCTCGCGGCCTGCACCAAGCACCGGGAGCCCTCTGCGGCACCGGCTTGGCGCGGTCGCAGCGCTACCAGTCCGCGAATACAGCGGAAGAGCCAAACTGGGCCTGATCCCGCGATTCCATTCCCCCCTGGGCCCTTCCCCCAGCCCTGCCCGATCTTGCCGTCCCCAGGGCTTCCTGCCCATAAGAAGCTCACCTCGAGGGTGAGTTGGCCTTAGGGCGAAAGCGCATCCTCGCGGTTTAGAAAAAAAAGCCACAATCGACCGCCTTAAAAATTCCGCCTCCTCCAGAAAGCCTTCTGTGATTAGATTTAGGGTTAACTCCATCTCAAGGCTGAGGGCGCCGCCCTCGAGTGCCACGTGACTACCCTTCCTCCAAGGGCTTAGTAAATGTGCATAAGTATTGCCCCAGAGGAGTGTTTACCCGCCACCCTTCTCTCCGTTAAGCATGAGCCCACCTGGGGAAAAGGCCACCTCCGGCATCAGCGCTAAAACTCCCTAAAGTTGGTCCTTCAGCCTTTCCGGCCTTCACCCTGTGGCCTACCCAAGAAGGCGTGGGGCTCGGGGTGCCCCTGCGCCTCCAGCTCCCCGAGTCCCACAGTCCATCGGTGGAGGCACACAAGTAAAGCCGCCTTCGCATACAGTGGGGAAGTGCTGGGATGGAAGCCCTGGCAAGACAGCAAGTGGGCTTTGTTAGAGGGAAAGCGCCCCCTGGAACCAGACTGATGAGGCTGCTGTGACCCCAGGCAGACTTGTTCTTTGAGGGTTCCTAGGTACAGAACCAGGTTGGCAGTGTTCTGTGTACTAAAACTAGCCTAAGAAAAGCTGGGTCTACACCCCAGGGCCCCACCCTTCGGGACCAGCTCTTTGTTCTGCTAAGGAGTCACTTTTGCTAACGCCATCCAGGCAGTTCAGCAGGGAAGCTCTTACTGGTTCCCTCTTCACACCTAATAATTGGAGCCAATCAATTTCCGACTGACAATTACCCCATATTAATTGCTCCAATTCATCCATTTCTTCCCAGTCCTTTACTTTCCCATCAGCCATTCTGAGAGCCTGAGAGCTGGCCTTGAGTGAGTCACTTGAAGCCTCAGTTTCCTCACCTGTAAAGCAGGATAGTCGCTTCTTAATACCTGGGGTGGCTTTGAGGATCCTGGAAGGTGAAAGTGAGTTAAGGACCTATATGGGCTAAGCACTTGAACGCAGAAACATAAGTCATTGCTTTTATTCAGTAGCCATTTTTTTGTGTGTGCCAACCAGTGTGTTGGGTGAAGAGTAGCTGGGACAATGACTCTTCCCACCTCCAACCCCGGATGGAAGGGAGTGAGAGCTAGTAGGAGATTCATAACTGGGATGAACAGGTCTGGGTGAGAAGACTGGAACCCCAGGAAAAACCTCACAGACTTCCCTTGGGCATGACTTCTGAGGGCCCTGTCAGCCTCTTAGAGTTGAACTCGGCCTTAGAGGCCTCAACCCTGGCAGCCCCCTTCAAACCCTTCCATCCAGTAGGCTCCGACCGAGCATGTCAGATGAGCCAGGACCTGGCTGAGAATATCTCATATTCTCACTAGGATGCTGGCTCCGGAAATGGGGGAAGAAGGCATAGGGCGATATCCTTTTCTGGGCCTATAACCCCCATCCTTAAAACAGAGATGAGAAGCTTTCCATCATATGGGTCTGTACTGTGTACCTGGCACCAAGCTGGGCATTTGACATGCATCAGTTCCTTTAACTCTTGCAGCAGCCCCAGTCCAGGAGGTTGAACTCTTAGGCAAGGGCTCAGGGCCTAGACTGTTAGGCAGTACATCCTGCAGACTCAGTGTGTGAGAAAGGCCAGCACGGGTCTCCCATACAGCGGCTCAGGAATGTGAGTGTCAGGCAGAGTGAGAGAATTGTGGCCACTCATCATCTGAGGAGGGATTCTTGAGCTGTTTGGCAAAAGGGGTGATGGGGAGAGTTGGGGTGAGTGTTGAGGCAGAGGGAACAGCAAACACAGGTCCTGAATGGCTTATATGGGCCCAAGTGTCCTCCACCTTTAAAAAAAGTTCCTCCTCCCTCACTGTCCCCTACTCCAGCTACTGCTGCCTCTTGTCCTACACAGCCACACGTTTTCCAAGCACAGTTTATGCCTCTGGTCTTCAGTTGCAGGGGTGGAGGACTGACAAAAAGAGGTGAAGATTTTTTTCCAGATGGATCTGAGCACGGCTGGATTTAAGGGAACAAGTTCCCAAATCTTTAACTGCCACGTGAACTCCTTGGTCTGCCTGGGAAACCATCTCTCTCTAGGTCTCTTTACAGAGAGTTTCCCACTCACAAGAGAAAGGCCTACATCTCCCCGACATAAATCTCCATGAAGGTGGGAGAGGCACTTTGGAGAGAGTATGGGGAGAGCCAGCAGAGCTACCTCAAGACTGACTTCACCCAGCAAACTTCAGGCAAGGTTCTGGCCTTGTCCGTTTGTCCTAGAATGTGAATCAAGCAGTGTGGGGTTGGGGGGGGGGGGTCATGAGATCACATATTAACACATTGGTTTTAAATGAGAAATGGAGCCAGACCTTTTCTGACTGAAAGTCACTCTGGATTGGCTGAGGGATTGGATGATGGGGCTGGCTTTGCCATTTTAGACACATGGGGAATGTTTTCTGTAACTCATTACAGATAAATCTACAGCTCCAAGGTATTGATTAAAAGGTATTTGAAGCTCACATACAAATGCACCAGAAATTATATTATTTGCAATGTAATGATTTTTTTAAAAAAATTAGGTGCCAACCTTCAAACATGTGAGAAGATTACATACATAATCTCTCCAAATTATTTAAAGGGCTACCTGATAAAAATTGTGGAAGACTATCACTGGTCTTCTCCACATTTCTTGTTTCTTTATCTTTTACTCACTCTTCAACCCGAAACAATTACCTCCCAATTCATTCAGACCTTACCCCAGAGTCTCGTATCTGCCTTTATCATACCTGGCGTGCCAGTTTGAAGCTGTGATGTACCCCAGAAAAACCATGTCCTTTTTCCTGATCCAGTCTTGTGGGAGCAGCCATGTGTCTTTCCATCCTGATTCAACATTGTGGGGTGGAAACTTTGATTGGATTGTTTTGTGGAGATGTGACACACCCAGTTTTGGGTAGGACCTTTTGATTAGATGGAGCTGTGACTCTGCCCATTCAAGGTGGGTCTTGAGTAGTTTACTGGAGTCCTTTAAAAGGGAAACATTTTGGAGGAAGCTCAGATACTTGAAGAACAGTTGCTTCAGAGCCAACAGAGACACAGACATTTGGAGGTGCTTGGAGTGCCAGCAAAGAGAGCAGATTCTTAGACATGGACGTTTGGAGATGCAGAGCTCAGCAGACGTTGCCATGTGCTGTCCCATGAGATGCAAAGCAAGCCAGAACCCAGAGTCGAGTCCTGGAGAAGCTAAGTGAAGGCCCACAGACACTTAGAGAGGAAACCACTGGCATCAAAAGCTGGAAGCAACAGAACTGGGAACAAGGACCAGCAAGATGCCAGCCACGTTCCTTCCCATGTGACAGACATCAGCCTTTCTTAAGTCAAGGTACTTTTCTCTGGATGCCTTAGTTTGGACACTTTTATGGCCTTAGAACTGTAAACTTGTAGCTTAATAAATTCCCTTTTTTAAAAGCTGTTCCATTTCTGGTGTATTGCATTCCAATAGCATTAACAAACTAGAACACTGGTCTCCCTGTAGCAATTCATTGAACAATTCCTGGGTTTAAACTCTATGGGATTCCACTACTTATTCGAACTGGGACCTTTCACAAGCTGCCTCCGTTTTCATCTGTAAAATAAGACAACATCCTTTCCTTGCAGGGAGAAGGCCAGGAGCAGCAGATCCTCCCCAGCCCCCTCACCCCCTTTCCCTGATCACACCCACCAGAACCCAGCCCTCTTCCACTTCCCCTCTACCTCTTAGAGTAGATTATATTCAGAAGTGTTTGGCTAGAGGCTAGGGGTACAACCAACAAAGTTAGACGCCCAAAGAGTGAAGGAGCAGGTTTGGGGTAGGAAAAGGGAAGGCAGATATGCTGGGTTCACTGAGCCCGGGCGGCCCCTGAAATGAGGTGTCCAGTAGACAGCTGCTCGGGGAGGGTCCAGTCCCAGGCCCTATGTTTGTGTATTTAATCTTTACAACCACCTCATTCTACAGATTTGGTGAAACTGAGGCTCAAAGAGGGAGACGGACTTCCTGGGTAAATGGCCTGGCTGGGATTTGAAACCACATGGGTCTGACTCTAGATCCTGTGAGCTCTCTTACCCTTTCTGAGAGCATCCTCTGTGCCAGAGAATGCTCCCCATTTAGGGGAGGGTTTGAGTTTCACACAACTCATTCAGTCCATCATTTTAACACAGTCTTTCTCACTGATGGAGAAACAGGATTGGAGAGAAGGGGAGGGGACAGATCCTGTGTTAGCAAAACCGTGTCCTGAACAATCATTGCGAACCTCACAGTCCTGGGCTTGGTCACTGGACGACAGGGAAGTCTGTGCCCTAAGCCTTGTTGCAAAGGGCTCACCAATTGGCTGGGACCAGATTTACAAGCTGAGAGTGCTGGGGCTCATTCAGGGAAAAATGACTGCCTGCATGGGTGGGGTAAGGGGAGACTTCCAGGAGGAGGGGTCTTTTACACGGGGTCCTGACAGATGAGTACCAGTTTCCTGACAGAATTAGGAGAGAAGGCGGAGGGAGCAGCTTGAGCACAGGCTGGATGGAATGTTGTCTTTCCTGGCACAGTGGGTGCACTGGGCAGCCAAGGACAGTAATGAGTGAGAAGGGCAAGGATTCGTCAGCATGGCACACAGGTCTTTGGAAAGAGGGCATTTGAGAGGAAGAAAACATGTTCCCTTAAATCCAACCATGCTCAGAACAATTTGGAAAATCGTCACACACCCTAGTTGAAGACTACAGCCTACTTGGAAAACATGTCGCTCTGTAGGACAAGAGGCAACAGTAGTTGGAGAGGGAGATGGTGAGGGAAGAGGGCTTTTACTAAAGGTGGGGGAGACATAGGCATGTATAAGCTGTTCCACCACAGAGCCTGGTTTGGCTGTTCCCATGACTCCTTTTGTCAATCAGCTCAAGAATCCCTCCTCCCACAGGTCTGGCCTGACCCTCTCTGACCTTGGAGAGCTCCCATCCCACCCGCAGGCGGGTCACTCTAATACATGTTCCCTGTTGTATTCTTTTACAGCCATTACCACTCTCTGAAATCACCTTATCTTTTCCTTATTTATTTATTTACTTTCTTTTTATGGAGATATAATTCATACTCAACCTTTGAAAGTATACAATCCAGTGGTTTTTAGCATGTTCACAAAGTTGTGCAACCATCACCACTAATTTCACATTTTATCACCCCAAAAAGGAAACCCGATACCCACTAGCATTCACTTCAGTCTCCATCCCCTCCCACACACTCCCCAATCCCACCAGCCCCTCCCCACCAGGCCACCACCCTGTAACCTCTAATCTATTTTCTGTCTATGGATTTGCCTATTTCAGATATTTTATATAAAGGGAATCAGGGTATGGTATGTGTATTAGTCAGGGTTCTCTAGTGAAACAGAATCAACAGGGAACACTCGCAAATATAAAATTTATAAAAGTGTCTCACATGACCATGGGAACACAAAGTCCAAAATCCGCAGGGCAGGCTGTGAAGCTGACAATTCCGAGGGAGGGTCTGGAGGAACTCCACAGGAGAGGCTCAACAGCCAAAACAGGAAGGGAGCCTGTCTCTTTTGAATTCTCCTTAAAAGGCTTCCAGTGATTAGAATACACATCACTCATTAAAGAAGACACTCCCCTTGGCTGATTACAAATGGAATCAGCTGTGGATGCAGCTGGAATGATCATGATTTAATTCTATGAAATATCCTCATCGCAACAGACAGGCCAGCACTTGCCCAACCAGACAAACAGGTACCACCACTTGGCCAAGTTGACACATGAACCTGACCATGACAGTATATGTGAGTTTTTCTTTCTTCTTTTTCTTTCTTTCTCTGGAGTGAGGCAAATGTTCTAAAAAATGATCATGGTGATGAATTTAGTACTATGTGATGATATTGTGAGCCATTGATTGTACATCATATATGGAATGTTTGTATGTTAAGAATGTTCATGTTTGTATATTGTTTTGGCTTGTCAGTTAAAAATGTATATACATAATAAAGAGAATTATATATGATGTAGCCTTTTGTGACTGGGTTTCTCTTACTTAGCATCAAACTTTCAAAGTTCATCCATGTTGTCACATACATCAGTACTTCATTCTTTTCATGGTTGAATATTATTCCATTCTATGTACAGATCACATTTTGTTTATCCGTTCCTCTGCTAATGGACACTTGGGTTGTTTCCACCTTTTGGCTGTCATAAACAACATTGCCAGGAACATCCATGTACAAGTGTTTATGTTTTCATTCCTCTTGGGTGTATAACTAGAAGTGGAGTTACTGGACCATATGGTAAATCTATGTTTAACTTTTTGAGGAACTGCTAAACTGTCTTCAAACTGGCTGCACCATTTTTATATTCCCAATAGAAAGGTATGGGGGTTCTAGCTTCTCTGCATTTCCTCCAAAAATTGTTGTGCTCGTTTGAAAGGATGTATGTCCCCTAGAAAAGCCATGTTTTAATCTAAATCCCATTTCATAAAGGCAGAATAATCCCTACTCACTAGTGTATGTTTGAAACTGTAATCAGGTCATCTCCCTGGAGATGTGATATAATCAAGAGTGGTTGTTAAACTGGATTAGGTGACAACGTGTCTCTACTCATTTGGGTGGGTCTTGATAAGTTTCTGGAGTCCTATAAAAGAGGAAACATTTTGGAGAATGAAAGCAATTCAGAGAGAGCAGAGAAGAACGACATAGCCACGAGAAGCAGAGTCCACCAGCCAGCGACCTTTGGAGATGAAGAAGGAAAATGCCTCCCAGGGAGCTTCATGAAACAGGAAGCCAGGAGAAGAAGCTAGCAGATGACACCATGTTCGCCATGTGCCCTTCCAGATGACAGAAGAACCCTGACCGTGTTCACCATGTGCCTTTCCAGATGAGAGAGAGACTCCGACTGTGTTCACCATGTGCCCTTCCACTTGAGAGAGAAACCCTGAACTTCATTGACCTTCTTGAACCAAGGTATCTTTCCCTGGATGCCTTTGATTGGACATTTCTATAGACTTGTAATTGAGACATCTTCTTGGCCTTAGAACTGTAAACCAGCAAAGTAGAACAATCGTCATTGTCTTATTTATTTATTTTTTTTGTCATTGTCTTTTTGATTACAGCCACCCCAATAGTCATGAAGTGGTATCTCACTGTGGTTTTGAATTGCACTTCCCTTACGATTACTGATGGTAAGCATCCTTTCATGTGCTTATTGGCCATTTCTATATCTCCTTTGGAAAAATTTCTATTTACATCCTTTCCCCACTTTTAAAAATTGGGATATTTTTATTGTTGAGCTTAAGAGTTCTTCAATTATTCTGGATACAAGCCCCTTGTCAGATATATGATTTCCAAATACTTTGTCCCATTCTGTAGGTTTTTTTCACTTTCTCAATAGTGTCCTTTGAATGTGAAGCACAATAGTTTTTATTTCGATGAAGTCTAATTTACCTATTTTTTCTTTTGTTGCATGTGCTTTTGGTGACACAACCAAGAAACCACTGCCTAATCCAAGGTCACAAATGTGTATGCATTATGTTTCCTTGTAAAAGTTCTAACATTTTAGCTCTTATATGCAGCTCTTTGATCCACCTTGAGTTAATTTATGGTGGGAGGTAGGGGCTTCATTCTTTAGCATGTGGCTATCTAGTTATCTAACAACCAAAAACTATTCTTTCCTCATTGAGTTGTCTGGGCATCCTTGTTAAAAATTAGTAGGACACAGATGTATGGCTTTATTTCTGGACTCAGAATTCTATTCCATTGATTGATAGATTTATCTCTCTGTCAGTACCACACAGTTTTGATTACCTGATTTTTCTTTCGTCCAGAACCCCACCTTTCTCCCCATTTAGAATATAAGTGCCAAGAGATCAGGACTCAGTCCCCAGTGCCTAGAACAAGGCCTGGTGCAAAGTAGGTGTTCAATAAATATTTGTGGTTCAAATGAGAAAAACTGTTGGGAAGAAGCCAGCTGAGAGGGGGAAGGTTGAAGGTACAGGGCAGAGAGTTCACTGAGGTTACAGAGGTGCAGGGTGTGTGGATGGGGTCAAAGGTGGAGGAGTGGGCCACGGACAAGAGGAGAAAACCCTGATCCCCTGAGACTCGCAGGGACAGACAAGGTTGGGACCTCAGCTATGTTTTAAAAGGAAAGGGAAGGGCGGGCCATGGTGGCTCAGCAGGAAGAGTTCTCACCTGCCATGCTGGAGACTCAGCTTCGATTCCCAGTGTCTGCCCATGTTAAAAAGAAAACAAAGTAGAAGGGAAGGAAGTTGGGGGTCCCCACCCAATGCCTCTGTTTTCTTAGAGTTAGGAAGTGAGATCTTTGGCTGAGCTTCAGGCTCAAGGAAGCTGAAGACAGTTCAGTGCCCTTGGGGCCCAACCCAAAACCTAACCACTAGGCACCCTCCACTCATGACTGGATCCACTCCAGGATTCTGAGCAGGAAGGGTACCAGATGAGGGGTCAAAGGGTGAAGTGCTAGAGAGGGTGTGTATGGAGCCATGACCCTGGGGCCGAAGCTGGCAGAAGCAAGAATGAAGCTACACCATGGGGCCTCTGACTTGCAGGAGAGTGGGGGGCCACAGGGAGCTCAAGCGGGGCTACGTTCTGTGGGTGATTTCTCTTCTAGGCTGGAGTGACCAACAAGAATTGACATGGCAAAAGTGTGTGTGTGGGGGGGAGGGGATCAGGGCAAAAGCAAGACCCAGCTAAATGCACGTGCAGGTCCGCCCCTCCCAATGAGCTCGTCTAGTAGCTGGTCTGGCTGTCTACACATTTTTTACAGCAGATTTGCAACATTTTTCAAGCCTCCAGGTGGTCTTGGTAGCTTACCATAAAGGCTATAAAGGGACCAAATGGTTGAACATGGCTAAAAGGGAGAAAGGAGAGAGGGGAGTTTTAAGAGATTGTCAGGAGCAGACCATGAAAGGTGCCGAGGCATGGGGATGAGATGTTAAGGTTGAGGAAGGTGGCCCTGGGAAAGATGGGACTGTGCGGAGAATGAGAGCAGAGCCAGGGAGACCTGGCAGGATGCTGGGGCTTTGGTCAAGGCAAAAGGTAGCCAGGGCCTGGAGCTGCCCAGTGGTGGGGAAATGAGGATAAAAGGAGGGGGTGAGGGCGGGCCACAGTGGCTCAGTAGGCAGAGTTCTTGCCTGCCACGCCGGAGACCCAGGTTCGTTTCCCTGTGCCTGCCCATGCGAAAAAAAAAAAGAAGGGGATGAGGAAAGCCTCAGAAAGTAGAACTTGGCAGGACCCTGAGATTGGATGGGAGCATCAAGGAGAATGAAGAGTCAAGCCGGGGCCAGATTTCCTAGCTCAAATGAAATGGCTGGAGGGATGGTGGCATCACCCACTGAGGATGAGAAACAAGGAGGAATAAGGCTGGGCTAGGGGTGGGAAATACATGTAGGGTTTCATTTTTCGTATTTCATTGTGGCATTTTTCAGACAAACAGAAAAGTATGTTTTAAACATACAACCAAAATCACCTAGATTCAATTGGAATCCCTTAGATTCAACTTTGCTTAGATTAAAGCGATATTTGCTTCATAGACATAGAGTTTCTTTTTTTCCTGAACCACTTCAAAATGAGTTACACATATTATGCTATATCTCACCTAGACACCTAGCAAACATCTCCAAAACATGAGAACATTCCCCTACACAACCACAATGCCCCCTAACAAGAATTCCCTAGTACTTAAGACCCTTTCCAGACTCAAATCTCCCCCAAATTTCTCAAAATAAAGGTCTTTGGTAGATGTTTATTCTGAACTAATATCTAATCAAGGGTCATACATTTGGTCTTGTATCTCTTAAGTCTCTTATCACGTAGAATGCCACCCCACCCCCACCCCATCTCGTGTTTCCTGTAACATTTGACTATTGATGTGTCCAGGCCGAGTTATCATCAGGAAGCCCCGTGTTCTGCAGTTGGCTGATGTTTCTCATGGTGCCCATTGAACCTGTTCCTCTGCCCCCTGTATTTCCTGTAAATTAGGTCATTTGGGGCCCTTGATTAGATGTCAGTGAAGTGTTTTTGGCAAGAACACTTCTTACATAAGGTGTTCGTTTTAGGCATGGTAGGTTTGGAGAGTGTGAGGGACATTCAGGGGTGTCTAGATGTCACGCTACCAGTTGGACATACACATGGTCTTATGATCTGGAGAGAGTCAGGTGAGAGAGAATTCCTCAAGGGTCATTCTAGAAGAGTCAGGACCTGAGCCCTTGGTGCAGGGAGGAGCTGGTGAAAAACCCTAGGAAGTGTGAAGAGAATCATAAGGAGATGGGAGTTCCTGGAGGAGTCAGTGATAGGACAGGACCAATGAGATAACCATCTGAGCTCTGACAGTTAACTAAAGCCCTGCCCTCCTCTCTGCCCCCCAAATAGTCCTGGGCCCTTCCCCTGGAGAGTCAGTTGGAGAGTCTAGATTTCATAACCAGCACCCCAGGGAGAATCCCAGAGGCCTTCAATAATAGGGCACCTCCCAAATAAAAACTGTTAGCTCGGGACTTGGATAGCCAATGGGGGGCATGTGGCTGGATCAGAAATTCTATCTAGTCAGTTGTATTAATCCTATCTAGTCAGTTGTCTAATGCAGAGGGTGAGACCAGAAAGGAGGAGTTGGGGATCCTCAGGGTAGTGGCATCTCCACTCTGCCCAGGGAGGGAGCAGCCAGGGGATTAGGGTTGGGGTGGGCCTGGGCCTCCAGGCTAAACAGGGGCTTAAGGGCCCAGGCTCACCTCTACCTTTCGGTCACACTGGCCTTCCTTGGTTTGGATGCAGAAGCCCTTACCCTGTCAGCCCTAGCCATGCCCCGCCTAGTTGGTAGACTGTATCTTAGAAGGCCTAAGGGCACACGTCCTTTTTGGCAAGCAGTTTACAGTCTAGCAAGGGGGACAGGACTAAAAATTACCCTGAAGAAAAGTACAGTGTGTCTGGATTATGAATTCCCGAGAGCAGGAATATCAACAACCATTAAAAATATAACTAACTTTTTGGGGGAACTCACCATGTACCGCACCGGCTATTACAGCCACCATTTTATTGAATCCTCAAGTACCTCCCCCCCGTGAAGAGAGTATTCTTAGTCCCACTTTACATAAGGAGGAATCTAAGGCTCCAGTAAGGTGAACTCGCTTCTGTCTGACACCAAATATCTTAAACCACTAGTGGAGACTCTTACAGGACAAACTGACAGGGGCCTGACCACACAAGCAGCGGGAAAGAAGAGGGCGAATTTAGGAAAAGGACTCGCCCACCCCCCGACACCCCCCCCCCCCACGCGGGACCGACTGGGGGGGGGAGCTCGACCCCAGCCCGCGACTTCCGTCTGGATCACGTGACCCGCACGGCCCCACCCGGACTCCACTTCCGCTCCGAGTCCCCACTTGGGGCCGTAGTCCTTGGTCACGTGGCTGCCACGGGCCAGTCAGCGCCGAGCAGGGCCGTGGGCCGCCATCTGCGCGGTGGCCTTGGAGCCTCAGGAAAGATGGTCTGTGTATGCCAGGCTGTGCCAGCCCCAAGACCGCCAATTCCCACAACACCCACGGTGTCCCAGACCCAGCCAGCCACCCACTGGCCGTTTGTGCCGCCACTGCCTATTTATCTGAATTTGCCACCAGCCGTGCTCCAGCGCGACAGGACAAACGGAGGGTCGGGCCGCCTTCCTCGGGCGCGCTGGCTCCCGCCCTAAGGCTTTGACTCGCGGGTCTTTGCGCAGCGCTCGCTTCTCGCTCTGCTGGAGCTCCAACCCTTGCCTGGCCTCTTTGCTTCTTCCTGGAAGCGCGCAAACAGTGTCAGTCTCTTCCCCTAAGACAAAAACCTCAACCCTCCCTTCCCTACCACCGCCCTTCAGTCATGCTCTGCCTCTCCTGCCCTCCCCGTTAAGCTTACTTTCTGGTCCCCCTCCTCACCCACTGCAGTCCAGCCTCAGGTCCCCAGCGGTCGCGCTGCGACCGAATCCTGTAACATTTTATTGTCGTTGCCGCTTCGCTCTGGGCTGCCTTTGCTACTGTTGACTCCTTTCGGAACCTGCAAGATTTCCAGGACAGCCCTCTCTCACTGGGTCGCTACCTCCATGACAAGTCCTTTTCTACACCTGCACATCACGGACATTTCCCCTTTCCCTGCCTGCAAACAGGTTCCCGCACAGACATTTGGATGATCTTTTACCCAGTCTCTAGCCTAGATTTCTCTTTGAGCTTCAAACTCACCACCGGGTGTCTCGACAAATACCTTAGGCTCAACATATGTCATTCATTTGACAAATGTTTATTAGGCTCTTGCAGAGTACAGAGTACTATGTCTCCCGTGATACACTGTTACTGTATGCTGATTGTGTAGCACCTGGCAGAGAGTAAGGCTCCATCAGGGTTAGCTTCGTCCAGCTTTGAAGCTAGGAGGGCCTGGGAATTCACAATCATGGGCACCCGGACTAGTGGTGGGGGCAGGAAGTGGGGAGTCAGGGGTGCTTTAGGAACACTGAGGCTTCAGCCCAGCTCCTTTCTCAATCAGGACCCCTACTACCCCACCTTCCAGTGCAAGAGCTGCATAAGTTGAGTTAAACTTCAAAGAAGGAAAGCAAACAGTGGAAAGTTCTCTTTGCCTCCGTTTAATAGTCCAGTCCTAGGACAGGCCTTTGGTCTGTCAGCTCAGCAAAGGCAGCACTGCCCGGTGACACGGGTAGGAGAAAGAACCAGGAGCTGCCCTGCTCAGACAGGCAGCTGCTGCAGCAATTGGAACCAGGCTGGGGAGATATAAACCAGAATTCAAATCCAAATTGGGTGAGCTTGGGAGTAGCATTTGAGTTCTCAAAGTCATTATTTCCATGGGCAAGCTAAGGGACACTAATAGACTCTATCATAGAGCTGTTCTAAAGGTTCTTCCTAGAGCTCAGAGGGGCTCCTAATAGGCTTTCGTACTCGGCTGGAGTGGGGGAAACAATTTTCCTGGTACACTATCGCCTCCGTGTGACAATCTCGGGAATTACATGAGGGTGGGTCACAGGCCTAGGAAGGTGGTATCCAGACTCTGGAAATCTCTCCAGACATGCTGTCTGATGTCAATACCCTCTTCCTGTGTCCAGGATCCCTGCAGTCTTCAAGCCATTGCTGTCACCTGTGGGGGAGACAGCAACCCACCCTACGTCTAGGCCACTGGCAAGAGAGAAAACTGAGGCAGTGAAAGATAAACGACCTGCTTAAAGTCACATGGCTGTCATTGGCAGAGCAGAATGCTACCTGCTAGGGCTCCTTGTATGGTGGGGAAGACAGTCCCCGGTTCAAATCCCACATCTACCATTCATAACTGAACCTAACTTTGAACCTAAACTTCCTCTTCTGTATAATGAGATGGCAGCTCCCACAAGCCACAGGGGCTGACTCAGAGGGGCAGGCATTTGGGACACACCATTCGAGGATGAGATGGGGTGGGGGCATCACACCTGGCAACCAGAGCTGGCATAGAGTAGGCTGAAGTAAGCCAGAGTTCCCTCCGGTCACACACAGGCATTGGGCTGGCACCCCGCAAGCTGTCCCCTATACAAGGAAGCTACAGCCAATGACTGGGAGCTCCAGCTCGGGATCTGGGCAGCACCAAGTGGCCGCTCAGGGGTCCAAGCTCCCATCATCTCTCACCTCTGCAGCCCCTACCTGTTCTCCCCGAACCCACTCTTGCCTCTTTAGTGCTTTTCCTACTTGGCGGCTTTGTGTGACCCTTTCTAAACATGCACCTGACCAAGTCGTTTGCTGCAGAAGATCTTGCCCTCCCGCTGCTCACCTAGGCCTCAACCCCTCGCCACAGTTCATGGGCACGTGGGGTCTGTTGCCATAGTCCCACCAGCTCAGTATACCCTCTTTGGTCTCCAACCATGCCATCCCTCTTCCATCGCCTTGAAGGCATCTTGGGCCTTCACACATGCCATTCCCACTGCCTGGAACACTCTTCCCCTCCCTTCTTTGCTTGATTAAAGCAGAGGTTAGGAAAGAGCTCTTTGGAGTGGAAGGGGATTTGAAGCCTGGAAGAGGAGTTTGGAAACCCAGTAGAGAGGAAGGGGGACAGTGTTCCAGGAAGAGGGAAGGAGCTATGTGAGGGGATGGAGATGCACGATGGGGAGAGGGAGTGCTGTGGGAGGGGAGCATGGGAATTGAAATTAGTGGGAATGAGGTGGGCCTGGGGTATGGCAGGCCACAGCCAGCTCCTGAAGACCTTATTGTTGTGTTAAGGGGCTTGGACCCAACTCTGCGAGCAGTGGGAGGGTCCTGAGTAGAAGTTATGGTAGTTCTGCCCATCAGCAGTCCCCCAAAGTAGATCAGGGAGTGCTTATCTGACACCGTTCTGAAAAAAGTAGCGCTCAACTGAACAGTCCTGCAGGAACGGCCCCGATCACCACCAGCAAAGGAACACACCTCTTCCCAGGGTCCCTGCCCGAGACTTCTATGGGTACATCCCAAGGCCTCCAGCCCTGCCCCTGGCCTTCTCCGCAAACCAGGCTGAATCTGGAGCTGCACTTCCTCTGGCTACCAGCAGGGGGCAGCATCACCCAGAAAGTCCCCTCTGATCTGCTCCTCCCCCTCCAGGCCTTCCAGCTGTGTGCCCGCTCCCCCCACCTCACTTGCGTGACCCTGGCCCACACTTTCCCATGAGCCTGCGACCTTAGAGTCCCTGTTTTTAGGGTGGAATGGGGGGCCCTCGGGGTGAAGGTAAGTGAGGTAGGGGAGGAAAAGTGACGAGGCCAAGAGATGGGGCTAGGGGTGGGGGTGGTTTGGGGGAAGCAGAGGAGTTGGGATGAATGCAGCCCGAGCTCCGTGGTCTGACTTACAGTCCCCCCATTATTTGCCCTGCCCCTTGACCTCCATGAAGCCCCAGGCCCCTGAAACACTGACACTGACCGTTCACCCAAGTCCTTGCCCTTTATCACCTCCATGTCCTTGATACCGCCCCCAACCCCACTCCTGCCCCATTAGCATCTCCTCTTATCCTACACCTTAGCTGTCCCTCAATTTCCTCTTCCCTCTGTCCCTTCTCCTTAGGCTTTCTGTGGCGTGTCCTCGTCACCCACCAGATTCTCGCTCCCTCAGAACACCCTCTGTCTGTGTGGCTGGACTGGAATTCCTCAGGTTCTCCACCCTCTTTCTTGTGGCCAGACCTTTGCAGAGACTGTTCCCTCTGTTAAAATGCTTTTCCTCTCACTCATCCCAAGGCAAAGTGTTCCCCTCTTTCAACGCATACATCACTTCCTCCTGGAGCCTTTCCCTTTCCCCGAGGCCAGCATCGGTCCCCGCTGGAGGCTGCAGTTAACCTTCACAACTCTGTTTCAGTAGGTTCAGCATTTTTCTGGGAGTCTGTCTGATGTCTCTCTCTTCCTCTAGATTTTCAGTTCCCAGGGCTAGGAGCCAGGTGTGTCTTCATCACTGCATAGCCCCTGTGCCTAGACTAGCACGTGGCATCTAAGAGGTGTTCAGTAAACATTTCTTGACTTCCTTCTCCTTCCAGCCCCCAGCTCCCACTCACACGCGTACTTTCTAATTGGTTAGCTCTTTGGATCTTTTCCACCATGTCACCCCAGTCACCTCCTCCCCTCTAGGCTCCTGCTGCTGCGTCTGTTTATTTCTTCATTCCCTCTGATCCCTATACCCCACTCTTATCTCCCGGCCCCCACGCAGCCCCTCTAATGGGTCCCTGTGTGTTCCTATAAAAGGGTGTTTTCTGTATCATCCTTTTGTGGGCACACCTTTACGCTGACCATCTCATTCAGTTCCGAACCCCTTCCTTCCGCTCAGAACTAGGTTTCTGAGATGCCCCCACGCGGCTGGGTGTCCGTGGGGCCTCCTCACCTCTTATAATCCACCTCCCCAGACTGGCTTCCGGCTCTCCCCCAGCCCTCCCTTCCGTGGTGCGTGCAAAGCTGGGGAATGGTCTGTGTGCAGCAGGCAATTGCCAGACCGCTAGGCCTGGGTTTATATAATTAACTGGAAGTTCCCCTACGGTGCCTCCACCCCTAAAACCTTGCCCAGCACCCCGTGCTCTCCAGCTTGCTAATGTTTTCCAATCAGATAGCTGCAAGAAGAGGGCGTCTCTTGGATCTTTCCAGAGTTACAGGCTCCCCTCACATACTTGCTAGTCTCTGGGTTTCTTTCTCAAATCACCTGGGCGTACCTGCATTGTTGTTTTTCTTGTGGATGTACAGTTCTTTAGATATTGGTCTCTTGACCCCTGTGCTTAGCATATTGTGTGGGAATCCTGGTTAACAAGTGGGCGGTCCCTGCCTAGAGGTCCCTCAAGGGCAGCTTATCGGTCACGAGTCTCTGAAGAAACAGAACCAATGGGATATCAGTAAATATCAGGGGTATATGGTGTCTCACGCCACCATGGGGACGCAAAGGTCCAAAATCCATAGGGCAGGCCACAAGGCTGACCACCCCAGTGCAATTCCTCAATGAACTGCACAGGCAAGGCTGGCTGGCTGAAGAAAAAAGTGAAAATTCTCTTTTCTCCTTGAAGCTGATGAGATCAAATCCAACCTATTGGATTCTCTCGTTTGCAAAAAACACACCCTTAGCTGGCTGTGGAAGTAATCAGCGGACTTCTGATTCAATAAACCCGGCCTTCTGCTTTATCAGCCAGCCACAAAAATCTTCTTTTTTTTTTTTTGTCTTGATTCAGATCATTATTAATTTTTTTTAGATATCTTTATTGTAAAGACTGAATATACAAACGTTCTTGACATACAAGCATTCCATACATGGTATACAATCAATGGCTCACAATATCATCATATAGTTGTATATTCATCACCATGATCTTTTTTTTTTTTTTGCATGGGCAGGCACCAGGAATCAAATCCAGGTCTCCAGCATGGCAGGCAGCTATAAGCATTTTTTTGGAGCATTTGCATCACTCCAGAAAAAGAAAGAAAAAAGAAAAAAACACATACTTACCATGCCACTTATCACTCTCTCTCACTGACCACTAGTATTTCAATCTACTTGATTTATTTTAACCTTTGTTCCCCTATTATTTGTTTATTTTTAGATCTATTTATTTACTCATCTGTCCATACCTTAGATAAAAGAAGCATCAGACACAAGGTTTTCACAATCACATGGTCACACTGTAAAAGCTATGTCATTATACAATCATCTTCAGGAGACATGGCTACTGGAACACAGTACGGTTTCAGGTACTTTCCTCTAGCCACTCCAATACAACATAAAGCAAAAAGGGGATATCTATATAATGCATAAGAATAACCTCCAGAATAACCTCTCAACTGTTTGAAATCTCTCAGGCACTGAGAAATCTTCTTGCAGTGATGGTTAGGCCAGTGCTTGCCTGACCAGACAACTGGGCACCATCACCTGGCCAAGTTGACACCTGAACCCAACCACCACAGGCAGTGACAGATCTGAGCCATCTCCCGGTCCCCAGCTGCACATCAGGAATAGGGACCCAAGACAAATGTGGGAGTGGGGTCGATGATATGTACCTCTGTGGACACTCTGGGCTCATTTCAGTCCCCATAGGTGGCAATGCATGTATTTTGCGGCTATGCTCCACTTCTTGAACGGTTCGGTGAGTTTCTTTGGGATTAGCTCACCAGTGCAGGGTTTGCATTTTGAATTTGGGAAAGTCTTTCAACCTGCATTTGTTCTGTGAATATTTATGGAGCCCTTAATTGTGAGCCAGACCACACGATACACTTTGGGGTACAGCAGCGAGTAAGACAAGCCCTCAGCTCCCCAGACCTCACCCTCCAGAGAGTGGCAGCCAGCACAAAGTGGACAAAGCAGATGGTTACAGAAGAGAGCAAACAGGGCTAACGTGTGGAATAACAGAGGAAGGACCCTACCCAGGGTGGTCAGGGGTGGCCACTCGCAGGAGGTGACATTTGCTCTGAGAGTAGCCCGAAGAAGCAGGGGGAACAGCATTCCAGGCTGCGAGTGCAAAGGCCCTGTGGTGAGCGCGAGTGTGGGGTAGGGGGTGGGCTTGGTGGAGGAATAGAAAAGTCACTGGAGTTGGAGACTGGATGGGGGAGAGGTGAGCAGGTCACTGAGGAAGTGGTTGGTCAGGAGCCGGGCCAGGTCCTGTGTGGGTGGGTCACGGCTCCCAGCCAGGAGGTGCGTGAGGCGGGCAGGAGGGCCCCGGATGCTCTGACACTGGCAATGGGGAAGCCCAAGGGGATTTGGACCAGGGATGTTTGGAAGCTGGTGTGTTCCCAGAGGGAATGCTTTCCCTCCCTGGTATGTCCTTTTTAAAATTTTTTTCTTTCATTAGAAAATGTTGTCAGTTTCTGTGAAGAGGCAATGCATGTGCCAAGTGCAGAAATCAAAAGAAACAAAGGTGCATACAGTGGAAAATCTTTTCCATCCTTTTCTCCCCTTCGCCTTGCCCCTTCCGTGGAAGCAGCCTTCACTACCCCATGCCGCCCACTCCCAAGCTAGCATGTCCAACCCCATGTATACATTTCACACAGAAGCTGGCACACAGTGCCCACTGTGCTGAGCCTCGAATATTCCACTCTTCAGCCGTGTAAGTTGGAGATATTTTCCGACCATTCCCCTGAGAGCAGCTCTAGTGCCTTCGAGAAGGCTCTAGATCTGTTCCATCAATACATGGCTCTTTAATCAAAATAAAATAAATCAATTCTGCCATCACACAAGACACCTTTCAAGAACTCCACAGCCATGCCTGGTTACCAGCTACTGTATTGGGCATATAAGAACCATCATTCCATTGGTTGTCCATTCAAGTTTATTGGACAGTCCTGCTCTAGAGAGTTCCACTGTGTTAACACACCATCGTTGATCTCTAACCAGCCTTCAGAGGCTGCTTGGCAGGGGCCCTTCCTCAGTGTAGGTGAAATCATACGCACTGAGTACCTCAGCCATAATCAGGCACTCAGGGACTGAGAGCTGCTCAGTTTTCCAATATGGGGCTCTCTGCCACAGCCTTGGAGGGCCAGCCCTTCTCTCTGGCCTTCCGGGAGAGAGGAGTGGGACCCCAGATTTCCTACAGGACTCAGGTATTGAAGGAAAGGGTAGCTTCGTTATTACCCTTGCTTGGGCCATTTGCTCATTTGGTCCCTTGATGAACCTCAGGGCAGCTTGCTCTCTGCTGGGTCCGAACTGAATCCATGAGGCCCCTGCCTAGGGCAGGGCAGCGAGAGACATAAAGGGGGTCATTTCTATCATGCACAGAGGCGACTGCCCTAGGCTATGCCGTGGAGTCAGGGTGGGCTTCCTGGAGGAGGGGAGAAACGAGCTGACCCTGAAGGATGTTCAACGTCTGCCCAGAGGTGTGAGGTGTACAAGAAGCCTGCATCCGTATCCCCTGGGCCCGGGTGGTGAGGTCAGTGGGGCAGTGCCCTGAATGTTGGCACAAGGAGACCCAAACCTGGTGCTGGGGGAGCCCGGAAGGGGAGGGTACTGTGGAATATGAGCAGCGGCTGGGCTGGAAAGGATGTGGGGGAAAGGCTGGGTGACTACAGCTGTCGGTGATTTCATGCCCCCTCCCCCTCCAGCCACTTTTAGAGGACAAGTCCCACCCATTGGGCCCAGGTGCCACCGGAGGTCAGATTTCGGTAGCCAAGAGAATAAAAGGAGATTTCCTCTGGAGGGGAGCCCTCTCCCCCCAGAGAGAGCTGCAGCTGCCTCACACACATACTCCAGGATTAGGCCAAATCCTATAGCAGGTGGACGGGTGGGAGGGAGGGCGCCCAGTGAGGGTCCTGGGAGTGTGGGCAAGGGGGGTGGGGGGCAGTGGAGGGTCAGAGAGTGCAAGGGCCTGAGAGTGGCCACACCTGAGTGTGTCTACTCCTGGGAATGGGTCCTCTTGGTTCCTTTATTCATCAAACACTTTACTGGGTGGGGAGGGGGGCAGGCCAATAACAAACGTACACAAGCAAGTTTGGTGGGGAGTGGGGGATGGCCTCCGCAAGAAGACTCTGAAAGTGGGGGCCGTTTGCTCTTGGGAGGGGAGAAATGGGAGCAAGAGGGAGGTTGCTCCCCGCTGAAAACCTTTTGTGCACCATTGGAAGGGGTTTTTGCATGCTTGTTTAAACCATGTGCATATAGTGACTCTAAAATCTGTGGATCGCAAAGTGTCTACAGTCTAGATGCCCCTAGACTGATAGCCTGGGCATCGCCCGGCAGCTTGTTAGAAATGCAAATTCTCAGGCTTCACCGCAGACCCACTGATTCAGAAACTCTGGGAAACTCAACCTAAACCCTGCGGGTGATTCTGAGGTTTGCTAAAACTTTAGAACTACTGATTTAAAAAACTGCCTTAAAAAAAAGTGGTGCTTGCTTCTTGGTGCCCATTGTCCACTTCTTTGCAGCTGTGAGAGCCTCTGAAATGGGGGTAGGGTGGGGAGCCAACCTAGAAGAGGGCCTCGATCTGGAATGGAGGAGCAAGTGAGGCTGTCCAAGAAATGAGGTTTGAGTGGGATATGAAGGGCGATAGGGTTTGCCCAGGTGGGAGGAAGAGCATTTAGGGAAGGGACAGTCCGTGCAAAGGCCCTGAGGTGGCAGTAACTGAAGGCCACAGGGCTGGAGTCAAAAGCACAGTGCATTATCTCTCTCTCAGCCAACGCGGCAAGCAAACTCACTGCCCTCCCCCTCTCTACACGGGCTATGACTCCCAGAGGTGTAACCCTTCCTGGCAATGTGGGACAGAAATCCTAGAATGAGCTGGGACTCAGCATCAAGGGATTGAGAAAACCTTCTCGACCAAAAGGGGGAAGAGAGAAATGAGACAAAATAAAGTGTCAGTGGCTGAGAGATTTCAAATAGAGTCAAGAGGTTATCCTGGAGGTTATTCTTATGCATTTTATAGATATCCCCTTTTTAGTTTATGGTATATTAGAAAGGCTGGAGGGAACTGTCTGAAACTGTAGAGCTGTGTTCCAGTAGCCATGTCTCTTGAAGATGACTGTATAATGATATAGCTTTCACAATGTGACTGTGTGATTGTGAAAACCTTGTCTGATGCTCCTTTTATCTATGGTATGGACAGATGAGTAAAAAACATGGACTGAAAATAAATAAATAATAGGGGGAACAAAGGTTAAAATATATTGGGTAGATGGAAACACTAGCAGTCAATGAGAGGGAGGGGTAAGGGGTACGGTATGTATGAGTTTTTCTTTTTACTTTTTTTTTTTTTTTTTTTTTAAAGGAAAGACAGAGAGAAGGAAGGAAGGATAGAAGGAAGAAAGGGAAACATCTTTAAACATTTTCTTGTTTTATTGTATTTTGTTTTTCCGTTTTTTGTTACATGGGCTGGGGCCGGGAATCGAACCGAGGTCCTCTGGCATAGCAGGCAAGCACTTTGCCCGCTGAGCCACCGCGGCCCGCCCCTCTTTTTACTTTTTATTTCTTTTTCTGGAGTGATGCAAATGTTCTAAAAAATGATCATGGTGATGAATATACAACTATGTGATGACATTGTGAGTCATTGACTCTATACCAGGAATGGAATGTTCATATGTTAAGAATGTTCATGTTTGTATGTTGCTGTGTTTTGTCAATAAAAATATAAAATATAAATATATATAAACAACCAAAAAAAAAAAAAAGCACAGGTCTGGGCCTGTCTGTGCTCAGGCGCCATGAGCGTCCACCCACCCCGCTCTTGGGAGCCGTCAGGGTGCCTGGGATGTGGGGCTGAGATGCGCCATGGGACAGACCCAGTCCTGGGCACCGACTTACCCTGTGTGACCTTGGGCCAACCACTTCTCCTTCTCGGCCTCAGTGTCCTCATCAGGGAAATGGGGACAAGGAAGCCTTCCCGCAAGGGCTGCTGGGAGGAGGGGCTGAGCTCCGGGAGCCTGCACAGCAACCATTCCCTCCTAATCTCAACGCAACAACAGCCGTTGTTTATTGAGCACTTAAAGCCTTTCTCTGGGCAGCGGGCACTGTCATTATCACTTTATGGGACCGGAAATGGAGGCTCAGAGAGTGACTGTGGTCACAGCCCTGTGGACACCCTCTCTTTTCCTGGCACCCACGCCCCAGCCAGCAGCCTACTGCCCTGGCTCAGAGCAGCTGCCTGTGTGTTGCTGCCACCAGAGCCCTGACTGCTGCATGCAACCAGCCAGTGGCATGGTGGGGATGCGGAGCCCACTGCTTTTTCTTCAATCTCAGGAGGCCCCGGCCCATGGGTTAGGAAGCCACTGGGAACCCAGGCAGCCCAAGGGTGCAGGGCCCCAGCTGTGCCAGGCTGCCCTCTGGTGGGGTGGGGGGTGGGCATGTGAGTTCAAGGGAGAGTAGGAGCTGGAACTGCAAAGCGTGCACCAGGGAATTAGCAGCATCTGTCTCATTCTGACATGGAACATCAGGAATGTGGAACGGGCCTCAGAAAGCCTGTGCTGCCAGGGATGCTGGGCAAGGAGGGGTGCAAGGGTGGGGCAGCGGAGCCCCTCCTGTGTCTCAGGACCTCAGCAGGCAGCAGCCGCCCCTGTCACTCTGAGCTCCCTGCTCTGGTCCCCGATGTGTGCCAGGACCTGTTAGGAACCTGGGGGCGGGGGGTGGGGGGGAAGGGACGGTCAGCTTCGTTCCTTCCTTGGGTCCAATGACACTGGATTCATCATATCCTTTCAGTTTTCCATCAAGTGAGAAGAATAATCTTTATCTGGTGAGGCTGCAGTGAGGGAGAGCCGGTGGGTGGCTGAGCCTGGCATTATGGTAGACTCCTGGAGAGCAAGTGGGAAAGGTGGGGGGCTCGTTCTTCATCCACCTTATTTGTCCAGACACTACCCTCCACCCCTCACCCCTTTCCTTCTCTGGGGGTGAGTGTGGGGGGATCCAAGGGACCTGAATCACCCCACTGATGGCTGGGCCACTGAAGGACACTGTCATGGGTCAGTAACCTCCAAGGAGAGATAAAATTGGGGGGTGGGGCACAGGCAGGAAATTTGGGGGGCATCAGGGAGCTGTGGGGGTTCTTGAGTGCAGGAACAGCATGAACCAAGAGCTGCTTTTGGAAGGTATAGGCAGGGGAACAGGGGCGAAGGGAGCCAGGAGACCTAAGGGTGGGGTGGGAGAGAGCGGCGTGCAGGACCGAGCACCAGTTCCCACGGAAACATGGGTATGCTCTGCCTTGCACCCTACCCCAGGCACAGGCACTTCCTAAGCCCTAAGCCCTAGGTGATGGGCAGGCCAGGAGCACCCCACCCACAGTGCTGGCCTCGGGGACCAGCGCTGGGCCCTGGGAGTGGCAGGATTTGGACCTCCTGGCCCCAAGCCCAGTTCCTTCCACCCCAGTAGGGAGTCCAGTTCCTGAGGGAGGGGAGGCCGTCGGGGACGCCGCCCTGGTCTCTGGCCTGGCGCCTTCTCTGAGATGGGGTGCCCTGGAGGAGGCACAGTTTGGGAGGGAAGATGAGAGGTTCAGTTTGGGACATGGTGAGTCAGAGAGAACATGATGGGGTGGAGGAGGGTGGAGACCCAGAGGAGGGGAGTGAAACACGGCCAAGAGATGCTGCATCTTCCAGAACAGCCCCAGGCTGAGGACCCAGTCCCCAAGTCTTCCGTCTGGTCCCTTCTGATCCGATGTGTAATTTCAGCCACCACCCCGCGGGGGCAATCCCGCAGCCTCCACAGAGGGTCAGTCCTGGCTGGGTGGCCCTGTCCCGGCCATGGGACCTCAGGGCATAGGGCAGGACAGTGTGCCCAGCACCGGGTCGGGCACTGTGGGCCGGACCTCCTCATGGTCCTTCCTGAAGGTCGGGAGCGGGGCGAGCGGCAGTAACGGTCGGGGCGGGGCTGGGGAAGGCTCCAGGCTCAGGCCCTGGGAAACTGATCCCCCTGAGAGGAAGTCTAAGAACAGGGCCGCGGCGGCCTCCCCAGCAGACGAGCGGGTGGGCAGGGACAGCTGCAGCCTAGCCGGGTGGCTCCCAGCTGCTGCCTGGGAGACTGGCCAGGGGGGGGCTGGGGGGGCACCCCCCCGCCACATACACTACCAGCCCCCCGCCTGGGCCGGCAGAGCGTGGGAGCGGGCAGCAGCCCGGAGGCTCGGTTTCAGGCTTCCACAGTGTTCACGGTCAGCCTGGTTAATGCCGAGCAGATGGGGGAGGGGGGCTGCCAGCCCCCATGGGGACAGCTGCAGTGCACCACGTGCTGAGGGCAAAGGCCCCGCCCTCCTCCTCCCCCACCCCTGCAGCCCCACGGAGGGCATGGGGTGAACGCTCCCTCCCATCAGTGCAGGCTCACGCCATCCCATACACAAGATGGAGCCGGCAGGACAGACAGACCAGAGCGAGGCAGAGGTACCAATGCCTCGGGGTAGCTGGAGGTGGATGGAAATCTGGGGCCTGGCAAAAGCCCCGGATCTGTGGGGCCCAGGCTGGAGCCCCCTCCGCCCTCCTCCCCCTCTGTCCACCTCAGGGAAGACACCAGGCACAGAAGTCTAGTTCAAAAAATAATAATTTATAAAAAGCCATTTGCTTCTTTGTTTTCAGGCAGACTTTCAGCCTCTCAGCTGTGGGCACGGGGGCTGGTACTCCTCCCCTCCTAGATGCTGGGACAAGCAGCAGAGGGAAGGGAAGGGCCTGGGGACATGGAGCTCAGAGGCCTTGGCCAACCCTCTCTGTTGTGTGGGGAACCTGGGAGACCTAGGCAGCCGTGCAGTCAGGCCCAGCCGACCCCCGGGAGAGGGACAGACAGCGAGCCGAGGCCCAGCAGGCCGAGCAGAACGGGAAGCCCCAGGCGTTTAGAACGCTGCCTGGGAACACAACTGCCAGAGCAGGGGCAGGGCCTTGAGACGGGCTGGGTACAACTCTGGGTTGGGAACTCAAGGTCAGAGCAAGAGGCCACAACCAGGGGCCCCGGCACCAAAGACAGGCCTGCCCAAAGTAGAAGCGGAGGTCTGGACTGGCAGGGATCAGGGCCTGGGGCAGCCAGAGACGGTGCCAGGTTGGGAATGAGCCACCAGGCCCGGGGCCTGCCAGCACTGGCTCATGCCCCTGCTCAGGCCTGTACGCCGGGAAAGGGGAAGGAGCTGGGCCCCAGGGCCAGGAGATCATGGCTGAAGACAGAGTCGCTGGAAGAGCAGGTGCTGCTGGCATCCCCACCACCAGCAGGAGCGTAGGGCCCGAAGGTCAGGCGGAGGTCAAGGTACTGCGGGGAAGGGAGCTGGTCAGCCCGGCAGCTGCCCTGCCATGGGGCACCACAGGTGCATGCTCAGGTCCAGAGGGGAGCAGGAGGAGGGGGGCAGTACCTCCTCCGAGACGGCCAGCAGGACCTTGTCTAGCGCCTCCACCAGCTGCTTGAAAGTGGGTCTCTGGGAGGGCACTGCGTGCCAGCATTCACGCATCAGCCCGTACCTGGGACGGGGGTGGGGGGTGGAGGGGAAGGGTCAGAAGTCAGAAGAGCTTTGGGCCGGGGGGAGCAGGACTGTGGGGTCCCCGGGAGAGGAAGGCTCAGGGTCTGATAAGGGGTTGGGTGGGTCATGGAGTGAAATGTCCAGGTCAAGGCTTCCAAGCTGGGCTGAGCAGGAAAAGGAAGGGGACGGTGTGAGAGTTTAGTGCTATCCTTGCAGCCAGCGCTGACCTACCCCCAGGGTCAAAACCAAAGGCCAAGTTTCAGGTGGGGGAGGACCAGGAAGAGGAGGGATGGCGGGAGGGGGCCTCACAGCTCTGGGGGGCATTGCGGGGGCCGGTCCATGCGATGCCCCTCCCGCAGCAGTGAGAACAGCTCCTCCACAGGGATGCCGGGGTATGGGGAGCCCCCGAGGGTGAAGATCTCCCACAGAAGGATCCCGAACGACCACCTGGAGGCAAGACCAGGTTCAGCAGGGTGCTGCTTTGCCCCCTGCTCCCACTCAGGTCCCAGGTCTGAACAGAAGCCCCTTGAGCACAGAGATCCTGGGGCTGTGTGACTCTGGACAAGTGTCTTGCCCTCTCTGTGCAGTCGGTCAGAGCTAAGGGCCTGATCCTGGCTTTCAGGACTCACACGTCACTCTGGTGCGTGTAGACTCGGTCAAATAAGGCCTCAGGGGCCATCCACTTGACAGGCAGGCGGCCCTGGAAGGGAGAGGAGGGGGCACTGGGGCTGAAACCCACCCTCCAGACCCTGCCGCCCGCCATCCCCAGGACCTGCCCTGTCTTTACGCTGCCCCCTCCCGCCACCCCTCTCCAGCTCCGCCCCGCCTCCCTCACATTGCTGGTTTTCTTGTAGTAATCAATGTGGTGGACGCCGCGGGCCAGCCCGAAGTCAGCAATTTTCATCACATTGTCCTCAGTCACCAGCACATTGCGGGCAGCCAGGTCCCGGTGAATGCACTGGCGGGGGGGGGGGGGCAAAGGAAGGGGCCTTAGGTTGATCAGGGCCCAAGGCTGAGAGCTGTGCACACTGCACCTTGCTGCAACCCTGGGAGGCAGGGACCACCCACCCATCTTCCAGAGGAGGAAGGTGAGGCTCAGGAGGGGAAATCCGGGCCCTTTGTCTTGCATTGCCCCTTTGCCCTGCCTATGGGTTAGGGATGGAGGGGGATGTTCGGTGCTGACTGTGTACAAAGGGGGTTGGAAGGCCTTGGAGACATTTATTAAGGGTGATGCAAAGGTGGAGAGGAGGAGCTGAGGGGTCCAAAGCTCAGCCTGCTGCCCCTGTACCTTCCGCGACTCGAGGTACTGCATGCCTCGGGCCACCTGGTAGGCGCAGGAGACCAGGGCGGGGAAGGAGAGTGGCCCCTCGCTGCTCCGAGGCCCTTCGGGGCTGAGGTCAGGGCCTGGGGGCCGCCGGGCCCGCAGGAACTCCCGCAGGTTTCCCTTGGCGGCACACTCCACAATCACGTACAAGGGCCCTGTAAAGGCGAGGCCAGGGACAGGGGGGCTCCTGAGGTCACGGCTCTGCACCCCCGGCCACCCAGGTCCCTAGCCCGCACCTGGCCCACCTTCCTGGGTGCAGACCCCCAGCAGATTGATGATGTTCTTGTGTCGGCCAATCAGCTTCATCACCTCCATCTCGGAGACCAGGTCTGCTAAGTCTTTGTCGGAGGCATTGTCTGCAAGGGTCACGGTGGGAGTGAAGGAGCTGCCCTCCAACTACATGGGAAGACGGCAAGTGTGGGGGCAGGGCAAGGAGGACAGGATAGGTGAGGTCTGGGGTTGAAGACCAGAGAGGGCTGTGTGGCCTTGAGACAGTCCTTAACCTCTCTGAACTTCGGTGTCCCCTTCTGTGAAATGGGACAGTGAATTGCGCCCTACCTCTCACATTAGATGCAAAGATGCAATCCCATCAACCATTCAAAAGAGGTGGGCCTTCCAGTGAGCAGGACCAGAAAACAGGAGAGGGGCGGGAGGGAGCTGAACAGGAAGGAGGCTTCCGTCTGAAGGAGCTGGCATTAGTCCCTGAATGGGGCAAGAGCTTCTGGGGGCGGGAAGCAGGCTGGCGCCCTGAGGTCTGTCTGACCAGGGCCTGGCGTCCATCTGGCCTGGGAAATCAGGGAGCCGCCTGCAGGGGCCCAGCTAGGGAAGGCATGGAAGAGGGCTGCGGACCAGGGGCGGGGGCCCGGGGCTGACCTGTGGCAGTGGGCCAATGCCATACACCTCCCCCCTGCCCAGACCTCAGACCTTGCAATGCACATTTCTCAATCCCTGCCTCCCAGTAAGGGCCAGGTGGTCCCAGCTGTGAGGAGGGAGGGAGTGAGCCAGACTGCAGTTGGAGCGCTCTTACAGAGGGGGCTAGAGGGCGGTGCCTAGAAGCCCCAAGGGGCAGGGTCCTGGGATTGTTCTATGGAGCACCGTGGGGCTTGCTTGGGGCTGGGACTGTGTCCAGAAAAGTGGAGGCGGGGGGTGGGGGGGTTGGGGGAACAGACGTGGGAGGGATCCTGGGAAGGGCCAAGTATGACTGGGGACTCTTGGGGCATAAGAGGGCTTACGAGGTTGACAAGGAGATGTGAGGACAAGGCTGACAAGTGTTTAGGGCTGAGAGGGACAAGGTAGAGCCCCAGCCACCCCATATCCTCACAGTCATCACCCCCATAGTAGACAAGGTTTACTGAGTTCTGCTCAAAGCACAAGGCATTTCCCATGAATCTCAGGCTGTGAGGTAGGGACTCTTACTTACCTGGTGTGACACGCAAGGAAACTGAGGCTCAGAAGGGACACACCGGGGCCAGTAGCAGAGACAGCCCAGGGGAGGGGTCCTGCGGGCCCACCCTCACCCCCAGGTAACCTAGTGAGCCCTTCGTGCTGGTCCCAATGTCACAATGCCTTCCAGGCAGCCACACTCACCCTTAAGCATCTTCACGGCCACAGTACTGGTGTGGTCAGGCCGGGCAGGGTCCATGCCCAAGGCCTCTGCCCGCACCACCTGCCCGAAGCAGCCCTCACCCAGCGGCTTCCCAAGAACCAGCCTGGAGATGGAGAAAACCAAGGCAGGGACTGGGAGGCAGGAGCCTTGGGCTCCAGGCATCTTTCCCCGGGTGGGGGGCGGGGGGAGGCGGGTCCCTGCACACGGAGCCTGCCTGCCCACCCCCACCCAGCCCAGCTCAGCGTACCTGTCCCGGGGGAACTCCCACAGCGGGTCCAGAGGGAGGTCTAGACTCACGAGGCCAGCGAGCAAGGGGGGACCGCTGGAGGACAGACGGACCCCCCGCACCAGGGACGAGCTTGACTTGCCCGAGGAGCCGGATTCCAAGGAGAACTGCGAAGCGGGAGGCTGACTGTCCTTGTGGGCGTCGGGCCGGGGCGGGAAGGCAGACTGAGGGTCTCCTTATGGGAACGTGGGGTTGGGGGTGGGGGTATGTTACCTGTCGGGCCAGAGGAAAGCGGGACAGCTTCTGCACAGTGGCGGGCTGGCGGGTGGCCCGGCCGTGGAGCGCCTGCCCACGGTACAGCCCGGCCAGCAGCAGCAGCACGGCCAAAGCCAGAGAGCCCGACGAGTAAAGGATCACGTCCGTGTACCTGGCCTCGGGCGCTGCTGCTGTCCATGCAATGTCCTCTTCTGCCCTCGCGGGGTGGACACACACACAGATAAACTAAGCAGTCAGCGGTCAGACTGGCCAGCCCCATGCCTTGTAGCTCCTAACACACACACACAGTGGACATTGGACATGTCCAGAGGGATTGCCACACACAGAATCCAACACACAAATAAACATACAGTGTCCCAAACTCGGACCCCACATGCCAGATCCCACTGCCCTGCACACAGGTTGGACCAGAGGGGGCTCCTGTAGCCTCTGCTGGGACTGCCCCCCCCAGCCCCAGATGCCCACCTGGCAGCACCGTGAGCCAGGCCGATTGGTAGGAGAGGCCGATGGAGTTGCCCGCCAGGCAGGTGTATTCGCCTGCATCCTCGGCCGACACGTTCCGCAGGTACAGGACCTCCACCTCTGAGCTGTTGATGTCTGCTGTCTGGGGGTGGGGGACACACTTCAGGGCCATGCTTGGCCCGGAGAGGAGCTAGGGGCACCCCGGGATGGGAGAAGGGTAGGGCTCAGGTGCGAGGCGGGGCTGGACCTTCAGGACTTGCACGTAGGGGAAGCCGTCAGCCCCGAAGCTGCTGCCGTTGATGACGATGTGCTTCAGCCACTGGATGTGGGGCTGGGCATCGCTGTACACCTTGCACAGCAGCTCCACATCGCTGCCCACCACCGCTGTGGTATTGGCTGGGAGCCCTGCCTGCAGGATGGGCCGGTGCGGGGACCGCTCTGGGGGCCGGGCCGGGCCGTCAACCCTGACCAGGGGCACCCAGAGGTGCCCACAGCCTCCCCCTACCAGCAGCTCCATGGAGGGACCTTCCCGACATGCAGCTCAGAGCCTGTCCACCTCCTCGCTTAAACCTTCCATGGCTCCCTGTTGTCCTTGGGGTAAAGGCCAATGTCCCAGTCTAGCATTCAAAACCCACCATGGGTGAACTCACTGCTCCCCCCCTCAGGTGGGACATGACTCCCAGAGGTGTAAGTCTCCCTGGCAACGTGAGACATGACTCCCGGGGATGAGCCTGACCCTGGCATCATGGGAGTGAGAAAGCATTCTTGACCGGAAGAGGGAAGAGAACTGAAACAAAATAAAGTTTCAGTGGCTGAGAGATTTGAAATAGAGTTAAGAGGTCTTTCTGGAGGTTATTCGTATGCAGTATAGAGATACCCCTTTTCAGTGCCTGGTGTTTCGCAGTTGCTAGAGGGAAATACCTGAAACTGTTGAACTGTAATCCAATAGCCTTGATTCTTGAAGATGACTGAATAACTATAGAGCTTTTAAGGTGTGAACATGTGAGTGTGAAAACCTTGTAACTGACACTCCCTTTATCCAGTGTATGGACAGATGAGTGAAAAATAAAAATAAAAAAAAAACAGGGGAGTACAGGGCTTATAGGATGCTTTGGGTGTTCTTTTTTATTTTTATTGCTTTTGGAGTAATGAAGATGTTCAAAACTCGATTGAAATGATGAATGAACAGCTTTATGATTATACTTTAAACCACTGATTATACACAGTAGATGGTTATATCTCAATAAAAAAAAATCATTGAAGAAAAAAAAAAAAGCCACCATGGCCTGGCTGCCCACTTAGATGCCACACCCAAGCACATGCAGATGCCACCGCGTTCTTTACACCGGGTGCCTGTCCTCAACCTGGACCCCATGCCTCATGTCTTTCCCGCCTTTCCTCTCGGCACTAGCCCCTTGGCTTCCTGCTGACCCAGTGATCACTCTGAATTGCTTTAATCAGCGCAGACTGAGCCCACCACACCTCCCCCCTGAGGGCAGGACTGGGCCTGAGACAGGCCAGGGCAGCCCCCACCCCACCTCCCCTGCTCGTCCGCTCACCCAGCACGTCCAACAGGTAGCTGTAGCGGATGCTGCCCACGGCGTTCTCCACAAGGCAGGTGTACATGCCACGATCCGAGGGCACCACGCTTTCCATCACCAGGCTCCAGTGCTGGTGGCGCAGCTGGGGCAGGGGAAGTGTCCACGAGGGGCCATGGAACCAGGCACCCCCGGGGCCAGGGCCCCAGGAGGCTAGATCCAGCCCTGCAGGACTCTTCTCCAGAGCCCCAGGCCCTGGTGAAGCCAGGCCAAGGCCAGGGACCTTGGGACAAAGGATTTGGCTCCAGGAACTCAGAGCCTTGGCTTTAAGTCTTTTGAATTTTCTCTTTACCTCTTCCTTGCTGTGCAACCTGAGGCAGTCTTTGACCTCTCTGATTCTCAGCTTCCCCACTAGAATCTGGAGCTGACCCTGGAGGGTCTCATTAAGAGAATAAGAGCCGGGAAAGCTTACTAATATCTATTGGGCAGTGATTCATTCCATTTCACAGATGAAAGTCACTAAGGCCAGCAAGTGGCAGAAGGGAAACTTGAACTAGAACTTGAACCAAGAACCTTGGTCTGCAGTCTAGAATTCAGCTCATCCTGGGGCTCTACAGCTGCCTTCATCATTAGAGAAGAAACTGTGGGTTGGAGTTCTAAGTATGGGGGGACAGGAGAGGGAGTGAAAATGGGGGAGCAGATGGTCTTGGAACCTGGAGGCTCACCCGAATGCCTCCAATGCGCTGCTCCCCATGGAAGTCCTGTCCATCCTTGAGCCAGCGGATGGTGGGCGTGGGGTTGCCTGCGGCTGGGCAGCGGAACTTGACGGTGTTCCCTGCAGGCACCGCATGCAGCTTCTTCTCCATGCGCTGGGGGTGTGTCCAGTAGGGTGCTGGAGAGGAAGGGCAGGGAAAGCTTAGTGCCCCCCCTGGTTGACCACCTGCACGCACACACTCGGCGACCCGAAGGGGTGGTAGAGGGGTAAGTCCTTGAGGCTCACACTGACCTTGCTGGGGGTACACGTGCCCATTCGAGAGGCCCTTGAGGGCACTGGGGTCCTTATCCTTATTGCTGGAGGTCAAGGGGTCTATGTCAGGGACAGAAGGGGCATCTGAGGTCTAGGAAGGGGTGTCTCTCTCCCTCAGGCAGTACTTGGCCGCCCTCCCCCATCCTACCCGCTGCCAGACCCACTTACCAGCCACAGCCAGGGTGAGATTGTGCAGGACAAGCATGGAGCCTCGGGCCAGGCAGAGGTAGTGACCAGCATCCTCGGGGAGGAAGCTGGCAATCTCCAAACGGCCCCTCCAGCCCCGTACCCGGCCGGCAGCGGCCAGGCGACTGTCCTCCTTGTACCAGTGGCCACCACGCTCAGCCCGCCCACAGCAGAGCCGCACAGGCTGCCCGAGGGCCACGGTCAGCTCCTGCTTCTGCCGCTCTGGGCCGGGGGCCAGGCAGGGCTCTGTGGGCCAAGGGCAGAGGTCAGTGAGTACCCCCGCCCCCTGCTGGCCCTGGCAGAGCCAGCCCCCTGCATAGATGGAAGAACATGCTGCAACCAGTGGCGCACAAGTACCTCGCAACACATGCCGGATGCGCCACTGCCCCTCAAAACACACAACACGTGCGCACACACACAGCCACATGCTGCAGATGCTAAGCCCAGGGCAAACGCCACACCTCTGGGGCATGTCACTACCACACGGCACGTACCATGCATTCTGGACATGCCACTGCCCCACACGACACATGGCACATGCTGGAGGTGCCACTGCAAGGCACACACCACACCACTGGGGCCTGTCACACTCACACTGCATATACCAAACAAGCTGCCTGCGCCTCTCAAGCCCAGTGCACGAAACACACATACACATACACACACACACACACACACACACACACACAGCCAAGGGGCTCACCACCAGCTCGCAGCCCAGCTCAAGGGCCTCTGCCCTGAAAAGCCAGTCCTCTCTCCTGGACATGAGATAGATGGACACTAGCTGGGAGCCAACCTTCAGCATTTGGCAGTTTTTCTGATCTGACCCCACTCCTTATGGCATGGCTGTCAGTTCCATGGCCAGCTTTGGATACTTCCAGTGGCAGCACATTCCAAGATACCACGTCTCAATGATGGGGACCTGCCCTGCCACCACCCCCTCGGGGCCTGGCCCAGGAGCCCCTCCAGCCTATCTCAGCCAGCAGCCCCCTCCTGGTGCCTGCTATTTCCGCCCCTGCCGCCCGCTCCCACCTGAGCGGCCATACCCAGCTCCACTTCCTCAGAGGCCTCCAGGGACAAGGTTGGGGCCCTGGGTACCGCCAGCAGGACCCCCAACAGGGTCAACAGCAGGAGCATCTCCTTCCTGCGGCTCACACGGATCTGGGCTGGGCTTCCCGCGACTGCTTTCCTGAAACAGGGAGGGAGAAGACCTCAAGCCGCACGCCCACCTGTGTTGGCATTATCCCATTTTGCAGATGAGGAAACCGAGCAAGACATGGTCAGCAGGCTGGTCCAGGCCGACAGTCAGGCAGCAGCGGGGCAGAAACTGGAGCCATCTCTGCTGACGCCAGAGCCCAAGGCCTCCCCACATCAGGTTGTGTAAGGTGGGCTGGGGCGGGTTTCCTGCACTCCTTGGGTCCTGCTGAGACTTTGGCATGAGTTCACAGAAAAGGGCAGTTCAGGGAGTCTTTCCTTGGAGGGAAGCAGAGAACGGAGACACATCCTCTGCTCACTCTCAGCACACATCATTTATTATTATTTTTTTTTCTGAATAAATGAATTTACTGCTGAAGAGCCCCAAAGAAAAAAAAACTGAAATGTATTTTCAGGCCAAGCTTCAGCATTTGGCAGTTATTCTGATCTGACCCCACTCCTTATGGCATGGCTGTCAGTTCCATGGCCAGCTTTGGATACTTCCAGTGGCAGCACATTCCACATTAAGCAGCAAGGTCTTCCTTATTCTGAACCAGAGTTGTCGACCTCCACCCCCACCCCCCACAATTCCAACCCCCCCATAATTCCATCTGAGGCAACACAGGGTTTTGTGAAGAATGCAGACTTGAGTGTCAAAAAGACAAGTTAAATACTGACTCCAATTTGCAAATCTCTGTCCCTTTCTGGGTCACTTTCCTTGCAGGACTGCTTTGAGGACAAAAAAAAAAAAAGATACTCTGTGTAGGGGGGCTGGTCCTGCAGAATGTCAAAATGTTCTCCTCCTTGCAGCCCCCCATGCCAGGTCTGCCCTCACTCAGCCAGTCACCTCCAGTTCTAAGGTTGTTCCTATCACGTGTGATGAACCCAATCCTTCCATCCAGGTTACTCTCCAACAAATGCCACTGAGGCAGATGTGTCCCCCACAAGGAACACTGGCCCAGATGGGGCAGGCGGATAGGCTGATCACCGTCCAGTGGCTGGGAACAACCCACTGGCTGTTACCGGGGGCCGGGTAACAACCAGGAACACCAGTGACTCTGGATCTACCTTGCTCAGAAAGCAAGTAGATCCATCACATCCTTTCTCCTCAGCTACTGTCCCTTGTCCAGCTCCCCATCTGAGGCAGTGGGCACTCAGCCTGTCCTGGTGAGAGCCATCATCTTCCCCCTTCAAACTGGTCCTTCCTTGGGTTGCCCTGACTATAAACTGCCCGATCATTAGAGTCAGCAGCTGGGGAATCACCCCCTTCAGCCCCTGTCCTCTGCCCTCCCTCCACCCTATTTCCAGAGGATCCCACATTCTGTCTGTTCTGCCTCTTCCATTCCTCTCCATTCCTTCCCACTCCCCTGCCCTGAACTGGGGCAGGTCACGGTCATCTCTCACGTGGGTCTTTACAAATATCTCCTCCCTGGGCTCTTCAGCCTCCACCCTCCACCAGGGCCTTAAAAAAATGCACGTCTGACATGTCACCCTCCAGCTTACAAGTCCTTAGTGGCTACCTGCGTCCTGCAGGATCAAGTCCAAACTGTTTATCCAGCACCCCAGACCTCCCTCCTCAACCTCACCAATCTCTCCGGTCTCACTGACTGCCCATTCAGGAGCACGGACATCACTGGCTTTCAAAACTGAACACATCTGCTCTCTTGCCCATACCTCTTCTCCACTTGGCTAGGGCTCAGATGCCACCGTCGCTGGGCTCCCTCCCCTCCTCTTTTCAGTGGCCCCCTGCTCCTCCCTTCACTCTGCACGGTGCGCAGCACTCTGCATCCAGAGCTCAGGCTGGGAGTGGGGTGGAGAGGCCCGGGGGTTTTATTTCCACCCTCAGTATCCCGACCTCAGAACCTCAGGGCATTACGGGTCAACCAAGGCCGCTGATAGCCCAATCCAGAGAGGGCAGCCGGCCCTTGGTTCCATCTGGCAGCCACGGGTTCTCCTCCTGCCTTCCGCACTCACGCGCTGGGGAACCCTAGGCAAGTGACTGCATCACTCGGAGCCTCAGCTTCTTCATCTCTAAGCCGGGCATGCAGACGGCCCAGTGGCCCTGGGACGAGTGTCCGTCTTCCCCCTCCCCCCCACTGAGCCACCTTAGGGGGAGGGATGGGCCGGCGCGTCCCGAGGGGGGAGTTGCGGAGAGGGTCGGCCCGCCCGCCCCCGCCCGGGTAGGCAATGAGTAACCAGCTCCGCGGCCAGGGTGCTCTTTGGACGGAGCGGGACAAAAGGCCCTGTGTGCGCCGCGGGTTACTGATTTACCTCCCCCTCCGCCACCCCGCCAAGCGGACGCCCAGGTCCGCCGCGCTGGGAGCCGGCAGCCCCCGGAGCCCCGCAGCCTCTCGCCCCCTGGCGGCGGGGAGCACAGCCGGGGCCCGCACCGGGTCCCAGCTCACCTCAAGCCTTCGTGGCTGCGCTCCCGTCACAGGGTCTCCGCTCACCTGGCGGCTCCACGGCCCCGCCCCCGCGCCCGGCCGGGCCCGCAGACAGCCCGGGCGCGTGTCCGCCCGGGGCGGGAGAGCCAGAAATGCACCCACCAGCACCGCGGGGCCAGGGGCGGCCCAGGGCCCCGCCCACTCCGGCCCCGCCCGCCCCCCGGCCCCTCCCCGCCTGGACCGGCTCTATCCTGACAGCGGCGTGAAAGCTGGCAGCTTAGCGCCCCACCCACAACAGGCCCCGCCCACCAAGGGCCCCGCCCCGCCTGGACCAGCGCTATCCTGACAGCGGCTTGGCCCAGGACAACCCAGAGCCCCGCCCACCTCGAGCCCCGCCCCGCCCACTGGGACTGGCGGAACCCGGGACAGGCTCGGCTGAATTCCGGGGTCCTTCCTGCTGCCAGCCCCCTCAGACTCCGCCTCTTTCGCAGCACTTCCAAGTTCTAGACCACTTACTGGTGGGTAGACCCCGTGCTCTTCACCCCACTAGGAACGAGATCCAGCCCGCCCGCCGTAAGCAGACCTTGGCCCAACCTGGCCCCTTTGTTCTTAGGCGCGTTCGCCCGCCCCCTCAAATCCATTCTCTGCGCAACTTCCAGAATATTTGAAACACAGATCAGACTACATCCACCAACCCATTTCCATTTTCCAGTAGCTGTGAGTAGCAACTGGAAAATTTAAAAATATAAACATTTTTGGCAAAACCTGGTCCTTGCTCATTTGCACGTGCCGTTCCCTCTTTCTGGAACGCTCTGTCCCTTCTTGGGCTGATTACATTTATTTTTAGGTCTTAGCTCAAAAAGCACTTCCTCAGAGAAGCCCTCTGGACTTGGCAGGGTCTCTCTGGCTTCTTTTCGGTTTGTGAGACTGGACCCGGTGGGCTCAAATCTCAGCTACCGCGCGCGCTTGGTGGGTTACTTTGTGTCTTCATCTTCTCGTCAGTAAGATGGGTATAATGATTATACCATCCTCAGGAGGTTTTTGCAAACAGTAGACGTATCAGGGTGAATAATCCTTCAGAACGCTCCCTGGCATATGGCATTTGCTTTGTAATGTTAGCTGTGATTATTTTGGACACGTTATTTCTCATCACTCTCGCCAGAATGGTCAACTGTGTAAATAGTTGCGTAATGCTAAGCTCCTAAAAGGCAGGAACTGAGCCTGCATTCCTTGCCATTTTATCTCAAGTACGTGGCCCGGTAGGTGCCTCACGAGAAGCTCCGCCCCCACCCAGCTCAGGTGGACCTCACCTGTAAGTTCTTCTCTCTTGACCATCTAGACTATGGTCTAGACCTATGACCCCTGCTCACTCCTCACCTGAAGTCCAAGCTCTGGGCTCCTCTGAAGGATCCTTGAGGAAAAAGGAAACCCTTCAGCTTGAGTCTCAGGCCCACCTCAGATTTTCCCTAGGGCTAGTGGAGACCTTGCCCTATGAGAAACAGCTGCCTTCTGCATTATTATGCAGAACAGTCTAGTTTTTCCCCAAGTTCACTCCCAATGAGAGAGCAGCTTCACCTTTGCATAACCAAAAGATCGATTAAAGTGATTTTTTTTCCTCCTTCTGAACCGAAAGAAGGGTTTCCTCCCAGAGATAAATCAGAAGATAATTGTCTACAAAAAGCAGCTTGTCCTGATTGCCCTCATTCTGGGGCCTGCTTTGCTAGAGCACCCAGAAAGAATGTCATGCCTGGCGCTGGGGATTCCAGCAAATGAGGGCTGCCAGGAGGTCTGGCAAAGCCTCCAGTGGGCAGCGGCTCTCCTGGACTATTGGAGAGGCTCCCATCCCTGGCCCTCTGCTTGTGAATGTAGTTGTTAGGGGCCAAGACAGGCTGCTGGCAGGAGCTGGGCCCAACACAGCTTTCGCTCAACCTCCAGGCATCTCCCAGGTTTACCTGAGCCAAAGGCTTTCCTAGCCGAGGCCTGGCAACCTCCCTGTCTCCTGAAATGCCCTCATCCCCCAGGACACTGTGTAAGAAGGTGTTTCCTATATCCCTTGTCAGGCCCCTCTCCTTCTCACACCTCTCACACTGAGCCTCTGCAGAGTCTTGACACTCTCATAAGGTCATTCATTCATTCACTCATTCACCAAGTGTTTATGGAAGGTTTGGTATGTGGAGCGCACCATTCTAAATCCTGGGGATCAGGCAGTGACTCAGACATGTCCTCTACCCCTCAAGGAGCTGCTGACGTTGTAGTGGGGAGAAGCAGACAAGTAAACAGTGCATAGGGAGGCAGGCTGAGGGCATCTGGGAGAGGCACGGTTTTAGTTTCCTAGGCTGCTCAAAGCTGATACCATGAAATGGGTTAGCTTAGAAAATGGGAATTTATTAGCTTACAGTTTGTGACTGAGAAAATGTCCACATCAAGGCATCATCAAGGCAAGGCTATCTTCCCGAAGACTGGCCGCTGGTGGTCCTCGACTGCTCTGCCACATGGCGAGGCACATGGCGGCGTCCGCTGGTCTCTTCCTGCTCTTCCAGGTTTCCTTGCTTTCGGCTTCTTGCTTAGGCGGCTTTTTCTCCCTCTCTCCACATTCATTCCCCTTTAGAAAGAACTCCGGTCAGAGGATTAAACCCATCCTATGAGGTGGGTCACACCTTAACTGAAGTAGTCTCATCAAAAGGTCCCACGTGCAATGAATTTACATCCTCAGGAATGGATTAGATGCCAGATCATGTTTTCTGGGGAATATTCAGCCTCAAACCACTATAACACCCAAGCCTGTTTCTCTCTCACTGACTCACTCTGTTGCTAACATAAAATATTTCCCCAGTTACACATGCAATCTCTCTCTCAAAGATGTTCAAACGTCCACACACATGCATATACACACACCACCTCCTTTCACTTCTCAGGGAATCAGGAGCGTGCTAGCCTAACATACTGATCCTGGCTTGCTTCTGCCTCAGTTTTTCTATGCAGGAAATGGACTACACTCCTGTGTCCAGCTTTCCAGGGGTGTCTGGGGAAAATGAATGAGTTAACAGGTGGGGTGAGTTTCACCAGAATGGCAAGTAAGGTGGAAGTCCTTGCCTTGCTAGTTGCGTTGGACATGCATTATATCCTTTAATCCTGCCACCAAGCCAAATGGTGTGGGGATCCTTGACTCAGTTTTGCAGGAGAGAAAATAGAAGCTCAGGTTGCTGGAGTGACTGGTCTGAAGTCACACATAGCCAGCAAACAGCAGAACTGGAACTCGAACCCGGGTCCTCTGGGGCCCGCAAGGAGAGCCCAGGGTGACTCTCCACAGAGTCAGGGTGGCTGATGCCACCACTTCGACCCGTTTTCTGTCTCCATCCCCAACTGTGGCCTGGGGGGTTGGAGATTCACCTGACGGTGAGCTGTGGGGGTGGGGTCTGGGTACTTCTCCCCATGCCCATGGGGGTGCCTGTGCTGATGGGGCACCCACGATGTACCAGGCCCAAAGCCATGGGGTGCAGACTCTGGGCTCCCAGAGTGCCGAGGTGGGCAGGCCCCTCCTGCCTAGAAGCAGAGTCAGGGGAGGGAAAGCAGGCATTGCCTGGGGACAGTGACGTTGCTCTTGAATGGCAGTTGGGCTGGGGAACACTGGGCTCTTGTGTGGAAGGGCTGCTGCTGAGCCAGCCCAGTCCCTGCCCAGGCCCCACTCCAGCTCCAGCCCAGCTCAGGCCTGGCCCTCACCCCATCCTCTGAACCAGTCTAGTTTTGTTTTTTTTTTTTTCCCTTTTATTCTTTCCTTCTAAAACAATGTTTTGAGAGAGTTTAAAGATAAACACACAGGGCACAGGGTAAAATCATAACGCGCTCTACTCTGAATTGACAACTGTTATGATTTTTTCCAACCTCTTTTCTACCCTGGTCCCCCCCCAAGGGAGGACCGACTCAGGAGGGCAGAGTGGAAGCAACTTTGATAACAATTTGAATAGTTGAAGGTTGGGCTTTAGGGTCAGCCAAACCTGGGTTTTTTTTTGGCATGGGCAGGCCCTGGGAATCAAACCCAGGTCTCCGGCATGGCAGATGAGAATTCTGCCACTGAGCCACCATTGCACTGCCCTTCCACAAGCCTGAGGTTTATTATTATTATTATTTTTGCATGAGCAGGCACTGGGAATTGAACCCGGGTCGCCAGCATGGCAGGCGAGAACTCTGACCGCTGAGCACCATGGCCTGCCCCAAACCTGAGTTTTGAATCCTCAAAATAAACTGGCTTTGTGACCTTGGACAAGTCACTTAACCCTGTGACTCCCTTTCATTTTCTGTAAAACGAGGATAACAGTGTCTCTTCCGTGAGGACTCAGTGTGATGACATAGGTAAAGCACAATGCCGGGCACACAGCAAATGCCGAGTAAAGAGCAGCCAGTATTAATATCCTCAGCTATAGACGCTGGACCACCCAAAGGCATGGGATAGTTAGGCCACACCCTCCTGGGGCCAACAGGGAGGGACTGTGAGGGTCACCAGACTTCTGATTGCCTCAATTCCTGCCCATCCTTGGTTCAGAGCACACCGCTGTCTGATTTCTGCCTCGGAGACAACCAAACCCTCAGTTGCCCACGGCATTGCGGTGGAGGCAGGGAGCTCAGCACTGATGTTGGCAGCCTGGGGGAGTTCTGGGGAGGCCCCTTGGGCCAAGCCAGGTGGAGGGGAGAAGGGTAGGAAGGATCAGAAGCCTGGTCTGTGTGAGTCCTGGTGCTTCCCAGGATCTTAGCAGCTACTGAAACCTTGTCCACTGGTTTCAGATACCGTGTACCCATGTCCTCGTGTGTTAGGACAGGGGACATCTGGGAGCTCTTAGGGTTTACCAGACTCATTCTCTCTAGATTGGGCTTACAAACCTCATACCCACTGGTTCTTGACATTGCATATTTATTTGGAGTGGGGAGTGGGTCAGGACAGCTGGGAAATGGCAAGAGGTTTGGCAGGAAGGGTTAGGGTCTGTCTCTATCTTGCCCAATGACTACCTAGACCACGTAGGATGCCACAAGTATCAGAAAACTTAAATGACAAGGGCTTAAACAAACCAGGGGTGTAGATATCTCTCACTCAGCCCTATATCTGGAGGTAGGAAAAGATGGTTCTCTTCAAAGGCTAGACCTTTGCCTCTTGGTTGCAAGGTGGTTGCTTCAGTTCCTGCCATCACATTTGTGCTGAAGTGGGAGGAAGAAAGAAGCCGTAAAGAGCTGAGTCTCCACCCAGAAACTCCCGCTTTCATCTCCTTGGCCGGCCTGCGACACACAGCCACCCCTGGCTGCAAAGGAGTATGGGAAGTGCATTCATTCTGCTGGACATTTTGCCTCCCCTAACAAAACCTGGGTCTGCTAAAAGGAAGAGATAACTAAGTGTTGGGCAGGCGCCTAGCAGTCTGTGCATCATCGATCCCCTCACCAGGCTCCAAATGACTTCTTTAAGTCACTCCTTGGCTTTAACAACCACCCCTTTCTGGACCCCCAGCTCCTCAGCCTGACATTCAGGAATCTTCAGAACTGGTCTCTAATGCTGTCTTCTGTTTCCAGCTGCACAGAGCTCCAGGTAGGCATCTCGCCCCCCACCCCCACCCCCACCCCCTGCTGTGTGCTGATGGATTCAAACCTTGGTGCCTTTGCACATGGTGCTCTTGCTGCCGGCAGTGGCCTTCCCGTGCCTGCCCTACCCACTCCTCCAGCGTCCCACCAGGGACCTGCCATTCCGTTTTCTGGATTCCCCTCAAGCTTTTCATCTTCTCTAAGCCCTTTCTGACCGTTGAACCGGACATCTCAACCCTTTTCCTCACTCGTCTAATAGCCTCTGCATTTTCCTTTGAGGTCTGGCCCTTCCCACCCCAAGTCCACAGGGTTCGGGTGGCTCCTTGTGTTGGGCGGTGCCTGGACCTCTCTAAAGAGAATATTCCCTCTCCCCCAGGCCATTGTGATTGTGTGAGGGATGAGCACACGACCGAGTAAGGCCAGAGCGAGACAGTTTGGGTCTTTCCGAGACCAGTGAGCCGTGGATATGGAAGCCTAGAATGGCTTGGGAGAGGCTGCCTGTGAGTGAGCCCACACAGGGAACAAGACAGATGGAGTAGGACACCTGGATCCAGCCATGCCTGAAGCCAAAAAAATTCATCTTTGAACATTTCATTCATGTGAAACAAAGAATTTTATTTCTTAAACTTATTTGATTTGTTTTATTTTTGGATTGCTTGGTTTTTTTTTTTTTTTTTACCCTTTACTAATAAAAGGATCCTAGTAAGTGTCCTCTCTCCTTTCTGCCCCCACTAACCTCTGTTAACTTCTTGGCCATAGAACTCATCTGTTTACATGTCAACAAATTCATCACATCATTCCTTTTCTTTGCTTAAAACCTCTCAATGGCTTCCTATTGCTTTTAGAATAAAAATCAGTATTAGTTATCACTTGCTGTGTAACCAACTGTCCTCCAAATGCAGTGGCCTAAAGTTAACATTTATTATGTCATAGTTTGCGTGGGCCAAGATTTAGGAATGGTTTAGCTGTGTGTCTCTCAAGGCTCATGGGTCTCTCATGAGTTTGCAGTACAATTGTCAGCTGGCGCCTAAAGGCTTGACAGGGTCTAAAGGATCTGCCTCTAAGAGCTTCACTCATGGTTATTGGTGAGAGGTCTTAGTTCCTTGCTGACTGTTGGTAGGAGGCCTCGATGTCTTTCCATGTGAGCCTTTCTATAGGGCAGTTTGAGTGTCCTCATGGCATGTTGACTAGGTCCCTCAGAACAGGTGATCCAAGAGAGTAAGAAGTGGCAATATCTTTTACGACGGACCCCAGAAGACATACCATATCAGTTTTGCCTCATTCTCTTAATTAGTAGTGAGTTACTAATTACTGCTTCCTCTCAAGTGAAGGGGACTTGAACTCAGCTTCTTGAAGGGAAGACTATGTAATTTGTGGACATGTTTTAGAGCCACCATAAGACCAAATCTTGCCCTGGCCTTTCCCTACAGTTGGGGATGTTTGTCATCTGAATCCTTTTGTAAGTTTGGAGAATACCCCCTTTTATAGTTAGGGGGATATTCTCTTTTATGTAGCAGAGTTCACCCTTCCATGGCAGAAGCTGAAAATGCTGCAAGTCCATTCTCCCAGCTAAGGCCCAGGCTCTGCCAATCAGTGGCATCCACCCCAGAAAGCTAGTGATCTCAGCTATGGGTCTTGGGAGGACCAGGAGAAATATTCCCTTGTGGGGATTGTAGTGAGAAGTCTGAGCTCCTGGGGTACAGGGCAGCAGTACTGGCTGGGCTAGTGGCATAGATGGCAGTGTTCAGAGCTTGGTGTTGGCTGAGACAATAGCATCCTTCCTACATCAGCTCTGTGGTGTGATTTGGGCAGTAGACTGGTTATGTAGCCTGAGCCCAGTTCTCCAGCATTCCTGGTGGTTCTGTGAACATAAACCAGCAGGAATTTGTTTCTGTTGCTTATTACTGAAATCTCAGCTGTTGGGTCCTACAGGACCTGGCTCCTAGCCAGCCTTTCTCCTTCTTTGGTGCCACATTCTCCCTCCCTCCAGGTGACATGCATTTTCCTTCCCAGGGCCTTTGCACATGCTGAACTGTCTGCTTGGAATACCCCCACCCCCCACTTCTTCTCCATCCCCATATCTACTGGCTAATTCCTACTCAGACTTCAAGACTCAGTTTAAATGTCACTTCCTCATGGAGACGCCCCCCCTCCCCAACCCCCAGCCTAGGTTCAGTACCCCCACTATGTGCTCTTGGTTTATTGATATTTTCCTTTGCAGCACTTTTTTTCAATTTTATTTTTTTAAATACCAAAAAAACACCGAACAAACGCAAACATTGCTATTTTGATCATTCCTTTCTTCATATATAATCAGTAATTCACAAATCATCACATAGTTGCATATTCATCATCATGATAATTTCTTGGAACATTTGCATCTATTCAGAAAAAGAAATAAAATGAAAACAGGAAAAAAAATTCATACATACCATACCCCTCACCCCTCCCTTTCATTGATCACTAGCATTTCAATCTAAATTTATTTTAACGTTTGTTCCCCCTATTATTTATTTTTATCCCGTATGTTTTACTCATCTGTTGACAAGGTAGATAAAAGGAGCATCAGACACAAGTTTTTCACGATCACACAGTCACACTGTGAAAGCTATATCATTATACAATCATCTTCAAGAAACATGGCTACTGGAACACAGCTCCACATTTTCAGGCAGTTCCCTCCAGCCTCTCTGTTACATCTTGGATAACAAGGTGATATCTACTTAATGCGTAAGAATAACCTCCAGGATAACCCCTTGACTCTGGAATCTCTCAGCCGTTGACACTTTGTCTCATTTCACTCTTCCCCCTTTTGGTCAAGAAGTTGCCTTGATGCTGAGTTCCAGCTCATTCTAGGATTTCTGTCCCACATTGCCAGGAAGATCCACACCCCTTGGAGTCATGTCCCATGTAGACAGGGGGAGGGTGGTGAGTTTGCTAGTTGTGTTGGCTGGAGAGAGAGGCCACATCTGAGCAACAAAAGAGGTTCTCCTGGGGGTGACTCTTAGGCCTAATTTTAAGTAGGCTTGACCTATCCTTTGTGGGGTTAAGTTTCATATGAACAAACCTCAAGACTGGGGGCTCAGCCTATTGCTTTGGTTGTGCACACTGCTTGTGGTTTGCAGCACTTTTATCAGAATTGCAGTGAGTCATCTGTACTTATGAGGACCTCCAGGACCAAGATTTTGTCTCATTTATCTCCACATTTCCAAGGCCCTGGCATATAGTAGGGCCTGAGGGACAGTAAATTCCCTTTCCCACACTCCCCAGGGAGTCCCCCTCAGCCACGCACTAGAACCCTCTGCCTGGGAACTTCCTAGCCTGTACCAAACTCCCTGACACCCAGCAAGCTTTCAGATTCAGCTGCAAGTAAACAGATATCAGAAGTCAAACAGGACTAAATAAAATAGAGAATTTATTGGTTCCTGCAAGTGAGAAGACCAGGGGTGGATCAAACTTTGGAACAGCTGGATGGTGGGGTGTCCGACAGTTTGGTCAAGACAGATTCTCTCCTCCGCTTTCTTTCCCCATGGCTCCATTCTCAGGCAGCTGTTCCCCAAGAGGGGAAAAAGAAGGCCACCAGCAGCTCTGGGTTCAAGACCTCATTTGCTAGAACATTTCCCAATAGTTCTAGCAAAAGCTCCAGAGGGTGGAGGTCAGCCCTGCCCAGACCGAAATGATCTGAGGGAAAAGAAAAAGAAAAAGGGTGGGCCACGGTGGCTCAGCTGGCAGAGTTCTCGTCTGCCATGCCGGAGACCCGGGTTCGATTCCCTGTGCCTGCCCATACAAAAAAAAAAAAAAAGATTTCCTTAAGGAAAATCCCATTATAGAAAGAAAGGTAAATAGATACCAGGGTGAAAAAAAAAATCCTCTTCAGTCTGTCTTGTGAAATTTGGGTGTCTTCCCATCACAAACTTTACAAACTTACGAACTCCACAATTTAGTGACTTCAAGCAATATTTTTTCCTTTCTCAGGATTTTGTGGATTAGCTGGACTAAGGCTGGCAGTTCTTCTGCTGGTCTCTCCAGAGGCTGCTTATGCTGGTGACTTAGCTGTGCTATGGGTCTAAGATGGCCTCTTTCACATAGGCTGTTGGCTTCTCTCCACGTGGTCTCTCATCTCCAGGTAGAATAGCCAAGGCCTCCTTCTAGAGTGGCAAGAGAAGAAACTGCAAGGCGTCTAAAGTCTAAGCCTTAGAAGTTGCATGGTATCACTGTACTACATTTTCTGGCCAAAGCAAGTACGAGGCAAATCAGATTCAAGGGGTTGGGAAGTGGATGCCACATCTGAATGCAAGGAACAGCAAAGCCACGTTGCAAAGGGGTGTGGATGCAGGGGCAAGAGTTACTGAAGGACATTATTGGGACAAACTGCCCTCACAGTCATCTCCTCCAGGACCTTTCGTGAACGCCTCCCGCCCAACCCACCAATTGGGCTCCTTTGACCTTCCTCACCACTAGAGGTCAAGTCTTTCTTGTGAAATCAAAGCAATGATCCCTACCAGCACATACCTACTTTTCTTCATTTAGCCACTAATTTATTCAATCACTAAACAGTTTATTAAAATACGACTGCAATCTTATGCTGGACACACCAGCGTTCCTGCAGGATGAATAAAACCTAGTTCTTGCCCTCAATGAACTTCTAATCTAAAAGAAGTGAAGGAATTAAACAGATCATCATCAGAGAGCAATGCTAGTAGGGAACAAAGGACAACTGGGAGCACAAAAGGGCGGCCACCTCAACCTTGGGGGTCAGTGATCTCAGGATCCTCCAGGTTGACGAGAGGAGCCAGAACAAGAGTAAAGCAGGATTCCTTTAGTTGTGACAGAAACTCAACTCAAAGTGACTTAAGGAAAAGGGGTATTTATTGGCTTGCATAACTAAAAAGTCCCAGAGGCATTAGCTTAAGGCATGGCTGGATCCAGGTGATCATCAGAAAGCAGTCTCTTCCCATCTCTCTGTTCGACTCTCTTCCATGTTGGTTTAAATCTCAGGTGGACCATTCTTATGCAGTGGCAAAGACAGCCACCAGCATCTCCAGACTTATGATTCCGATTGCCCATGCTGGGTCACAGGTTCACCTCTTGAACTGGGGAGTGGGGTCCATCCCTCAGAACACCTGGTATAAGAATGGCAGAAATGCTCTCCAAAGAAAAAGAGGAAAAGAAAGGCCGATGAGCAGATAAGACAACAGGTGTGTTCCCAGGCAGGTGACTAAATTACAGCCCTCAAAAAGCATCCTCCTGCAGGGAAATGTCCCGAGGGAAGGGCAAGGTGGCCTTGTAAAATACAGAAAGCAAATGTGCTCAGAAAGAATCAGGAGATGGTGTAGAGCTGTGGAGGTAGCTACATTTGGGGTCAAATCTCTTCACTGCTTGCTACGTCTTGGCTATATAAGCTCTGCAAGACTTTGCCCCTCTTTGGGTTGGTTCTAGTTTCTTCTTTGAAACTGAGCCTTTTCCATTTATCATGAGGGCTAAATGAGATATCAAATGCAGGGACTCAGGAAAAGTCACCCTATTTCTTGCCTAGTTTTCTTTGACCTTAAATCAATTGGTAAGTCCTTGCTCAGGAGCAGACTCCACCTAATGGCCACTGGGCTTATTGCACTGTGGAGTTGACCCAGTTAGAGTATGGGGGTAGGGGTGAGACGTATTCTGCATTTTGAAGGCATTCTTGGACAGACCAAGCAGTATTATGAGGACAGTGAGCTGGGGAGCCCCAGGACAGGGATGTATCTGCCCCTTCTCTGTCATGTGGGCCTGGGGCAGAGTGGCTAAGGTTGTTACTTAGCTATGCTGGACACATAGTCAGAGGGAGAAATAATTTTTCTTGTTGTGTTTGATGCTACCGACTGCCCAGCAGAGGACCTGGTTATGGTTGTGAGAGGCTGGTGTGGCAGGCGCTGCTGTGAGGAAAGGGTTTTCTTTATTACCTGCTTTGGGAAGAACCCCCAACCACTCATCACTACCTTTTCAGGACCCCAACTGGGAACTTCCAACGGGCTGGATCCCATTGCATCCTCTCAGGTATCATTGAACACAGAGCCTGGGGGCCTGAGACAAGCGGAAGTTCCTCCTGAAGGTGACCTCTTCCTGGAGTCCAGAGAACCCCCTTTGCCCAACACGTTGTTGTTGTTTTCCTTTAATCAGCTTGAATTAGGTTTCTTTCATTTAATAAATCACTGAGTCTTAATACAGGGGACTGTGCCAGGTGCCATCTGTCTGTGTAATCACCTCCCCAGGGAGACCCAGGGCTTAACCCAGGCCAATAGTCAAAACAACAGCAGCCATCATTTATACATAACGTTTATCATATATCAGCCACTGTAATTATTTCACATATATCTATTTTTTTAATTCTCACAATAACCCTACAAGATAAGCCTCTAATGTTTATCCCTAAGTCCAGAGAGGTTAAGTTGTATAAACAAGATCACACAGCCACTCAGTGGCAGAACTGGGGTCTAAGCCATGACTACCTGTACTGGAACCTGAGTTCCTTACTGCTACACTAGACTACCTTTCCAGGACTGACATTTCCCTGGGAGACGGCTCTCTTTGAGATGGGTCACCAGAGCCAAGCACAGATGTTGGCGACCATTCCAGGCTAGAGCAGTTCAAACCTGATCTTCAGGGTACTGAAAGAGGGGCAGTGATTTGAAGTCAGGACCCTGGGTTCAAATTCCTGGGCGTCACCAGAATGGACAAAATTAAGAAGTCCAACAAGGGCTGACAAGGATGCGGGGCGACTGGATCCTTTACACAGGTGGGAACATGAATTAGCGGAACCACTTCGGAAAGCCATTTGGGAGTATGTAGATAAGCTAAACAGATACCTACTCTATGATGCAGCAGTTCTGCTCCCAGGCATGAATGCACCTGTGCACTAAACAACATGCACAGATTTTTTACATCAACTTTATTTATAGTAGCCAGAAACTAGAAACAACTCAATTGTCCATCACCAGTACAATGGCTTGTGGTCTATTCATGTAATGGACCGCTGCTAGAAGCATGAAAAAAATGAACTTCTGATATACATAATAACCTAGATGAACCTCATAGATATAATATGAAGCGGAAGAAGTTATAAGTATGATTCCATTTTTGTAAAATTAAAGAGCAAGCCAAACTATTCTATGGTGATAGAAGGGGGTAGTGATGAGGAAGGGGCACGAGGAAATCTGGCAGGATGGCAGTATTCTGTGTCTTGATCTGGATGGAGACTGGATAGATAACTACAGATATGCAAGGATTCATCAAACTGTATCCTAAAATTCGGTACATGTATACTAAATGTGTGCAATATCTTCAAAAGTTGGGGAGAAGAAAGGAAATGCTTCAAGAAAAAAAAATTTCTGGGTATGGTGGATAAGTTTTTCTGACCACTTAGCATCTATCCCCGGAATCTTTTGATTAGATTATCTCCACAGAGACGTGACACACCCAATTGTAGGTGTGACCTTTAATTAGATGGAGATGTGACTCCACCCATTCAAGGTGGGTCTTGATTAGTTTACTGGAATCCTTGAAAAGAGATATTTTGGAGAGTCAGAAATGATAGTCGAGAGAGAAACAATGGAAGCCTCAGAGCCGACAGAAATTTCACAGCAGAGCTGACACAGATGCGGACATGTGGAGAGGAGACACAGATATCTGGAGATGGTTAGAGCACAGCAGACATCGCCGTGAGATGTTAAACAAGCCAGAGCCTGGAGAGAGCCAAGGAAACCCAAGAGATGAAAGCCAGCCCTGGAGAAGGAAAGTGAGGAACCCCCACAGGAAGGGGGGAAGCAATGGATCTCAGGAACTAGGGACCAGCAAATGCCAGCCACCTGACCACCCAGCTGACAGAGGGGTTCCAGACCCACCAGCCTCTCTTGAGTGGCGGTAACCTCTTGTTGGACACTTTCACTTCCTTAGTACCGTAAGCTTGTAACTTATTAAAAGCCATTCTGGTATATCGCATTCCAGCAGCTTGCAAATAAATACAGCATGTGACCCAGGCCCCAAACCTGAGAATTGTTTCCCTGCCCCGCCAGTGTCTGGTTTAGGGATGGGACCAGGTCTGGGCTGGCTAATGCGAGTCAGCACCAGAGCTGTTGTTGTTACCAGTAGAAAACAATGTTCTTTCCACTGCAGTGGCTCATTTATCAGGACATAAGCCTGGAACTTCCACGGGCCATCTTGCTACCTCTTGGAGAGAGCCTGCTTAAGACATGCACCGAGGGAAGCGCAGGAGGAAATGGCTCCTGACGATGATGGTGTGTCAACACTGGGATATAGCCATCCCTGTACTTGGATTTTTCATTACGTGAACCAATAGATCCCCTTTTTTAAGTTAACTACTTTGGGGATCTGAGGTAAAATTATGAGAGTTTTGGGAGGCTTGGAACATAAAACAGTCTCACCCAATCTATGGGGTAAGTCCTGCCCCTGCCCTACGTGATTTCTCGTCCTCAGATCATGACCCTACAAGGAGACGGGGGAGGCAGACCTAAGGGGGCTTATGGGAAGGACTCTGGTCCTAGTTTGGAAAGAATTCTGGACTAGAAGCCCTGAAACCATATCCTACTTTCCAGTTTGCCACTTTGTAGTGGGGAGACCTTGGGCAAAGAGGCTATTCCTCCTTGAACCTAGTTCCTTTGCTAGAAGATCATCACCTGGACCAAAAGGTTGTTCTGTAGATAAAGCAAGATTAACTGAAATGCTAGTTTTCCAACTTTGCCAGCTTTTTTCACACCCTTGGCCAGCTCACCTGCACCCTGGGCATTCCTGGCATACCCTATATATAATCTCTTGTACAGCCCTCTGACCCATTGTCAAAATGATCTTTTAACCACCTGCCAGCTCCCCAAGGGCAAGAAAGTGTTCATCTTGGTATGCCCACACCCAAAACAGGGCTGCCCACGCTGCAGGGACTCCTCACTTCAGACTGAGAGGTCTTGTGGGTCAAGGGTTCAAGATATGCAGCTCCTTCACTCCTTTGCCTGGTGGATGGGGCCGATCCTGACATCTTGGGTGTGACAGGACTCTGGGGGAATTGCTGAGACAGTCTGAGTTTGGGAAGCTGAGGGGTAATAATCCACCCTGGATTATTTTTCCAGCTGGCTAAGAGTTGGCTGTCTGTAACAAAGGCTTGATGAAGAACTCCTGTGGCTATCACAGGTGCTCATTTCTGGGTAATGGAAAATGGTCTTCCAAGAGTTACCGGGTCGTGGTAAAACCCCCAGAAAAAACCCCATCTGTGTGAGAGCTGAGCAGTAAAAGGCCATCTCTGCTCATGCACCCTCATATATCCATCCGTTCAACACTGGCAGTGCAGAAGAATGCAGGTGGGTCTCTACCCTGAAGGGATCAACCTGAGGGAGCCACACAGGACACAACCTCCATCTCGGCCTCCCAGTCTCCTTTCCTGCCCCTCTGCATTCCTCCAACACAAAAGTTTTGCTTTCAAATTTTAAAGCAGATCCCGGCTTAAATTCTCCAAAGGCCTCCATGAAAGTCTCTATGACGGGGTGGCATAATGAGGTAATGTTCTGTCTAGGGCATCTGGGAGACATACATAGGGTTGCCAGGTAATCTAGATGTCGGTCTCTGTTCCACCTGAGGAGAGTCCTAGGAGTCTGAATGTGGTGGGGAGAGAGGTCAGGACAGATATATCAGACCCATTATACACTCGGAGTGTTAAATTATAGGCTAGCTCATGGGAGAAATTCTTTATTTGGAAGTTTTGGTGGCCAAGAGGCAAAGCGTAAGCACACACGCAAACACACACACACACATGTGCACACACAATATGCAAAGGCTTTTCACAGGCAAAGGGCTAGGGAGTGGGCGAAGGAGGCTGAGGCCACAAGAGCAACTAGGGGGTTCTTTAACACAACAAAGAGGGGTCTTTGACGGTGATGCTCTCTGGAATTCTTGCTTGAAAGTCACCAGGAGACATCCACTCCTAGCGATGTCCTAGGCCACAATATACAGCAGAGTTGAAGAAAATAGGGTTTGGGGCCCAAAATGCAGAAACTTGCATCAGCTCCCTATTTCTTTTCCTGGAGGCCCCTCTGGCTCCCTGGTGCCCAGGAGCTCCTGGTAGATGGTGGGGGAAGGCTAGCACCACAGTACCTGGGCAGGGTGGCCTACAGATGGGAAGGAGAGGCCAGTAGGATCAGAGGGCAGTAAGGAACCTCTGGGCTGGCCGGCATGAGGCATTTTGCCTTCGAGGACACAGAACCATCATGGAAACATGCATATGGGGGACCTGGGACAGAGCCCCTCTGATGGCAGAGCAGAAAGTCCCCATTGGAGTGTTCCATGATCCCACTGGGTACCAAGTCCTCCTTCAGCTCCAGCCTGCCATCAGCTGCTGCAGCTCCTTAGCACCATTTGGGAACTGTGGAGGAAGGGCCAGAGGACAGCAGCATTTTGCCAGGACTGTGGTACTGCTCTAAGGGGAGACTGCACAGTGGACAGAAACCTGTACAACTGGCCAACATCTGGTCCCCCCAGGCTCAGGAGGGCCTGTCCTTTTTGTGAGCAGGGGCAGTATCATATCACCTCTAATTTCCCAGTGGCAGATACTTCCACCTGCCATTTTCTGCCCTGGACAAATGTGGGATGAGAGCTCCAGGTTTCCCTGGAGAAACCTCGAGTCCAGGGAGAGCTCAATTCTTCAGCTACAGGGACTGGTCCAAAACTGATCTTCAGAGCAAAGGTACGCTCTGGGGCTTCAGGACAGAGGGGCTGGAAAAGAAAGAATGCTACCCTCCAAACTACCACTCCGTGAGACTCCAAGTGCTCTCGAGACCGCTGTTTCCCTGTTCTGACCTACAGCGGCCCACACCAAGGAGGAACAGGAGTGGGAGCAAACTGGGGTGGCTGGTGACTGCAATTGCTTTGACCAACCACAGGCTGTCTGCAGCCCAATCCTGTTTCAGGTCTGTGTACTCTCCTGGTGAAAGAAAGAAGAGGCAGCCAAGGCTGGCCACAGGTACAGGAAGCTGGCTCACAGCCGGTCCAGCTTGGAGTGCTGGGCAGAAATCCTTCTAGTCTTCTGAGGTTGTTGAGTCTTTCTGAACAGGTTGTCCATACACTGGAATCTGGCCCAGGGATGATGCCATTGCTTTTGGAGACCTGTCATTTGAGATGGAACAAAGGGACAGGGTCAGTTTGAAGCATGGTTGTGACAGCCTCCAGACAGCTTACTTTAATATTACAGCTCTTCCCAGGCCTTGAGGTAACAACCATAGAGCTCTCCTTCACAGAGGCCCACTGATGCTGGGCATGATTATGGGCGCTTTGCTCCTGTCATCCCATTTCATTCTCCTACCAATGTGGCCATTACTATCCCAATTTCATACATGAGGAAACTAAAGTTCAGAAAATTTAAGTGTCTTGCCCAAAGTAAGCTTCTAAGTGGGAGGTTCAGGATTGCAGCCCGTGCCTTCTACTACACCAAGCCATCTACTCCGGCTTCCAAGGCCCTGCCTGGCCTGGATGCTACCAACTCACCACTCTAACAGGGCTCTTCCGTCACTCTCTATTCCTTCTCTGGGCACCTTCCACCACCTGTTATTACCTTGTTTAAGGATCTGTTTAGGACCTGCCTCTATCACCAGAAGGAGGGTCCAAAGGATTAGGAAAGCATGGTCTTGGTTCCTACTGTAGCCCCAGTGCCCAGAACAGGACCTAGCACATAGAAGGTGCTCAGTAAATATTTGCAGAATGAATGAAAGCTTCTCTCTATAGCTCCCCTTACTGATCCGAGGCATATACTATCTCTCACTCTGTAATCAGCCTGAAAGGTGAGGCTCATTAGTTCTATTTGGTAGTGGCAAAGCAAAATGAATGGGCATTAGAGTCAAACAGATTTGAATCCTGGATCTACTTCCAAGTAACTGTGTGACCTTGGACAAGTCACTTAATTTCCTTGACACTGGGTTGTAAAATTCAGAGCTGCTGATGAGAATGAAATCATTTTGAATTAGATAGTCAACAAACTGTAGCTATTACCATTACAGAAGAGGAACTGGAGGCTCAGAGAGGTTTACTGATTTGTTCCAGACATAGAGCTGGAAAGTGGTAGGAAAAGAACAGTAAAAAAACCCCAGCATTATCCAAAGTGTAGGGGGAGCAGGGTCTATATGGGAATACTGTATTGAAAAAAAATTTTTAATGTACTTTTTACTGAGCTAACTTTACACACCATACAATCCATCCAAAGTATATAGTCAATGGTTCACAATATCATCACTTAGTTGTACATTCATCACATGATCATTTTTAGAACATTTGCATTACTCCAGCAAAATAAATAAAGACAAAAGAAAACCCCCCCATACATCCCATACCCTTTACCCCTCCCTCTACTGACCACTAGTATTGCAATCTACCCAATTTTAAGACTTACAATAGAAGTAGATTAACTAAGACAGTGTAGTATTGACAGAGATAGTTATATATATATTGAACATCATATTTTTTACTTGATTTTTCTGCTCACTGACAACTGTAATTAAAAAAATTTTTTAGAAGAAGTAAAAAAGGAAAAGAAACACAAAAAATGAAAACAAAACATTCCAGCATTTTCAAATCTGGCTCGCCTCAGGTATACAGGAGAAATTACCATCTATCAAGCTGCAAGGGAGGCAGGCTGAAACACTGTGCAAGCCCCAGGCTGGTTTGCTGGGGTTTATCTCAACTCCATACCTAAGCCTCAAGGGTACCTCAGATTAAAAACACACCCGCAAGTAAAGAGGAAGCTATGCTACAGTGTGGGAGAGGAGACTCCAGACAGAGCAGAGTAGAACAAGGGCATTTTTGGAGTCAACACTGTGCTTCTATTGACTTTAATTCATTTGGCTCAAATAGTGATACAGAATCCACTACCAAACTTGCCTGTCTAAAACTCAATTTCCTCATCTGTAAAATGGGGCTATAATTCCTATCTCAGAAGGTTAGGTGATGAGGAATAAACATGACACAAAATTTGGTGCATTATTCTCACGATCCATTTCCCTTCTGAGAGAGAAAGAATGCTGTGGGCTCCTGCCAGCCGGGGCCCTACCCTCATGGTGCCACTACTCCTTCGTGGCACGATGTCCTGGGAAGAATATGGTGGCGGAGCCAGAGAGACTTCGGAATCATAGTTCTACCTCACAGCATCACACGACTGTTGCCAATATCTGGAAATACTGTTTGCCAGTATCTGGAAAATGGGGATAATGATCCCTTCCTCCCGGAGTTTCTCTGAGTATTCCTGAGAGAATGTGTTTGGCATGTGACCTATAACACAGACGGGCTCAAGGACAGTTAGCCAATTTCCAGATCATCAGGAGCTGTGAGACCAGCACAACTCTGTGCACCTGCTTTTTTTTTTTTAAAGCACTCTTCATTTGTAATTATCGGCTGTTTACTTGCTTATTGTTTGTCTCCTGCCATCAGAATGTAAGGTCATGAGAGCACAGACTGGGTCTGTCTGGGCACCACTCAAAAGGTATTCCAGTCGTTATTCTATCAGTGAACAAAAGAACCTGGTCATATTTGGCAATGACCTGCAGAGGGAGCTCCTGTCACAAAACAGATGGCAGCGGAGTCTACAGACAAGTGAAAAATGCTTCCATATCCAGATTGCTAAGGGCCAAGAAATCAGATATTTTAGGGGATCACCAAGGAAATCTTCTCTGTCTCTGTAGTAAAACCTCAGGCCAGGAGGTCCAAAGGTTGGGGAGAAGCTGCTGGGAGAAAAATTTACAGAGGAGACACATTCTTATGTTAACTGATTTAACTTCTGTCGACTGAGAAAAGGCTATTAGGGTTTCATTTTAGGGGCAGAGCCCTTGGCTTCTTTCTGACTCAGAGGCCACAAACTCCCACTGCAGAAACCCTTGGATTTCAAAGGATGGTTACTCACTGGTTCTTGTGCTTAAAGCCGCTGACGTGAGCTTGGTACTGTTCTATGGAGTTCAGCACTATCTTACACGTCTTGCAGGGATAGCCCTTCCCAGCTGAAACACACATCAAAATTAAGAGGCTTAGTTACCCAAGAAGAAGGGACTTGGGGATTGCTGCTTTTTTGTTTCTTTAATCTGAGATTTTACTAGGATACATTCACGTACCATATATTCCATCCAAAGTATACACTGTTTCACAGTATCATCACTTAGTTGTGCAATCATCATCACCCGCAATTTTAGACAATTTTCATTGCTCCAAAGAGAAAAATAACAGAAATAAGAAAAGGAAAACTCAAAACACCCCATATCTCTTATCCCCCCTACTACTAACCCCTAGTGCTGCTGTGGTACACCTGTTACTGCTGACGAAACAATACTAAGGTATTACTGTTAAATTCAGTCTGTGGCTTGCAACAGGTAATCTTTCTCCATATACCACTCTATTATTAACTCTTTGTAGAAGTATACATTGTAGTAGTTCATGCAAGAACCTATTTGTATCTGTAATATTAACAGATAAAATACATGACTTTCAACAAAAATACAGCACTATTATTTATAATCCCAATAACAAGTTACCATCACCTCTGTCCATACCCAAATACTTAAGTTCAACCTTAAGAAATCTGTACGTATTAGGCAACTGGTCTCCTTCTCTAGCCTCTGTCTAGGTACCTGATATTCTATGTTTTAAGTTTACATATTCTAGTTAGTTCATATTAGTGAAATCACACACTATCATATCTTTTCGTGTTGGACTGCTGCTTTTGAAGGCTTGTACAAATGCTCTTCTAGAGGACTGACAGGTGGGGTAAGGGTCAGGCGGTTGGTATCCCAGATGCCTCACTGCTAAGGAGGGACACACTGTGCACACGTATGCTTTTTAGGGTTGGGAACCTTGTCATTCTTCTCTGTGCCCCTAGCCCCAACATACAACCTGCCAGAAGAATGACAGAACAAAGAGGTGACATTTGGTGTAACTGTCGTCTCCACTTTGACTGTGCTAAGTGCTTCATTAAGGATGCCTTTCACTGAGCAGAATCTCTGGGAAGGTGCCACTCTCCTCAGGCTTGCAATAACAGTAATTAATAAGAATGCCTGCTATGAAAATCAATCTGTTTTTTACCTTGGGGCTTACAGACACTCCATCTCACTACCAGGACTGCTCCAATCATCACGTGGCTTTTTCCCACATGGTCTAACAGAGAGAACAGGGCTCAGAGGCCAAGATAAGCTATATTTCATGTGATCTTGGCTAAATCCCTGCCCCCTCTCTGATCCTCAGCTTTTCTCAAAGGCAAACCAGTTATGCCACAACTTATGACCATAATGCTTATAATTAAAAAATAGCTATTTATCAAATGCCTGATATATGCAATGCACTTCATTTAATTTTATTTGGTTCTCATAATGATCCTGTGAGGAGCATTACCCTTACTGTACACATGAGAAAAATAAGGTCCAGTCGCATGCCCAAGAACATAATGCCAGGAAGTGCCAAACTCAGGTGTAGCTGACTGCAAAGGCTGTACTGATTCTAGCATGCCAGGTGCTAGCTGTACAAGAAAGCTATACATGATTTCAAGGGCCCTGCCATCTGACATCTGATGAATCACCTGCCACTCTAAAGTCTCACAGCTATGGAGCAAGATCACCCAGAATTCAAATTCTTAGCTCTACCATTTCTTAGCTGTGGGGCCACAGGCCAACTATATAACCTCTTTGAGATTTTATTTCCTCATTTATAAAAGTGGGGCTTCTTACCTATAAAATGGGTTAATAATACCCTAAAGAGTGGGAGAAAGATCAAAGGTGATGGTGTTGTACAGAAAAGGTATAGTTTAACAAGTAAATATGATTGCTGAATCATTATATTGATATTTCTTTTAGTCTCCAGTAACATAGAGCAGCTAGAAGTAAAAATTGTGGATTGTATCTCATACCAAACTCTGAAATCTGTTTTACAACTAACTGTTGTGATGGGCTTTGAAATTTATTGCTTTTTGGTATATGTTATTTTTCACCAAAAATGGAAAAAAAAGTCAATTATGATGATAAACGCACAGCTATATGATGAATAAAATTAATGTAATCATGCATTGCATTAAAGAATAAAGAATTTAAAATCTTTAAAATAAGGGTTACTAATTGTATCAACTTCATAAGGTTATTTTAGTAAACACATTTGATACATATTTTAATGATATAAATAAACACATCTGATACACAGTGAATGCTCAAATAAATGTGAACTCTCAACATTACTACTTTTTCACTCTTCTGGGCTCTATGAGTCATGCTGGCAAAGACAGAAGGGTGGAAAGTATTTTTAAACAGTCTTCTGTAACAGCTTTAGTTACCAACAATACTGACAATCTCCTCTTCTATAAGTTAGCCGATGTTCCCACCTATGTTTGTTTCCCCTGTATCTTCAGGTATTTCCTGGAACACACACCCCTTGAAAGCACTTAAGGGGAAAATTATTGCACACAGAACTGAAGGGTCTTTTTGGTCAGCACACACGGTTCGCCCTAACAGGGAAAAGAAGTCACAGTGGAATAGCAGAACCACTGCTGATTTAAGGTCAAGAGTGGGAGCCAGAGCTGGAGTGGGGGTGATGACTACAAGTGGTTAAGAGTTACTGACGCTCAGTGTGCAACAGCCCACTTATGATCGATAAGCACCAAGCATCACGCCAGCGCTCTGTCCTTGGGTCTCTACAACAACCCTGCAAGATACATGGTTATCATCTCTGTTTTTCAGGGCAGGAAACAAGATCACAGAGGTTAAGTGGTTTAGCTGGGGTTAGAGCTGGGATCTTCCCTATGGGATGACTGTCAAGCCCCTGTTATTCCGTCTGCACCAGAGACTCTGGATTCTGCTGTATGCCCTGTGAGGTATAAGATCACAGAACACTATTTGCTGAACTATAAACTAGATTTAACCCCTCAATTGGGGAAACTAGAATTTATTAGTGCTTCTAAAAAAAAGGGGGGTTTCTCCATGACCAACACCAATGAATTTTTAATTTTGGATAATTTCAAACTTATGGGATAGTTGCAAAAAAAAAAAATACAAAACCCACACAGTGAACTCCAACATAATTCTCCCCTTCCCCAAAAAAACCCCCCTGATCTACCAATTTTAACATTTTGCCGCATTTGGTATGAATAAATCTACCCATCTATCAATCCATCTGTCTGTCTGTCTATGTATCTAACTTTCTTCTGAACATCTGAGAGGAGACTGAATATATAGACTCTTTGAACACATACTTCCATGCACATTTTCTAAGAAAAAGGATCTTCACTTATGTAACCACCAGTATAGTTATCAAGTTAATATTGATATAAAGCTTACAGTCTAAATTCCAATTTTTTCGTATGTCTCAATAATATGCTTTTGGGCCTTTTTTGCCTCCATTATCAGATCCAGTCTAGGATCATATACTACATTTAACTGCCATTGTTTCTTTATTTGCTCTTTCTCTCTCTTTTTTTTTTGTAACCGCAGAAACATATATATACAACATAAACTTTCCTATCTCAGCCACTTCCAAGCAACCATTCAGTGGGGTTAATCACGCTCACAGTGTTGTGCTACCCTCAGAACTTTCCCATCACTCCAAACAGAAACCCTTGACCTGGTATGCATTAACTCCCCCCCCCTTCCCCTCTCCTCTGCCCCTGGTAACTTGTACTTTACTTTCTGTCTATGCATTTGCATATTCTAGGCATTTCATATAAATGCAATCATGCACTACCTGTCCTATTGTATATGGTTTATTTTACTCAGCACAATATCTTTAAGGTTTGTCCATGTAGTAGCATTTATCAGAACTTCATTCCTTTTTAAGGCTGAGTAATATTCCACTGTATGCATATTACTATCAATGACCTTTCATCTCCTTTTTGTTTTACATGTATAACATTCTGGTTTACCTGGGTGATTTTAATGAAATATAAATCACTAGAGTTGATTTTAAACATCTAGTTCATTTGGAAAAGCACCTGTATCGTGTTACCTGTCTCAAGCTGGCTGAAGTTTTCCTTCCACCCCACTTTCTTCTCTTGCTAGCTATCCCCTTTATTCTCTCCTCCCTTTCACTACCAGATCTTTGCAAAGAGCAGTCTATACTTACTTCTCCATTTTCTTGCTTCCTAATTACTTTGCAACCTACCCCCCAGGCTCCCTCACCCCCTCCAATGCTCTTTCCAAGGTTAACGGTGGCTTCCGTGTACCTAAATATAATGGAACAACTGGATGTTCATTATGTATGCCTCATCATATTTGACCTCTCAGTAGCACCTGACAGGACCAATTACTCCTTCCTTTTTCAAACTTTCCCTGTCCTTGTCTTTCAGCAAACCACACTCTTTCGATTTATCTCCTCTGATTGCTCCTCATGGTCTATTTTGATGGCTCCTACTCTACCCCAACCTTAAACACTGGCATGTCAGAGTGCTCAATCATACACCATCAGCTCTTCTCTCTCTAAACTCTCTAAGAGTTCCCATTCATTTCCCTAACATCAATTCACCTATTAGACCAACATATATGAAACTACCAATATTCAACATTTCTGACCTCCAACAATGACAATTTCATATTATTTTACCTAACATATGAAGAAAACACAATTTTTCTCTTTAATATAGACCTCTCAGTGGAGCTCTGAACACTCAATTGCCTATTTAACATCTCTATTTGGCTGTCTCATGGGTATCTTAAACTCAATCTGCCAAAATCCATGTAATTGCTTAAGCCCCAAACCCTGGCACTATCTTTAATTGCTCCCTTTCCCTCATCTCTCACATCAGGTGGCCAAGTCCAGACCATACTATTTCCTCCATACTGAATCCATCTATTTCTGCCCATCTCCTCCACTGCTACCTTAGTCCAAGCTCCCCTCTGCTCTAGTGTGAAAAATGACTACGGCCTAAAAGCTGGTCTCTCTTCACTACCCTCCATCTCATTCCAACTGTTCTCCACATTGCAACCAGGATGCTCTACAGATAATGCTTCAACTGTCAAACTTCTCTGTTCTTAGGTTAAAGGTTCAAATCCCTCACACAGCTGTAGTGCCACGCCTGGATGTTTGCTCATCTCCCAGCCGCACTCTGCCCCTTGTCCTCTGGGAGATCTGTCTTGACCCCCGCCCCTGCCCACCTTAAGTCACTGCCCAGTTTTATGGGCCCATAGTATCCCATCTGTCTCCTTTTCTAAGGCTTTTTGCACTTTAACTATTTGCTCAATGCCCATCTTCTCTGCTAGACTCGAATCTCCACAAGAGCAGGACAATACCTGTCTTGCTAACTATTACATATACAATGTCTGGCACTTATCAAGAAAGAGTTCAACAAATATTTGTTGACTATAAGTGAGCTGAATAAATTTAACAAAACTTGCCCTCTGTAGAGGGGTTGAGGAAGCTGGGGGATCAGCATGGGGCAAAGAAAGGAGACCTGCTCTATGTGGAAAGCAAGGGCCTAAGTATGGGGAAAAGTGATGGGTCAGGCAAGGAACATTGCATCCAACCAGATGTGAGTGCTCTGGGGCTGCAAGGATTTGGCTGTCAAAATGATCCTCAGTTTTTATGTTTGGAATTCTTTGGGTAAATGTACACCTATGAGAGAAATGTTAGGCCTGATGTATAAAACAAGCTCCAAGTCTTGTTGATCTGATGGGCAGAAGCTGGCTCTGCCCCTGGCAGAAGGGATCTGCACATTCTGGGTCATCTCATTCCAAGAGACCTACATTGTCATGAGACACTCATCAGGGGCCCTGATGAGAACTACTCTCTGCTCCCAACAAATAAACTGTCCTGGGTTTTCAATGTTGTCTCTGGCTCTGCCCTCCCTAGCACAGGATCCTAATGGTCTTCACTTATAAAGTGGGGATAATCAACTTGTACAACAGTATTGTTCTGAGGACTAACTGAGGTAATATGTGGAAGCACCCAGCCACAGCAGCCATCGGTGTTAGACGACTAACTGAACAAACAAACAAGCTGTGACTGGAACCAGCAAGAAGCAATCAAGCTGCTAACAAACCTAAGTCCTTTGTTAAGACAGAACACCTGTCAGTTGCAGTCACTGCCTGCTGACCCTAGGTCAACATTCTACCAATGGAGTAAGAGAGAAGCCAGAGTAGGTTCAGCCTCTCTGCTGAATGTCCTGTATTCGGAAAGCCTCCTGTCAAGTATACTAAGAACTTCCAGGCAGAAGGAAGGAGGATACACACATAGGAAATAAGTAGAGACCTATCAGAATGTGACCACTTATTACCATCATGGACATATCAGCTTGAGAAAGTTGCTCTGAGTGTCAACATTTTTGTGAAACGGAAAACCATACTTATTTATTAGAATGCTGTGGGGATTAAGTTATAACGCATATATATATAAACATCAAAAGGGGGACATACTCCCCCTGCCCTTGCCTAGATTTTCATGAAAGATTTTGGCTGACCTGTAAAGTGGTCAGACGCCTTGAACAAGAAAAAAGGGTCAAAGCTACTAACTCTAGGATTAAGTGTGCATAATTTAGCCTTAGACAAAGGCTAATTTGTCTAAGGGGGAGGAGAAGGGTGGGTTGAGAGTAAATGGATACAAGTTAAGATAAGTAGCTAAAAACACTTGAATGCCTGAGTCCTGCCGGTGGACAAGAAAAAATGAGAGAATGACCAGGGCTCGGCCAAGTAAAGGAGGGAAGCTGGAATGAAGAGGGTCAGTTCCAAGAGATCCCTACGTCATGCCAGATGGAAGGTAATGGGCTATCAACTGCAGGTCAAAATAGGAGATCATCATGAAACAGATTTCTGAGTAGTTTGGCTATAAGGATTCCAAATTTCTGAGCATGTGGGAGTGACCCTGTTAAATGGGGGATGTCCCTGCTTATATGTGGGAAGGGTAAGGAACTATTAGTCATCCTGTCTCTACTGTGGAGGGGCAGTCCTTGACATCCTGGCTGCAGTCTTTTCCCCTTTGCTTCCTGGCCACTGCTGCGCACTGTCTCTGTGATGTCAGTATGGACCAGTATGGCCCTAGCCTGTGCCGTTCGGCTGCCTTGGTGTTTGGGGGTGGCTGCAGAGCCATGAGCTCTCTTCTCCCCACTATTTGGTTTAGAACACCTAAGTTACCTGGGTGTTCACCCTCTCTGTGACTGTGAGAAGAGCACAGATGACTGTGGGCAGAAACTGCCACACAAGCTGTTCTGCACCTGCATGCTGCGGGGCCTCAAGCGCCAACTGTCTGATGCTGCATCTCCATGACCCAGGCATGAAAACCAACACCTACGTTCATGCAGACTCCCTGAGGCAGGAACTGCGCCAGACATGGTCGCTAATTGTGTGCTCAGGGAGGGAACAAAGTGGGTGCTTAATACATACTTAGTGAATGAAAGAGAAAATAATAATGCTCCCCACCCTGACCCTATCCCCTCCTGTAAGTATTTTCTGTGATGAGAGCAGTGAACTTTTTGCGAATGCTCCCTCCTATGATAGTGACCAGCATCTCGAGGTCAGGGAAATAATCAAATATTCTCTCTCCTCCTTCACCACATTTTCCCCAGGGAAAAAGGCAGGCCTCACCTGCTGATGCCTTCTCACAAGATCTATGGAAAACACTTAGGGATTTTAAATCAGAGGTTGCAAACTGGTGATCCTTGGCCCAAATCTGGTTTTCCCACACATTTGGCTCACACAGGTTTTGAAAATTTTTTAATTACTTGCACATTAGAAAATCAAGGTTATTCCAATACTAATCTGTCTTTCCAGACTATCTTCCAGAACTGAAAGATTTGGTAACAACTGGCTAGAGTTGGTTAGAAAGGGCAAGCACTCTCCAGTTGACCACATCCTTGCTTGCCTCTAATTCATTTACATTTCCTCTCCGGCATCTCAGTTTGCAACCCCTGCTAAGAAGACCTGAGAAGGAGGCACGGCCTTGGCTGGTCAGGGGAACTCCAATAGCCAAGCCTCCCTTGGAGTCAGTTCTGGGTGTGAGGTGGGCTCTCTTACCTGAAGAGTCGGAGACAGCAGGGTCTGCCAGCCGTCCATAGTGTGCCATGAGTTTGAGCTTGGTCTCCTGTTTTCTGTGTTTCTTGCCCACATAATGTTGTTGAGCCATGACAGGGTCATTGAAAGTTGCGTGGCAGAGGCTGCAGAACTTGTCTGGGTCTATGATATCTCTGTTCTGGTGCAAGGCTAAGGTGGAGGCCACAAGGAAAGGGTTTGTAAGGCGTTTCGACAGAGCTGCGGTGAGAGAGTTCAAATAGAAACTATGAAAAAACCCAGAAAGTACCAGGCTTTCGAGTATGCTGAATGGAAAGAAAGGATGGAGTCACTAGTTAATCATACTTGCAGACGTGGTATTGCCTCTATGAATCACACAGTGAATGCCTTCTCTAAGTGGGAAAACTGAAAGACATGGAGAGCCCAAAGACCAGCTATTTTGTTTTGCAGCTTTAACTACTTCAGAAACATGAATCCTAATTTTCTCATATTCGGGGTGACTCTGAGCTTGCTATCAAGCAGCCAAATTACAACAGAGTGGGGTTGACATACTTGCAGTCTTTTTGTTCCTCAGAATTTCCTGGAACGTCAAAGCAAGAGGGACAAGAAATTTGGATATTTTATTGCCATCCTCAAAGTACCCTAGTTACAGAGTTGGGAGCCAACCTACAGAAGTAGAAATTGAAGGCCTGGGAGCCTGGAGCTCATACCGGGTCACATAGAAAAGGCAATTGTATAGCAAAGCATTTTAGTCTAAACTGCCTTCCAGGCTGACTGGTGGAGGTAAGGATGACAACAACATTTAGTTACACACTTTGTATGCACATTTTCTCCTTTTGGTCCTTATAATAACTACCCATGGTGACTCTGAAGCCCATGCCCTCTTTGCAATGCCAGGCAGAGTATGGCAGGGAGACCTGAGGACAACAGCTCATGCTTTTACTTTTAGAAACTATCCCTGACTTTGGTCAACAAAATCAGAGCCTGGCATGGGTCAATTACTTCCTGCTGCTGACTACAGGCCATGCCCTATTGGCCTTAGAAAAGCAGATGCCCAAACTCGCTGACAAGTCCATACCATATGGCCCAGGCCTCCGCCAATGGAAGAGTGGGTGGGGCTCAACAACAGCACAGATAGAGGATGGCACAATCTGCTAAGGTGCTATCAGCTCTGTGCCGCTTCAATGGGGGGAGTTTAGACAATTTTCAGCAAGCCAAAAGAAAGTTGCTGGCTTTTCCAGTATATTGCTTTTCCTGTAGAGGGAATTTTGATTCCCTGGACATTGCTTTTATTTCAGTGAGTCACTTGAAAAGTAATGGAGATGTTGTAGAATATTTAATAATATGAGAAAACAGTCCATATGCACTGTTGAGTAAAAAAAAACAAGTTATAAAACAATCTGCTTCTTATGGCCTCAATTTTATAAAACAAAAACCACACAGATTATGCATGGAAAAAGAATCAAAGCATAGACTGTTAAAGAGTTCTTTTCTGTTTTTTTTCCCTAACCTTTCTATAATGAATGAAGATTTTTGATATCAGAAAAAGGATAATCATAGTTGTTAAGAGATAAAGGTCATTCTTTAAAAGATGTTAACGAGAAGCTCCAGAGATGAATGGTTAACTAAAGTTGGAGGACTTGTTTAATGGGCTATTAGACTTTCAATAAAAATGAGAGCTGTGGGGAGTCTTCTCCAGGAATGTTCACTGTAATGCTATTTAAAATGCGGAAAAACCATCAGAGGAATGGTTAATTGTGGTGTGAAGGGATGTTATATAGTCACTAAAAATGTTTATGCAAAAGCTTTTAATAACATGGGAAAATTCAAATGCTACATTAAAAGAAAAAAATTATGAAAGAAAATTTTATATACAATATAATCATCTTATTATTGAAAGATATGCACAATGTATATGCAGACACTAGTATTTTGAAATATCAGCAACACATTAACATTGTTTCTCTCTTGGTGGCAGAATTTGGGTGATATTTTACTGTCTTCTCTTTATCTTTTCATTGTTTGAAGAGGAAATGTTCATAATTGAGTGTAAGTATGCATTGTTTGTATAAAAACAATAAAGTTAAGTATTCTATGTTTATATGCACATATACATAGATTTAATCTCTCTCTATATACCAAATATATGTATAGATAAATACAGATACAAGTAAGATAAGACTAAAAGAGAAATAGTACTCTAAGATGTTAAGGGATTATCTCTGAATGGTAAAATTATGATAATTTTTTCCCACTTATCTATATTTTCCAAAACATACTTGTACTACTTTTACATAAGAGAAATATGTTTAATTTCAGAACTAAAGCTGTAAGTTCATGTAATAAATGGAAATGCGCTTAAACCACAAAATTAAACGTGAAGAAAAAAAAGCAGGATACAAAATGGTGCATGCACTATGAAAACATATCTGCATGTGGCAAAAGCCAAAAGTAAATATGGAAAATAACCTTTGGGAATTTTTGGGATCTTTGGGGCTGGGTACATTCTAGGGAATTTTCCAGATAAGCCCATGACCTTATAAAGTTTTGTCCTTGAGCTGGTTTCCCTTGGGCCTAATGCTTAATCTTCTCTGCACCACGATGGATAGCTCAACATTGACTTTACATAAAAGCAATTATAACTGGCATGGCTTAATGATTAATCAACTATAAGCAAGGCCAGTACAAACTTCAGGTGGTGGCTCCCTGACCAATTCCTGAATTTTTTGGGGGGAATTGAGGGGAATTCCACACAATCTTCATGATAGTGATAAAGACAATATCAACAATAGCAGCTGTCATTTATTGAGCATCTATTAACTCCTTGGTGCTTTATCTACAGTATTTCATCCTCACATTCTATGAAGTAGATAGTATATTTTCTGCATTTTATAGGTGACACAAAGATGTCAAGACACACAGATGATAAACAGTCCCAAGGTTTAAACCTGGGTCTCTGTGATTTTAAAGCCCATACTTTGTTGTTTCATACCATGGATAACTAGCTTTGGGTGTGATAAGAAGGGATAATTATGAGTGATTTTTACCCTATCATCAAAGCCTTCCAAACATTATCTTTTTTCATAATATACTAGTATAAAAAAAAGGATAAGTATTATAGCTCATACAGTATACTCCTTGGTCCAAAAATAAATAAAGAAAAAAAAATTACCGAGAATAAATTAAATGATGATCAAAGAACTTTCATTTGACTAATTGCAGAAATTTCAATCGACTAATTGCAGTAAGCAGAGGTTAAAACCTTCACAAAGTCAGGAGTTAATGAAACGAAAGCCAAGGCTAAGCCCCAGTAGTGACAAGAAAAAGGGGACTATTTTAGAAGTCGCTGTACTGAGAATGAACTCAGGGTGGCTGCCAACAGGACTTACTGGGCAATAGTGGCAGCACTGAAGAATGTGGCTTTGAAAAGCAAGTTCCTCATCTTGAGGCGAACAGCTGGCTTTTGAGGATAAAAGTGAACAGGGCATACCTGAGCACTTGAAAAAGACAAGGTTTTGGCTTTCAACTTGGGACACATGGTGATAAAGGCAGGTAGAAGCTGGAAGGGAAAAATTCAAGTGGGAGAGGCAGGGTTTGAATAAAATGCTCTCACCATGTGCCTGGCCTGGAGGACTGTAACACTCCTGAGCTATAATTATGAGTCAGGACAAAAGCTCGTGGCTTTTGCTTCGACAGAGAAAAACTGATGTAACCAAAGAAATGGAGGTTCAGTCAGCACAATTCTGAGGCTGCATTTCAATGAAGCTGGGTTTATGTTGATTTTTTGAGGGCTTCTTAAAAGCAATTCCACCTCTCCAAGTCTGTGGCCCTAATGAGCACCTGGCATTGGTGCCCTGAGGACGGGAGGGGTCCCATATAGCACTACTCAGGAAAACCAGTACCTTCCACCTTAGTGGATTGCTGCTTCAGCTTTAAGTTCTTTGCGTGGGTCTTCCCCAGGTAGTGCGACTGGGCCACGACAGGGGAGGAAAAGGTCATGTTACAGATGGGGCAGCACTGGTTCTTGTCTTTGCTTCTGCTGCTCTTCTGGTTGGGAGAGAGAACAGAGGTCTGATCACGCCACTGTCTGGCCAGAAAATCTTCCATGGTTCCCACAGCCCATAGGACAATGGGCATTCACGGCCCCTTTACAAGCTGACCCCATCCTACCTTTCTGGATTCATTTTCAGCTATTTCATCGCAGGCTCTACTCACCACTTTGTTTTCTGACGCTTCCTTGCTTTGCTTGGGCCATTCCTAACGCCTAGAATGCTCTTCCTTTCCTGCCTGGCACATGCCTGCATAGCCTTCAAGGCCCAATTTATATATCGCCTCTTCTGGGAGACCTTTATATAAGAAAATCATTCAGCAAACAGTGATAAGTCCTACGTACAGAATATTGCAGGACAATTATCTTTCTCCTCCTCTGTACTGCTTGAGTGCTTTAAGTAGACCTTTTTCACACAACTTCTCTCCCTAAACTGACATTGTCACAGCTTAGGAGACTTCTGTGAACTAAAGTGCAACACTTGGGCATGGACTGTTTAACTCATCTGTCTGCTACTCCTAGCACCCTGCTGGAACCTGGCACACAGTAGACACTTGGGGTTTGTTAAGCAAGAAGAATCCTGGATTTTATTTGCTATGATTAGGCTAGAAAACAACATATTTCAAGCTTATTTTTAGGGCTCCCTCCCTCTCTCTTAGAAATCTGATCTGTGAATAGGTATTTACTCTAAGGTAGGGATTCTCAACCTTGGCACTACTGACATTTTAGGCTGGATAATTCTTTTTTATGGGGGGCTGTTCTGGGCATTGTAGGATATTCAGCAGCATTTGTGGTCTCTACCCACTAGATGTCAGTAGTACTCCTCCAACTTGTGTCAACCAAAAACAACCTCCAGGGGCAAAACCACCAGAGAACCACTGCTGCTGTAAGGTAATCCTCTACCTAGATCAGGAAGGAGAATGAACACTGGACATTAGAAACTTCTTACAGATACTGGACTTAGTCTTCCTAATCTTTTCATATATGTGATCTCATTTGAACTACTGGACCACCCTGAGAGGTGAAGGGACTGAGGAACAAAAAGGTGAAGTGACTTGCCAAGGCCACAGAGTTGATTCGTGGGAAAATCAGGACCCCTATCTTCCTGAATTCTAAATCATAAGGATAAGGGCAACCAGGGGATGATTCCAGTGAAGTTGGACAAGGGTTGAGCAAGACCCTTTTAACCTGTGGCCACTATGATAGGAGGAAGCAGTTTGTGGAGTAAACTCCTATTTACTAAACATTTACGAGGGACTGTAATTTTATTCCACAATACCTTTAAGAGGTAGAAATCATTAGCTCCACTTTAGGGACGACATTCAGAGTGGTTACACCATGTCACATAATCAGTAAGTCACAGAGCCAGCACTGGACCTGATATCTGCTGATATCTCACCCCACAACCTTTGCCTGGCCTCCTTTGGAACAAAAATAATGGTATCCCCAGGAAGGGGTATTGTTTTCGTATAATTCTTATGGTACTTCTGAGCCAACAAACAAATGTGATTACTTCTTAGAGTACACATTTGGAAATGTGTTCCACTTGTTTACTCAAAACATTCAAGTACCAAACTCAGCAATTTCCCCCCCAGATCTCAAGAAAGCCAGCAGCCTGGTCTCCTTTCACTTTTTCTCCTAGAGTAGTGAATGGGGCAGCTTCCTGTCCTGCTGCAACAAACCCCTGGACAGTAGAATGTAACAATGGCTCCATTTACTGAGGCCCTACTATGTGCCAGGCTCTGTTTTGGGTGCTTTTTATAAACGCTCCCTCATTTCAATTTGGAAAAATCCTAAAAGGTAGCTGGTATTAGCATCCTCATTTTTATAGAGGAAGAAATCAAGGCCCAAGTCACCCAACAGGGCCGGGACTTGAAGTGAAGTTGATCTGACTCAAAGCCCATGCTCTTTCCACCACACCAACCTGCCTGCTGGCTTCACCAGGAAGCAAGCAGTCTTAATATGGCAACTGTATTACCTGTTCTGAGTCTAGCTTCTTCGTTTCCCCCTTTAATGTCTCCATTCCATGGATTGCTAGGTATCTCTTCACTTTGTTGGCATGTTTTTTGCTCTGTAAGAACCCAGGAAAAAGATCAAAGATAGCCAAATGCCATTTCATTTCTAAGGCACTAAAAAACACTTACTAGATTTTCATCTGATTCATCCTCACAAAAACTTCTGAGAAGAGAGTAGGGGAAGAAACCAAGTTTGAGTTCCTACTCTGTGCAAGGCACTTTATGTACCATCCAATTTAATCTTCATAGCAAATCTAGGAGAAAATTATCATCATCTCTATCAGATAGATGAGGAAACTGACACTGGAGATGGTGAAGCTTCTTGCCCAAGATGAGTAACAGAGCTGTGATTTAAACCCGGGTTTATTTAAAGCCAAAGCTCATACTTTCCACTAAACCAAGTTGCAAAGGAAGATACAAAATAACAATCCCATTTAGAAGGGAGAGATGAGTCAATCTGCAAGTCACAAGCCAACATGCAGAGGCAATGGTCTGGGTGGCTTAAAAGGAATTACATTTTGCCTTGTGAGTCAGGGGAAAGTGGGGGATCTGGAAAGTTAAGTAGTTTTGGAGGTATAATGGCATACCTGGTAATGGGCCAGCTTCTGGGACTCAGAAATGAGCAAGGCACAGCAAACCTTACACTGAGTGTTGGTGAAGAGACACTGGTTCTTCTGGATCATGTGTTCCACTAGAGAGGGAAAATCAAAAACGTTTGAGTTAACACCTGCCCTGACAGTACTATCTATGAACTCTGCCTCAAATGTGGGCACTGAATATTATGTCAGCAAACCTCAAGTCACTCTTTCCCTATTACCTTGATGACCTATGCTATATTCTCATTCCATCTATATTATTTTGTAAATTTATGTAAGCCAACTTTCTCTGAGTATGTTCTTTTTAAAAAAATTTTTTTTGAGATAATTTCATGCACACACAGTCCATCCAAAATATACAAACAATGGCTCACAATATTATCACATAGTTGTATATTCATCACCATGATCACTTTGAGAACATCTGCACCACTCCAGAAAAAGAAATAAAAAGAAAAAAATTCATACATCCCACACTCCTAACCCTTCCTTCTCACTGACTACTAGTATTGCAATCTACCTAATTTTTTCACCCCATATCCATCCCCTCATTATTTATTTATGTCCTTATTTTTTTCATTCATCTGTACACACCCTGGATAAAGGAAGTGTCAACCACAAAGTTTTCACAATCACACAGTCACAGCTATATAGTAATACACTTGTCTTCAAGAATCGAGGCTACTGGAATACAGTTTAACAGTTCCAGGTACTTCCCTCTAGCCACTCTAATACACCACAAACTAAAAAGGGTTATCTATATAATGCATATGAATAACCTCCAGGATAAACTCTCAAATCTGCTTGAAATCCCTCAGCCACTGAAATTTTATTGTCTCATTTCTACCTCCTTTTGGTCAGGAAGACTTTCTCAAGCCCACGACGCTGGGTCCCAGCATATCTATCCCTGGGAGTCATGTCCCATGTAGAGGGGAGGGCAGTGAGTTCACCTACTGAGTTGGCTTAGAAAGAGAGGCCACAACTGGGCAACAAAAGAGGTTCTCTGGGGGTGACTCTTTGGCATAATTATAAGTAGGCTTAGCTTCTACTTTGCAGGAATAAGTTTCATAGGAGCAAGCCCCAAGATTGAGGGGTCAGCCTATTGAACTGGTTGTCTTCACTGCTTGAGAAAATATCAGGAATTCCCCAAATGGGGAAGTTTAATATTTCTTCCTTTCTCTCCAGTCCCCCAAAGGACTTTGCAAATATATATATATTTTTAATAATTTTACTGACAAATTTTCACACATATACAGTCCATACATGGTGTACAATCAATGGCTCACAATGTCATCACATAGTTGTGTATTCATTACCATGATCATTTTTAGTAACATTTGTATCACGCCAGAAAAATAAAGAAAAAACTAATATATCTCATATCCATCATCCCCTTCCTAGCACTGACCACTAGTATTTCAATCTATCTAGTTTATCTTACCCCTTATCACCCCTATTATTTATTTTTTATCCATATCTTTTTTACTCATCTGTTCATACCCTGCATAAAAGAAGCATCAAATACAAGGTCTTCACAATCACACAGTGACACTGTAAAGGTTATACTGTTATACAATCGTCTTTAAGAGTCAAGGCTACTGGAACACAGTTCAATAGTTTCAGGAACTTCCCTCCAGCCGCTCCAATACACCATAAAGTAAAAAGGGTTATCTATAGAATGCATAAGAATAATCTTCAGGATAACCTCTCAACTTTGTTTGAAATCTCTTAGCCACTGAAACTTTGTTATCTCATTTCTCTTTCTCCCTTTTGGTCAAGAAGGCTTTCTCAATCCCATGATGCTGGCTCCCGGCGAATCCTGGGAGTTGTGTCCCACACTGCCAGGGAGACTTAAACCCCTGGGAGTCATGGTAATTACTTTTCATTCTCTCTCCAAATTACTCTGGGATGTTTCAGGGGATCACATTAACCTATACAAACCAACAAGATATCCCGTACTATTCAAGATTCCAGCTAATTATGGAGCTTGAATAAACTAATCAGACAAGTTAAATTAGATGATGCATTACTCCCAAAATAAATTTTGCACCAAAAAAAATATCTCTTCCTTTGGTCTCACACAGAAATTGAACGAAGTTTTAAAATGTAGACCATATCATCCTTTACCCTATATTCTGCTTTACCTTAGCCCTATCCAGATCATATTCTGAATATGTTCTTCTAAAAAGGAATCTTTAGATCATTACCTCAATTTTAGCCAGAAATGGTACAGAAGACTTGGAATCTTCTGGCAGGTTACAATATGACTAAACCACTTTCTACATTCCAGCTAAATACAGCTACGTAAACTTTGCTAATCTACAAGGATTTATTATTCTATGGGCCTTGATGTGGCCTTAGAATTTTCAATTCAGCTTTACCGAAATTCACCAATCGACTGCAGTTTATCCTTAGGGAAGGTTAAAACCTATTTACTACTCTGCTTATTAGGAGGGAGTGGCTTTCTACATCCCGGCTATGGCTAAAAAACAGTACACAACAAAAGATTCTAGGAAAGAGAGGCTGGATATAACCTGCACATTTGTCAGATTGGTTGAACAGTGGAGTTCAATGGGAAAGATGGTCTACCAGAATTAAGCAGTTAGCCCCATTAAGGTCACTTAGCATTGGCACTCATACCTAACTATTTTGTGAATCTAAACAGTGATGGTCTCATGAAGTTTAAATTTTTATCATATTAAAAAAGGCATAAAGAAAGCAAATGTTAAGAGCACCAATGATGTGGTGCTAAAAGTTTCATACCAAATGGAAATTCTAGAGTTGAATAATAAAATAAATGAAATGAAAAATTCGCAAGAGTGGCTCAAAAGCAGATTCAAATTGGCAGAAGAGTCAGTGAACTTGCAGAAAGACCAACAGAAAATACCCAATCTGAAGGACGGAGATAAAAAAAAGAATAAATAATAATGAACAGAGTCTCAGAGACCAGTGGCACAACATTAAGCGTACCACCTATGTGAAATGGGAATTCCAGGAGCGAAGATAAAGAAAGAGGCAGTAAAAACAGTTTGAATAATGTCTGCAAATTCTTCAAATTTGATGAAAAACATTAATCTACATAGTCAAAAATCTTGACAGTCCCAAAGCAGGTTAAATACCTAAGATGTACACTTAGGTACTTCATAGTCAAACTGGTGAAAGACAGAGAAAATCCTGAAAGCAGCAAAGGAAAAACGACTGATGATATACAGTGGAACAACAATAAGATTCATGACTTAACTTCTTATCTGAAACAATGGAGGCCTGAAGGCAGTGGAATGACATATTCAAAGTGGTGATAAAGAACAAAACTGTCAACTAAGAACTTTATATCCAGCAAAACCATCCTGTAAACTTTTTGCTAAGTGAGAGAAGCCAGTCACAAAAGGCCAGAAACTGGATAATTCCACTGATACGAAATGTTCAAAAGAGGTCTCCATAGAAAAAGAAAAAAAGTAGAGCAGTAGTTGCCAGGGGTTAGGGAAGAGTAGGTAGGGATGGAAAGTGACTGCTAATGGGTACAAGGTTTCTTTTTGGGTGATGAAAATGTTAGGTAGTGGTGATGGTTGCATAATTCCATGAATATTCTAAAAACTACTGAAAAGTCTGAATACTCTGAAAGGATGATTTTTATGATATCTGAATTATTATCAATAAAGCTGTTACTTAAAATATCTATCCTTCAAGAATAAAGGCAAAATAAAGACATTGCCAGAAAGATAAAGACAGAGAGAATTCATTGCTAGCAGGCTGGTCTTAAAAGAAATTCCAAAGGAAGACTTTCAGGAAGTAACAGCAGATAGTAACTTAAATCTACAATACAAAATAAAGAGCACTGGAAATGGTGAACGTGTGGGTTAACGAAAAGGCCTAACATTGTGTAAAGCAATAATTATGACATTTTATCATTAAATTTATCACATTTATAGATGTAATGTATATGACAATAATTGCATAAAGGGGACAAAATGGAGTTATATTACAGAAATATTTTTATCTTTTATGGGAGTTAAACTAGTATTAATCTGAAGTCGACTGTTATGAGTTAAGAAACACATCATAATCCCTAGAGTATCATTAAGTAAATAACAAAAAAAATTAAATTAAAAAATCAACAAGGGAATTAAAATGGTATAATAAAAAAGATAACAACAAAGAAGCTGATAAAGATGGAAAACAGAAAGCAGAAATCTGTATTTTCTGCATGATTTTTCTGTAAAGCTGCACTTTTCTAGTTAAAAGAAAACCAAAATAGAAAAGAGACAAATAGAAAATGGAAAATCCAGCCATATCAAAAATTAAACATGAAAAGGCAGAAATTGTCAGACTGAATATAAAAGCAAGACCAACATACATGCTGTCTGTAAGAGACACATCTTAGATTCAAAGATACAAATAGGGTGAGAATAAAAGAACAGAAAAAATATACGATACAAAAGTAATGTGGCTATATTAATTTTAGACAACATGGGCTTTAGAACAAGAAATATTAAAGACAAAGAAGGATATGTTCTAATGACAAAAGGAACAACACATCAGGAAGACATACAAATTATAAATGTATATGTACCTGACAAGAGTCAGACATAAAGAAAAAACTGATCGAATTTAAAGGAAAAATAGGCAAACCAACAATAACAGAAATTTCATACCACACCCTCCGTAACTGATAGAACGAGGAGTTATAAAACCAGCAAGGACCTAGAACGACACTCTGAAAACCATCCCCTAACGTGACCCCAGTGCCATATGTACAACACTCAACCAACAAGTGCAGAGCACGCACCGTTTCCTAGCACACGTGGAAGTCCCAGGAAAGGCCATATTCTAGACTATAAAGCCAGTTTCACTACATTTAAAAGGACTGTAGTTATACAAAGTTTGTTCTCTGAACACAATGAATTTAGTTAGAAATCAACAACAGGAAGGAAGAAATCTGAGAAATCCCCAAATATTTGGAAACAGAGTGACCTGGGCCAAAGAAGAAATTTCAAGGGAAATTAGAAATTACTTTCAACTAAATTAAAATGAAAACAGAACATATAAAAATGTATAGGCTGCAGCAACAGCAATCTTTAAAAGGTAAAAGTTTAGCTTTAAATATCTATCAGAAAAGAAGAGTCTCAAACCATAACACGTTTCACTGTAAGAAACTAGAAAAGTTCAACAAAATTGACAAACTTTTAGCTCGAATGATCAAGAAAATAAACTGAAGATACAAATCAACAAAATCAGGAATCAAAGAGGGCAGGAACTCCTGGAGAAATTTTTTGCCAAGAAATTAGAAAACACCGATGAAATGATCGAATCCCTAGAAAGACATAAATCACCATAACTGACAAAAAAACCTTAACATATCCAGAACAAGTAAAGAAACTGAATTAATAATTAAACATCTTTCCACACAAAAAAGGCCAGGTTCAGGGGGTGGCTTCTATCTAATATTTCAGGAGGAAATAACACTAATACTTTGCAAATTTTTTCAGAAAATAAAGGAGGAAGAAACACTTCCAAACTCATTGTATGAGGCCAGTATTCCCTGAAATGAAAGGTATCACAAAAAAAAAAAAGAAAAAGGAAAGAAAAGTACAGTCTAATACCCTATTTTGTGAATACAGAAGCAAAAATTCTTTAAAAGTATTAGCAAACCAAATCCAGCAACATATAAAAGGATTATGCATCATGACCAAGTGGGAAAACGCAAAGTTACTTTAACATCTGAAAATCAATTAATGTAATACACCATATTAATAGAATAAAGGGCAAAAACCACATGGTCACCTCATTAAATGCAGGAAAGGTATTGGATAAAATCTAAATTTCTTATAAAAGCTCTCAAAACTAGTAAGTAAAGGGAACTTTCTCAATTGATAAAGGACATTTACAAAAAACCCATGGCTAATATACTTAATGGTGAAAAACCACTCCCCCTGAGATTGAATGTTCAATCTTGAAACTTCTATTACCATTGTATTGAAGGTTCTAACCAGTGCATTAAAAAAAGGCTAAAACTAAAACGACAATTAATCTTGACTGGAAAAGAAGTAAAACTCTCTTAATTTGCAGATGATGTGATCCCATATGTAGAAAATCCCAAGGAAAGTACACACACAAACAATCAGAATAAATAAACAAATTTAGTAATGTTGCAGGATACAAGACAATTTACAAAAATCAATTATATTTCTTTATGTAAGTAACAATAGTTTGGTAATGAAATTAAGTAAACAATTCCATTCACAATAGCATCAAAAATAATAGAATAAATCTAACACAAGACATGCAAGACTTGTACACTGAAAACTACAAAACTGCTGAAAAACATTAGAGATCTAAATAAATGGACATCTTGGGTTGGAAGACTCAACAGTAACTTTTGCCAAATTGATCTATAAATTCAATGCAATCTATCAAAATCCCAGATTTGCTTGTTTTTTAAAAACAGAAATTAACAAACTGATTCTAAAATTTATATAGAAAAAAAATTTATATAGAACTGAAAAGGATCTAGGAGGACAGCCAAATCCTTTGGAAAAAGAATACAGTTGGAGAATTTACATTGCCAGATTTTAAAATTTACTATAGGGCCACTTGTCTTACCTATCAAGACAGTCTGAATTAGTACACAGATCGATGGAATAGAATGGAGATGAGAAATCCTTGTATTTGTGGTAACCTGAATTTTGACAAAGATTATCAAGATAACTCAACATGGAAAGGACAGTTTTTTCAAAAAATGGTGCTAGGACAATTGGATAACCCAATCCCCCAAGTTTAGACCCTCCACTTCATACTTTACACAAAAAATTAACTCAAAATGGCTTGTAGAACAAAATGTAAAGGTTAAAACTATAAAACTTCTAGAAGAAAACATTATGGGAAAATCTTTGTGACCACAGGTTATGATAAAGAGTTCTTAGAGATGACATGAAAGGCATAATCCATGAGAAAAAGGTGATAAAGTGGATTTCATCAAAATTAAAAACTTTAACTTCAGAAAGTGCCATTTAAAAACAAAAAGACAAGCCACAGTCTGGGAGAAAATATTAGCAAATCATGTATCAGATAAAGGACTTGTATCCAGAATACATAAAGAAGCCTCACAACTCAAAAATAAGAAGATAATCCAATTACAAAATGGGCAAAAGATTTAACCAATATTTCTCCAAACAAAATATACAAATGGTTATATAATAAGCACATGAAAAGGTACTCAACATCATCAGTCTTTAGGAAAATGCAAATTAAAATCACAGTGAGAAATGATGACAAATCCATTAGGATGGCCATAATCAGAAAAGAAAAAGACAGTAACAAGTGTTAGTGAGGATGTGGAAAAAAATGGAACCCTCATATATTGCAGATGGGAATGCAAAATGGTGAAGCCGTTTTGGAAAAGAGTTAGGCAGTTCCTCAAAATGTTAAACATAGAGTTACCATATGATTCATCAGTTCTACTCCCAGAAACATACCCAACAGAAATATAAACATATGTCCACAAAAACATTTGCACACAAATGTTCATAACAGCATAATTCCTAAGAGCCCCAAACTGGAAATAATTCAAATGTCCATCAACTGAGCAATGGATAAATGAAATGTGGTACATCCAGGTGATGGAATTCTATTCAGCAATAAAAAGGAATGAAGTATACTAATACACGCTACAACTTACATGAACCTCAAAAATATGCTAAGTGAAAGAAGCCAGATGTAAAAGACTACATGTTGTACGACTTCATTTACATGAAGTATCTACAAAAGGCAAATTTATAGAGCCATAAAACATCAATGAGTGCATAGTGCAGGAGATGGGGTTTACTACAAATGAGCATAAAGTAACATAAAGGATAATAGAAAGTTCTAAAACTGGATTGTGGCCATGGTTACACAACTATACCTTTACTAAAAATATTGAATTGTACACTTACACTGGGAAAATTTTCTGGTTTGCAAATTATAACTCAATAAAGCTGTTAAAAAAAAAATGACCAAACTGAGTAGAGCTTGGTGTTACAGGTATTTATCTGGACCGCATATAAATATGGGAGACCTGAGTAGATTAGGAAAACGAACTGGTTTGTTACACTGTATACTCACACACACATATACAGTTTACTTTTTGGAGCACAGCTGCTGTGTTCTCCACGCTTTAAGGTTCAGGGCCTTCCTTCCCTTTCTTCCTAGGCTAAAGATCACTTTTTCTTTGTGCATCCCCAACTCCTAGACATTCCTCTTCACTGCACCTATTATCTACACTGAAATTGCTGTTTCCTGGACCTCACTGCAAGCTCCTCCAGGACAAGACCGTACCTTCCTCATCTCTGTAGCTCTGAGCTCAGCCAGTCCTTGCAAGACAGCAGACATCAGAGAATGTTTGTCAAATTAATGAAAGAAAAGGTGGGCGGGGATTAGTTGGTACTAAAAATGTTTGAAAGATGAGTGAGACAGGAGGCCCAGAAATAATATACATATTAATCCAGGAGTCAGACTAGACTTCTTTTTAAACTGGTGAAGTACACACCAGGGTACAGATTGTGCAGCACCCCAAATTTAAACATCCTCTACCTTGGATGTGGTCAAAAATTCAATTTTATATCAGGGCAATCAGTTCACAAACAGCAAAATTAGCTTGCTGAGCAAGCAAACAAATTATCAGAGAAACCCGATTTCCCTGCACATGCCTGACAGGATGAGCACAGCAGCCTAGAATGTTTTTGTATGTTTGGGCTTCAGCTACCTTGCTAGCTCTGCAAAGAACTGTGAAGAGGTCACACAGCCAGGCCTGGCTAGCGCTAAGTCCTCTTTCCATCTCCCATTTAATTTCAGCTGCTAGGTCAAACGCAGAGCCAAATAGTAAGGATCAACTTAGAGGTGACCCCCAAGCTGGCCTGGTGTATATTCTTGTTCACCACTTTGGGTCAAGCATGGGGTACAAAGCAGCTGGAGCCAAAGCATACCCAGGCCAGTTGCTCAGGCTCCTGACCCCCATTTCCGTAAAGGCCAGACACCTAGAAACACGGGTAAGCTGGGCTCAGCCACCGAGGCCAAAAGGAACATGGGGGTAAGGTTGAAGGCTTTCAAAAGCCCTCAGAGGCGGGTTTGAGTCGAGGGAAGCCAGGTGAGAGAAGGAGCAGAGTAACTAGGGGTAGGGGAACCTGGTGCCAAGGGATGTGGGGAGTCAGGGGGAAACGGTGAGAGGTACTCGCCTCGGCTGCGCTTCTGGCGCGTTAAGGTCAGGGGCTCCATGACAGCGTGGATGGGGACCACAGTCCTCGAGCGTGGGAAGAGCTGCACTGGTGGGCGAGGAGGAAGGGACAAAACCTGGAGCTTGAATGTGAGGCCTTTGGCCTTTTGCGCGCGGGGACCTGCCACCTGGGTTGCGGAGACCTTGGCTTACGGGGTCCATATCCCTGATGTGGAACTCGAGCCCGGGAGTACCCGGGAGCGTCACGCCAGGGGGCGGGCCGGGCGCCAGGGGGTGTGACCGTGGACCGGAGGTCTGGCCTGCGGCCCCGCCCGGCGCTCCCGCCACGCCCTGCGGGCCGAGCAGGCAGGTCGGGGGGCTTCCTGCCTCCCAGGCCCCCGGACTCACCTTCCTCCCTCCCCACCGGTTGGGCCCCGGACACCGCTTCCCACAGGCGGCGCGCCCTCTCGCGGTCGAAGCGCACCCCGTCCGGCTCCCGGCCCTCCCGCTCTTCCGAGCTGTAGTACAGCCCGGCCCCTCCGCCGTCCGTAGCCTCCACGGTGCCCAACGCGGAATATTCCATCTTCCCCGCCAGCCCTAAGCGGCCGAGAGCCGCGCACGCGTCTTGGTCTCGCGAGATGTGGGACGGTAGCGACTTTACGCGGCCAACAAATCTCGCGAGGTTTAGGCGCTGCAGAGCGGTTAGCGGCGCCAACCTTGGAGTTTCTTTGGCTTTTATTCTCGGGCCTTGGGGCGTGTTCTGTGGTGGAGAAAACCGGTCGTCTGCGACGCCGCCGTTCTTTCCCTCCGAGACGAGCTCGTGGGGTCCGTGCCTCTGGGTTCTCACCTGTTCGTGGTCAAAGTTTGACACTAAGCATTTCGTTCTCACGAAGGCCGTGTTGTGTGAGAGTATTTCTCCCATTTTGCTGGTGGGGAAACCAAGGCCCAGTTCCAGAAAGTAGATTAGTTTAGTCTTCGCTGCTAGGAAGTCCTGAAGCCGGCGCTCCGTCTCCGCTGCTAGGAAGTCCTGAAGCCGGTCCTCCGTCTCCGCTGCTAGGAAGTCCTGAAGCCGGTGCTCCGTCTCCGCTGCTAGGAAGTCCTGAAGCCGGTCCTCCGTCTCCGCTGCTAGGAAGTCCTGAAGCCGGCGCTCCGTCTCCGCTGCTAGGAAGTCCTGAAGCCGGCGCTCCGTCTCCGCTGCTAGGAAGTCCTGAAGCCGGCGCTCCGTCTCCGCTGCTAGGAAGTCCGGAAGCCGGTCCTCCGTCTCCGCTGCTAGGAAGTCCGGAAGCCGGTCCTCCGTCTCCGCTGCTAGGAAGTCCTAAAGCCGGTCCTCCGTCTTCGCTGCTAGGAAGTCTTGAAGCCGGTGCTCCGTCTCCGTGATTCAATTACTGCTGATAATAGATCCCATTTGTGGAGTTCAGAGTGCCAACTCCTAGGGCCCAGACCTAGCCCTGAAGTCCAGAGCTGTATATCCAAGGTGCCGGCTTGACATTTCCGTTTGGGGAATTTAATAGGCTTCTTCAACATGACTGTCCAAACCCAAAATCTTTTTTTTTTAATTTTTAAAATTAATTTTTAAAAAAATATGACAAACACAAACATTCTTAACATACGATCATTCCGTTCTACATATGTAATCAGTAATTCACAATATCATCACATAGTTGCATATTCATCACCATGATCATTTCTTGGAACATTTGCATCTATTCAAAAAAAGAAATAAAAGGAAAACAGAAAAAAATTCATACATACCATACCCCCCACCCTCCCCCTCAAAGATCAGCAGTATTTCAATCTAAATTTATTCTAACATTTGTTCGCCTATTATTCATCTTTATTCCATATGTTTTACTCATCTGTTGATAAGGTAGATAAAAGGAGCATCAGACACAAGGTTTTCACAATCACAGTCACATTGTGAAAGCTGTATCATTATACAATCATCTTCACGATACATGGCTACTGGAACACAGCTCTACATTTTCAGGCAGTTTCCTCCAGCCTCTCCATTACATCTTGAATAACAAGGTGATATCTACTTAATGCGTAAGAATAACCTCCAGGATAACCTCTCAACTGTTTGGAATCTCTCAGCCAGTGACACTTTGTCTCATTTCACTCTTCCCCCTTTTGGTGGAGAAGGTTTTCTCAATCCCTTGATGCTGAGTCCCAGCTCATTCTAGGATTTCTGTCCCACGTTGCCAGGAAGGTCCACACCCCTGGGAGTCATGTCCCATGTAGACAGGGGGAGGGTGGTGAGTTTGCTTGTTGTGCTGGCTGAAGAGAGAGGCACATCTAAGCAGCTAAAGAGGTTCTTTTGGGGGTGACTCTTAGGCCTAATTTTAAGTAGGCTTGACCTATCCTTTGTGGGGTTAAGTTTCATATGAACAAACCCCCGGATTGGGACTCAGCCTATTGCTTTGGTTGTCCCCAGTGCTTGTGAGAAAATTAAGAATTCTCCACTTGGGGAAGTTGAACCCTTTCTTGCCAAGGGAACTTTGCAAATACTTTTTTACTCACTGTTCAAATCGCTCTGAGATTTATTGGAGCATAACTCTGGACAAACCTACAAAATCGTATGCCCTACTCCAGTTCCGTGTACTTATGCAAACCCAAAATCTTGCCTTCCAATCCCAGACTTGCCCCTACCCCATTCTTCTGGAGCCATCATTTCTTGTCTAGGTTATTGCTGTAGTCAAACTCAGTCGATTATTCCCTTTGCCTCTCAGGTATTCTGGTCAGTACTCTCAGGCATCCTCTTGTAACAAGCCACATCACAGCAAGACCGTGCTCAGATCATCCAGTGGCTTCCCATTTCGCTCTTTGTAAAATCCAAAGTCCTGACTTTGACCCACAAAGCCCCAGGCAATCTGACTTCCCTGAATTTCCTTGATTTCATCTCAGCCCCCACCTCCTTCCTTCCTGTTGTAGTGGCACTAGCCTTGTTGAATGCATTTTTTCCACAGATAACTGTTTGACTCAGTTCCTTCCTTCCTTCCCTAGCTACCCTGTCTAAACTTTTCCTGCTTTATTTTTTTTCTCCCAAACACTTATTAACTACAGTGCGTGTGTTAAATTTTATTTTGGTAGCATATAAATAACGTAAAACTTGACATTTTAACCATTCTCATGACACAATTCAGTGACTTTAATTACATTCACAATGTTGTGCTACCGTCGCCAACATTCATTACCAAAACTTTTCTGTCACACCAAGCAGAAACTCTGTACTCATTATGCAATAACTCCCCCTTGCCTCCTCTTCCAGCCAGCCCCTGGTAACTTCTAATTTACTTGTCTGTCTCTATGAATTTGCTTATTCTAGATATTTAATATGAGTGGAATCATACACTATTTACTTCATTCCATTTTATGGCAGAATAATAGGCCATTGTATGGACAGACCACATTTTGTTTATTCATCTGTTGATAGATACTTTTCTATTGTGAATAATGCTGTTATGGAACACTGGCATGCGAGTATCTATTTGAGTCCCTATTTTCAATTTTTTGGGCACATAACCTGGGAGTGGAATTACTGGATCATATGGTAATTCTATGCTTAACTTTTTTAGGTGCCACCAAACTTATTAGACATAGCATATATTTTATTTTTATCTTGTTTATTGTTTGTCTCCTCTTTAGAAGGTAAGCCCCAGGAAGGCAGATATTTTATTTTGTTATCATCCAGTCTTCAGTATGTTGAAACAAAGCCTGGCCCATAGTAGGTATATACAAAGTATTTGTTGAATCAAGTTTTTAACCTCATTTATTCAAATGTTTGTTGAGTGTTTATAATAAGCTAGGTGATGTTTTGAGCATTGGAATACTAGTGGAGGACAATGCAATAAACAAGTTAACAGGTAAAATCATTTTTAGATAGAAATAAGTGCTAAGGAAAAAATAAAACAGGGATAGAAATTAGGTGAATGATGTGGGAAGAACATTAGAAAGATTGTTTGGGGAAGCCTCTAAAAAAAAGACAATTGATCATTGACCTTATTGATAAAATGAGTTTGCAATGTAAAGAACTGGGAACAGTTCCAGGAAGAAGGAACAGCATGTGCAAAAGCCCTGAGGCAAGAGTGAGCTTGGTGTTTTGAAGGAAAGGAAAGGATGGCTGCAGTACAGAGAACAATGGGAAAGTAGCATCAGAGGAGGCCAAGGAGAGACAGATACAGATTATTCTCCTTGCCTGGTATCACACAGCTTGCCAATGGAATTTACTCAAATATTCTATAAATATTGTTCACAAGTTCTATATCAGGTTTCATGCCAGGCTCCAGAGCTCCCAAGGCAATAAATGAGTGAGGTTTGTGCAGTATTTTACAGTTTATAAAACACCTTTGACATAAAATATTTAATAATGGGGATGTTTTCCTATTGGGAATTATTTTCATATTTGACAAATGAGGAAATAGACTGGAAAAGGTGAAGGTTTTATCAGGGTCATACAACTAGTTAGTGACTGTGCTTGAGCACTGGTCCTCAGACTGCAAATCCGTGTTCTTTTGTTACACCCGAAGATCAGTGTATAAATAAATAAAAGTCAGTAACTATGTATTCCTATCTTAAAGGAGAGTTCTAACTACCCTTATTTGCACAGCACAAATTATTCAGCTAAAAAATGCTCAAAGGATAGAGGGTATTTTTGTTCAAGTCTTAGAACCCACAAGAGTATTTATATAGAACACTGTGAAGTAAATCTTGGGAGGGAAATATTTAAGTTGCTGTGCGTATTATTGGAAAACAATCTCCCTTCTCCCTGTCGCAATCCAATTAAATGCTCAAAATAATTTCCATTTATTCTCCAATGAATGCCTTCAGGGTTCGTCCTCTGTGCCCGTAGTTACAAAACTGAGTGTCTGAACAGATCTCACTGTCGCCTGTTTTCTGCTTTGTCCTTAATATAAGTGCCCACGTCTGGTCCCCTTGCTGGGACCTGACAGTACAGGTGATGCCTTGGTTTTGTCCGGCTGGCTTTTTACTTCTTCCCTGTGGAGGTGAGAACCATTTTCCAATATGCTCTACGGTGATTGTTGGTATGGGACATGAACAATCCCAAGGAAAAGGCTGTGCCACAGTTCCGCAGACATTTCAAATGAGTAAACACTGCCTCTGTGTGCATACATGCAAATTCATGCTCCACAGTTTAGTAAATTATAATTCCTGCTGTCAGGGAGATTAAACTCTTGTGAGAGAGAGAAAAGTATCCACTATTTACGTAATATCAGAGTGTGTGCTAGCTGCTGTAGTAGGGGTGACAACCTAGGCAGTGCAGATGGGGTGGGGCAATGAATCTGCAGTGTAGGACTCATGGAGGGTATCTGGGTTGCCCCATCTGAGGCTTTCTACTTAGCTCCAGGAACAACTTTCTCTAGTTGTTAGAGGTGGCCAAGGATTCGGTTTTACTAGTAGGACGTTGTGTTTGACTCTGAACCTGAGACTGATCCAAAACAGCAGGGGTACTCCTGAGGAAAACTGTAGAAGAGCCACACTCTGCAGGTGGGGAGGGGTGAGAGGAGACATGCATCTTTGCCACAGTCCTAGTCCACTTCTCGGATTAGATCATTTTATAGTGTCTTTAGAGAATGGCTAGGTTTTAACTCAGAGACTTTACACGGACAGATTAAGGGGATAGTGGAGTTTGCTGATCACAGATTGGGATTTCCAGGAGGTTTTAAGAAGGGGAAGGAGGAAGATTGGATTAGATTTAAGTACTGCTTCCCAACATTTCCCATGACACAGCCAATTTAGAAAATGAGCGTATTGGTATGGTACATTCAATTAAACAGACAAGTCTTCTGCCTCTAATCCAGTAATGGTCCAGGAACACCAGCCATTCCAGGCTGCTGGGCCACCCTGGGGCTGGAGAGATGGGTATTCAGAGCCATATGGGGATGAGAGTCCAGCTCCAATGGATGGCCATGATGGCTTGGACCCTGACCATGTGCAAATCAAGCAAGATGGGCGTTAACCTTCCTAATCTCTGAGAAATAAACCACCTGTTAAAGCTGTAAATTATCTAGTGTGACAACTCTTCTATTCTGTACTCCTGACCTATATGACCTTAGGTAAATTATTTAACTGTTGTAAGGCTGCTTATTCAACTATAAAATGAGGAAATGATACCCATTTCATATGGTGTTGTGAAGATTAACCCCATAAATTAATCCCCATAAATTATTAGCACATTGCTTGGCACATAGTAAATGACAGGTAAACAATTTATCCTGAAAGCTGTTTTTGTGGTAATTTAATAAGTTGATATTAGGTTCGATAAAGACTATCAATTGAATTCTCTTCTCCAAGATTACTAGAATTAATTTCAATTCATAATCTGTGCATTCAATTGGGATCAGAATGTGTTTGGTCTAGTTTAGTGCACCCATGAAATCTATAGTAGCGTAAAATGATTTGACCAAGGTCTTTCATCTCTACCTAAAGAACTGCCAAGAAATCAGCATAGTTCTTGGACTGACATAGTAGTTTGAGTCAAATCAAATCTACAGGCTTTATTGAGGGCCCATTACATGATATGCTGGGCACTGTGCTATTCTCCTCCCTCACCTACAACACATCGTTGGCTACCCATTGCCTGTAGGACAAGGTTAAAATTTCCCACGTTTTAAGTGTAAGATGCCCTTTCTCATCAGATTTCTTCTTCCCTTTCCATTCCCTTCTTCTGAATCAACAAACATTTATTAAGCACCTACCATAAACTAGACATTTAGTTAGGTACTAAGGAATTTAATGTTTCTTTTTTTTCTAATTACTTTTTTTATTGAGGTGTAATTTACATAAAGTTTACCAATGCAAATCTTTTTTTTTTCTTTTTTTTTTCTTTTTTTTTTTTAATTAATTAAAAAAAGAATTAACAAAACAATTAGAAATCATTCCAATCTACATGTACAATCAGTAATTCTTAATAACATCACATAGTTGCATATTCATCATTTCTTAGTACATTTGCATCGATTTAGAAAAAGAAATAAAAAGACAACAGAATAAGAATTAAAACAATAATAGAAAGAAAAAAAACAAAAAAAACAAAAACAAAAAACCTATACCTCACATGCAGCTTCATTCAGTGTTTTAACATAATTGCATTATAATTGGGTAGTATTGTGCTGTCCATTTCTGAGTTTTTATGTCCAGTCCCGTTGTACAGTCTGTATCCCTTCATCTCCAATTATCCCTTCTCTTTTTTTTTTTTTTTTTTTAATTAACGGAAAAAAAGAAATTAACCCAACATTTGGAGATCATACCATTCTACACATGCAATCATTAATTCTTAACATCATCACATAGATGCATGATCATCATTTCTTAGTACATTTGCAACCAATGCAAATCTTGAGTGCATTTTTATATATAAACAAACCCATATAACCACCATGTATATTACGATGTAGAGCATTTCCAGTGTACTAGAAGGCTCCCTTGTGACTCTTCCCTGTCAGTACTCAGCCCAGAAAAACCATTATCCGGAACTCAATCACCATAGCTTAGTTTTGCCTGGTCTTGAACTTTGTATAAATGAGTTCTTAATTTAAAAATATTTGGGGCTCTTCTATATTTCTTATTGCCAATTTCTAATTTAACTCCATTGTGATCAGAGAACATCCTTTGTAAGAGCTCAGCCTTTTGAAATCCATTGAGATTTGTTTCATGGCCCACCATATGGCCTACCTTAGTGAACATTCCATTTATATTTGAAAAGAATGTGATTTTGCAGTTGTTGAGTGTACTGTTGCATAAATATCAATTATTTATGTCATGGTGTATTCAGCTCTTCAACATCCTTACTGGTTTTTGTCTAGTCCATCAGTTACCGAGAGGGGTGGTATTAAAATTTCCAATTATGTCTGTTTTTCTTTTTTGGTTTTGTTTCTTTTTGCTTCATATTTTTCATTTCCAAATATATAATAGGAAGTCATATTTTCTAGTTAGTGACACTTTTATCAGTATGAAATGCTCCTCTTTATCCCTAGTAATACTTGTTACCTTAAAGTCTATTTTGATATTAACTTAGCTATGCCAGCTTTCTTCTGTTAGTATTTGCATAGTATATATTTTTCCATTTTTTCTTTTGTGTTCTTTTTACCTCCATATCCTTATATTTAAATAGTGCTTCGCTTGTAAATGGCATATAGCTGGGTTTTAAAAATCATTTAATTTATACTGTATAAAGATATCTGATTTTGAAAGTCTCTCTTCCTAACTTTTTGTAAGTTGTGATCAACAAGGATTAATAAAAATTGTATATTTTCTACAAATACCAAAAAAAATTGATTTTAATTACTGATAAAGTGTGCCTATTTCTGCCATTCTTCTGTTTGTTTTCTGTTTACTCCATCTGTTCTTTGTTCCTCTTTTCTTACCTTCTTCTGGATTAATAATTATTTTTATTATTCCTCCATCTATTTTTTGAGATTATTCTTATAGTGATTGCCCTAAATATTATAATATGCATCTTTGATTCATTAGTCTACCCTAAATTCTTTTCCCACTTCCTGAATAATACTAGACCCCTATAACAGTTTAACTCTAAAAACTTAACTTCTGTAATATTGTCTTCTTACATTTTATTTCAGTATACATTTAAAAAATTTTAATGTGAAATATAACATATATACCAAAAAAAGCAGTCTATTTCGAAGTACATTGTAACAGGTAGTTTTAGAATGGATTTCAGAGTTTGGTGTGGGTTGCAGTTTGACAATTTTAGGTTTTTCCTTCTATAGTTGCTCCAAGACACTTTATTTCAACATACAGTTTTTTCACGTTTTCTTTTGTATGTTGTATGTTGGGGTCACATTTTATTCTTTCTCTATGAGAGTATCCCGTTATTGTAGCTCCGTTTGTTGAATTTTTGTTTGTTTGTTTTGGGGGAATGCAAAGAACAGGAATCGAATCCAGGTCTCCTGCATGGCCGGTGAGAATTCTACCACTGAACTACCCTTGCACTCCCTTTAACGTTTTTTTATTATTGTGAAATACAATATATATACAAAAAGCAATAACTTTCCAAGTATATTTTAACAAGTAGTTATAGAATAGACTTTAAAATTTTGTATGGGTTACAATTCCACGATTTTTAATTTTTTCTTCTAGCTGCTCCAAGATACTGGAGACCAACAGAAATATCAATATAATGATTCAGCAGTCATACTCATTTGTTAAATCCTATTTTCTCTGTATACTTCTCCTTCTTTTTAAATAACACATACGTATATAAGCAATAGATTTCAAAGAACATTGCAACAATTAGTTGTAGAACAGATTTCAGAGTTTGGTATAGGTTACAATTTCACACTTTTAAGTTTTTATTTCTAGCTACTCTAAGGTACTGAAGGCTAAAGGAAATATCAGTATAGTGATTCAGCAATCAGACTCATTTGTTAAATCTGACCTTCTCTGTAAAACTCCACCATCACCTTTGGTCTTCCTCCCATGCTTTAGGAGTATTTGGGCTGTGTTTATTCTGACTTTGTCATGCTGGAAGGCACTGTCGATAATATGGGATGGGGGATGGAACTGGCTCATGTTCTAGAAGGGCTGGCCCTTCGGCATCGCAGGACTTATCTGGTCCAGGGATCCATTTCGAGGTTATAGGTTTCTGGAAAGTTACCCTAATGCATGGAACCTTTGTAGAATCTTATAGAATGCCCTAGGTATTCTTTAGGATTGGCAGGAATGGCTTTGGTTGGGGTTTGGCAAGTTGTGATAGGTAGCAATGTCTAACTGCAGCATGCATAAGAGTGACCTCCAATGTAGCCTCTCAATTCTATTTGGACTCTCTCAGTCATTGTACCTTATTTGTTATACTTCTTTTCCCCCTTTTGGTCAGGATGGCACTGTTGATCCCATGGTGCCAGGACCAGGCTCATCCCTGGGGGTCATCTCCCACACTGCCAGGGAGGCTTTCATCCCTGGATGTAATGTCCCACAGAGTGGGGGAAGGCAGTGGTTTCACTTGCAGAGTTGGGCTTAGAGAGAGAAAGGCCACATCTGAGCAACAAAAGAGGTCCTCTGGAGGTGACTCTTAAGTGTGCCTATAAGTAGGCTAAGCTTCTCTGCTATGTGCGTAAGCTTCACGAGAGCAGGCCTCAAGATCAAAGACTTAGCCTATTGATTTGGGTGTCCCTAATGTTTGACACAGTATCAGGGTTTCCCCTAGTGGTAAAGTTTAATAGTGCCATATTTTTTTCTCCCATCCCTCAAGGGACTTTTGAATACTTTTTGATAATCTGCTTAATATACTCTGGGATATATACAGGTATTACATCACGCTATACAGGATTAAAGGCTCTCATTCTTATCTGGGCTCCCTGTGTTTGGATTCATTTTTATACATTTTAAATACCTCAAGACATTATTATTTTTGTTGTTTTAAACTTTCGTTATTCATTTTCTCTTACCTACTCACTCAGCTTTTCTGGTATTATTCATGCCTTCCTACATTTCCATGTGGCTCATTTTCCTTCAGATGAAAGAACTTCATTTAGTATTTGTTATAGTGCAGGGCTGCTCATAATAAATTCTCTCAACTTTTTAGTTGTCTGAAAATGTCTGTATTTGCTTTTTTTTCTTAATTTTTTATTCTCAAATACCTTCTCATAAAAACATAAAATCGTTTAGCTAGTTTATTTGAATCAGAAATTTCAAGTACTATGTTTATATTTCACAGTGTATTTGCTTTAAAAAAAATTGTTTTCTTTATTAGAGAACTTGTGGGTTTACATATAATCATGCATAAAACACAGATTCCCATATACCACCCCCCATTAACACCTTGCATTGGTGTGGTACATTTGTTACAGTTGATGAATGTACATTTTTATAACTGTGTATTAACTATAGTCCATGGTTTAACTTAGGGTTCACTGTTTGTGTAGTTCCATGGATTTAAAAAAAATTCTGATGCCATATATGCAACTTAACGTTTCCACTTTTACCCACATTCATATATATATATATTTCAATGTTGCTAATTACACTCACTACATTGTGTTATCATCATCATCATCATCATCAATTATGAAAACATTTCCATTGTTCCAAATAGGAATCCTGGACATTTTAAAAACTTTTTTTTTTACTGTGAAATATAACATATATACAAAAAACCCACAAATTTTGAAGTACATTTTAACAAGTAGTTATAGAACAGATTTCAAAGTTTGATATGGGCTACACTTCCATAATTTCAGGTGTTTCCTTTTAACTGCTCCAAAACACTAGAGACTAAAATAAATATCAATATAATGATTCAGCAGTTATGCTCATTTGTTAAGTCCTCTCTTCTGTGTTATAAATCCTCTTTCTCCCAATGCGCTATGCCCATTCTTTTTCATGTTGGAAAAGGTGACAACAATATAGGATGAAGGTTGGAATTAGTTGATGTTCTTGGAGAGGTTGGCCCCTCTGGGTTTCAGGGCTTATTGGGCCTAGGAAACATCTGGAGGTTATAGGTTTCTGGAAAGTAAACGTAGTGCATGAAACTTTTGCAGAATCTCAGATAGAGCCCTAGGTGTTCTTTAGGGTTAACAGGAGTGATGTTGGTTGGGGTTTGGCAAACGATGGCAGTTAGCACTATCTAGCTGAAGTGTAGCCTCCAGAATAGCCACTAGACTCTTTGAACTCTCTTAGCCACTGATATCTTATTTTGTTATATTTCTTTTTCCCCTTTTTGTCAGGAAGGTATTGTTGATTCCATGGTGCCAGGGCCAGACTCATCCATGGAGTCATGTCCCACATTGTCAAGGAGACTTTCACCCCTGAATGTCATGTCCCATGTAGGGGGGAGGGTAATGATTTTCCTTGCAGAGTAGGGCTTAGAGAGAGAGAAAGAGAGGCCACATCTGAGCAACAAAAGAGGTTTTCTGGAAGTAACTCCTAGGCATAATTATAGTTAGGCTTAGCTTCTCTGCTACAGAAATAATTTTTATAAGAGCAAGCCTGAAGATCAAGGGCTTGGCCTATAAACTTGGGAGTCCCTAATGTTTGAGAGAGTATTATCAGGGGTTTCCTAGGTGAGAAACTTTAATAGTTCCATATTTTTCTCCAGGAGAAAAGTTGGCCACCCTGGGATTTCCCCCGCTGGCCATGACCTTATTTCCGTGGATTCTCATTTCCCTTGGCTTGTTTTTTTTTTTGTCTCCTAGCTAGTTTGCCGGTTGTCTGGCTGTGAACCTACAGAATAGTTTCTGCCAAAGTTCAATGGCATTTAAGACCAAAAAATGAAGCAGGCTACTCTGTATAAAAAAATAGTAACTGTTAGTAGGAAGCTTGCAGACCTGGAAGCTGGTCCTGGTCAGCTGTAGGATGTTAAAGTAGTGTTCTGCTCACCCCACGGATTATAGAGGGCTATATAGGGTAAGAATAAGGAAGTCACAGGACCAAATCAGGATTTGTAAAATTGTAAATGTGTCTCTTTGAAGTTACTGATAGATAGCAGGAGTGGTTCTCGTACAGATAGCTATTGGGCTTAGTAATGTGCACATATGCTTTAAGACGCACTTACAGGGTTTGTCTTATCTAAGAATTTATGGTTTCTCTGGTTTATGGCCTCAAAACCTGCAACAACAAAAAATAAAGAAGATAGAGAAATCAATTCTTTACAATATCATCTAAAAGAAAAAAAATACAAAGAATACATTTAACTAAGGATGTAAAGGACTTATACTTTGAAAACTACAAAACTTTCCTGAAAGAAATGAAAGCCCTAAATAAATGGAAGGACATCTCTGGTTCATGAATTGGAAGACTTATTATAGTTAAGATGTCAGTACTGTGCTAAGTGAGTTACAGATTTAACACAATCTTATTAAAAATTCCAGCAGCCATTTTTGCAGAAATGAACAAGTCAGTCATTCCATTCATATGGAATGACAATGGGCCCCAAATAGCCAAAATCATCTTAAAAGAATATACTTCCTGATTTTAAAACTTACTACAAAGCTACAGTAACCAAACTATGTGATACTAGCAAAGACAAATAAATATAGTCCATTGGGATAGAAGTGAGCGTTCAGATAGTAACACATACATCTATAGACAATTGATTTCAGCACAGGTGCCAAGTCCACTTTTTTCTAGTTTGCTAGCTGCTGGAATTCAATATACCAGAAACAGAATGGCTTTTAAAAAGGGGGATTTAATAAGTTGCTAGTTTACAGTTCTAAGGCTGAGAAAATGTCCCAGTTAAAACAAGCCTATAGAAATGTCCAATCTAAGGCATCCAGGAAAAGTTACCTTGATTCAAGAAGACCAGTGAAGTTCAGGGTTTCTTTCTCAAGTGGAAGGGCACATGGTGAACACAGCCAGAGTTTCTTTCTCATCTGGAAAGGCACATGGTGAACACGGTCAGGGTTCCTCACTCATCTGGAAGGGCACATGGTGAATACGGTGTTATCTGCTAGCTTATTCTCCTGGCTTCCTGTTTCATGAAGCTTCCTGGGAGGCATTTTCCTTCTTCATCTCCAAAGGCTGCTGGCTGGTGGACTCTGCTTCTTGTGGCTATGTCGTTCTGCTCTGCTCTCTCGGAATCTCTTATTCTCTAAAATGTTTCCTTTTTTATAGGACTCCAGAAACTAATCAAGACCCACCCAAATGGGTAGAGATATGCCTCTACCTAATCCAGTTTAACAACCACTTTTGATTAAATCACATCTCCAAGGAGATGATCTAATTACAGTTTCAAGCATACCACACTAAATAGGGATTAGAAGAAATGACTGCCTTTACAAAGTGGGATTAGGATTAAAATATGTCTTTTCTAGGGTACATACATCCTTTCGAACCAGCACACATTTCATGGATAAAAACCAGTCTCTTCAACAAATGATGCTGGCAAAACTGGATGTCATATGCAAAAGAGTGAAGATGGAGACCTACCTCACACCTTATACAAAAATCATCTTAAAATGGATCAAAGACCTAAGAGCCAGAACCTTTAATCTTCCAGAAGAAAATTTGGGGAGGCATCTCCATGACCTTGTGGAGGTAATGGTTTCTTAAACTTAAATCCCAAAGCATAAACAGCAAAGGAAAAAAATAAATAAATGGGACCTCATCAAATTTTAAAACTTTTGTGCTTTAAAGGATTTCATCATGAAAGTAGAAAGATAGCCCTACTTAATGAGAGAAGATATTTGGAAACCATAAATCTGATCAGGATTTAATATAAAAAACATACGAAGGAATTCTTCACCTCATTGACAAAGAAGACAACCCAATTAAAAATGGGCAAAAGACTTGAATAGACATTGCTTTAAAGAAGATACATCGCCAAAGAGCACGTGAAAAGATGCTTAACATTATTTGCTAATAGAGAAATGAAAATCAAAATCTCAATGAAATATCATTTCACACCCACTAGAATGGAAAATTACAAGTGTTGAAGAGGATGCAGAGAAATAGGTATACTTTATTGTTGGTGGCAATGTAAAATGGTGCAACTGCTGTGTTTTTTTAATAATTAAGTTTAGGACTGTCGTATGATTTGATATTCTCACTGCTAGGTATATACCCAGAAGAATTGAAAGCAGGGACTCAAACAGAAATTTGCATACCAGTGTTCATAGTGGCATTATTCTCAGTTGCCAAAAAATGGAAGCAACCCAGATATTATCAACTGATGAATAGATAATAAAATGTGGTCTATCTATACAATAGAATATTATTTAGCGGTAGAAAGAGATGAAGTCCTGATAAGTGCGACAACATGGATGCACCTTGAAGACATCATGTTGAGTGAAATAAGCCCAACACAAAAGGGCAAGTATTGTATGATCTGACTGATGTGAAATAATTAGAATAAGCAAACTCATTCTCTCCTAAGCTAGAGTATAGATTACCAGAAGCCAGGGTGGGGTTAGAGAATGGGGAGTTGATTAAATTATACAGAGTTACTATTTGGGGTGATAGAAAAGTTTTGGTAATGGATGATTGTTCTAGTTTGCTAGCTGCCAGAATGCAACACACCAGAGATGGATTGGCTTTTAATAAAAGGGAACTTATTTCATTAGTTCTTCAGAGGAAAGGCAGCTAACTTTCATCTGAGGTTCTTTCTTACGTGGGAAGGCACAGGACGATCTCTGCTGGCCTTCTCTCCAGATTTCTGGGTTCCTCGGGGTGATTCCTTTCTGCATCTCCAAAGGCCTGGGCTGAGCTGCAAGTGCTGAGATGAGGTATGCTGAGCTGCTTGGGCTGTGCTACGTTGTGATCTCTCATTTAAGCACCAGCCAATTACGTCAAACATCATTCGTTGCAGCAGGCACACCTCCTAGCCAACTACAGATGTAATCAGCAACAGATGAGGTTCATGTACCATTGGCTCATGTCCACAGCAACAGAACTAGTTGCCTTCACCTGGCCAAGTTGACAACTGAATCTACCACAATGATGGTGATGATAACACAACATTATGAATGTAATTAACAGCATTAAATTATACATTTGCATGTGGTTAAAAGGAGAAATTGTAGATTGTATATTGTTACTAAAATAAAAACTAAAAAAAAACATAGAATTGTTTAACAGAAAAACTGAGCTCTATTAATAATGTCCTTTTAAGAATTATAACGAATATTCCACCTTAATGCAAGGTGTCAATAATAGGATAGTATATGGGAACTCTGAACTTTATGCATGATTTTTTGGTGAACTTAAAGTTTCTCTAATAAAAATTCAAAAAAGAATGAAAATGGACTGCTACCTCACACCCTATACAAAAATGAATTTAAAATGGATCAAAGACCTAAATATAAGAGTTAAAACTATACAACTCTTAGAAGAAAGAAAATCTTCAGGACTCTGTACCAGGCAATAGATTCCTATATATAACAAAAATAAGTGCAAGCAACAAGAGAAAAAATAGATAAATTGGACTTAATCAAAATTGAAAACTTTTCTATATCAATGACATTCTCAAGAAAGTGAAAAGACAACCTACAGAATGGGAAAGAATATTTTGATATTATATGTCTCATATGGTGTTTTTTTAAAAAACATTTTTATTGAGAAACATTCACACACATACTGTCCATTCATTGTATAAAATCCATGGCTCACAATGTCATCACATGGTTGTGTGTTCATCACCACCATCATTTTTAGAACATTTGCATCATTCCATAAAAAGAAATAAAAAACCCATACGTTTCATACCCCTTACTGGAAATTATATGTCTCATAAGTTTGTTTGTTTGTTTGTTTTTTGGGCAGGCACCAGGAATCAAATCCATGTCTCCGGCATGGCAAGCAAGAATTCTGCCACTGAGCCACTGTCGCACCGCCCATCTCATAAGGTTTTAATACCCAGTTATATAAAGGACTCCTACAAATCAACAACACAAAGACAACCCAATTTAAAAATAGACAAAGGACTTGACTAGTAATTTCTCCAAAGAAGATATACAGATGGTCAATAAAGAACATGAAAAGATGCTCAACATTATTAACATTAGGGAAATGCAAATGAAAACCACACGAGATACTACTGTACATCTGCTAGGATGACTTTTATTTAAAAAAGAGAAAAGAAAATAAGAATTGGCAAGGATGTGGAAAAATTAGAACCCTTGTGCTTTGCTGGTGGGAATGTAAAATGGTGCAACTACTGTGTAAAACTGGCAGTTCTTTAGAAAGTTAAATGAATTACCACATGACCTAGCAATTCCATTTTTAGGTATATACCCTGTGTCACTTTGAACATATTATGTATCCCAGGAAAGGCATGTTTTAATCCTGGTCTGCTCTTGTGGAGCAGCTGTTTCTTTTAATCCTGTTTCAGTACTGTAGGTTGGAAGCTTTTGATTAGATTATCTCCACAGAGACGTGGCCATGCCCAGTTGTGGATGTGGCCTTTTGATTAAATGGAGATATGACTGCCCTTTCAAAGTGGGCCTTGATTAGTTTATTGGAATCCTTTAAAAGAGGAAACATTTTGGAGAGAGTCAGAAATGACAGAGCTGATAGAAACTTCAGCAGAGCTGACATAGTTGCTGACACTTGGAGAACAAGAACAGAGTTACAGATGCTTGGAGATGCTTGGAGCCCAACCAACATGCCATGAGATGTTAAGCAAGCCAGAAGCTGTAGAGAGCCAAGGGAAGCCAAGAGATGAAAGCCAGCCCTGGAGAAGCAAAGTGAGGAACCTCCACAGGAGCAGAGGCTGAAAGTAACAGAGCTCAGGAGCAAGGGATCAACAAATGTCAGCCACGTAACTATCCAGCTGACAGAGGTGTTCCTGACCCACTGGCCTTCCTTTAATTAAGGTATCTTTTCTTGGATACCTTAGTTTGGACACTTTCACTTCCTTAGAACTGTAAACTTGTATCTTATTACATTCTCTTTTTAAAAGCCATTTCATTTCTGGTATACCTCATTCCAGCAACTTACTAATTGACAGATACCCCTAGAATTGAAAACAGGGAGTCGAACAGATATTTGTATATCAATGTTTATAACAGCCTTATTCACAAAAGTCAAAAGATAGAAGCAACCAAAACATGAATGGATAAGCAAAATGTGGTATATATGCAATAGAATATTATTCAGCTGTAAAAAGGAATGAAGTTGTGATACATGCTACAACGTGATTTAACCTGGAAGACATCATGTTGTGAAATCAGAGACACACAAAAGGACAAATGTTGTATAATTTTATTTATATCAACTAAACCTAGATAAAAGCAAATTCATAGACAGAAAGTAGATTACAGGTTATCATGTGATGCAGGGGAGAAGGGAAGTAAAGTAGTACAGAGTTTCTGTTGGGGGTAAAAAGTTTTGGTAATGGATAGTGGTGATGGTAGAACAATAGTGTGAATGTAATTTAATACCTCTGATTTGTACACATGAAAGTGGTTAAAATGAGGAATTTTGTGTTTATATACATGTTACCACAAAAAGTAAGAAAAGTAGTTTGTTTTGGTATTTTCAGTTTTGACTTAAGGTGTTTTCATTTAATTTCCTTGATCTTATAATGTTATTTCTTTCATGGAAAAACGTTGATTCCTAACTCATTAACAAAGTTACTATTTGGTTTAAGCTACAGTATAAAAACATAGTCTAAAATGCCAAACATGAAATTATTACAGATAGTAGAACAGCTGAGGGCAATTTAAAATTTCTTTTTAGATCATTTTGTTCTTGAATACACAACAGTGAGGACGTGCATTAAAAATACTGTGTTCTAAAATTCTTGGAAGTAAATCTTTTTTTATGTGGTTACCAATTTAATATCCAGGTTATTTATTTTGTTTTGTTTTCAAATCAAGGAATTAAAAAAATTAGTGTAATGTTTTTGACTAGGCAAATCATATATAAGTATTCATGAATTTGTTTACCCTTTCAGCATTTCTTTTTGCAAATAGAAATAAATACATACGTGTAAATATATATATATGTGTATGTGTGCATATATACCTGTCTCCATCCTAACTCCCCTACCTTTCCTAATATATAAAATGTAGAAATATATATATTTACTTATATATTGGTCTTTTAAAAACTTTATTGAGATATGATTTATATACCATAAATTTTACCTGTTTAAATTGTACACTTCAATGATTATTAGTATATTTACAGATTATTCACCACACCTAATTTTAGAACATTCTTATCATAGTAAAATGAAAACTTGTGCCTTTTTTGCAGTCACTCCCCATTTCTACCCCCAGTTTAGGTGACCACTATACCACTTTCTGTCTCTATAGATTTGCATTTGTCTTTTTACTTAACTTTATATCCTGGGGAGTCTTCTATATATGTCTATAAAGGTCTTCCTCAATTAAAAATGTGTATATATATATAAACTTGTATTGCTTATTGGGTTTTAAACGATATTTTTTTTTGAGAAATCTTACACGTATACAGTCCAACCATATTATATAATCACTGGCTCACAGTATCATCACATAGTTGTGTATTCCTCACCATGATCATTATTTAGAACATTTGCATCACTCCAGAAAAAGAAATAAAAAGAAAAACTCATATATACCATACCCTTTACCCCTCTCTCTCATTGACCACCAGTATTTCAATCTACCCAATTTTTTACCCTTTATCCCCCCATTATTTATTTAATTTTTATCCTTATTTTTTTACTCATCTGTCCATACCCTGGATAAAAGGAGCATCAGACACAAGGTATTCACAATCACATGGTCATATTTTAAGAGCTATAGTTATATAGTCTTCAGGAATCACGTCAGCTGGAACACAGTTCAGCAGTTTCATATTCTTCCTTCTAGCCACTGCAATACAGCTCACTGAGTTTTTATCCAAGTATGACCTACCCATAGAAAAGTGTTCAAATCATAAGTGTATAGCTTGATGAATTTTCATAAAGTGAATATTCCCATGTAATGAGAACCCATACCCAGAAACAGAAAATTACTGGGAACAAAGGAGCTCTAGTGACCCTAGATAATAACTATCATGATTTGGTGTCACCATAGATTAGTTTTGCCTTTTTAAAATTTTTTCTAAATGGAATTACATGGTATGTATTTTTTGTGCCTGCTTTCTTTCAATATTTGTGAAAATAATATTATTACATATAGTTGTAATTTACTCATTCTCATTACTATATAGTATTCTGTTGGATAATATTCAACAAATACTTTACTCACTCTACTGTAGATGGACATTTAGTTCATTCCTAGCTTTTGGCTATTATGTGTAATGTTACTATGAATATATATATATATATATATGGGAATTGGACCTGGGTCTCCAGCATGGCAGGCGAGAACTCTGCCACTGAGCCACCATGACCCACCTGCTATGAATATTCTTATGTATGTCTTTTGATGAACTTTTGAACTCATTTCAGTTTTCAGTATGCATAAGTTCAACTTTAGTGGAAACTGTTAAACGATTTCCAGAAGTAGTTGTACCAATTTCCACTCCTATCAGCAGTGGTTCTACATCCTCCTCAACACTTGGTAGTGTTCGTTTTTTTCATTTTAGCCATACTGATGTGTATGTAATGGAATTACCAGTTGTTCAAATTAGTATTCTCCTAATGACTAATGCAGTCAACCATGCTTTCATATTTTTATTGGCCGTTTGGTATCCTCTTTTGTGCAAAGTCTATTTAATTCTTTTGTCAACTTTTCTATTGTATTGTCTTTTTCTTCTCAGAAAAAGGGCTCTGGGTACAAGTCTTTTCTGTATACACATACTAAAATGCCTCTCTCAAGTACATGGCTTAATTTTTCACATTTAGGACATATTTTGATGAGCAAATGTTCTTGGTTTTAATATAGTCCATTTTTTTTCTTCTTCATGGTTAAGTGCTTTTGTGTCTTGTTTAAGAAATCCTTATTTACTCAATATTACAAAGATTTTTTCTTCTAAAGGGTTATTGTTCTTCTAAAAGCTTATTGTTCTTTCTCTCGCAGATATAAAATCACCTGGAATTGTGTGGGATAAAGGACAAGATCCATTTTTTTCCCCATGGTGGGTATCAGTTTGATCCCACATCATTAATTGAAAAGACCATCATTTCTCCACTGCACTAAGGTGTAAATTTGGTAATGTATCTAGTGTCCATGTGTGTTTGGGTTTGTTTCAGAATTCTTTATTCTGTACCATTTTTTACTTGCCTACCTTTTTGTCGGAACCACACTGTCTTAATTACTATAGCTTTATCATAAATCTTGAGATCTAGTAGTGTATTTCCTAAAGCTGTGTTCTTCTTCAGGATTGCCTTGGCAATTATATTCCATATAAATTGTAGAATAAACTTGACAATAACCTTAGGCAAGAATTTGTGTATTATTTATCTTTTATTCTTACAACTTGGTATAGTGCCTGTTATATAGTAAGCTCAACAAATATTTGTTGAGTAGGTGAATAGAGGAACTGGAATGAAACCACCAGAATATAAGCACTAGAAAGGCAAGGGAATTTTGACTGTTTCTTTCATTGATGTATCCCAAGACATTTAAAATAGCACCTGACCCATATTGGGCACTCAGTAAATATAGGTTGAGTAGATGAAGATGAGAAAGAACTGGTCTTTGGCTCTAAGCTTCAACTTAAATGTATTTTCTCAGGAAGCCTTTCCTAATGGTCTCTGACAAAGTTCTCTGGCTGTATTTCACAGTTTCATGTACTCACCTTCATTTGCACTCAACAGAGTTGGAGTTATTTGTATATTATTTTTTCTCCTTCACCACACTGACAGGGCCTGGATCTTCTTGTTTGCACAGTCCCTACTGGACCTGGCATATAGTCAGCCTTCAGTTATTATTGACTGACTGATTGAGGAAGCAATCAAATGTGCTAGAGTGGAGATTCAAGGAATTCTTGTGAAAGGAGGCAATGTTGGCTCTGAACCTTGGAGATGATTAAGAATTTTCTATGTGCGTGTTCTAATTTGCTAGCTGCCGAATGCGATATACCAGAAATGGAGTGGCTTTTAAAAAGGGATTTTTTCAAGTTGCATGTTTACAGATCTAATGCCAAAAAAAATGTCCCATTTAAAGCAATTCTATATAAATGTCCAAATTAAGGCACCAGCAAGAGGTTACATTCACTCAAGAAAGGCCGACGAAGTTCAGGGTTTCTCTCTCAACCGAAAAGGCATATGGCGAACAGGGTGATATCTGTGAGCATTCTCTCCAGCCAAGGAGCTCCCAGGGGCATTTTACTTCTTCATCTCCAAAGGTCTCTGGCTGCATGGGCTCTTATAGTTCTCATGGCTCTCTTGGATCTCGCATCATTCTCAAGCTTTCTCCAAAATGCTTCCTCTTTTAAAGAATTCCAGGAAACTAATCAAGACCCACCTGGAATGGGTGGAATCACATCTCCCTCTAATCAAATGTTAATATACACAATTGGATGAGTAACGTATCTGTGGAGATAATTTAATCAAGTTTCCAACTATAGTACTGAATAGGGATTAAAAGATCCACAAAATGGATCAGGATTAAAACATGACCTTTTTAGGGCACATAATCCTTTCAAACCAGCACAGTGCAGACAGAAAGTTAATTCTAGACAATGGGAAAACTGTGTGGAATAGTAAGAAATCGCACACAAAGTGTAATACCAGGGAAATGCAGCTCAAGCCTAGTGGGGAAGTGGTAGGGGCCAAACCTGGAAAGTTCAGTTGTGTATAGATTGAAGAGGCATGTTTAATTGGTGGGCAGTGGTGAGTTACTGAAGTATTTTAAGCAGAAAATAATAGGATCAAAATAGTATTTCATAAAAATAACTCTTGTGGTACTGTGGAAGTTGTTGCACTAATCCAGGTATGGCATGATAGGAGTCTGAATTAAGACAGATGCAAAGGTGAGGTTGAATCCAAGAGTCTTTATGAAGTCAGTTTTGAAGGCAATATGAGCATGACCTATTGAAAGTGGAAGTGGGGTAAGAAAAGAAACATGAAGGAGTTATTCAGGAGGCTTAGACCTTGAGGGAATGGGTGGTTCTAGTGCTATTTACAGAGGTAAAGAATATAGTAGTGTACAGATTCTGAGGATATGATGAATTTGGTTTGGGACATACTGAGTGTGGTAGTTAGTTCAGGTGTCAGCTTGGCCAGGTGATGGTACCTAGTTCTGTTGCTGTGGCTATGAATCATTAGCCTGTGAAACTCATCTATGGCTGATTACATCTTCAGTCTCTAAGGGGAGTACCTTTCACAAATGAGTAATTAATTTAATTCATGGGAAGCTTAAAAGAGAGCGCTCAATGCAGCACTGCCCAAGCAGCTCAGCGTACCTCATCTCAGCACTCGCAGCTCAGCCCAGACCTTTGGAGATGCAGAAAGGAATCACCCCGGAGAAAGCTGTTGGAACCCAGAAGCCTGGAGAGAAGGCCAGCAGAGATCTCCCTGTGCCTTCCAGTGTAAGCAAGAACCTCAGATGAAAGTTAGCTGCCTTTCCTCTGAAGAACTATATGTTTTTAACTAAATAAATCCCCTATTATTAAAAGCCAGTCCATCTCTTGTGTGTTGCATTTTGGCAACTTTGGCAAACTAGAACACAGAGTTTTGTTTTTTGTGGGATATATAGGTGGAAAAGTTCAGTAGGCAATTGGAGACCCAAGTCTTCAACCTAGGGCAGAAAAAACCAATTTGGATGTCATTCACCAGCATATAGAAAATCTCCCTAAAACAGACTAGTTGAACTGGGCATTAGGAATCCCAGACCATGCAGTGATTGGCCTAAAATTCTCGTGGCCAGCTAGCCTGTGCCCACAATCAACTCTTGATGATTTGGAAAATATTGTGATTAGCTTTAGGAGTTTAGAGAGCATGAGTGAAGTGACAGTTGCCTGTTTGCTGCTTTTGTTTCTTGAACTTTGGAGTTGCCTCATGTGAAAAAAATAGAATATGAATAATTTAGAAGACAGGTAATGGGAATCACCTGTAGTCCCAAAGGTCCCAAAGGTCACTTTGTCCAAAATACAAAATTCCTGCATCTTCCTCATCCTTTAAGGCAGGACTTTTTCAATTGCAAGCCACAGAAATCCAACTCCAACTAGCTAGCTCAAGCTAAGAAAAAAAAAAAGGAAATGTATTAGTTCATATAACTGAACCATAGGAGGGGCAAGAACAAAGCTGATCTCAGAGAAGATGGAAATTTCACTAGAGCTCAAACTCTCTGTGACTTCCCTCAATTTCTCTGTATGTTACAGTCATCATCTCTGTCTCCATAAGGCTGGAAACATGGCTACAGGTTTCTGTCTGGTCCAAGAGAGAAAAAAGAGATCTTCTTCTCATCTACAGTTAGAGGAATTCCCTATTGAATTTGGTTTGATTTATGTGTCCATCCTGTGGCTAGGAAAGTAGATTACTGTAAGTGGCAGCTTCCACTAGATCTGCATGGAAGGAGTGTTGAAAGAATGAATTGATGGTATTCCATCCAAAATTTAGCAGATCACAAAGCTTACCTTGCTGTATTCCTGAGGTCAGCTGAATGATGGTCCCTAAAGATGTCCATGTCCTAATCCCCAGAAACTGGGAATATTACTTTCTATAGTAAGAGACTTTGCAGTTAGGATTAAATTAAGGATCCTGAGATGGAGAGATTATTTTGGATTATCCAGGTGGGCCCAAGATAATCACAATGGTTCTTATAAGAGGGATGCAGGAGGAATCAGAGTCAGAGGAGAAGGTGACATGATGATTGGAGCGATAGGCTTGGAAGATGAAGGGGCCACAAGCTAAAGAATACAGGTGGCCACCAGAAGCTGTAAAAGGTAAAAAAAAAATGGATTCCCACTCCCAGAGCCTGCAGAAGGATGCAGCCCTACCAACATTTTGACTTTAGTCTAGTGAATTTGGTCTCAGACATCTGGCCTCCAGAACTGTAAGAGAATACATTTGTGGTTTTAAAATTTTTCATTAAAACATTTGTTTTATTTTGAAATACTTTCAAACTTACAGGACAGTTACAAAAATAATACAACTCCATACAGAGAACTCCACCATACCCCTATCCTGGCTGATACTTAGATCTACCAATATTAACATTTTGCCACATTTGCTCTATCATTGTATCTATCCCCTTGTAGCCACCTCTCTCTCTTTCTCTGTCTCTGTCATTCTTTTTATCTTTCAATCCATTTCCTGAACACTTAAGTGTAGGTCATATGCATCATATTCATCATTCAAGGATGAACACTTAATACTGCAATACTGCTATCACATTCACAATATAGTGGTACCCTCACCACTTTACATTTCCCATCTCCCCAAACAAACTCTATACCCATTTTGCATTAAGTTCTCATTCTGTCTGACCCTCCAGTCCTGGTTTGACTGGTTTCTGTTTCTAAGAGCTTGCATATTCTCCAGTAATTTCTTTGTAATTACTATGGGCTTAAATTTAACACCCTAAATTGCTAACAATTTCATTTGCTATGATACCAAATTAATTTCAATAGTATACACAAAACATGTTCTTATACCCCTACATCCTCCAATGTTTATGTAGTTCTTGTCACACATTACATGTTTATACCTTATGAGTCCCAAACCACTGGCTCATCATTACCTTTTATGCTTTTCCTTATTAGATCCTGTAAGAAGTAAAATGTGGAGTTAAAAATAAGAAATACAATAATAGTGGCATTTATAGTTACCCATGTTGTTACACTCTTGGAGGCTTTTATTTGGTCAAGTGGCTTCAATCTTTTGTCAGTTGTCCTTTCCTTTCAACCTGCAGAACTCTCTTTAGCATCCCTTCTGGAGCTGTTTAGTAGTAGTGAACTCCCTTAACTTTTGTTTATCTGGGAATATCTTAATCTCTGCATCATTTTTTTTTTTCTTTTGGCCTCTTCCAGTTGTTGACCAATAGTATTAGTGTATTAAATTTGTTACTGTTTGTCATGGTCAGGTTCATGTGTCAACTTGGCCAAGTGGTGGTTGGGCAAGTGCTGGCTTGTCTGTTGTGATGAGGACATTTCATAGAATTAAATCATGATCATGTCAGCTGCATCCACAGCTGATTCCATTTGTAGTCAGCCAACGGGGCGTGTCTTCTGCAATGAGTGATGCTTAATCTAATCAATGAAAGCCTTATAAGGAGAATTCAGAAGAGACAGCTCCTTCCTGTTTCACTGGTGAGCCTCTCTTGTGGAGTTTGTCCAGACCCTCCATCGGAATCTTCGGCTTCACAGCCTACCCTGCGGATTTTGGACTCTGCGTTCCCGCGGTCACGTGAGACACTTTTATAAATTTTATATTTGCGAGTGTTCCCTGTTGATTCTGTTTCTCTAGAGAACCCTAACTAATACACTGTTGATGAAAGAATATTAAAATATTACTGTTAATTATAGTCTGTAGTTTGCAATAGCTGTGTTTTCCCCATATATCCTCTATTGCTACTTTTTTAGTAGCTCATGCAAGAACTTATTTACGTACATGACTTTAAACAATCACTTTCAATCAAATTTACCTACAATACAGCATGAGTACTTTTCATCCCATTAACTACCTACCATCACCACTATCCATTCCCAAACATTTAAGTTCAACTTTGTTCTGTACGTATAAGATAACTTCCTTCTTTTCTCTAGCTTCCCTATATTCTACATTTTAAAAGTCTGAGTTTACGTATCCTAGTTAGTCCATTTTAGTGAAATCATATAATATTTGTCCTTTTGGTTTGGTTTATTTCACTCAGCATGATGTCCTCAAGTTTCATCCATGTTATCACATGCTTCAGGACCTCATTCCTTCTTACTGCTGCATAATATTCCATCATATGTTGTATTAGGTAGGGTTCTCTAGAGAAACAGAATCAACAGGGAACACTCACAAATATAAAATTTATAAAAGTGTCTCATGTGACCGCGGGAACGCAGAGTCCAAAATCCACAGGGCAGGCTATGAAGTCAACGATTACGATGGAGGGTCTGGACAAACTCCACAGGAGAGGCTCACCAGCCGAAACAGGAAGAGCCTGTCTTTTCTGAATCCTCCTTAAAAGGCTTCCAGTGATCAGATTAAGCATTACTTATTGCAGACCACACTCCCCATTGGCTGATTACAAGTGTAATCAGCTGTGGATGTAGCTGACATGATCATGATTTAATTCTATGAAATGTCCTCATCGCAACAGACAGGCCAGCACTTGCCAAACCAGACAAACAGGTACCACCACTTGGCCAAATTGACACATGAACCTGACCATGACATGCGTATATACCACTTTTTGCTTATCCACTCATCTGTTGAATCACACCTGAATTGTTTCCATCTTGGCAATTGTGAATGATGCTGCTATGAGCATCAGTGCATGAATGTCTGTTCATGTCACTGCTTTTAGATCTTCTGGACATATACCAAGTAATGGAATTCCTGGGTTATAGGGTAATTTAATATTTAGTTTTCTGAAGAAATACCACACTGTCTTCCACATCAGCTGTACCATTTTACATTCCCACCAGCAGTAATAAGTGTTTCTATTTCTCCACATCCTCTCTAACATTTGTAGTTTCCTGTTTGTTTAATAGTGGCCATTTAAATAGGTGTGAGATGATACCTTATTGTGGTTTTGACTTGCATTTCCTTAACAACTAAGAAGATGAACATATTTTCATGTGCTTTTCAGCCATTTATATTTCTTTTTTTTCAGAGAAATGTCTATTCATATCTTTTGCCCATTTTATAGTCGGATTGTTTGTCCTTTTATTATTGTGTTGTAGGATTTCTTTATATATATCAGATATATGGTAACCAAATATTCTTTCCATTCAGTTGATAGCCTCTTCACCTTTTTGACAAAGTCCTTTGAAGCCCCGAAGTGTTCAATCTTGAGGAGTTCCCATTTATCTATTTTTTCTTTTATTTCTTGTCCTTTTGGGTTGTAGGGTCTAAGAAGCTACCTTCTATCACTAGGTCTTGAAGATTTTTACCTATACTTTCTTACAGGAATTTTTATAGTGCTTTTATTTGTATGCTGTTTGGCAGGAGTCACATTTCATTCTTTTTCCAGTGAGTATCCCATTATTGCAGCACCATTTGTTGAATTTTTGTTGCTTGTTTTTTCTTTTGTTATTTTGCTGTTTGTTTGTTTGTTTTGGGGAAAGAACATGGGCCAGGAATTGAACCTGGGTCTCCCACATGGCAGGTGAGAATTCTACCACAGAACAACACTTGCACCCCCTAATTTGAGTTAATTTTTGTATAGAGTATCAAGTGAGGGTCCTCTTTGATTCCTTTGGCTATAGATATCCATTTCTTCCAGACCTACGTGTTAAAGAGACTATTCTGTCCCAGTTCAGTGGATTTGGGAGTCTTGTCAAAAATCAATTGACCACAGATCTGAGTTTCTATTTCTGAACTCTCAATTTTATTCCATTGATCGATATGTTTAGTCTATCTTTTTGCCATTACCATGCTGTTTTGACCATTGTGGTTTTATAATAAGCTTTAAAGTCAGGAAGTGTAAGTCTTCCAATTTCATCCTTCTTTTTTTTAGCATGCTTTTGGCTATTCAAGGCCCTATTTCCTTCCAAATAAATTTTTTTGACATTTTTTTCTTTTTTGTGAAAAATAGCATATATACAAAAAAGTACTAAATTTCAAAGCACAGCGCAACAATAATTAGTTGTAGAACAGATTTCAGAGTTTGGTATGGGTTACAATTCCACAATTTTAGGTTTTTACTTTTAACTGCTCTAAGATACTGGAAACTAAAAGAAATATCAATTTAATGATTCAGCAATCATATTCACTGATTAAATCCTACCTTCTCTGTATAACTCCGTCATCAGCTTTGATCTTTTTATCCCACTCTTCATGGGTATTTTGGCTATTCCCATTCTAACTTTTTCATGTTGGAAGAGGCTGATAATAATATGGGGTAGGCTGAATATAGAATTGCCATACGACCCAGCAATACCATTGCTAGGTATCTACTCAAAGGACTTAAGGGCAAAGACACAAACGGACATTTGCACACCAATGTTTATAGCAGCGTTATTTACAATTGCAAAGAGATGGAAACAGCCAAAATGTCCATCAACAGAAGAATGGCTAAACAAACTGTGGTATATACGTACGATGGAATATTATGCAGCTTTAAGACAAGATAAACTTATGAAACATGTAATAACATGGATGGACCTAGAGAACATTATGCTGAGTGAGTCCAGCCAAAAACTAAAGGACAAATACTGTATGGTCCCACTGATGTGAACCGACATTCGAGAATAAACCTGGAATATGTCATTGGTAACAGAGACCAGCAGGAGTTAGAAACAGGGTAAGATAATGGGCAATTGGAACGGAAGGGATACAGACTGTGCAACAGGACTAGATACAAAAACTCAAAAATGGACAGCACAATAATACCTAATTGTAAATTAATCATGTTAAAACACTGAATGAAGCTGCATCTGAGCTATAGGGTTTTTTTTGGGTTTTTTTTTTGGTTTTTTTTTTACTATTATTACTACTTTTATTTCTTTTCTCTATATTAACATTTTATATCTTTTTCTGTTGTGTTGCTAGTTCCTCTAAACCGATGCAAATGTACTAAGAAACGATGATCATGCATCTATGTGATGATGTTAAGAATTACTGAGTGCATATGTAGAACGGTATGATTTCTAAATGTTGTGTTAATTTCTTTTTTTTCTTTCCGTTAATAAAAAAAAAAGGCACATAAGAGGTACATCAAATCTAGACATGTGATCAGAGATTTTCTAGAGAAAATAGAAAAAAAAATAATATGGGGTAGGGAGATGGAACTAGCTGATATTCTGGAGAGGCTGGGCCCTTTAAGTTTCAGGACTTATCTGGTCTAGGGACCCATCTGGAGGTTGTAGGTTTCTGGAGTTACCCAAGCATATGAAACCTTTGTAGAATCTTATATAATGCCCTAGGTATTCTTCAAGATTGGCAGGAATGGTTTTGGTTTTGGTTTGACAGGTTATGATAGGTAGCAGTGTCTAATTGAAGCTTGCATAAGAGTGACCTCCAGAGTAGCCTCTTGACTCTATTTTAACTTTCTCAGCCACTGATACTTTATTAGTGATGCTTCTTTTCTCCTTTTTGGTCAGGATGGAATTGTTGATCTCATGGTGCTAGGACCAGGCTCATTCCTGGGAATCATCTCCCATGCTGCCAGGGAGACTTTGACCCCTGGATGTCATGTCCCACATAGAGGGGAGGGCAGTGCTTTCATTTGCAGAGTTGGGCTTAGAGAGAGAGTGAGGCCATATCTGAGCAACAAAGGAAGTCCTCCAGAAGTAACTCTTAGGCCTACCTATCGGTAGGCTAAGCTTTTCCACTACATACATAAACTTCACAAGAGTAAGCCTCAAGATCAAGGGCTTGGCCCATTGATATGGGTGTTCCCAATATATGACACTGTATCAGGGGATTCCCCGATGGTAAAGTTTAATAGTTCCATATTTTTTCTCTCTTTCCTCAAGGGACTTGCCAATACTTTTTGATTATCTACTTAAAATATTCTGGGGGCGGGCCGCGGTGGCTCAGCGGGCAAAGTGCTTGCCTGCTACGCCGGAGGACCTCGGTTCGATTCCCGGCCCCAGCCCATGTAACGAAAACGGAGAAACAAAATACAATAAAACAAGAAAATGTTTAAAAGATGTTTCCCTTTCTTCCTCTCTTCCTTCCTTCTATCCTTCCTTCCTTCTCTCTGTCTTTCCTTTAAAAAAAAAAAAAAATATTCTGGGATGTATCCAGGCATTACATTAAGCTATACAGGATTAAAGGCCCTCATTCATTTTTTAAAATATTTTTATTGTAAGCAACATACAAACATTCTTGACATACAAACATTCATGACATGTGTGGTAGTTAGATTCAGTTGTCAACTTGGCCAGGTGACGGTACCTAGTTCTGTTGCTGTGGATGTGAGCCTATAGTACGTATCCTCACCTGTTGCTCATTACATCTGCAGGTGGCTAAGATGCATGCCTGCTGTAATGAATGATATTTGATTTAATTACCTGGTGCTTAAATGAGAGAGTTCAATGTAGCACAGCCCAAGCAGCTCAGTGTGCCACATCTCAGCACTTGCAGCTCAGCCCAGGCCTTTGGAGATGCAGAAAGAAATGAGCCCGGGGAATGTTGTTGGAACCCAGAGACCTGGAGAGAAGGCCAGCAGAGACCATCCTGTGCCTTCTCATGTAAGAAAGAACCTCAGCTGAAAGTTAGCTGCCTTTCCTCTTAAGAACTAACAAAATAAATCCCCTTTTATTAAAAGCCAATCTGTCTCTGGTGTGTTGCATTCTGGCAGCTAGCAAACTAGAACAACATGGTTCCAATTAATGGCTCACAATGTGATCACATAGTTGTGTATTCATCACCATGATCATTTTTTTGAACATTTGCATCTCTCCAGCAAAAGAAAGAAAAAAGAAAAGCTCAAACATGCCATACCCCTTACCCTTCCCTCTCATTGACAACTAGTATTTCAATGTACTCAATTTATTATTTTTTTTGTGGTTTACGAGGGGTTGGCAAACTATTTTATTTTATTATTATTTTTTTATTATTATTTTTTATAGCTCAGATGCAGCTTCAATCAGTGTTTTAACATAATTACATTACAATTAGGTATTATTGTGCTGTCCATTTTTGAGTTTTTGTATCTAGTCCTGTTGCACAGTCTGTATCCCTTCAGCTCCAATTACCCATTATCTTACCCTGTTTCTAACTCCTGCTGGTCTCTGTTACCAATGACATATTCCAAGTTTATTCTCGAATGTCGGTTCACATCAGTGGGACCATACAGTATTTGTCCTTTAGTTTTTGGCTAGACTCACTCAGCATAATGTTCTCTAGGTTCATCCATGTTATTACATACTTCATAAGTTTATTCTGTCTTAAAGCTGCATAATATTCCATCGTATGTATATACCACCACAGTTTGTTTAGCCACTCTTCTGTTGATGGAGATTTTGGCTGTTTCCATCTTTTTGCAATTGTAAATAATGCTGCTATAAACATTGGTGTGCAAATATCCGTTTGTGTCTTTACCCTTAAGTCTTTTGGGTAGATAGATACCTAGCAATGGTACTGCTGGGTCATATGGCAATTCTATATTCAGTTTTTTGAGGAACCGCCAAACTGCCTTCCACAGTGGTTGCACAATTTGACATTCCCACCAACAGTGGATAAGTGTGCCTCTTTCTCAGCATCCTCTCCAGCACTTGTCATTTTCTGTTTTGTTGATAATGGCCATTCTGGTGGGTGTGAGATGATATCTCATTGTGGTTTTGATTTGCATTTCTCTAATGGCCGGGGACGTTGAGCATCTCTTCATGTGCCTTTTGGCCATTTGTATTTCCTCTTTTAGGAGGTGTCTGTTCAAGTCTTTTTCCCATTTTGTAATTGGGTTGGCTGTCTTTTTGTTGTTGAGTTGAACAATCTCTTTGTAAATTCTGGATACTAGACCTTTATCTGATATGTCATTTCCAAATATTGTCTCCCATTGTGTAGGCTGTCTTTCTAATTTCTTGATGAAGTTCTTTGATGCAAAAAAGTGTTTAATTTAGAGGAGCTCCCATTTATTTATTTATTTCTTCAGTGCTCTTGCTTTAGGTTTAAGGTCCATAAAACCGCCTCCAATTGTAAGATTCATAAGATATCTCCCTACATTTTCCTATAACTGTTTTATGGTCTTAGACCTAATGTTTAGATCTTTGATCCATTTTGAGTTAACTTTTGTATAGGGTGTGAGATACGGGTCCTCTTTCATTCTTTTGTATATGGATATCCAGTTCTCTAGGCACCATTTATTGAAGAGACTGTTCTGTCCCAGGTGAGTTGGCTTGACTGCCTTATCAAAGATCAAATGTCCATAGATGAGAGGGTCTATATCTGAGCACTCTATTCGATTCCATTGGTCGATATATCTATCTTTATGCCAATACCATGCTGTTTTGACCACTGTGGCTTCATAATATGCCTTAAAGTCAGGCAGCGCGAGACCTCCATCTTCATTTTTTTCCTCAAGATACTTTTAGCAATTCGGGGCACCCTGCCATCCAGATAAATTTGCTTATTGGTTTTTCTATTTCTGAAAAATAAGTTGTTGGGATTTTGATTGGTATTGCATTGAATCTGTAAATCAATTTAGGTAGGATTGACATCTTACCTATATTTAGTCTTCCAATCCATGAACACGGTATGCCCTTCCATCTATTTAGGTCTTCTGTGATTTCTTTTAACAGTTTTTCATAGTTTTCTTTGTATAGGTTTTTTTGTCTCTTTAGTTAAATTTATTCCTAGGTATTTCATTCTTTTAGTTGCAATTGTAAATGGAATTCATTTCTTGATTTCCCCCTCAGCTTGTTCATTACTAGTTTATAGAAATGCTACAGATTTTTGAATGTTGATCTTGTAACCTGCTACTTTGCTGTACTCATTTATTAGCTCTAGTAGTTTTGTTGTGGATTTTTCCGGGTTTTCAACGTATAGTATCATATCGTCTGCAAACAGTGATAGTTTTACTTCTTCCTTTCCAATTTTGATGCCTTGTATTTCTTTTTCTTGTCTAATTGCTCTGGCTAGAACCTCCAACACAATGTTGAATAATAGTGGTGATAGTGGACATCCTTGTCTTGTTCCTGATCTTAGGGGGAAAGTTTTCAATTTTTTCCCATTGAGGATGATATTAGCTGTGGGTTTTTCATATATTCCCTCTATCATTTTAAGGAAGTTCCCTTGTATTCCTATCTTTTGAAGTGTTTTCAACAGGAAAGGATGTTGAATCTTGTCAAATGCCTTCTCTGCATCAATTGACATGATCATGTGATTTTTCTGCTTTGATTTGTTGATGTGGTGTATTACATTAATTGATTTTCTTATGTTGAACCATCCTTGCATACCTGGGATGAATCCTACTTGGTCATGATGTATAATTCTTTTAATGTGTTGTTGGATACGATTTGCTAGAATTTTATTGAGGATTTTTGCATCTATATTCATTAGAGAGATTGGTCTATAGTTTTCTTTTTTTTTTGTAATATCTTTGCCTGGTTTTGGTATGAGGGTAATGTTGGCTTCATAGAATGAATTAGGTAGCTTTCCCTCCACTTCGATTTTTTTGAAGAGTTTGAGGAGAGTTGGTACTAATTCTTTCTGGAATGTTTGGTGGAATTCGCATGTGAAGCCGTCTGGTCCTGGACTTTTCTTTTTAGGAAGCTTTTGAATGACTGATTCAATTTCTTTACTTGTGATTGGTTTGTTGAGGTCATCTATTTCTTTTTGAGTCGAAGTTGGTTGTTCATGCCTTTCCAGGAACCCGTCCATTTCCTCTAAATTGTTGTATTTATTAGCGTAAAGTTGTTCATAGTATCCTGTTATTACCTCCTTTATTTCTGTGAGGTCAGTGGTTATGTCTCCTCTTCCATTTGTGATCTTATTTATTTGCATCCTCTCTCTTCTTCTTTTTGTCAATCTTGCTAAGGGCCCATCAATCTTATTGATTTTCTCATAGAACCAACTCTGGTCTTATTGATTTTCTCTATTGTTTTCAATTCATTTATTTCTGCTCTAATCTTTGCTATTTCTTTCCTTTTGCTTGCATTGGGATTAGTTTGCTATTCTTTCTCCAGTTCTTTCAAGTGGACAGTTAATTCCTGCATTTTTGCCTTTTCTTCTTTTCTGATATAGGCATTTAGGGCAATAAATTTGCCTCTTAGCACTGCCTTTGCTACATCCCATAGGTTTTGATATGTTGTGTTTTCGTTTTCATTCGCCTCGAGGTATTTACTAATTTCTCTTGCAATTTCTTCCTTGACCCACTCGTTGTTTAAGAGTGTGTTGTTGAGCCTCCACGTATTTGTGAATTTTCTGGCACTCCACCTATTATTGATTTCCAACTTCATTCCTTTATGATCCGAGAAAGTGTTGTGTATGATTTCAATCTTCTTAAATTTGTTAAGACTTGGTTTGTGACCCAGCATATGGTCTATCTTTGAGAATGATCCATGAGCACTTGAGAAAAAGGTGTATCCTGCTGTTGTGGGATGTAATGTCCTATAAATGTCTGTTAAGTCTAGCTCCTTTATAGTAATATTCAGATTCTCTATTTCTTTATTGATCCTCTGTCTAGATGTTCTGTCCATTGATGAGAGTGGGGAATTGAAGCCTCCAACTATTATGGTATATGTGTCTATTTCCCTTTTCAGTGTTTGCAGTGTATTCCTCACGTATTTTGGGGCATTCTGGTTCGGTGCATAAATATTTATGATTGTTATGTCTTCTTGTTTAATTGTTCCTTTTATTAGTAGATAGTGTCCTTCTTTGTCTCTTTTAACTGTTTTACATTTGAAGTCTAATTTGTTGGATATTAGTATAGCCACTCCTGCTCTTTTCTGGTTGTTATTTGCATGAAATATCTTTTCCCAACCTTTCACTTTCAGCCTATGTTTATCTTTGGGTCTAAGATGTGTTTCCTGTAGACAGCCTATAGAAGGATCCTGTTTTTTATCCATTCTGCCAATCTATGTCTTTTGATTGGGGAATTCAGTCCATTAACATTTAGAGTTATTACTGTTTGGATAATATTTTCCTCTACTATTTTGCCTTTTGTATTATATATATCATATCTGACTTTCCTTCTTTCTACACTCTTCTCCATGTCTCTCTCTTCTGTCTTTTTGTATTTGATTCTAGTGCTCCGTTTAGTATTTCTTGCAGAGCTGGTCTCTTGGTCACAATTTCTCTCAGTGACTTTTTGTCTGAGAATGTTTTAATTTCTCCCTCATTTTTGAAGGACAATTTTGCTGAATATAGGAGTCTTGGTTGGCAGTTTTTCTCTTTTAGAAACTTATATATATCATCCCACTGTCTTCTAGCTTCCATGGTTTCTGCTGAGAAATCTACACATAGTCTTATTGGGTTTCCCTTGTATGTGATGGATTGCTTCTCTCTTGCTGCTTTCAAGATCCTCTCTTTCTCTTTGACCTCTGACATTCTAACTAGTAAGTGTCTTGGGGAACGCCTATTTGGGTCTAATCTCTTTGGGGTGCGCTGCACTTCTTGGATCTGTAATTTTAGGTCTTTCATAAGAGTTGGGAAATTTTCAGTGATAATTTCTTCCATTAGTTTTTCTCCTCCTTTTCCCTTCTCTTCTCCTTCTGGGACACCCACAACACGTATATTTGTGTGGTTCATACTGTCCTTGTGTTCCCTGATACCCTGTTCATATTTTTCCATTCTTTTCCCGATAGTTTCTGTTTCTTTTTGGAATTCAGATGTTCCATCCTCCAAATCACTAATTCTATCTTCTGTCTCTTTAAATCTATCATTGTAGGTATCCATTGTTTTTTCCATCTTTTCTACTTTATCCTTCACTTCCATAAGTTCTGTGATTTGTTTTTTCAGTTTTTCTATTTCTTCTTTTTGTTCAGCCCATGTCTTCTTCATGTCCTCCCTCAATTTCTCGATTTCCTTTTTGAAGAGGTTTTCCATTTCTGTTCGTATATTCAGCATTAGTTGTCTCAGCTCTTGTATCTCATTTGAACTATTGGTTTGTTCCTTTGACTGGGCCATATTCTCAATCTTCTGAGCGTGGACCATTATCTTCTGCTGCTGGCGTCTGGGCATTTAGTCAGATTTCCCTGGGTGTCGGACCCAACAAGGATGTAAGATTTTTCTGTGAAATCTCTGGGTTCTGTTTTTCTTATCCTGCCCAGTAGGTGGCGCTCGTGGCACACGTTTGTCTCACGTGTTTGGAAGGGATCCCCCCGGTCACCGTTCTCCGTGGCCTGGGGATTTCCGATCCAATTCTCTCAGTTGGTTCGGGGGGCCGCGCATGGTGGGGGCGTCAGCCGCCTTGGCTTGAGGGGACCCTGTGGCTCCTTTATTAATTTCCCTATTGGTGCTGGCAGCAGCGGGCCCGGGGCATTCGCTACCGGACCAAGAAGCCGCCTGCGGGGGAGGGGCATCGGTCGCAGGCCGCCGCGGCCTGGGGAATTCCTCCACGGACCAGAAAACCACCTGCGGCGGAGGGCCACCGCGGCTTGGATAGCCCTCTGATCCGAGACTCGTAGCCGGACCAGAAAGCCGCCCGCAAAAGAGGGGCGCCGGCCGCCGTGGCTTGGGAAACTTGCCTCTCCGAGACTGTCAGCTGGCCTGGGAAGGAGGGAGGGAGGAGCTCCAGCCGCCACAGCTGCCGCTGCTCGGGGGGTTGCGCGCCGCTCGGGGATCTCACCGTAGCCGAGTCTCGCAGTCAGACTAGCCAGTCCAGACTGGGGTACGCTGTGTGTCCGTTCCCTACTGTGGCCCCGGGAGCTGTTCTGCACTGTTTCTGTTCACCTAGTAGTTTCTCTGGAGGAGGAACTAAGACGCACGTACCTTACTAAGCCGCCATCTTGGCCCCGTTCCTTAATTTATTTTAACATTTGTTCCCGCTATTATTTATTTTTATTCCATATGTTCTACTTTTCTGTTGATATAGTAGATAAAAGGAGCATCAGACACGAGGTTTTCACAATCACAGAGTCACATTGTGAAAGCTATATCATTGTTCAATCATCATCAAGAAACATGGCTACTGGAACACAGTTCTACATTTTCAGGCCGTTCCCTCCAGCCTCTCCACTACATCTTGAACAACAAGGTGATATCTACTTAATGCATAAGAATAACCTCCAGGATAACCTCTTGACTCTGTTTGGAATCTCTCAGCCATTGACACTTAGTCTCATTTCACTCTTCCCCCTTTTGGTCGAGAAGGTTCTCTCAATCCTTTGATGTTAATTCTCAGCTCATTCTAGGGTTTTTCTCAGTCCCTTGATGCTGAGTCTCAGCTTATTCCAGGGTCTTTGTCCTACATTGCCAGGAAGGTCCACACCCCTGGGAGTCATGTCCCATGCAGAGAGGGGGAGGGTGGTGAGACTGCTCGTTGTGTTGGCTGGAGAGAGAGGCCACATCTGAGCAACAAAAGAGGCTCTCTTGGGGGTGACTCTTAGGCCTAAATTTTAAGTAGACTTGACCTATCCTTTGTGGGGTTAAGTTTCATATGAACAAACCCCAAGACTGGGGTCTCAGCCTATAGCTTTGGTTGTCCATATTGCTTGTGAGAATATCAAGAATTCAACTTGGAGAAGTTGAATTTCTCCCTGCTCTCACCATTCCCCAAAGGGGGCTTTGCAAATACTTTTCCAGTCACTGATCAAATCACTCTGGGATTCATATGGGCATCACTCTGGACAAACCAACAAAATCTCATGTCCTACCTGAGATTCCAAGTACTCATGGCATTCAATCAAACTATCTACATAAGTTATATTAGGAAATGCACCAGTCAAAATACAAATTTTGTAACAAATAAATATTTCTTGCCTTAGTCTCACACATAAGGTGACATTTAAAAATATTACCATCTATTTTCAGCATCCTGCAATAATGACATTCCTTTGTTCTTCCTCATGCAAAAACATTTTTAAAATTTGTACATTGTACATTTCACTATTATTATACACTCTAGGCATTCCTAGATTATACCATCTCAATCTTTAACATCTATCTTTCTTTCTGATTTCATTTATGTCCCTAGCCCTCCTCCCTCTATCATTCTCACATGCAGCTTCATTCAGTGTTTTAACATAATTATATTACAGTTAGGTAGTATTGTGCTGTCCATTTCTGAGTTTTTGTATCCAGTCCTGTTGCACAGTCTGTATCCCTTCAGCTCCAATTACCCAATATCTTACCCTATTTCTATCTCCTGATGGTCTCTGTTACCAACGACATATTCCAAGTTTATTCACTAATGTCGGTTCATATCAGTGAGACCATACAGTATTTGTCCTTTAGTTTTTGGCTAGTCTCACTCAGCATAATGTTCTCTAGGTCCATCCATGTTGTTACATACTTCATAAGTTTATTCTGTCTTAAAGCTGCATAATATTCCATCATATGTATATACCAAAGTTTGTTTAGCCTCTCCTCTGTTGATGGACATTTTGGCTGTTTTCATCTCTTTGCAATTATAAATAATGCTGCTATAAACATTGGTGTGCAAGTGTCCGTTTGTGTCTTTGCCCTTAAGTCCTCTGAGTAGATGCCTAGCAGTGGTATTGCTGGGTCATATGTCAATTCTATATTCAGCTATTTGAGAAACCGCCAAACTGCCTTCCACAGTGGTTGCACCATTTGACATTCCCATCAACAGTGAATAAGTGTGCCTCTTTCTCAGCATCCTCTCCAGCACTTGTCATTTTCTGTTTTGTTGATAATGGCCATTCTGGTGGATGTGAGATGATATCTCATTGTGGTTTTGTCATCGGCCTTTCTTAAATGAAGGTAACCTCTTATTGGTGCCTTAATTTCTACACTTTCACATCCTTAGAACTGTAAACTTTTAACTTAATAAATTTCCCTTTTAAGAAGCTGTTCAAGTTCTGGTATATTGCATTCTAGCAGCTTACAAACTAACAGAGTCTGAGCAGGGTTGGTACTAATTCTTGAATATTTGAAGCATGTTCTTCACATATTTCACATGTGAAGCCAACTGATCCCGATCTTTTTTCTTATGGAAACTTCTTAAGGACTGACTCAATCTCTTTACTTGTGATTGGTTTGCTGAGTCTTCTATTTCTTCTTGAGTCAATGTTCCTTGTTCAACTTGGTCTATTAAGGTTTCCTTTTCATCTAAGTTGTCTAGTTTGTTAGCATATAGTTGTTCATAGTATGCTCTCATTTTCTCCTTTATTTCTATGGGGTCAGTAGTCCTGTCTCTCATTTCTGGTTTTATTTATTTGTATCCTCTCTTTCTCATCTCTGTCTTTTTTTTTTTTATCAGCCTAGCTAAAGCTCCATCAATGTTATAGATTTTCTCAACAAACTATCTTCTGGTTTTTTGATCCTCTTTGTTTTCATGTGCTCAATTTCGTTGATTTCTGCTGTAATCTTTGTTATTTCTTTCCTTGGAGTTAGTTCTTTCTTTAGTTCCTCCAGAAGAACAGCTAATGTCTTGATTTTTGCTGTTTCTTCTTTTTAAATATACGCATTTGGGGCAATAAATTTTCCTCTCAGCACTGCCTTTGCTCTGCCCCATAAGGTTTGTTGTGTTGTGTTCTCATTTTCATTTCCCTTGACACATTTACTGATTTCTTTTGTAATTTCTTTCTTGACTCAATGATTAAGAGTGTGTTGCTTAGCCTCCATATATTTCTGAATTTTCCAGCCTTCCACCTGTTATTTATTTCCTACTTCATTACATTATGATCTGATAAATTGCTTTGTATAATTTTGATCTTTTAAAATTTATTGGGGGGGGCAAGACAGTGGCTCACTGAGGTGTGGGATTTAGTTCACCCTTCAGAACAGCTAGTAAATAGCCAGGAACAGTACGCAATAACTGCTGGGGACACGTCAGTGACCGGACACACAGCTCACCCCAGTTTGGACAAGCTGCACCAGCTGTGATCCCTCCCAGAACTGTGTGTTCCCCAGGCTGCAGAGCCAGCTTCCCACCCTTACAGGCTGTTTCCCAGAGAGTAAAGGAAAAAGACTTTACCAACAGCAGGGGCTGAGCACAACCAAGCTCGAATTGTGGAATTCATTAACAAATTCTGACTACTAAGAATAGGCCCCCAGCTCAGCTGAACCCCGAGTAAAACTGAGGTTGGTGTTTTTTGCCCCAGCACAGAGGGTGCAGGGCTGACAGAAAAAGAAAAAGAAAAAACCCAGAAGTTTTTTGGATTGGATAGCACATAATACTTGAAAGGGTCTGGGCCCTGAAGGAAAGGAGGGGGCACATAGGACTTGGAGATAAACAAAGCAACATACCAACTTGGCAAACCCGAGGAACAGGGGTCCGGCTCTGAAAAGGATTTTTCTATTTCTTTTTTGTGGCTGTGTTTCTATGGCTTGACTAGTCTTTGGATATAGCTGCAGGGCTTTTCAGGCCCCAACTGCCCCAGGCATAGGCAGAATTAAGTTGCTTCAGTGTTTGTCTGGAGACTGTGCCTTCCCCAGTAGATGAGTGGGCCCAGCTCTGGTGGATTCCCTTCCTCAAGGCATTCAGACCCCAGATCTGGAAAAGTGAAGCAATTAAAGCCAGCCTACAACCTCTCCTCTGCCTCAACCCACCAGCAGGGAGAGTCTGTGAAAGTTAAAGGTACCACTTATGCTGGTGGGACCCACAGGCAGACAAGCACCACATACTGAACAGGATAAGAAAAATAGAGTCCAGAGGCTTCATAGGAAAGCCTTTCAACCTGCTGTGTCTCACCCTCAGGGAAAACTGACACAGGTGACTCTTTCCTTCTAAAAGGAGGCCAGTTTGGTCCAGGAAAATCTGGTTGGGGTCTATAATACCTAAGTAGACCCTCCTAAGCGGCGGGCAATTAGGTACCATATAGGCAGGTCAAGAAACAAGAAAACAAGAACTGAAAAATTCTGTTCTGTTAAACAAAACTAAGCTAAAGGTCTAGAATAAGCTGAACCGAATGTCAAAGAACAGATAGACAACAAATCATCCATCAAGGAAATCCTAGGTAAAAAATAAAGTGGAAACAATCTCCAGAATAAACTAATTAAGGAAATTAAATGCGTAGACACTAGCAAAAAATAACGTATCATACTGGGAAAATTGAAGATAAGGCCCAGTCAAAGGAACAAACCAACAATTCAAATGAGATATAGGAGCTGAAACAATTAATTCAGAATGTTTGAACAGACATGAAAAACCTCACCAAAAATTAAATCAATGAATTGAGGGAGGATATAAAGAAGGCAAGGAATGGACAAAAAGAAGAAATCAAAAGTCTGAAACACCAAATCACAGAATATATGGGAATGAAAGGCACAGTAGAAGAGATGAAAAACAAACAAACAATGGAAACCAACAATGTCAGATTTGAAGAGGCAGAAGATAGGATTAGTGAACTGGAGGAAGGAACATCTGAAATCTGACAAGCAAAAGAAAATATAGGGAGGAGAATGGAAAAATATGAGCAGGGACTCAGGGAATTGAATGACAATATGAAGCATACAAATATACATGTTGTGGGTGTCCCAAGAAGTGTAACATAACTGAAACAGATTAGATCTAAATAGATGTACTCCAAGACACTTACTGATCAGAATGTCAGATGTCAAAGAGAAAGAGAGAATCTTGAAAGCAGTAAGAGAAAAGCAATCCATCACATACAAGGCAAGCACAATATGACTATATGTAGATTTTTCAGCAGAAACTATGGAGGTGAGAAGACAGTGGATGATATATTTAAATTGCTAAAAGAGGAAAACTGCCAACCAAGAATTCTAGATCCAGCAAAATAGTCCTTCAAATATGAGGGAGAAATTAAAATATTTTCAGGCAAAAAAATCACTGAGAGAAATTGTGACCAAGAGGTCGGCTCTGCAAAAAATTCTAAAGGGAGCACTAAAGGCAGATATGAAAAGACAGGAGAGAGAGGTGTGGAGAGGGGTGTAGAAATGAAGATTATCAGTAAAGGTAAAATGAAGAAAAATTAGATATGACATATAAAATCCAAAAGGCAAAACGGTAGAAGAAAGTGCTGCCCTTACAGTAATAACACTAAATATAAATGGATTAAAATCCCCAATCAAAAGACATAGACTGGCAGAATGAATTACAAAACAGGACCCATCTATATGCTGTCTACAGGAAACACATCTTAGACCCAAAGATAAACATAGGTTGAAAGTGAAGGTTTGAAAAGATATTCCATGCAAATGATGATCAAAAAAGAGCAGGAGTAGCTATACTAATGTCCAACAAATTAGACTTCAAATGTAAAACAGTTAAAAGAGACAAAGAAGGACTCTATGTACTAATAAAAGGAACAATTCAACAAGAAGATATAACAATCATAAATATTTATCCACCGAGCCAGAATGCTCCAAAATACATGAGGCAAACATTGAAAATACTGAGAGAAACAGGCACATCTGCCATAATATTTGGAGACTTCAATTCCCCACTCTTATCAATGGACAGAACAACTAGACAGAGGGTCAATAAAGAGACAGAGAATTTGAATAGTACAATAAATGAGCTAGAGTTAACAGACATTTATAGAACATTACACCCCACAACAGCAGGATACACCTTTTTCTCAAGTGTTCATGGATCATTCTCAAGGATAGACCATATCCTTGGTCACAAGCAAGTCTCAATAAATTTAAAAAGATTGAAATCATACAAAAACACTTTGTCAGATCATAAAGGAATGAAGTTGGAAATCAATAATAGGCAGAGGGCCATAAAATTCACAAATATATGGAGGCTCAACAGCACACTCTTAAACAACCAGGGGGTCAAGGAAGAAATTATGAGAGAAATCAGTAAATATCTCGAAGCAAATGAAAACAAATACACAACATATCAAAATTTATGGGAGGCACCAAAGATAGTGCTAAGAGGGAAATTTATTGCCCTAAATGCCTATATTAAAAAAGAAGAAAGAGCAAAACTCAAGGAATTAACTGTCCACTTAGAAGAACTAGAGAAAGAACAGCAGACTAACCTCAATGCAAGTAAAAGGAAAGAAATAATGAAGATTAGATCAGAAATAAATGAAATTGAGAACATGAAAACAATTGAGAAAATCAACAAAACCAGAAGCTGGTTCTATGAGAAAATCAATAAGATTGATGGTCCCTTAGTGAGGTTGACAAAAAGAAGAAGAGAGAGGATGCAAATAAATAAAATCAGAAATGGAAGAGGGGACATAACCACTGAACCCACTGAAGTAAAGAAGTAATGGGAGGATACTATGAACAACTTTATGCTAATAAACTTGACAATGGAGATGAAATGGACAACTTTCTAGAAAGCATGAACAACCAACATTGATCGAGAAGAAATGGATGACCTCAACAAACCAATCACAAGTAAAGAAACTGAATACATCATTAAGAAGCTCCTGAAAAAGAAAAGTCCAGGACCAGATGTCTTCAAATGTGAATTCTACCAAACATTCAAGAAAGAATTAGTACCAATCCTGCTCAAACTTTTCAAAAAAAACTGAAGAGGAAGGGAGACTACCTAACTCATTCTATGAAGCCAACATCACCCTCATACCAAAGTCAGACAAAGGTATTACAAAAGAAAAGAAAACTACAGATCAATCTCTCTAGTGAATATGGATGCAAAACCCTCAACAAAATTCATGTAAATTGAATCCAGCAGCACATTAAAAGAATTATACCCATGGCCAGGTAGGATTCATCCCAGCTATGCAAGGATGGTTCAACATAAGAAAATCAATTAATGTAATACACCATATCAAGAAATCAAAGTAGAAAAACCACCTGATCATCTCGCTTGATGCAGAAAAGGCATTTGACAAAATTCAACATCCTTTCCTGTTGAAAACACTTCAAAGGATAGGAATAGAAGGGAACTTCCTCAACATGATAAAGGGAATACAAGAAAAACCCACACCTAGCATCACCCTCAATGAGGAAAAACTGAAAAATTTCCCCCTAAGACCAGGAACAAGAGAAGGATGTCCACTATCACCATTATTCAACATTGTGTTGGAAGTTCTAGCCAGAGCAATTAGACCAGAAAAAGAAATACAAGACATCAAAATTGGAAAGGAAGAAGTAAACTCTCACTGTTTGCAGATAACATGATACTATATATTGAAGGCAATGAAAAATTCACAGCAAAACTCTGAGATCTAATAAATGAGTACAGCAAAGTGGCAGGTTACAAGATCAACACTCAAAAATCTGTGGTGTTTCTATACACTGGTAATGAACAATCTGAAGGGGAAATCAAGAAAAAAAATTCCATTTACAATTGCAGCCAAAAGAATAAAATGTTTACGAATACATTTAACTAAAGACACAAAAGATCTATACAATGAAAACTACAAGAAATTGCTAAAAAGAAATCACAGAAGACCTAAATAAATGGAAGGGCGTACTGTGTTCATGGATTGGAAGGCTAAATATAGTAAAGATGTCAATTCTACCTAAATTGATTTTACAGATTCAATGCAATACCAACCAGAATCCCAAAAACTTACTTTTCAGAAATAGAAAAACCAATAACCAAATTTATCTGGAAGGGCAGGGTACCCTGAATAGTTAAAAATATCCTGAGAAAGAAAAATGAAATCGGAGGTCTTATGCTACAAGACTTTGGATGTTTTACTAAGCTGCAGTGGTCAAAACAGCATGATACTGGCATAAAGATACTGACCAATGGAATCTAATAGAGGGTTCAGATATAGACTGTCTCATCTATGGACAATTGATCTTTGATAAGGCATTCAAGCCAACTCATCTGGGAGAGAACAGTCTATTCAATAAGTGGTGCCTAGAGCACTGGATATCCATATACAAAAGAATGAAAGACGATCCATATCTCACACCCTATAGAAAAATGAACTCAAAATGGATCAAAGACCTAAACATTAGATCTAAGACCATAAAACTGTTAGAAGTAAATGTAGGGAAATATCTTATAAACTTATAATAAGAGGCAGTTTCCTAAACCTTACATCCAAAGCACAACCATTGAAGAAAGAAATTGATAAATGGGAACTCCTCAAAATTAAACACTTTTGTGCATCAAAGAACTTTGTCAAGAAAGTAAAAAGACAGCCTACACAATGGGAGACAATATTTGGAAATGGTATATCAGATAAAGGTCTAGTATCCAGAATATATAAAGAGTTTGTTCAACTCAACAACAAAAAGACAGACAACCCAATTACAAAATAGGCAAAAGACTTGAGCAGACACTTCTCAGAAGAGGAAATACAAATGGCCAAAAGGCACATGAAAAGATGCCCGACTTCCCTGCTATTAGGGAAATGCAAATCAAAACCACAATGAGATACCATCTCACACCCACCAGAATGGCCATTATCAATAAAACAGAAAACGAGAAGTGCTGGAGAGGATGTGGAGAAAGAGGCACACTTATCCACTGTTGGTGGGACTGTCAAATGGTACAACCACTTTGGAAGGCATTTTGGTGGTTCCTTAGGAAGCTAAGTACAGAATTGCCTTATGACCTGGCAATACCATTGCTAGGTATCTACTCAGAGGACATGAGGGTATGGACACAAACAGACATTTGCACACTAATGTTTATAGCAGCATTATTTACAACTGTGAAGTGATGGAAAGAGCCAAAATGTTCATGAACAGACGAGTGGCCAAACAAGCTGTGGTATATACATGCGATGGAATGTTATGCAGCTGTAAGGCAGAATAAAGTTATGAAGTATGTAACAACATGGATGGACCTTAAGGACATGCTTCATGAGATTTGCCAGAAACAAAAGGACAACTACTGTATGGTCTCACTGAAATGACATTAGTGAATGAACTTGGAGAATTTCAGTTAAGAACAGAGACCATCAGGAGATACAAATAAAGTAGATATTTGGTAATTGGAGCTGAAGGGATAAAGATTGTACAATAGGACTGATTGGAAAAATTCAGAAATGGATAGCACAATACTACCTAACTGTAATACAATAATGTTAGAACATAGTATGAAGCTGAATGTGAGAATGATAGAGGTAGGAGGGCTGGGGGCACAAATGAAATCAGAAGGAAAGATAGACAATAAAGACTGAGATGGTATAATCTAGGAATGCCAAGAGTGTATAATGATAGTGACTAAATGTACAAATTTAAAAATGTTTTGGCATGAGAAAGAACAAAGGAATGTCAATACTACAGGGTGTGAAAATAGATGGTAATTAATATTTTAAAACTTTAACATGCATGAGACTAAAGCAAAAAATATTTATTTGGTACGAAATTTGTATTTTGAGTAGTGCATTTCCTAATACAAGTTATGTGGACAGCTTAATTGAACACCATAAGAACATAGAACCTTGGGTAGGGAATGAGATTTTGTAGGTTTTTCCAGAGTGATGTGATAATTCCCAGGAGGATTTGAACAGTGAATAAAAAAGTATTTGCAAAGTCCCCTTGGGGGAATGGTGAAAAAGGTTGAAAATTCAACTTCTCCAAGTGGTGAATTCCTGATATTCTCACAAGCAGTGGGGACAACCAAAGCAATAGGCTGAGCCCTCAATCTTGGGGTTTGTTCATTTGAAACTTAATACTGCAAAGGATAAACTAAGCCTACTTAAAATTAGGTTTAAGAGTCATCCCCAAGAGAACCTCTTTTGTTGCTCCAATGTGACCTCTCTCTCTCAGCCAACACGACAAGTAAACTCACCACCTCCCCGTCTACATGGGACATGACTCCCAGGTGTGTGGGCCTTCCTGGCAATGTGGAACAGCAATCATAGAATGAGCTGGGGCTCAGCATTAAGGGACTGACAAAGCCTTGTCGACCAAGAGGGGGAAGAGAGAAATGAGAAAAAATAAAGTGTCAATGGCTGAGAGATTCCAAACAGAGTCGAGATGCTATCCTGGAGGTTATTCTAATGCATTATATAGCTATCACCTTTTTAGTTAAGGTGTAATAGAGAGACTGGAAGGAAGTGCTTGAAAATGCAGTGCTCTGTTCCAGTAGCCATGTGTCTTGATGATTGTATAATGATACAGCTTTCACAATGTGACTGTGTGATTGTGAAAACCTTGTGTCTGATGCTCCTTTTATGTACCTTATCAATGGATGAGTAAAACATATGGTTTAAAAATAAATAATAGGTGGAACAAATGTTAAAATAAATTTAGTAAATTGAAATGCTGGTGATCGGTGAGGGGGAGGGGAGGGGGTTTGATATGTACAAATTCTTTTCTTTTTTGTTTTTATTTCTTTTTCTGGATTGATGCAAATGTTCTGAGAGGTGATTGTGGTAATGAATATACAACGATGTGATGATATTGTGAGTTATTGTTTATATGTGAAGAATGGAATGATCACATGGCAAGAATTTTTGTGTTTATATGTTGTTATGTTTAAAAAAATAAAAAAGTTAAAGCAGAATTTATTGAGACTTGCTTTGTGACCGAACATGTAATCTATCCTGGAGAATGCTCCATGAGCCCTTGACAAATAGGTATATCCTGCTGTTGTTGGGTGCAATGTTCTGCCAATGTTCATTAAGGCTAGCTCACTTATCATAATGTTCAAAATCTCTGTTTTCTTACTGATCCTGTCTAAATATTCTATCTGTTGACAAGAGCAATACATTGAAGTCTCCATTTATTATTGTAGATGTGTCTACTTCTGCTTTCAATGTTGTTTGTGTTTGCCTTATATATCTTGGACACTCTGGCTTGGTGCATAGATACTTACGGTTGTTATATCTTCTTGATGGATGGCCCCTGTGCTGATTTGAATCTGTGGTGGACCCCAGAAAAATCATGTCTTTTAATCCTCATTCAACATTGGTGGCTGTGAGTATTTTGATTGTTCCTAGGGAGATGTGAACACCCAATTGTAGGTGGTAACTTTGATTAGACGGCTTCCACGGAGTTGTGACTCCATCCATTCCTGGTGGGTCTTGAGTAGTTTACTGGAATCCTTTAAAAGAAGAAGGCCTTTGGAGGGTCCCTTTTTAGAGCCCTATGAGAGCCTGGAGAAGCCATGCAGCCAGAGACCTCTGGAGATGAAGAAGGAAAACATTCTGGGAGAGCTTCATGAAACAAGAAGCCTGTAGAGAAAGCTAGAAGATGCCATGTTTGCCATGTGTCTTTCCAGTTGAGAGAGAAGCCCTGAACTTCATCAGGTTTTCTTGAGTGAAGGAAACCTTTTGTTGGTGCCTTAACTTGGACATTTTAATAGATTTGCTTTAATTGGGACATTTTCATGGCATTAGAACAGTAAACTTGCAACTTATTAAATTCCCCCTTTAAAAAGCCATTCCATTTCTGGTATATTGCATTCCAGCAGCTAGCAAACCAGAAGAGCCCCCTTTATTAATACATAGTGTCCTTTGTCTCTTTTAATTGTTTTACATTTGAGGTAATTTGTCTGCTATTAGTATAGCTACTTCTGCTGTTTTCTGGTTGTTTGCATGAAATATCTTTTCCCAACCTTTCACTTTCAACCTATGTTTATCTTTGGGTCTAAGATGTGTCTCCTGTAGACAGCATATAGAAGGATCCTGTGTTTTAATCCATTCTGCCAGTCTATGTCTTTATATATATATATATATATAACATCTTTATTGGATCTTACCTCATCCCCTGACCATCTGTGTATCACCAGCCCACACTCCCAGTGTGGGTCTTTTTTTTTTTTTTTTTAACATGGGCAAGCACCAGGAATCGAACCCGGGTCCTCTGGCATGGCAGGCAAGCATTCTTGCCTGCTGAGCCACCATGGCCTGGCCCCAGTCTATGTCTTTTGATTGGGGAGTTCAATCCATTAACATTTGGTGTTATTACTGTAGGGTAGTACTTTCTTCTACCATTTTGCCTTTTGGATTTTATATGTCATATCTAATTTTCCTTCTTTCTACACTCTTCTCCACACCTCTTTCTTTTGTGTTTTCATATCTGTCTCTACTACTCCCTTTAGTATTTCTTGCAGAGCTGGTCTCTTGGTCACAAATTCTCTCAGTGATGTTTTGTCTGAAAATGTTTTAATTTCCCCCTCATTTCTTTTTTTTTTATTAACGGAAAGAAAAAAAAGAAATTAACACAACATTTAGAAATCATACCATTCTACATATGCACTCAGTAATTCTTAACATCATCACATAGATGCATGATCATCGTTTCTTAGTACATTTGCATCGGTTTAGAGGAACTAGCAACACAACAGAAAAAGATATAAAATGTTAATATAGAGAAAAGAAATAAAAGTAGTAATACTAGTAAAAAAAAAAAAAAAACAAAAAAAACCCCTATAGCTCAGATGCAGCTTCATTCAGTGTTTTAACATGATTACTTTACAATTAGGTATTATTGTGCTGTCCATTTTTGAGTGTTTGTATCTAGTCCTGTTGCACAGTCTGTATCCCTTCAGCTCCAATTACCCATTATCTTACCCTGTTTCTAACTCCTGCTGGACTCTGTTACCAATGACATATTTCAAGTTTATTCTCAAATGTCCGTTCACATCAGTGGGACCATACAGTATTTGTCCTTTAGTTTTTGGCTGGACTCACTCAGCATAATATTCTCTAGGTCCATCCATGTTATTACATGCTTCATAAGTTTATTCTGTCTTAAAGCTGCATAATATTCCATCGTATGTATATACCACAGTTTATTTAGCCATTCTTCTGTTGATGGACATTTTGGCTGTTTCCATCTCTTTGCAATTGTAAATAACGCTGCTATAAACATTGGTGTGCAAATATCCGTTTGTGTCTTTGCCCTTAAGTCCTTTGAGTAGATACCCAGCAATGGTATTGCTGGGTCGTATGGCAATTCTATATTCAGCTTTTTGAGGAACCGCCAAACTGCCTTCCACAGTGGTTACACCATTTGACATTCCCACCAACAATGGATAAGTGTGCCTCTTTCTCCGCATCCTCTCCAGCACTTGTCATTTTCTTTTTTGTTGATAATGGCCATTCTGGTGGGTGTGAGATGATATCTCATTGTGATGCATGATCATCGTTTCTTAGTACATTTGCATCGGTTTAGAGGAACTAGCAACACAACAGAAAAAGATATAAAATGTTAATATAGAGAAAAGAAATAAAACTAGTAATACTAGTAAAAAAAAAAACAAAAAAAACCCCTATAGCTCAGATGCAGCTTCATTCAGTGTTTTAACATGATTACTTTACAATTAGGTATTATTGTGCTGTCCATTTTTGAGTGTTTGTATCTAGTCCTGTTGCACAGGACTAGATTTGCATTTCTGTAATGGCCAGGCACATTGAGCATCTCTTCATGTGCCTCTTGGCCATCCGTATTTCCTCTTCTGGTAGGTGTCTGTTCAAGTCTTTTTCCCATTTTGTAATTGGGTTGGCTGTCTTTTTGTTGTTGAGTTGAACAATCTCTTTATATATTCTGGATACTAGACCTTTATCTGATATGTCATTTCCAAATATTGTCTCCCATTGTGTAGGCTGTCTTTCTACTTTCTTGATGAAGTTCTTTGATGCACAAAAGTGTTTAATTTTGAGGAGCTCCCATTTATTTCTTTCTTTCTTCAGTGCTCTTGCTTTAGGTTTAAGGTCCATAAAACCACCTCCAGTTGTAAGATTCATAAGATATCTCCCTACATTTTCCTCTAACTGTTTTATGGTCTTAGACCTAATGTTTAGATCTTTGATTCATTTTGAGTTAACTTTTGTATAAGGTGTGAGATGCGGGTCTTCTTTCATTCTTTTACATATGGATATCCAGTTCTCTAGGCACCATTTATTGAAGAGACTGTTCTGTCCTAGGTGAGTTGGCTTGACTGCCTTATCAAAGATCAAATGTCCATAGATGAGAGGGTCTATATCTGAGCACTCTATTCGATTCCATTGGTCAATATATCTATCTTTATGCCAATACCATGCTGTTTTGACCACTGTGGCTTCATAATATGCCTTAAAGTCCGGCATTGCGAGACCTCCAGCTTCGTTTTTTTTCCTCAAGATGTTTTTAGCAATTCGGGGCACCCTGCCCTTCCAGATAAATTTGCTTATTGGTTTTTCTATTTCTGAAAAATAAGTTGTTGGGATTTTGATTGGTATTGCATTGAATCTGTAGATCAGTTTAGGTAGGATTGACATCTTAATTATATTTAGTCTTCCAGTCCATGAACACGATATGCCCTTCCATCTATTTAGGTCTTCTGTGATTTCTTTTAGCAGTTTTTTTTAGTTTTCTTTATATAGGTTTTTTGTCTCTTTGGTTAAATTTATTCCTAGGTATTTTATTCTTTTAGTTGTGATTGTAAATGGGATTCATTTCTTGATTTCCCCCTCAGCTTGTTCATTACTAGTGTATAGAAAAGCTACAGATTTTTGAATGTTGATCTTGTAGCCTGCTACTTTGCTGTACTCATTTATTAGCTCTAGTAGTTTTGTGGTGGATTTTTCCGGGTTTTCGTCGTATAGTATCATATCGTCTGCAAACAGTGATAGTTTTACTTCTTCCTTTCCAATTTTGATGCCTTGTATTTCTTTTTCTTGTCTAATTGCTTTGGCTAGAACTTCCAACACAATGTTGAATAATAGTGGTGATAGTGGACATCCTTGTCTTGTTCCTGATCTTAGGGGGAAAGTTTTCAATTTTTCCCCATTGAGGATGATATTAGCTGTGGGTTTTTCATATATTCCCTCTATCATTTTAAGGAAGTTCCCTTGTATTCTTATCTTTTGAAGTGTTTTCAACAGGAAAGGATGTTGAATCTTGTCAAATGCCTTCTCTGCATCAATTGAGATGATCATGTGATTTTTCTGCTTTGATTTGTTGATGTGGTGTATTACATTAATTGATTTTCTTATGTTGAACCATCCTTGCATGCCTGGGATGAATCCTACTTGGTCATGATGTATAATTCCTTTAATGTGTTGTTGGATACGATTTGCTAGAATTTTATTGAGGATTTTTGCATCTATATTCATTAGAGATTGGTCTGTAGTTTTCTTTTTTTGTAATATCTTTGCCTGGTTTTGGTATGAGGGTGATGTTGGCTTCATAGAATGAATTAGGTAGTTTTCCCTCGACTTCTATTATTTTGAAGAGTTTGAGGAGAGTGGGTACTAATTCTTTCTGGAATGTTTGATAGAATTCACATGTGAAGCCATCTGGTCCTGGACTTTACTTTTTAGGGAGCTTTTGAATGACTAATTCAATCTCTTTACTTGTGATTGGTTTGTTGAGGTCATCCATTTCTTCTTGAGTCACTGTTGGTTTTTATGTCTTTCCAGGAACCCGTCCATTTCATCTAAATTGTTGTGTTTATTAGCGTAAAGTTGTTCATAGTATCCTGTTATTACCTCCTTTATTTCTGTGAGGTCAGTAGTTATGTCTCCTCTTCCATTTCTGATCTTATTTATTTGCATCCTCTCTCTTCTTCTTTTTGTCAATCTTGCTAAGGGCCCATCAATCTTATTGATTTTCTCATAGAACCAACTTCTGTTCTTATTGATTTTCTCTATTGTTTTCATGTTTTCAATTTCATTTATTTCTGCTCTAATCTTTGTTATTTCTTTCCTTTTGCTTGCTTTGGGATTAGTTTGCTGTTCTTTCTCCAGTTCTTCCAAGTGGACAGTTAATTCCTGCATTTTTGCCTTTTCTTCTTTTCTGATAAAGGCATTTAGGGCAATAAATTTCCCTCTTAGCACTGCCTTTGCTGCGTCCCATAAGTTTTGATATGTTGTGTTTTCATTTTCATTCGCCTCGAGGTATTTGCTAATTTCTCTTGCAATTTCTTCTTTGACCCAGTCGTTGTTTAAGAGTGTGTTGTTGAGCCTCCACGTATTTGTGAATTTCCTGGCATTCCGCCTATTATTGATTTCCAACTTCATTCCTTTATGATCCGAGAAAGTGTTGTGTATGATTTCAATCTTTTTAAATTTGTTAAGACTTGCTTTGTGACCCAGCATATGGTCTATCTTTGAGAATGATCCATGAGCACTTAAAAAAAAGGTCTATCCCACTGTTGTGGGATGTAATGTCCTATAAATGTCTGTTAAGTCTAGCTCATTTATAGTAATATTCAGATTCTCTATTGATTCTCTGTCTAGATGTTCTGTCCATTGATGAGAGTGGTGAATTGAAGTCTCCAAGTATTATGATATATGTGTCTATTTCCCTTTTCAGTGTTTGCAGTGTATTCCTCATGTATTTTGGGGCATTCTGGTTCGGTGCATAAGTATTTATGATTGTTATGTCTTCTTGTTTAATTGTTCCTTTTATTAGTATATAGTGTCCTTCTTTGTCTCTTTTAACTGTTTTACATTTGAAGTCTAATTTGTTGGATATTAGTATAGCAACTCCTGCTCTTTTCTGGTTGTTATTTGCATGAAATATCTTTTCCCAACCTTTCACTTTCAGCCTATGTTTATCTTTGGGTCTAAGATGTGTTTCCTGTATACAGCCTATAGAAGGATCCTGTTTTTTAATCCATTCTGCCAGTCTATGTCTTTTGATTGGGGAATTCAGTCCATTAACATTTAGAGTTATTACTGTTTGGATAATATTTTCCTCTACTATTTTGCCTTTTGTATTATATATATCATATCTGACTTTCCTTCTTTCTACACTCTTCTCCATGTCTCTCTCTTCTGTCTTTTTGTATTTGATTCTAGTGCTCCGTTTAGTATTTCTTGCAGAGCTGGTCTCTTGGTCACAATTTCTCTCAGTGACTTTTTGTCTGAGAATGTTTTAATTTCTCCCTCATTTTTGAAGGACAATTTTGCTGGATATAGGAGTCTTGGTTGGCAGTTTTTCTCTTTTAGAAACTTATATATATCATCCCACTGTCTTCTAGCTTCCATGGTTTCTGCTGAGAAATCTACACATAGTCTTATTGGGTTTCCCTTGTATGTGATGGATTGCTTCTCTCTTGCTGCTTTCAAGATCCTCTCTTTCTCTTTGACCTCTGACATTCTAACTAGTAAGTGTCTTGGAAAATGCCTATTTGGGTCTAATCTCTTTGGGGTGCGCTGCATTTCTTGGATCTGTAATTTTAGGTCTTTCATAAGAGTTGGGAAATTTTCAGTGATAAATTCTTCCATTAGTTTTTCTCCTCCTTTTCCCTTCTCTTCTCCTTCTGGGACACCTACAACACGTATATTTGTGCGATTCACATTGTCCTTGAGTTTCCTGATACGCTGTTCAAATTTTTCCATTCTTTTCCCGATAGTTTTTGTTTCTTTTTGGAATTCAGATGTTCCATCCTCCAAATCACTGATTCTATCTTCTGTCTCTTTAAATCTATCATTGTAGGTATCCATTGTTTTTTCCATCTTTTCTACTTTATCCTTCACTTCCATAAGTTCTGTGATTTGTTTTTTCAGTTTTTCTATTTCTTCTTTTTGATTAGCCCATGTCTTCTTCATGTCCTCCCTCAATTTATCGATTTCGTTTTTGAAGAAGTTTTCCATTTCTGTTCGTATATTCAGCATTAGTTGTTTCAGCTCCTGTATCTCATTTGAACTATTGGTTTGTTCCTTTGACTGGGCCATATTTTCAAATTTCTGAGCGTGATCCGTTATCTTCTGCTGGCGTCTGGGCATTTAGTCAGATTTCCCTGGGTGTTGGACCCCAGAGGTTGAAAGATTTTTCTGTGAAATCTCTGGGTTCTGTTTTTCTTTTCCTGCCCAGTAGGTGGTGCTCGTGGCACATGTTTGTCTACGGGTTCCACCGTGAAAGTTGCTCTGGGTCCTTTAACTCTGGAAAACTCTCGCCATAGGGGAGGTTCGGCAGCCGAAGCGTCTTGGAAGAGTGCCAGCCGGCCCGGGGGTCCGAACGCGGGGAGGGTCGCCGGCTGCCGCAGTATGGGAGAGTGCCCGACCAAATTTCCTAGTCAGCCCGGGGCGCCAAGCATGGTGGGAGGGCGCCAGCTGTCGCAGTCCGGGAGAGTGCACTGTTCCCAGCCAGACCAGGGAGTCACGTGTTTGGCAGGGACCCCCCGGTCACCGTTCTCCGCTGTCTGGGGATTTCCGAACCAACTCTCTCAGTTGGTCTGGGGGGCCTCGCGTGGTGGGGGCGTCAGCCGCCGCGGCCCAAGGGGACCACCTGCCCAATTCTGCCAGCTGGCCTGCGAAGGAGTAAGGGAGGGACTCCGGCCGCTTGCCGTCCCACCCGGGAAAGCCCGCGCCCCTCGGTGATCTCACCGGAGCTGGTTCTCCCAGACAGTCAGCCGTTCCAGGATGGGGTACGCTGTCCCTTTGATCTCTGTCATGGCTCCGGGAGATGCTCTGTATTGTCTCCACTCCCCCAGTAGCTGTTCTGGAGGAGGAAAGGTGAGGGTGGCAATGCTGTCGAGGCCGGTGGCAGAGGAGCCGGTGAAGGCGGAAGAGGGCACCGTGGTGGTTGGAGAGCCGCTGGAGCAGGAGAGGAAAGGGAAGGATAAGATGGCGGATGGAGCGCCGCTGGAGCAGAAGGGGGAAGAGGGGAGAGGAGGGCGGGCGGGCCGCCTGCTGCGGGGCGTAGGCGCTGCGCACTGGGCCGGCGGACAAAGAGGTGAGAGGAGGGTGGGTGGGCAGGCTGCTGTGGGGCGTGGGTGCCGCGCGCCGGGCCGGTGGACAAAGAGGGGAGAGGAGGGCGGTCGGGCCGGCTGCTGCGGGGTGTGGGTGCCACGCGCCGGGCTGGCGGACAAAGAGGGGAGAGGAGGGCGGGCGGGCCAGCTGCTGCGGGTCGTGGGCACCGCGCGCCGGGCTGGCGGACAAAGAGGGGACAGGAGGGCGGGCGGGCCGGCTGCTGCGGGGCATGGGTGCCCCCCCTCATTTTTGAAGGACAGTTTTGCTGGGTATAGAATTCTTGGTTGGCAGTTTTTCTCTTTTAGTAATTTAAATATATCATCCCAATGTCTTCTCACCTCCATGGTTTCTGCTGAGAAATCTACACATAGTTTTATTGGGTTTCCCTTGTATGTGATGGATTGCTTTTCTCTTGCTGCTTTCAAGATAATCTATTTCTCTTTGACCTCTGACATTCTGACTAGTAAGAGTCTTGGAGAACGTCTATTCGGATCTATTCTCTTTGGGGTACGCTGCACTTCTTAGATCTATAATTTTAGGTCTTTCATAAGATTTGGGAAATTTTCAGTGATAATTTCTTCCATTAGTTTTTCTCCTCCTTTTCCCTTCTCTTCTCCTTCCAGGACACCCACAACACATATATTTGTGCGCTTCATATTGTCATTCAGTTCCCTGAGTCCCTGCTCATATTTTTCCATCTTTTTCCCTATAGTTTCTGTTTCTTGTCAGATTTCAGATATTCCGTCCTCCAGTTCACTAATCCTAACCTCTGTCTCTTGAAATCTACCATTGTAGGTTTCCACTGTTTTTTTCATCTCTTCTACTGTACCTTTCATTCCCATAAATTCTGTAATTTGTTTTTTCAGAACAATTTTTCAGAACAAGAACTTTCCATTTCTTCTTTTTGTTCATTCCTTGCTTTCTTTATATCCTCCCTCAATTCATTGATTTGGTTTTTGATGAGGTTTTCCATGTCTGTTCGTATATTCTGAATTAATTGTTTCAGCTCCTGTATCTCATTTGAATTGTTGGTTTGTTCCTTTGACTGGGCCATATCTTCAATTTTCCTGGTGTGATTTGTTATTTTTTGCTGGTGTCTAGACATTTAATTACCTTAATTAGTTTATTCTGGAGATTGCTTTCACTTCTTTTACCTAGGGTTTTCTTGCTGGATGAATTTGTTGTCTATTTGTTCTTTGATCTTCAGTTCAGCTTTATCTGGACCTCTCGGTTAGGTTTCGTTTAACAGAGGATAATTTTTCAGTTCTTGTTTTCTTGTTTCTTGCCCTGCTTGTATGGTGCCTTTTTCCTCCCCACCCTTAGGAGGGTCTATGTAGGTTTTATAGACTCTAGCCGGGTTTTCCCAGACTAAATTGTCTTCCTATCAGGAGGAAGGAGTCACCTGCGTCAGTTTTCCCTGAGGTTGAGACCCAGCAGGTTAAAAGACTTTCCTGTGAAGTCTCTGGGCTCTGTTTTTCTTATCCTGCCCAGTATGTGGCACTTGTCTGCCTGCGGGTCCCACCAACAGAAGATGTTGCGGCACCTTTAACTTCCCTGCTGGGGAAATGGTGGAGACAGAGGAGAGGTTGTAGGCTGGTTTTAATGGCTTCAAATTGCCAAGCCCTGGGGTCTGAATTCCTTGAGGGAGGGATTCCACCTGAGTTGGGCTTCATCCCTCCCCTGGGGAAGGCACAGATGGCAGACAGCCCTGAACGCAGTCCGTTTCTGCCTATGCCTGGGGCAGTTGCAGCCTGAGAAATCCTGCTGCTGAGTCCAGAGGCAGCCAAGCTTCCGTAGAAACAGAGCCACAAAAACCTCCGTTTCCTCCGCTTTCCTCTTTTTACGTTAGCCCAATGAGCGATCTCCACCTTGACCAGGTTCACCTGAGCTGGGGGCCTATTTTTAGTGGTCAGAATTTGTTAATTAATGCCACAATTGCTGTTTGGTTGGACTCAGCCCCTGCTGAGGGGAGGGGCGCCAGCTGCCATGGCTTGGGGAACTCACGGTTCTGAGGAGGCTCACAGCTGGTCCAGCTGGTCCAGACTGTGGTACGCTGTGTGTCCGGTCACTGATGTGGCTCCGGGAGCAGTTCTGTACTGTTTCTGGTTATTTAGTAGTTGTTCTGGAGGACGAACTAAAACACGCACATTGCTAAGCCGCCATCTTGGCCACACCCCGGCTGTGCCACCATACCAGTACTTTCTTGCTTCCATGGTGCGTGTTGAGTAGTCTGAAGTCAGTCTCATGACAAGGAAAACACCTTGTATGTGGTAGATTGCGTTTCTTCCTCTGCTTACAGGACTTTCTGTTTCTCTTCAAACCTGACAGTTTGATTAGCATGTGTCTTGGAGTAGGCCTGTTCAGATTTACTCTATTTGGAGTTTGTTGGGCCTCTTTGATTTGCATATTCATGTCTTTTATAAGGGTTGGGAAGTTTTCTCTGATTATATCTTCAACTAACTCTCCCAACCCTTTACTCTTCTCTTTCTGGGACACCAATGATTCTTATATTTATGTGCCTCTTGTTGTCCATCATTTCCCTAAGATCCAGTTGCATTTTTTCCCATCTTTCTTGCTATTTGTTCTTTTTTGTGCTCTTGTTCAATTGTTCTATGTTCTAGCTCACTTATTCTTCCTTTTGCTTCTTCAAATCTATCATGTGTCTCTAATATAATACTAATTTGGTCAACTGTATCTTTTGTTTCTTAATTTAACCTTCCAAATTCTGCTTTATGTTCTTCTAGTGTCTTCCTGATATCTTTCATTTCTTTATAAATATCCTTGAATAGTTGTTCCATATTTTGTTTCCCCTCTGGAATTTTGATTTGGTCATTTGATTGGACTATTTTTGCTTGGGTGTGCTTTGCGATTTTCTGTTGTGTTTGGGGTATTTGGTTATGTTGATATGGTTATTGTGCAAGTTGGTTTTCTCCACTCTTCTAAAGCTTTGTATTTACCTGGTTTTTGCTGAAGGCTTCCTTTTGTACTTGGTTTGTGAGTTATTCTCCCCTGAATCAAGATCTGGATCTCATGTAGAGGATACAATTAACTTGAGGGTCTGTAAGAAGCTAAGCTGGGATGCACAGGGACTTCAGCAGCAGAATGGTAGCCTGCCACATGGCAGACCCAGCCTGACATCTGGCACATACACCCCCCCCCAAAAAAAAAGAAAGAAAAAGAAAAAAAGAATAATAAGGTAAAATGAAAATATAATAAAAATATGAAAAAAAGCAAGAACAACAAGAAAACACACTTCAACAGTAGTAGGCCCTAGAATCAAAGGAGATACCCCAAAATATACTGGGAGTGAAGTCAGACTGGTTTCCACCAAAGGGAAATAAAATTTAAGAGAAAAAAATAATAAAAATAATTGAAATGGAATAATAAAAACATGTGAAATAAGAAATAGAAAATAAAGGGTCAATAAAAACATAAAAATTTAAAAAATGTATAAAAGTTAAAACAATAAAAAACAATTATACTACTAATAAAAATGTATGAAGGGAATATATTTTTAAAGGGAGGAAAAGAAAAAAAGAATTTTAAGAAAAAAAAAGAAAAATAGAAAACACTGCACTTACCCCTTCTCCCCAGCAGGTGGTGACGCTGCTGAGGCTCCTCCTCCTTCAACCCCTCCCCTCCTGGCTGCAGTGGTTCGAGGATGGCGTGCTCATCAGAGGGCTTGCTCCTTGCCCAGGGTGGCCGGAGGGTCAGTCTCTGCCAGCAGGACTGAGGAGCCGACAGCACATGGGGATCAGCCCATCTGCAGTGCTGGCACGCACCTGGGGGGCTATTCCCACACCAGGCCCTCCCGCCTCCCCCCGCAGGTCTGCCTGCCTCCCTCCGGTGGATGATCCGGTTGGCCTCTGGGCTCCCTGTGGGTGCTATCCACTATGACTTGCGTGGGGATGTCTCCCCAGCCATGTAGCTGGGACAGGCTGAAGCGGAGGACTGTCTGCCTCCTCCTATCGCACCTCCCTCCATGCCACAACCCGCCCTGGTGGGGATCTTGGTCACTTGACCCACCCTCTCTCCCCGCCCCGCCCCACTGTCCTCCTCTCCCAAACTGCCTAAAGACTTTGTTTGCTTACTTACACCCTGGGCCCTCGGTTCTGGTGATTTTCTGCCCGTCCCCTATCTTGTTTCACGGAGCAGAAGTGAACTCACTCCACTCCCCTACACCCTCTTCCCGGAAGTCTATGTCCAATCATTGTTTCTTTTGGATTTTATCTATCATGTCTTATTTTTTCCGTCTCTCTTTTTACCCTATTTATCTAAGGTAAAAAAAAAAAAAAACATACCTAGCTTTATGTTTATCTTTATTTCTGCACTCTTCTCCAAATCACTCTCTCTTTTAATTCCCTTGCACTTTCTGGTCTGCTCAGCAGATGATACTGTTCAGTAACTGAATTATCCTCAGAAGCTATTTGCCTTGCAGACTAGGCTGTGTCTTTGCTGGCCAAAATCTGGCTCAGTTTGGGGTTGTTTCCCCCACTTTACACTGGTAGAGGACTCCCACAGCCATCCTGTTTTTCAGCCGAACCCCAGGGAAGGATCAGGCTAAGTGTGGTGTGAGGTAGAGCCTTTTCGACCCAGGGCTGAAAATTCAGTCCCTGCCCATGTTTTCTCAGACTCTTTGTCCCTCACTGACCAGGGTCTTGAAATGTCCTCTCCTGTCCCCTGGGTCTCCACATGGTGGGGGTCTGTCTTATGCTCTGGGCGAATTTATATTCTGTGTCCCTGGTGGGAGAGATCTCAGCTGCTGTTTCACTGCCACTACCATATTATGTTTGAGACCGAGTGAGGGCGACGGGAGAGGACCAGCAGGCCCAAGATTGCAGTTTCTTACCTGAGATTTTTTCACTCTCTTTAATTTGGCATTGGTAGGGTCCTTCTCTAGTCTATATCTTCCTCCAGGATCCGGAACAATTCAGAATTGACCTTTTTCACACTGAATCTCTAGGGAGAGATTTTCGGTAGCTGTTTATGTTGCCATGTTGATGATGTCACCCCCCCCCCAATTTTTTCTGAACTTTCAATTCTATTTTTTTTTTTTAAACACCTTATTTTTTTTTATTAATTAAAAAAAGAATTAACAAAACAATTAGAAATCATTCCAATCTACATGTACAATCAGTAATTCTTAATAACATCACATAGTTGCATATTCATCATTTCTTAGTACATTTGCATCGATTTAGAAAAAGAAATAAAAAGACAACAGAATAAGAATTAAAACAATAATAGAAAGAAAAAAAAACAAAAAAAACAAAAACAAAAAACCTATACCTCACATGCAGCTTCATTCAGTGTTCTAACATAATTGCATTACAATTGGGTAGTATTGTGCTGTCCATTTCTGAGTTTTTATATCCAGTCCCGTTGCACAGTCTGTATCCCTTCATCTCCAATTATCCCTTCTCTTTTTTTTTTTTTTTAATTAACGGAAAAAAAGAAATTAACCCAACATTTAGAGATCATACCATTCTACACATGCAATCATTAATTCTTAACATCATCAAATAGATGCATGATCATCATTTCTTAGTACATTTGCATTGGTTTAGAAGAACTAGCAACATAACTGAAAAAGATATAGAATGTTAATATAGAGAAAAAAATAAAAGTAATAATAGTAAAATCAAAACAAAACAAAACAAAACAAAACAAAAACCTATAGCTCAGATGCAGCTTCACGCAGTGTTCCAACATGATTACTCTACAATTAGGTATCATTGGGCTGTCCATCTTTGAGCTTCTGTATCTAGTCCTGTTGCACAGTCTGTATCCCTTCAGCTTCAACCACCCACCGTCTTACCCTGTTTCCAACTCCTGCTGAACTCTGCTACCAATGACATATTTCAAGTTCATTCTCGAATGTCCGTTCACATCAGTGGGACCATACAGTATTTGTCCTTTAGTTTTTGGCTGGATTCACTCAGCATAATATTCTCTAGGTCCATCCATGTTATTACATGGTTCATAAGTTTATCTTGTCTTAAAGCTGCATAATATTCCATCGTATGTATATACCACAGTTTGTTTAGCCACTCTTCTGTTGATGGAGATTTTGGCTGTTTCCATCTCTTTGCAATTGTAAATAATGCTGCTATAAACATTGGTGTGCAAATGTCCGTTTGTGTCTTTGCCCTTAAGTCCTTTGAGTAGATACCCAGCAATGGTATTGCTGGGTCGTATGGCAATTCTATATTCAGCTTTTTGAGGAACCGCCAAACTGCCTTCCACAGTGGTTGCACCCTTTGACATTCCCACCAACAGTGGATAAGTGTGCCTCTTTCTCCGCATCCTCTCCAGCACTTGTCATTTTCTGTTTTGTTGATAATGGCCATTCTGGTGGGTGTGAGATGATATCTCATTGTGGTTTTGATTTGCATTTCTCTAATGGCCAGGGACATTGAGCATCTCTTCATGTGCCTCTTGGCCATCCGTATTTCCTCTTCTGAGAGGTGTCTGTTCAAGTCTTTTTCCCATTTTGTAATTGGGTTGGCTGTCTTTTTGTTGTTGAGATGAACAATCTCTTTATAAATTCTGGATACTAGACCTTTATCTGATATATCATTTCCAAATATTGTCTCCCATTGTGAAGGCTGTCTTTCTACTTTCTTGATGAAGTTCTTTGATGCACAAAAGTGTTTAATTTTGAGGAGTTCCCATTTATTTATTTCCTTCTTCAGTGCTCTTGCTTTAGGTTTAAGGTCCATAAAACCGCCTCCAGTTGTAAGATCCATAAGATATCTCCCAACATTTTCCTCTAACTGTTTTATGGTCTTAGACCTAATGTTTAGATCTTTGATCCATTTTGAGTTAACTTTTGTATAGGGTGTGAGAGATGGGTCTTCTTTCATTCTTTTGCATATGGATATCCAGTTCTCTAGGCACCATTTATTGAAGAGACTGCTCTGTCCCAGGTGAGTTGGCTTGACTGCCTTATCAAAGATCAAATGTCCATAGATGAGAGGGTCTATATCTGAGCACTCTATTCGATTCCATTGGTCGATATATCTATCTTTATGCCAATACCATGCTGTTTTGACCACTGTGGCTTCGTAATATGCCTTAAAGTCAGGCAGCGCGAGACCTCCAGCTTCGTTTTTTTTCCTCAAGATGCTTTTAGCAATTCGGGGCACCCTGCCCTTCCAGATAAATTTGCTTATTGGTTTTTCCATTTCTGAAAAATAAGTTGTTGGGATTTTGATTGGTATTGCATTGAATCTGTAAATCAATTTAGGTAGGATTGACATCTTAACTATATTTAGTCTTCCAATCCATGAACACGGTATGCCCTTCCATCTATTTAGGTCTTCTGTGATTTCTTTTAGCAGTTTTTTGTAGTTTTCTTTATATAGGTTTTTTGTCTCTTTAGTTAAATTTATTCCTAGGTATTTTATTCTTTTAGTTGCAATTGTAAATGGGATTCGTTTCTTGATTTCCCCCTCAGCTTGTTCATTACTAGTGTATAGAAATGCTACAGATTTTTGAATGTTGATCTTGTAACCTGCTACTTTGCTGTACTCATTTATTAGCTCTAGTAGTTTTGTTGTGGATTTTTCTGGGTTTTCGACGTATAGTATCATATCGTCTGCAAACAGTGATAGTTTTACTTCTTCCTTTCCAATTTTGATGCCTTGTATTTCTTTTTCTTGTCTAATTGCTCTGGCTAGAACCTACAACACAATGTTGAATAATAGTGGTGATAGTGGACATCCTTGTCTTGTTCCTGATCTTAGGGGGAAAGTTTTCAATTTTTCCCCATTGAGGATGATATTAGCTGTGGGTTTTTCATATATTCCCTCTATCATTTTAAGGAAGTTCCCTTGTATTCCTATCTTTTGAAGTGTTTTCAACAGGAAAGGATGTTGAATCTTGTCGAATGCCTTCTCTGCATCAATTGAGATGATCATGTGATTTTTCTGCTTTGATTTGTTGATATGGTGTATTACATTAATTGATTTTCTTATGTTGAACCATCCTTGCATACCTGGGATGAATCCTACTTGGTCATGATGTATAATTCTTTTAATGTGTTGTTGGATACGATTTGCTAGAATTTTATTGAGGATTTTTGCATCTGTATTCATTAGAGAGATTGGTCTGTAGTTTTCTTTTTTTGTAATATCTTTGCCTGGTTTTGGTATGAGGGTGATGTTGGCTTCATAGAATGAATTAGGTAGTTTTCCCTCCACTTCGATTTTTTTGAAGAGTTTGAAGAGAATTGGTACTAATTCTTTCTGGAACGTTTGGTAGAATTCACATGTGAAGCCATCTGGTCCTGGACTTTTCTTTTTAGGAAGCTTTTGAATGACTAATTCAATTTCTTTACTTGTGATTGGTTTGTTGAGGTCATCTATGTCTTCTTGAGTCAAAGTTGGTTGTTCATGTCTTTCCAGGAACCCGTCCATTTCCTCTAAATTGTTGTGTTTATTAGCGTAAAGTTGTTCATAGTATCCTGTTATTACCTCCTTTATTTCTGTGAGGTCAGTAGTTATGTCTCCTCTTCCATTTCTGATCTTATTTATTTGCATCCTCTCTCTTCTTCTTTTTGTCAATCTTGCTAAGGGCCCATCAATCTTATTGATTTTCTCATAGAACCAACTTCTGGCCTTATTGATTTTCTCTATTGTTTTCATGTTTTCAATTTCATTTATTTCTGCTCTAATCTTTGTTATTTCTTTCCTTTTGCTTGCTTTGGGGTTAGCTTGCTGTTCTTTCTCCAGTTCTTCCAAATGGATAGTTAATTCCTGAATTTTTGCCTTTTCTTCTTTTCTGATATAGGCATTTAGAGCAATAAATTTCCCTCTTAGCACTGCCTTTGCTGCGTCCCATAAGTTTTGATATGTTGTGTTTTCATTTTCATTCGCCTCGAGGTATTTGCTAATTTCTCTTGCAATTTCTTCTTTGACCCAGTCGTTGTTTAGGAGTGTGTTGTTGAGCCTCCACGTATTTGTGAATTTTCTGGCACTCTGCCTATTATTGATTTCCAACATCATTCCTTTATGGTCCGAGAAAGTGTTGTGTAAGATTTCAATCTTTTAAATTTGTTAAGACTTGCTTTGTGACCCAGCATATGGTCTATCTTTGAGAATGATCCATGAGCACTTGAGAAAAAGGTGTATCCTGCTGTTGTGGGATGTAATGTCCTATAAATGTCTATTAAGTCTAGTTCATTTATAGTAATATTCAGATTCTCTATTTCTTTGTTGATCCTCTGTCTAGATATTCTGTCCCTTGATGAGAGTGGTGAGTTGAAGTCTCCAACTATTATGGTATATGAGTCTATTTCCCTTTTCAGTGTTTGCAGTATATTCCTCACGTATTTTGGGGCATTCTGATTCGGTACGTAAATATTTATGATTGTTATGTCTTCTTGTTTAATTGTTCCTTTTATTAGTAGATAGTGTCCTTCTTTGTCTCTTTTAACTGTTTTACATTTGAAGTCTAATTTGTTGGATATTAGTATAGCCACTCCTGCTCTTTTCTGGTTGTTATTTGCATGAAATATCTTTTCCCAACCTTTCACTTTCAACCTATGTTTATCTTTGGGTCTAAGATGTGTTTCCTGTAGACAGCATATGGAAGGATCCTGTTTTTCAATCCATTCTGCCAATCTATGTCTTTTGATTGGGGAATTCAGTCCATTGACATTTAGTGTTATTACTGTTTGGATAATATTTTCCTCTAACATTTTGCCTTTTGTATTATATATATCATATCTGATTTTCCTTCTTTCTACACTCTTCTCCATGTCTCTCTCTTCTGTCTTTTTGTATCTGACTCTAGTGCTCCCTTTAGTATTTCTTGCAGAGCTGGTCTCTTGGTCACAAATTCTTTCAGTGACTTTTTGTCTGAGAATGTTTTAATTTCTCCCTCATTTTTGAAGGATAATTTTGCTGGATATAGGAGTCTTGGTTGGCAGTTTTTCTCTTTTAGTATTTTAAATATATCATCCCACTGTCTTCTAGCTTCCATGGTTTCTGCTGAGAAATCTACACAAAGTCTTATTGGGTTTCCCTTGTATGTAATGGATTGTTTTTCTCTTGCTGCTTTCAAGATCTTCTCTTTCTCTTTGACCTCTGACATTCTAACTAGTAAGTGTCTTGGAGAACGCCTATTTGGGTCTAATCTCTTTGGGGTGCGCTGCACTTCTTGGATCTGTAATTTTAGGTCTTTCATAAGAGTTGGGAAATTTTCAGTGATAATTTCTTCCATTAGTTTTTCTCCTCCTTTTCCCTTCTCTTCTCCTTCTGGGACACCCACAACACGTATATTTGTGCGGTTCATATTGTCCTTGAGTTCCCTGATACCCTGTTCAAATTTTTCCATTCTTTTTCCTATAGTTTCTGTTTCTTTTTGGAATTCAGATGTTCCATCCTCCAAATCACTAATTCTATCTTCTGTCTCTTTAAATCTATCATTGTAGCTATCCATTATTTTTTCTATGTTTGCTACTTTATCCTTCACTTCCATAAGTTCTGCGATTTGTTTTTTCAGTTTTTCTATTTCTTCTTTATGTTCAGCCCATGTCCTCTTCATGTCCTCCCTCAATTTATCGATTTCATTTTTGAAGAGGTTTTCCATTTCTGTTTGTATATTCAGCATTAGTTGTCTCAGCTCTTGTGTCTCATTTGAGCTATTGGTTTGTTCCTTTGACTGAGCCATGTTCTCAATCTTTTGAGCGTGGACAGTTATCTTCTGCTGCTGGCGTCTGGGCATTTATTCAGATTTCTCTTGGTGTTGGACCCAGCAAGGTTGTAATATTTTTCTGTGAAATCTCTGGGTTCTGTTTTTCTTATCCTGCCCAGTAGGTGGCGCTCGTGGCACACGTTTGTCTGCGGGTCCCACCAGTAAAAGGTGCTGTGGGACCTTAAACTTTGGAAAACTCTCGCCGTCCTGGGGGTTCGCTAGCCGAAGCGGCTTGAGCTGGCCCGGGGTCCGAACGTAGGGAGGGTGTCCGAACGCAGGGAGGGTTGCTGGTCGCCGCAGCCAGGGAAAGGGCCCGTCCGAATTTCCTAGTCAGCCCTGGGCAACAAGCGTGGCGGGAGGGCGCCAGCGGCAGCGGCCCGCCCGAGAGAGTGCACGTTCCCCGGGAGTCACGGGTTTGGAAGGGGCCTCCCCCACCCGTCACTGTTCTCCGCGGCCTGGTGGTTTCCGATCCAATTCTCTCAGTTGGTCCAGGGGCTGCGCGTGGTGTGGGCGCCAGCCGTCTTTGTTTCAGGGGACCGCCTCTCCAATTCTCCCAGCCGGCCCGGGAAGGGGGAAGGGAGTAACTCCGGCCGCTTGCCACCCCGCCCAGTAAGGCCCGCGCGCCTCGGCGATCTCACCCGAGCTGCTTCTCTCAGCCAGCCAGCCGTTCCAGGATGGGGTATGCTGTCTTTTTTTATCTCTGTTGTGGCTTTGGGCGCTTTCTGTATCATTTCTACTCCCCTAGTAGGTGTCCTGGAGAAGAAACTAAGATCCGCGCGTCTTACTAAGCCGCCATCTTCCAGGAAGTCCTCAATTCTATTTTTAATTGGTCATTATGTCTTTCCTTTTGTCAGTATCATGCTGTTTTAATTAATGTCGCTTTGTAATTAATTTTGAAACTTGGAAGGGTGAATTCTCCAACTTTCTTCTTTTTCAAGATGGTTTTGACTATTTACCCTTCCAAATACATTTGATAATTGACTTTTCTATTTCTACAAAATAGGCTATTGGAATTTTGATTGGGAATGCATTGAATCTGTAAATCATTCTTTTCTTTGTTAGTCTAGCTAAAAGTTTGCCAGTTTTATTGATCTTCTTAAATAACAAACTTTTGCTTTCATTTATTCTTTCTATTGCTTTCTATTTCATTTACCTCTGCTGTAATCTTTATTTCCTTTCTTTTGCTCAATTTGATTTTAGTGTACTCCTCTTTTTCTAGTTCTTCCAGATTTAAGGTTAGATTACTGATTTGTGATTTTTCTTGTTTTTAATTTAAGCATTTACTACTATAAATTTCTCTCTGAACATACCTTTACTGCATCCTATAAATTTTATTATGTTGAGTTTTCATTTTCATTTGTTTCAAGATGCTTTTAAATTTCCCTTGTGGCTTCTTCTTTGACCCATTGTTTTTTTATAACTATATTGTTTAATACACTCCACATGTTTGTGAATTTTCTGGTTCTCCTATTATTGATTTCTGTCTTCATTCCATTGTGGACATCCCATCACTTCTGTTTTTATTTTTTTGTAGATAAAACAACATATAAACACAAGCATTCTCTACATACAAGCATTCCATACATGGTGTACAATCAATGGCTTACAATATCATCACATAGTTGTGTATTCATCACCCTGATCATTTTTTTTGAACATCTGCATCACTCCAGAAGAAGAAATTAAAAAGAAAAAAGAAAAACACTCACACCATATCATACCCCTAACCCCTCCCCATCATTGGCCACTAGTATTTACACAATTTATTTTAAACTTTGTCCCCCATTATTTATTTTTATCCACATTTTTAAATCATCTGCCCATATTCTATATAAAGGGAGCATCAGACACAAGGTTTTCACAATCACACAGTCACACTGTAAAAGCTATATCATTATACAATCATCTTTAAGAAACAAGGCTACTGGAACACAGCTCTACAATTTCAGGTACTTCCCTTTAGCCACTCAAATACACCATAAACTGAAAAGGGATATCTATATAATGCGTAAGGATAACCTCCAGGATAACCTCTCGACTCTGTTTGAAATCTCTCAGCCACTGACACTTTATTATTTTTCTCATTTCCCTCTCCCCCCTTTTAGTCAAGAAGGTTTTCTCAATCCCTTGATACTGGGTCTTAGCTCATCCTGGAATTTCTGTCCCATGTTGCCAGGGAGATTTACACTCCTGGGAGTCATTCCCATATAGTGGGTGAGGGCAGTGGCTTCACTTGCCATGTGGGCTTAGAGAGAAAGGACACATCTGAGCAACAAAAGAAGTTCTCTGGGGGTGATTCTTAGGCCAAATTTCAAGTAGGCTTAGCCTATCCTTAGCAGGAATAAGATTCATAAGGGTGACCCCCAAGATCGAGGGCTTGGCCTATTGATTTGATTGTCCCCACTTCTTGCAAGAGTATCAGAAATTCTCCAGATGAGGAAGTTGAATCTTTCCCCTTTTCTACCGATTCCCCTAAGGGGACTTTGCAAATACTTCTTTATTCACTGTCCAAATCATTCTGGGATTTATCAGGGCATCACACTAATCTGATTTTGTTGGTTTCAATAAAATCCCATGCCCTATTCAAGATTCCCTGTACAAATGGCATTCAACTAAACTGACCATACAGGTTAAATTAGAAAATGCACTACCCCAAATTTAAATTTCACACCAAATAAACACCTCTCCCTTTAGTCTCACATAGAAGTTGAAATTTTAAGGTATGGATGATATCATCGTTTACTCAGTCTTCTGATATGTTAGTTCTATCAGTTAGGCACGGGGTCATTAAAGGATTCCACAGGAGACAGTGAGTTAAAGCTTAAGGGGTTTAGTGCTAAAAGAAACAGAGAGCAAAGGTAGTGCCGGCAGGTGGGCGCCAGCAAAACCTGCCAGCAAAAGGAAAGGAAAAATGGCTCCAACTCTCTTTCTGACAGCTTGTGGTTTTAAAGGAAAAACCGCGCCAAGCGGGGTGGGGGTGACATGTGGGCACAGGCATCACCGGTAGATATCAGGCTGGTGCAGATCATGACTTCACACTCATAGTTATCTGGTCTGACTTCTGCGGGTGGGGTGTTGGCACGTTTGTGCTCACTATCTTGCTGTCACATTAGGTCCTGTCAGAAGAGCTGCTGAGGGAGAGGAACTGAAGGGGCCCCCATGTCACAGAATCCATTTTGTATGTTAAATTTTATTTTCTGATACCTGATACTATCCAGATCAGGTCCATTCATATGTCTACTCGATGTCTGATTACTTTTTCAACTTCTAAACAGTTCCTGTACGGGGTACTGCTGACTTTCATAGCTTCAGAGCTATGACTCTGAGTTTCAGGTGTTACATAAATACCCAAAGTTTTTGGGAAAGACCATGTTATATACAAATAGCTCAGTATCTCAGAATTTAGAATTAACAGTTACACCTCCTGAATATATGTGACTGCTAATAAGAGCTTACATGCTCTCGACTTTAGTTCACCAAATTTTTATATTATAGTTACTCAATATAATTAAGGCATGATGATAATTTTTTTTTTCTGTTTCTGACATTTCATTCAACTTATATCTCTTAAGGTTCATTCATCTAGTTGCATGCCCCACACCTTCATACCTTCCTGCTGGCTGCTCAGTAGTCCATCTTATGTATACACCACAGTTTCCCTTTCTATTTCTTGGTCATTGTATCTTTAGGCTGCCTCCATTCATTGTGGATCAGGAACATTGCCACCAGAAATACTAGTGTGCAAATGTCCATTCATGTCCCCACACTCAGTTCCTCCAGGTGTATACTGAGCACTGCATCCCATCACTTCTGCCTTATTATTTTGGTTTGCTGTGAGCTATTAAGTCTAGACTGTGCTCAGGGGAGGACACATGGGCATGGATTGCTAGGAGGCAGATATCATTGGGGCTAACTTAAATGCTGCTTACCATAAGTTGGCTCTCCACAGGGTTGTAAAATTGTCACCAATAACAATGGTAACAACATTTTTTCCTAAGATCCTCTAAAAGGATATTTCTGACCTGACATGAGACTTGGCCTGGTCTTTCCCCTCCCTCTAATTCAACTCAAGTGAGTCAACATTTATTGTTTACTCTTGGCTAAGCCCTTTGCTATTTATAAGGGCTACATGGACTGTGGCTGCAGAGAGTTCACAAGCCTTATAGAAGAGATTGATACATACAACAAATAATTTAATATTACAGCAGGTGATCAATTTTCCCAGGCACTAAGGAAGGAAGCAGGAAGAATGAACTGGGGTTAGAGGAGGCAGAGGAAGAAATTGTTCGCATGGATTTTGGAGGATGTTCTGGTTTGTCAGCTGCTGGGATGCAACACACCAGAGATGGATTGGCTTTTAATAAAAGGGGATTTATTTCATTAGTTCTTCAGAGGACAGGCAGCTAACTTTCAACTGAGGTTCTTTCTTACGTGGGAAGGAACAGGATGGTCTCTGCTGGCCTTCTCTCCAGGCCTCTGGGTTCCAACAACTTTCCCCAGGGTGATTTCTTTCTGCATCTCCAAAGGCCTGGGCTGAGTTGCAAGTGCTGAGATAAGGTATGCTGAGCTGCTTGGGCTGTGCTACCTTGTGCTCTCTCATTTAAGCACCAGCCAATTAAGTCAAACATCATTCATTGCAGCAGACACGCCTCCTAGCCGACTGCAGATGTAATCAGCAACAGATGAGGTTCATGTACCATTGGCTCATGTCCACAGCAACAGAACTAGGTGCCTTTACCTGGCCAAGTTGACAACTCAATCTAACTACCACAGAGAATCTGTTGGAGTTAGTTGACTTGGAGATAAGGAAAGGGTATTCCAGAATTTAAATGTTACAGAATTATATAATTCCACTGTTCAGCTGATGACATTTTATGTCTTCAGCCTTCTTTTTAAAAGAAATCATTACAGATCCAACTGAAATCCTAATTACTCACTACCTCATCAAACTCTGCTTTTCCTTCATATGCATATCATTATCATGATGTGTATCCATCTAGGCCAGTTTACATACTTTTTTCACACATATATTCGCCATAAACACCATATAGTCTTGTTTTGGGTTTTAAAATTTACATAAATCATTCTCGGTGTACAATTTTTGGTTGGCACATTACAGTTTCAATAGTTGTAATATTGTTATAAGCTATCCAATGTCAATATGTATAGAACCCATTTATTTATTTGTTGTAGTATTTTGTCATAGGAACATAACACATTTTATTTATCCATCCCATTATTGGAATATCATTGTTTACGTTTTTCCGTTACAAGCAAAAGCCCAGTAGCTTTGAACGTGTCTTCATGTGCATAATTGTAGGAGTTTCAGTACTGATGTTAACTGCTAGGTCATAAAATAACACATTTTAAATTTTACCACGTGCTGTTGAATGGTCCTCAAAATTGGCTGCACTAATTTTACACTTCCACCTGCCATCTCTAAAGCGTTTCCGTTTTCTAAATTCCCTCCTTTCCTGAAATAATCAGACTAACAATTTGACATCTGGGGAGACATCTGTCGAGAGATCACATGAACAGATAATTTCAGTGTAACATTCAAGGAAAGGGCTAGAGGAGGCTTGAGGTGGTAGAGTCGACTGAAGGGTTCACTGTTTTGGGGCCTGTTGCTATTCTTTGGTTCTCCTTAAAGAACCAGGGCATGACACTGGGAATGGATGCGCCCAGAGAGCTCCGGGACCTCCGAGAAGGACTTCGGTCCCGCCCCTCGCAGTTGGTACGTGTCCGCGGCAGCATCCCCCCGCGAAGCGGCTTGGTTTCGTCCCCGGACGCCCGCGCGTGCGCCCGCTCCGAGAGCGCGTCTCCTCCCGCTCGGGCCCAGCTTCGCGCGCGCGCCCGCACACCCCCTCTCCTGACGTGCTCCTGCCGCTCGCGACCCCCCGAGCCCGGGAGGAGGGGCTCGGTAGACGGCGGCACTGGCCCGCGGGTGAGTACGTGCTGCCTCCGCACACCTCCAGCCCGCCCTCACCCCGCCTCCTTCCTTCCCTTCCGGCGGCCGCGGCGCGCTCCTCGCCCCGGAGAGGCCCCTCCCGACGCCGACGTGAGCGCTTCCCAACCCCGGCCAGGCCCTGCGGACGCGGGCTGGGCCTCCGTCGAGGCGGGGGCGGGCTTCCGCCCTGGCGTCCTGGGCCCGCCTCCTTCACACCTGCCGGGCTCACTACCGGGGTCGAGGTTGGCCTCCTGGCCCGGCCCGTTACTGCCCCTCACTTCCCGCGTAAGGGCTCGTCCCCGCCTGCCCCTGGAAGGCTTGTGCCTCGCGCCTTACGCCGAGAGGACGCTCGGTCCCCGTCGCCTCTCTCCCGACTCCCGAGCCGGGACTTCTGCCCCAGTAAGTGCGCGGGGGCCCTTCCGCTCTTCTCTTCCCGTCTCCGCCCACCCCAACCGCCCGGTCCAGTTTGCGTGGGCGAGGGATGGCGCTAGTTCTTTGCGCAGCAAAAAGGATTTTCCTTGGAAATTATCATCGTTATATATCACTTTCCCTTCCATCAGAGCAGGTCTGTTTTCCGTCTCTGGAGTGACAGGCAGTACCTCAAGCCTTTACACGCACTAATTTAGTTAATCCTCGCGACAGTTTTAGGAGATAGATGCTGTGGTTATCCTCAGTTTGCAGGTGAGGAACCCGAGGCTCTGGGAGACACAACTCGTAAGTGGTGTGTCTGGATTCGAATCCAGGCAATCTGACTCCAGTTGTATTTTGTGATCTTGTAAAAAAGTGAAATGACCGGATAATTTTTTAAACTTTTCATTGTATAGTGTAACATATTTACAAAGTGAAGAAATAAAACAGCAATAGTTTTCAAAGTACTCTTCAACAAGTGGTTACAGGACGGATCCTCGAGTTTGGTTATGGGCTACCCTACTATCCTCTCAGATTTTTCCGTCCAGCTGTTACCAGCATATAGGAGGCTGGAAGGCTTAAATATTTTTTTTTATCATCACAGTTGACTTTTTCCCCCTTTTTTTGTGGGAAATAACATATATACAAAAACAATAAATTTCAAATTTCTGTATAGTATGGTATCTGTGGGCACTATGATTCCTCCAGTCTTCCTTTACACCAACCCCTACTTCTAAGTCCTTCTTACACTGTTCTGTTAGAGTCAAGGTTCACCTTAAGTCTTATGTCCTCTGTATGCCATTCTTTAACCTGTGATAATTTTATCCCTCTCTGCCTTTATACAAAATTTAATCCTTTAAATTCATACTGTATGCTATTGATTTATTCAGCAGATGTTTGTGTGTGTATACATGTATCAGGCAGCAGTTATGGTTATAGGAACTATAAAGATAAGTCATGAAGTGTGGGAGTCAGATTTTGGAGTCATGAATCCAAAATTTAAGTCCCAGTTGTGTTACTTTGGGCAAGTTACTTCTCTGAATATATGTTTCCTCATAATAACTGTATATACTTCTCAGGTTTATTATGGGGACGAACTGAAATATTGATTCACTCGACAAAATATGTATTTTTATTAAAAGTTTTAAATTAAGGTATCATTTATCTTAAGCAAAGTCAGTCGGTCTTAAGTATACATCTTAATATGTACATTCATGTAACTACCACCCAATTTAAGATTAGGGAACATTTCTAGCACTCACAGAAGGATCCCTTGTGCCCCTTCTAGGTCACCCTTGAAAGGTAACTAGTGTTCTGATTTGGATCACCATGGGTTCATTTTATTTAAAGCAGCTTTTTTTTCTTTCAAAAAAAAATCTTCAAGGAGAGAGTTTATTACTAGGTGCGTAGTAGAAGAGAATATGGCCTATTGGCCCAAAATCTGTCTCCCCAAACTGCAGTAATTCTGGTAGTTTTATTAGAGAAAAAGATAGGCAGGTTTAGATTAATGACCGCAGTGGCTCCAGATGATTAAAGTTCATCTAGTTGTTGAGCACATGCAGGTTGATTATATGCTTAGTCATAAAATGTATGTACGAAAGTAGCAGAGTGAGCTATAGGTGACTAGTAGGTTAAAGTCTAAGCTACTGCATGTGTCAGGCGGGCCCATTTTGGTTAGATCCAGTCTTGGTTATCAAGATAAGTTTGGACTTGGGGTGGGTTAGTTCTGGTCTGACCTAAGACCCTTCATTAATAAATTGTAGGGACTGTCTTCAGTGATTAAAAGATACTAAAGTTGAAGAACTAGACAACTAAAGTTGAAAAAATGGCACAGTTGAAGGTTAGTCACAAGGTTTTTGCAATCACAGGGACAGAAGATAAAGGCAGCTGTATTACAATTGAGAGACTTCAGGTATTTCCCTCTGTCTACACCATTATACCAGAAAGCAAAAAGGAATATTCATATAATGATTCAGTAGTCAGTATCATCCTTTAAATCCTGATTTCTCGCTTACAATTCCTCTTTCTTATTTGATAATTATCTCTCAATTTTGAGGGATATTTGTACATGTCTCCTCCAACTCAAGCAGCCTTTTTGAGATATAATCTGCATGTTATACAAGTCACCCACTTAATATGTACAATTCCTTGTATTTCTTTTTTAGTCCATCCTCCCCTACTCTCCTGACTATAGGAAACCTCTGTTTTACTTTTTGTTCCTATAAAATAGTTTACATTTTAAGTAAATGGAGTAGTTTAGTCTTTGTAGGTGGCTTTTTTCACTCAGCATAATGATTTTGAGATTCATTGATGTCTTTTCTGATATCAATTTTTTTGTTCCTCTGTATGGTTGACTAGTTGTGTGTATTCTGTTGAATGGATAAGCTAAAATTTAGTTTTTCATCTCTTATTGGGTGTTTAGGTTATCTTCAGCATGTGACTTTTGTGAAAAAAGCTCCAGTGAATATTCATGTACAAGTTTTTCTGTGAGTTTATGTTATTTCTTTTGAGTAAACAGAAGTAGCAGAAAGCTGGCTTGAGTGGTAAGCATGTATTTAATATTTTAAGAAACTGCCAAATAGTTTTTCAAAGTGGATATCCCATTTTACATCCACACTGGCACTGTATAATTGGTTCATATACTCCGCATCCTTGCCAACATTTGATTTGATAGTGTTTTTTTGAAGTGTTTAATAAGCACATTTTATTTAAGTAAATTCCCCAGTAGGGAGATGGGTAATTCATCGCCTTTACTTGCAAGAAGAATATGTAAGTAATTAGCTGTCAAATTGTATCTGTGCAGCTCCCCAACATTCCCTTATTGGAAATATCATATTTCCACATTGCAGTTTCCAAAAGAACCTTTAAGTCTCAAAATTCTATGTCTCCTTTGGCTTTCTTCACTCTTGATTCTACCAATGCTTTATTAATGGTTTGCTTCATATCATCATCTCCATCTTTGTAAATTTTCTTTAGAACATTCATCAGTCCCTCACTCGGATCTGTTTCAGTGTCATAGGAGGGCTTTTCTTTCTCTGTGTATTCTTTTTCAACCTGAGTCAGGTAGTCCCACTGCGTGTTTTCTTCTTTCTACATAAGATAAGAACTGTTTCAGTTTTGACTTGTTTTTGAACTGCCTTCCACAGACATGGGTTTCAAGAGGTTATTCACAAGCATGGAATAATTCTTCCCATTTAGATTCTTCCCCAGAAGATCACATGGCCTCTCTGTGAAATGCACCTGCACATTCTCAGTGGGAACCTGATGAACTCCAGTTAAGGTAACGTAGATTTTCACAAACTTATCTAACTGATCCCATCCATAATTAGTGATTTTTTCTATGTATCCTGTTGTAATGGGAGCAGTCACAGCTGCCGGCTTTTCATTTTCAAGAGGTTCTGCTTTCCCCTTTAATTTCTGCTTCATCTTGTTCTTGATTTCCATCTCAGCTTTGAATTGTTCAGTTGTAAATGTATCACGTACTCTTTTTCTGGTGGCCTTTTTCAGCAGTACTTTCATGTCTTCCAGATCTTTTTGTAGCTTGGTCAAGAAGGCTGATGATGTTCAGTGTTTCTCCCACAATTGGAAAGGCACATGGCGAGCATGGCTATGTCTGCTACCTTTCTCTCCGGGCTTCTTGTTTCATGAAGCTCCCCTGGGGGTGTTTTCCTTCTTCATCTCCAAAGGTTTCTGGCTGCATGAGCTCCCTGTATTGATAGTATTTTTAATTTTAGTGATTCTAAAGGATGTATAGTGTTATGTCATTTAGTTTTTTTTTTTTGGCATGGACAGGCTCTGGGAATGGAACCTGGGTCTCTGGCATGGCAGGGGAGAACCCTGCCATTGAGCCACTGTTGCACCGCCCTGTCATTTAGTTTAGTTTTTTTTTTTTTTTAACTTATCAAAATAGTAATTCTCATTTATTTATTTGTTGGAAATTGGGATTTGGGGAGGAGTTATTCTTATTATGTTTTGTTTTTTATATTTTTTTATTTTTAACTTTTTAAATTTTATAGTATAACATATATACAAAGCAAAGAAATAAAAAAGCAATAGTTTTCAAAGCATTCTTCAAGAAGTCATTACAGGACTGATTCCAGATTTTATCATGGGCTACCATATGGTCCTGTCATATTCCTTCTAGATGCTCTAGAATATAGGAGGCTAGAGGGCTTAAGTATTTTTTTATCATCACAATCAACTTTTTTCCTTCTTATTTTTGTGAAAAATAACATATACACAAAAAAAGGTATAAATTTCAAAGCACAGCACCACAATTAGTTATAGAACATATTTCAGAGTTTGACATGGGTTACAGTTTCGCAATTTTGGGTTTTTACTTCTAGCTCCTCTAAAATACTGAAGACTAAGTTTAATGATTCAGCATTCATATTCATTTGTTAAATCCTATTTTCTCTTTATAACTCCACCATCACCTTTAATCTTTCCAACCTTCTGTTTAGGGGTGTTCGGGCTATGGCAGTTCTAAATTTTTCATATTGAAAGGGTCTGTCACTAATATGGGGTAGGAAGATGGAGCTATCTGATGTTCTGGAGAGGCCGGGCTGGGTTTTAGGACTATCTTCCTTACCCCTATGTTCTGAATTACTTTAACCCCAACCTGTTTGGCTTCATTCTTATCTCTAACTATCACGTTATATATATATAAAACAGCCTCTCAAAATCCAAAAATAATAATCACCACTCTGAACTTAATGTGTCTGCTCTAAAAGCTTACAGTGTAGGGCCCTGTTTTCTTTTTTTTTGAAGGAAAGACAGAGAGAAGGAAGGAAGGATGGAAGGAAGGAAGGGAGGAAGAAAGGGAAACATCTTTAAACATTTTCTTGTTTTATTGTATTTTGTTTTTGTTTGTTACATGGGCTGGGGCCGGGAATCGAACCGAGGTCCTCCGGCATAGCAGGCAAGCACTTTGCCCGCTGAGCCACCGCGGCCCGCCCCAGGGCCCTGTTTTCTTATAAGCATTTTCTGAAGGTGACCATACCTTTCTTTTTCTTTTGTTTCTGGCTTATTTTTTCTCACCAAATGTCCCACATGTTCATTCACATCGTTGCATGCCTCTTGACTTTGTTCCTTTTTGTAGCAGCACAACTTTCATTCATACGTATACGCCATCTTTTGCCAGTCTACTCTGTCAGTGCATCTTTCAGCCACCTGCATTCATCAGGCATCATGTAGAGGGCTCAAAGTCCACAGTCCATTAACATTCTCAACTTTAGATAACTTCATTGTTCCCAAGAGAAAGAAAACCAATAAACACACCCTTGCCTAATAGGAAATCTAAACCTCCTGTTACCTCTTGTCCCTTTCCCCATCATTTGCCTCTGCTGTTGCTGTGATAGTGCTAATGTTTTCCTTTTGAACATAGGTCAAAGAAAATATGGAACACTTCATGAATTTGCATGTCATCCTTGTGCAGGGGCCATGCTAATCTTCTCTGTATTGTTCCAATTTTAGTATATGTGCTGCTGAAGTGAGCACTGTCTTTTAATTTTAATTTGCATTTTCTTGATGACTAATGATGTTGGGCATCTTTGTTTCTTGCCTATTGGTTATTCATATATTGGGTTTTGTAATGTGCATTCTATCTTTTTGCTCATTTATTCTTATTGCATTGTCTATTTTGCAGTATAAGGGTATTTTATATATTCTGGGTATAAATCCTACAATATATTGCAAGTATGTTCTCCCAGGCTGTAATTTACCTTTTTGTTTTCCTAATGGTATCTCTTGAAGAGCAGCACTTCTTTTAAAAATTTATGAAACATACCCACATTCAAACACAAACATTCTTACCATATGATCATTCCATTCTTGTTATATAATCAGTAACTCACAATATCATCACATAGTTGTATATTCATCATCATGATCATTTCTTAGAATGTTTGCCTCAATTCAGAAAAAAATTCGTACATACCATACTCCTTACCCCTCCCTTTCATTGATCACCATCATTTCAATCTACTAGATTTATTTTAACATTTGTTCCCCCTATTATTTATTTATTTTTAATTCGCATGTTTTACTCGTCTGTCCATAAGGTAGATAAAAGGAACATCGGACACGAGGTTTTTACAATCACATAGTTACATTGCGAAAGCTGTATCATTATATAATCATCCTCAAGAAACATAGCTACTGGAACACAGTTCTGCATTTTCAGGCACTTCTCTCCAGCCTCTCCATTACACCATAACCCTAAAGGTGATATCTGTTTAATGTGTAAGAATAGCCTCCAGAATAACCTCTCGAGTCTGTTTGAAATTTCTCAGCCGTTGACACTTTATTTTGTCTCATTTCTCTCTTCCCCATTTTGGTTGAGAAGGTTTTCTCAGTCCCTTGATGCTGAGTCCTAGCTCATTCTAGGATTTCTGTCCCACATTTCTAGGAAGGTTTATACCCCTGGGAGTCATGTCCCACGTAGAGAGGGGGAGGGCAGTGAGTTTGCGTGTCATGTTGACTGAGAGAGAGAGGCCACATCTGAGAAACAAAAGAGATTCTCTTGGGGGTGACTCTTAGGCCTAATTTTAAGTAGGCTTAGTCTATCCTTTGTGAGGTTAAGTTTCATATGAACAACCCCCAAGATGGAGGCTCAGCCTTTTGCTTTGGTTGTCCCCACTGCTAGTGAGAATATAAAAAATTTTCCACTTGGGGAAGTTGAATTTTCCCCCTTTCTCACCATTCCCCCAAGGGGACTTTGCAAATACTTTTTTTATTTACTGTTCAAATCACCCTGGAATTTATTGGGGTATCACTCTGGACAAACCTACAAAATCTCATGCCCTATTTAAAGTTCCATGTACTTATGGTGTTCAATTAAGCTGTCTGCATAAGTTATATTTGGAAATGCACTAGTCAAAATATAAATTTTGTACCAAATAAACATTTTTTGTTTTAGTCTCACACAGAAGTTAAAGTTTTAAAATATTAATTACCATCTCTTTTCAACACCCTGTAGTATTGACATTCCTTTGTTCTTCCTCTTAGAGCAGCGTTTTTGATTCCAGTGAACTCCAATTTATCAATTAAAGCAGTTTTATGGTTTTTACTTTTTGAATCCTAGGAAAGGATTTTGTACTTAAGGCCAGAAATAGTTTTTAACCTTTAAAAAAATCTTCGGGGAGAGAGTGCCAAGATGGTGGCTTAGTGAGGTGTGGGATTTAGTTCTTCCTCCAGAACAGCTACTAAATAGCCAGGAAGAGTACAGAACAACTGCTGGGGCCACATCAGTGACTGGACACACAGTGTACCCCAGTCTGGAACAGCTGGACCAGTTGCGAGCTCCCCTAGAACCGTGAGTACTGCAACCTGTGGCAGCCACCGCCCCTCCCCCACAGGTTGCTTCCCAGAGGGGAAAGGAAAGGGACTTTACTAGCAGCAGGGGCTGAGTGTAACTAAGCTCCAGTTGTGGAATGAATTTACAAATTCTGACTGCTAAAAATAGGCCCCCAGCTCAGCTGAACTTTGTCAAAGTAGAGGTTGCTGATTTTTGCCTTGGTGCTGAGGGAGCAGGGCTGATGGAAAAAGAAACTGGTTATTTGGATCAGATAGCACATAATACTTGAAAGAGTCTGGGTCCTGAAGGAAAGGAGGGACCTATAGGATCTGAAGGTAGACAGAGCAACATACCAAGTTATGCTCTTGATTAGCAAACCCAAGGAATGAGGTTCCTGCTCTGAGAAGGATTTTTCTCTTTCTTTTTTGTGGCTGTGTTTCTACAAAGGCTTGACTGCCTTTGGATACAGCAGCAGGGCTTCTTAGGCTGCAACTGCCTCAGGCATAGGCAGAAACAAGCTTGTTTGAGAGCTTGTCTGGAGCTTGTACCTTCCCCAGGAGATGGTGGGGCCCAACTCAGGTGGATTCCCTCCCTCAAGGAATTCAGACCCCAAGGCTTGGTAATTTGAAGCCATTAGAACCAGCCTACAATCTCTCCTCTGTCTCCACCATGCCCCCAGCAGGGACAGTCTGCTGAAGTTAAAGGTACCGTATCACCTTATGCTGCTGGGACCCGCAGGCAGAAAAGCACCACATATTGGGCAGGGTAGGAAAGACACAGAGTCCAGAGACTTCATAGGAAAGTCTTTCAACGTGTTGAGTCCCACCCTCAGAGAAAGCTGATGCAGGTGTCTCTTTCCTCCTGACAGGAGGCCGATTTGGTCTGGGAAAATCTGGCTGGGTTCGATAATACCTAAGTAGACCCTCCCAAGGGTCAGGGTGGTGGGGAAAGGCACCATACAGGCAGGGCAAGAAACAAGAGCTGAAAAATTCTACTCTGTTAAACAAAACCTAGTGGTCCACAATAAGCTGAACGGAATGTCAAAGAACAGATAGACAACAAAGTCATCTAGCAAGAAAATCCTAGGTAAAAGAAAAGAAAACAAGGTAATTAAATGCCTAGATGCTAGCAAAAAATAACAAATCATACTAGGAAAATTGAAGATATGGCGGAGTCAAAGGAACAAACCAACAATTCAGTTGAGATACAGGAGTTGAAACAGTTCAGCATGTTCAAACAGACTTGGCAAACCTCATCAAAAACCAAATCAATGAATTGAGGGAGGATATAAAGAAGGCAAGGAATGAACAAAAAGAAGAAATTAAAAGTGTGAAAAAACAAATCACAGAACTTATGGGAATGCAAGCCTACAATGTCAGATTTCAAGAGGCAGAAGATAGGATTAGTGAACCGGAGGACGGAACATCTGAAATCCAACAAGCAAAAGAAAATATAGGGAAAAGAATGGAAAAATATGAGCAGGGACTCAGGGAACTGAATGACAACATGAAGCACATGAATATATATGTTGTGGATGTCCCAGAAGGAGAAGAGAAGGGAAAAGGAGGAGAAAGACTAATGGAGAAAATTATCACTGAACATTTCCCAACTCTTGTGAAAGACTTAAAATTACAGATCCAAACAGAATAGATCCAAATAGATGTGCCCCAAGACACTTAGTGATCAGAATGTCACCTGTCAGACAGAAAGAGAGAATCTTGAAAGCATCAAGAGAAAAGCAATCCATCACATACAAGGGAAGCCCAATAAGACTATCTGTAGATTTTTCAGCAGAAACCATGGAGGCGAGAAGACAGTGGGATGATATATTTAAATTACTAAAAGAGGAAAACTGCCAAACAAGAATTCTATATCCAGCAAAAGCATCCCTCAAAAATGAGGGAGAAATTAAAATATTTTCCAGCAAAAAAATCGCTGAGAGAATTTGTGACCAAGAGATCAGCTCTGCAAGAAATTCTAAAGGGAGCGCTAGAGGCAGATATGAAAAGATAGGAGAGAGAGGTGTGGAGAAGGGTGTAGAAATGAAGATTATCAGTAAAGGTAAAATGAAGAAAAATTAGATATGACATGTAAAATCCTATAGGCAAAATGGTAGAAGAAAGTACTGCCCTTACAGTAATAACACTAAATGTTAATGGATTAAACTCTCCAATCAAAAGACTTAGACTGGCAGAATGAATTACAAAACAGGACCCATCTATATGCTGTCTACAGGAAACACATCTTAGACCCAATGATACACATAGGTTGAAAGTGAAAGGTTGGGAAAAGATATTCCACACAAATAATGATCAGAAAAGAGCAGGAGTAGCTATACTAATGTCCAACAAATTAGACTTCAAATGTAAAACAGTTAAAAGAGACAAAGGAGGACACTATGTATTAATAAAATGAACAATTCAACAAGAAGACACTGAACCAGAATGCTCCAAAATGCATGAGGCAAACATTGAAAAGAGAAATGAACACATCTGCCGTAATAGTTGGAGACTTCAATTTCCAACTCTCATCAATGGACAGAATATCTAGACAGAGGATCAATAAAGAAACAGAGAACTTGAATAATACAAAAAATGAACTAGAGTTAATAGACATTTATAGAACATTACACCCCACAACAGCAGGATATACCTTTTTTTCAAGTGTTCATGAATCATTCTCAAGGATACACTGTATCCTTGGTCACAATGAAGTCTCAATGAATTTTAAAAGATTGAAATCATACAAAACACTTTCTCAGATCATAAAGGAATGAAGTTGGAAATCAATAATAGGCAGAGGGCCAGAATTCACAAATATGTGCATGCTCAAAAACACAGTCTTAAACAACCAGTGGGTCAAGGAAGAAATTACAAGAGAAATCAGTAAATATCTCGAGGCAAATAAAAATGAAAACACAACTTATCAAAATTTATGGGAGGCAACAAAGGCAGTGCTACGTGGGAAATTTATTGCCCTAAATGCCTATATTAAAAAAGAAGAAAGAGCAAAACTCGAGGAATTAACTGTCCACTTAGAAGAACTAGAGAAAGAACAGCAGACTAACCCCAAAGCAAGGAAAAGGAAGGAAATAATGAAATAATTTAGAAATAAAGAGCAGAAATAAATGAAATTGAGAACATGAAAACAATTGAGAAAATCATCAAAACCAGAAGTTGGTTCTATGAGAAAATCAATAAGATTGATGGACCCTTAGGGAGGTTGACAAAAAGAAGAAGAGAGAGGATGCAAATAAATAAAATCAGAAATGGAAGAGGAGACATAACCACCGACCCCACTGAAATAAAGGAAGTAATGGGAGGATACTATGAACAACTTTATGCTAGTAAACTCAACAAGGGAGATGAAATGGACAACTTTCTAGAAAAGCATGAACAACCAATATTGACTCGAAAAGAAATGGACGACTTCAACAAACAATCACAAGTAAAGAAACTGAATCTGTCATTAAGAAGCTCCCGGAAAAGAAAAGTCTAGGACCAGATGGCTTCACATGTGAATTCTACGAAACATTCAAGAAAGAATTAGTACCAATCCTGCTCAAAGTCTTCAAAAAAGTGAAGAGGAGGGAAAGCTATCTAACTCAGTCTATGAAGCCAACATCACCCTCATACTAAATATATTACAAGAAAAGAAAACTATAGACCAATCTCTCTAATGAATATAGACACAAAAATCCTCAACAAAATTCTTGTAAATCAAATCCAGTAGCGCATTAAAAGAATTGTACACCATGACCAAGTAGGATTCATCCCAGCTATGCAAGGATGGTTAAGCATAAGAAAATCATTTAATGAAATACAGCATATCAACAAATCAAAGCAGAAAAACCACATGATCATCTGGGTTGATGCAGAAAAGGCATTTGACAAAATTCAAAATTCAACAACCTTTCCTACTGAAAACACTTCAAAGGATAGGAATAGAAAGGAACTTCCTCAACATGATAAAGGAATATGTGAAAAACTCACAGCTAACATCATCCTCAATGGGGAATATCAAAAACCTTCCCCCTAAGATCAGGAACGAGACAAGAATGTCCACTATCACTATTGTTATTCAACATTGTATTGGAAGTTCTAACCAGAGCAATTAGACAAGAAAGAGAAATACAAGGAATCAAAATTGGAAAGGAAGAAGCAAAACTCTCACTGTTTGCAGATGATATGATACTAAATGTTGAAAACCCCCAAAATCCACAGCAAAACTCCTAGAGCTAATAAATGAGTACAGCAAAGTGGCAGATTACAAGATCAACACTAAAAAATCTGTAGTGTTTCTATACACTAGTAATGATCAATCTGAGGGGGAAATTAAGAAAAAAATGCCATTTACAATTGCAATCAAAAGAATAAAATATTTAGGAATAAATTAACTAAAGATTCAAAAGACCCATACAAAGAAAACTACAAGAAATTGTTAAAAGAAATCACAGAAGATCTAATTAGATGGAAGGGCATACCGTGTTCATGGATTGGAAGACTAAATATAGTTAAGATGTCAGTTCTACCTATAATTGATTTACAGATTCAATACAACACCAATTAAAATCCCCAAAACTTACTTTTCAGAAATAGAAAAACCAACAACCAAATTTATCCGGAGGGGCAGAGTGCCCCGAATAGCTAAAAATATCCTGAGAAAGAAAAATGGAGTTGGAGGTCTCACGCTACCTGACTTTAAGTTGTATTATGAAGGTACAGTCGTCAGAACAGCATGGTACCAGCATAAAGACAGATATACTGACCAATGGAATTGAGTAAAGTGTTCAAATATAGACCCTCTCATCTATGGACAGTTGATCTTTGAAAAGGCAGTCAAACCAACTCACCTGGATATCCATCACCTGCAGGACAGAACAGTCTCTGTAATATATGGTGCCTAGAGAACTGGATATCCATATGCAAAAAAATGAAAGAGGATCCCTATGTCGCACCTTATACAACAATTAGCTCAAAATATGTCAAAGACCTAAACATTAGATCTAAGACCATAAATCTGTTAGAAGAAAATGTACGGGAATACCTTATAAATCTTTTAATAGGAGGTGGTTTCCTAGACCTTACACCCAAAGCATGAGCATTGAAGACAGAAGTAAATAAATGGGAACATGTCAAGAAAGTGAAAAGAGAGCCAACACAATGGGAGACGATATTTGGAAACGATATATCAGATAAAGGTCTAGTATCCAGAATATATAAAGATATTGTTCAACAACAAAAAGACAGACAACCCAATTACAAAATGGGCAAAAGACTTGAACAGACACTTCTCAGAGGAGGAAATACAAGTGGCCAAAGGCACATGAAAAGATGCTCAACTTCCCTGGCTATTAGGGAAATGCAAATCAAAACCACAATGAGATACCATCTCACACCCACCAGAATGGCCATTATCAATAAAACAGAAAACGACAAGTGCTGGAGAGGATGTGGAGAAAGAGGCACACTTATCCACTGTTGGTGGGAATGTCAAATGATACAACTGCTGTGGAAGGCAGTTTGGTGGGTCCTCAGGAAGCTGAATATAGAATTGCTGTATGATCTGGCAGTACCATTGCTAGGTATCTATTCAGAGGACATGAGGGCAAGGACACAAATGGACATTTGAACACCAATGTTTATAGCAGCATTATTTACAATTACCAAGAGATGGAAACAGCCAAAATGTCCATCAACAGACGAGTGGCTAAACAAGCTGTTGTATATAGATACGATAGGAATATTATGCAGCTGTAAGACAGAATAAACTTATGAAGTATGTAACAACATGGATGGACCTTAAGGACATAATACTGAGTGAGATTTGCCAGAAACAAGAGGACAACTACTGTATGGTCTCACTGATATGAACTGACGTTAATGAATAAACTTGGAGAATTTCATTGGTAACAGAGACCATCAGGAGATAGAAATAGGGTAAGATATTGGGTAATTGGAGCTGAAGGGATACAGATTGTGCAACAGGGCTGAATGTAAAAAAAGAAATAGACAGCACAGTACTACTTAACTGTAATACAATTATGTTAAAACACTGAATGAAGCTGCATGTGAGGTATAGGTTTTTTGTTTTTGTTTTTTTTTTCTTTCTATTATTGTTTTAATTCTTATTCTGTTGTCTTTTTATTTCTTTTTCTAAATCGATGCAAATGTACTAAGAAATGATGAATATGCAACTATGTGATGTTATTAAGAATTACTGATTGTACATGTACATTGAAATGATTTCTAATTGTTTTGTTAATTCTTTTTTTAATTAATAAAAAAAAAAAAACTTAAAAAAAAAAAAAAAATGGGAACATGTCAAGAAAGTGAAAAGAGAGCCAACACAATGGGAGACGATATTTGGAAACGATATATCAGATAAAGGTCTAGTATCCAGAATATATAAAGATATTGTTCAACAACAAAAAGACAGACAACCCAATTACAAAATGGGCAAAAGACTTGAACAGACACTTCTCAGAGGAGGAAATACAAGTGGCCAAAGGCACATGAAAAGATGCTCAACTTCCCTGGCTATTAGGGAAATGCAAATCAAAACCACAATGAGATACCATCTCACACCCACCAGAATGGCCATTATCAATAAAACAGAAAACGACAAGTGCTGGAGAGGATGTGGAGAAAGAGGCACACTTATCCACTGTTGGTGGGAATGTCAAATGATACAACTGCTGTGGAAGGCAGTTTGGTGGGTCCTCAGGAAGCTGAATATAGAATTGCTGTATGATCTGGCAGTACCATTGCTAGGTATCTATTCAGAGGACATGAGGGCAAGGACACAAATGGACATTTGAACACCAATGTTTATAGCAGCATTATTTACAATTACCAAGAGATGGAAACAGCCAAAATGTCCATCAACAGACGAGTGGCTAAACAAGCTGTTGTATATAGATACGATAGGAATATTATGCAGCTGTAAGACAGAATAAACTTATGAAGTATGTAACAACATGGATGGACCTTAAGGACATAATACTGAGTGAGATTTGCCAGAAACAAGAGGACAACTACTGTATGGTCTCACTGATATGAACTGACGTTAATGAATAAACTTGGAGAATTTCATTGGTAACAGAGACCATCAGGAGATAGAAATAGGGTAAGATATTGGGTAATTGGAGCTGAAGGGATACAGATTGTGCAACAGGGCTGAATGTAAAAAAAGAAATAGACAGCACAGTACTACTTAACTGTAATACAATTATGTTAAAACACTGAATGAAGCTGAATGTGAGAATGATAGAGGTAGAAGGGCTAGGGGCACAAATGAAATCAGAAAGGTCGATGGTAAAGACTGAGATGGTATAATCTAGGAATGCCTAGAGTATATAATGATAGTAACTAAACGTACAAACTTAAAAATGTTTTTCCATAAGGAAGAACAAAGGAATATCATTACTGCAGGGTGTTGAAAAGAGATAGTAATTAATATTTGAAAATTTTAACTTATGTGTGGGACTAAAGCAAAAAATGTTTATTTGGTACAAAATTTATATTTTGACAGTGCAGTTCCGAGTATAACTTATGTAGACAGCTTAATTGAACACCATAAGTACATGGAACCTTTAGAAGGGCATAAGATTTTGTAGGTTTGTCCAAAGTGATGCCCCAATAAATCGCAGAGTGATTTGAACAATGAGTAAAAAAGTATTTGCAAAGTCCCCTTGGGGGAATGGTGAGAAAGGGGAAAATTCAAGTTTCCCAACTGGAGAGTTTTTGATATTCTCACATGCAGAAGGGACAACCAAAGCAAAAGCCTGAGTCCCCAATCTTGGGGTTTGTTCCTATGAAACTCAACCACACAAAGGATAGGTCATGCCTACTTAAAATTAGGCCTAAGAGTCACCCCCAAGAGAACCTCTTTTGTTGCTCCAATGTGACCTCTCTCTCTCAGCTAACACAACAAGTAAACTCACCACCCTCCCCGTCTACATGGGACATGACTCCCAGGCATGTGGACCTTCCTGGCAATGTGGAACAGCAATCGTAGAATGAGCTGGGGCTCAGCATCAAGGGATTGAGACAAAGTTCTCGACTAAGAGGGATAAGAGCGAAATGAGAGAAAATAAAGTGTCAGTGGCTGAGAAATTCCAAACAGAGTCGAGATGTTATCCTGGAGGTTATCTAATGCATTAAATAGGTATCACCTTGATAGTCAAGATGTAATGGCGAGGCTGGAGGGAAGTGCCTGAAAATGTAGAGCTGTGTTCTAGTAGCCATGTTTCTTGAAGATGATTATATAATGATACAGCTTTCACAGTGTTTCAGTGTTTTTGTGTGATTGTGAAAACCTTGTGTCTGATGCTCTTTTTATTGTCCGTATCAACAGATGAGTAAAACATATGCCATAAAAATAAATAATAGAGGGAACAAATGTTAAAATAAATTTAGTAGATTGAAATGCTAGTGATCAGTGAAAGGGAGGGGTAAGGGGTATGGTATGTATGAATTTTTTTTGTTGTCTTTTTATTTTTTTTTCTGAATTGATGCAAATGTTCTAAGAAATGATCATGAGGATGAATATGCAGCTATGTGATGATATTGTGAAGTACTGATTATATATGTAGAACAGAATGATTATATGTTAAGAATGTTTGTGTCTGTTGTTATATTTTTTAAAAAAATTAATAAATAAAAAAATTTGAAGGAAAAAATCTTCAGTACCTACTGACAACTTTTTTTGTACAATCCATAATATGTTTATTTATAAATTATATATATATAGTAATATTCTTATTTGCATTAGAAAACACATAAACCAAAATGTGAAAAGGGTGATATAGTGAAAATTCTTGGTAATAGAAAGTTAACGTACTTATTAAATGCTGAAAGACAGGTTATGTCATTTGCATCTCTGGGTTTCTTCTGAAAATACAGGGGTTTGACTAGAATTGCAGTAGCTCTAAACTCTCTTGGGTCTTGAACTTCTTTGAGAATTTGATGAAAGCCATAGAACCCCTCCCAAGGAAGAGATTGAGAACACAATTTGCACACAATTTCAGGAGGTTGTGAATCCTTTGAAGGCTGGCTATACATCCTTTAAGGTCTTGTAGATTGATCAGTTAAGAACTCTCGACCAGAAGTTCTTAACTATTCATCTAAGGTCTATGTATTTCCTTTAATTTGCCAGATTCACATTACTTACCTCTCAGGTTTCTTACTTTGCTTTTCCTTTCTTGGCCTCCAAATAGATTTTTTTTTTACACTTTCTTGGGTAATTTTCATTATGGCAATGTCAGCCTTGAATCTAAAAATATGGGATAACATAGGTGGTTAAAAACAAAGCATTCTTTAGCCATTTGTTAAAATATGGCACCATCTGTGCATTTTTGTTTTAAGTTTTTTTTCCTCTGGCCATTACAGTATGATTTGGTGTTGAGAGAACTATCTCACTATTGAGAGTTATGGTGCAATCAGTTTGTTTTAATTTAGAAAGTGAAAACATGCCCTCTTCTTTGTGTTTTGACTTACGTGATGGCAACTTCTAATGCTAAATATCTCCACACATTTGTATTTCATTTGTTTTTTTTCTTGTAAGTTGACAGTTCATGTCTAGTTATATGATGAAATGTTAATATTTTCCTATTAATTTCTGTGTACTTTTATTTTGATGTAACAGCTAACAGTTTGAGATACATATTGTAATATTTCTCTAATTGTGTCGTTACTGTATTTATTTAAATACAGAAGTTAAAAATTTATATGTAGTTTAACTTTTTTATTCCTTTCCTGTATGATTTCTTCCATCCCTTCTAAGTAATTAAAAAAAATTCTTTTATTGATAAAGCTTAATATACATTCTTTAATATCCAAACATTTCATACATGATGTACAGTTAGTGACTCACAGTATTATTATATACTTGTGTATTCATCGCAGTTATTTTTTTAACATTTGCATCACTCCAGAAAAAGAAATAAAAAAGAAAAAGGAAAAAACTCATACATACCATACCCCTTACTCCTCCTTCTCATTGACTACTAGTATTTCCATTTACCCAATTTATTTTAATGTTTGTTCTCCCTATTATTTGTTTATTTTTTATCCATGTATATTTTTTCATTTTTAAATTCTTTTTTAAAATACCAAAAACACCAAACAAATGCAAACATTCGTAACTTTTGATCATTCTGGTCTACATATATAATCAGTAATTCACAATATCATCACATAGTTGCATATTTATCATCATGATCATTTCTTGGAACATTTGCATCTATTCAGAAAAAGAAATAAAAAGAAAACAGAAAAAAATTCATTCGTACCTTACCCCTTACCCCTCCCTTTCATTGATCACTAGCAATTTATCCATATTTTTTACTCATCTGTCCATACCCTAGGAAAAAGGAGCATCACACACAAGGTTTTCACAATCACATGGCCACATTATAAAAGCTTTGTCACTATACAGTCATCTTCAAGAAACACAAGGTTTTCACAATCACATGGCCACATTATAAAAGCTCTGTCACTATACAGTCATCTTCAAGAAACAAGGCTGCTGAAATACAACTCTAGAGTTTCAGGTACTTCCCTCTAGCCGCTCCAACACACCATAAACTAAAAAGGGATATCTGTATAACGTGTAAGAATAACCTCCAGGATAACCTCTTGACCCTGTTTGAAATGTCTCAGCCACTGACACTTTTTCTTTTAATTTAAATTTTTTTTGACACTCTATCTTGTCTCATTTCTCTTTTCCCCCTTTTGGTCAAGGTTTTCTTAATCCCTTGATACTGGGGCCTGGCTCTGAATTCTGTCCTACATTACCAGGTAATTTATACTCTTGGAAGTCATGTCCCGTGTGGGAGGGGAATGCAGTGAGTTTACTTGCTGTGTTGGCTTAGAGATAGAGACCACATCTGAGCAACAAAAGTTCTCTGGGGATGACTTTTAGGCCTAATTTCTTTTTTTTTAATTAATTAAAATTTTTTAAACCTAACAAGCACAAGCATTCTTACCATATGATCATTTCATTCTACATATATAATCAGTAATCACAATATCATCACAGTTGTATATTCATCATGATCATTTCTTAGAACATTTGTATCAATTCAGAAAAAAATAAGAAGAGGACAGATAAAAATTCATGCATACCATACCCCTTACCTCTCCCTTTCATTGATCACTAGATTTCAATCAACTAAATTTAACATCTGTTCCCCCATTGTTTATTTTTAATCCGTATGTTTTACTCCTCTGTAGAAAAGGTCAATAAGAGGAGCATCAGACACAAGGTTTTCACAATCACACAACCACACTGCGAAAGCTATATCATTATACAGTCATCATCAAGACACATGACTAGTGGAACAGAGCTCTACATTTTCAGGCAGTTCCCTCCAGCCTCTCTGTTATGCCTTAACTAAAAAGATGATAACTGTTTAATGCGTAAGAATTACCTCCAGGATAACCTCTTGACTCTGTTTGGAATTTCTCAGCCATTGACACTTTATTTTGTCTCATTTCTCTCTTCCCCCTTTCGGTTGAGAAGTTTTTCTCAAGCCCTTGGTGCTGGGTTCCAGCTCATTCTACGATTCTGTCCCATGTTGCCAGGAAGGTCCACACACCTGGGAGTCATGTCCCACGTAGAGAGGGGGAGGGCAGTGAGTTTGCTTGTTTTGGCTAAGAGAGAGAGGCCACATCAGATTAACAAAAGAGCTTCTCTTGAGGGTGACTCTTAGGCCTAATTTTAAGTAGGCTTAGCCTATCGTTTGCAGGTCAATTTTCATATGAACAAATCCAAAAACTGGGGGCTCAGCCTGTTGCTTTGGTTGTCCCCACTGCTTGTGAGAATATCAAGAATTCTCCACTTGGGGAAGTTGAATTTTCCCTCTTTCTCACCTTTCCCCCAAAGGGACTTTGCCAATACTTTTTTATTCAGATTTTTTGTTCACATCCTTCTGGGATTTATCAGAACATCACTCTGGACAAACCTACAAAATCTCATGCCCTACTCAAGGTTGCATATACTGTGGTGTTCAATTAAGCTGTCTACATAAGTTATACTGGGAACTGCAGTAGTCAAAATATAAATTTTGTACCAAATAAACATTTTTTTGCTTTAGTCTCACACATAAGTTAATGTTTTGAAATATTAATTACCGTCTATTTTCAACACCCTGCATTATTGACATTTCTTTCTTCTTCCTCATGCAAAATATCTTTAAATTTGTACATTTAGTCACTATCATTGAATACTCTAGGCATTCCTGATTATACCCTCTGTCTTTATCGTATCCTTTCCTTCTGGTTTCCTTTGTGCCCCCAGGCATCCTCCCTCTATCATTCTTACATTCAGCTTCATTCAGTGTTCTAACATTATTGTATTACAGTTAGGTAATATTGTGATATCCTTTTCTGAATTTTTACAATCAGTCTTGCGGTATAATCTGTATCCCTTCAATTCCAATTACCCATTATCTACCCTATTTCTAGCTCCTGTTTGTCTCTGTTCTTAACTGAAATTCTCCAAGTTCATTCATTAATGTTAGTTCATATTAGTGAGACCATACAGTATTTGTCCTTTTGTTTCTGGCTAATCTCCTGTCAGTTCACTAATCTTATCTTCTGCCTCTTGAAATCTGGCATTGTACATTTCCATTGTTTTTTTTCATCTCTTCTACTGTGCCTTTCATTCCCATAAGTTCTGTGATCAGTTTTTTCAGACTTTCGATTTCTTTTTTTTGTTCATTCCTTGCCTTCTTTTTATCTTCCCTAAATTCATTGATTTGATTTTTGATGAGGTTTTCCAAGTCTGTTCGAACATGCTTAATTAACTGTTTCAACTCCTGTATCTCATTTGAATTGTTGGTTTGTTCCTTTGACTGGATTGTACCATCAGTTTTTCTAGTATGATTCATTATTTTTTGCTGATGTCTAGGCATTTGATTACCTTAATTAGTTTATTCTGGTGATTGTTTTCACTTTTCTTATCTTGGATTTTCTTGCTAGATGACTTTGTTGTCTATCTGTTCTTTGACATTCAGTTCAGCTTATTCTAGACCTCTAGCTTAGGTTTTGTTTAACCAATCAGAATTTTTCTGTTCTTGTTTTCTTGTTTCTTGCCCTGCCTGTATGGTGCCATTTTTCCCCCCTTACGAGGATCTGCTTAGGTATTATAGGCCCCAGCAAGGTTTTCCCAGACCACATTGGCCTCCTCTTAGGAGAAAGAGTCACCTGCATCAGTTTTCCCTGTAGGTGAGATCCAGCAGGTTGAAAGAGTTTCCTATGAAGCCTCTGGACTCTCTGTTTTTCCTGTCCTGCCCAGTATGTGGCGCTTTTCTTCCTATGGGTCCCAGCAGCATACCTTTAACTTTAGCAGACTCTCCCTCCTGGGCGCATGGTTGAGATAGAGGAGAGGTTGTAGGCTGGCTTTAATTGCTTCACTTTTCCAGACCCTGGGTTCTGACTTCCTTGATGGAGGGATTCTATCTGAGCTGGGCCCCACCCCTCTCCTGTGGAAGGCACAGGCTCCAGACAAATACTCAAACAAGCTCAATTCTTTGTATGCCTGGGGCAGTTGGAGCCTGATAAGCCCTGCAGCCATATTCAAAGAGCAGTCATGCTGTTGAAACACAGCACAAAAATGAAAGAAAAATCCTTTTCAGAGCAGGACCCCTGTTCTTTGGGTTTGCCAGTCAAGAGCTTAAGTTGGCATGTTGGTTTTGCACCTTCTGGTCCTATGTGCCCCCTCCTTTCCTTCAAGGCCCAGACCCTTTCAAGTATTGTGTATTATCTGATCCAAAAAACCTCTCTTTCTTTTTTTCTTTTTCCATCAGTCCTGGCCCTTCTGTGCTGGGGCGAAAACCAGCAACCTTAGCTTTTACTCAAGATTCAGCTGAACTGGGGACTTAGTTTTGGTAATGAGAATTTGTGAATTAATTCCACAATTGGAGCTTGGTTGTGCTCAGCCTCTGCTGCTGGTAATGTTCTTTTCCTTTCCCATCTGGGAAGCAGCCTTATAGGGAAGGGGTGCCAGCTGCCACGGCTTGGGAAACTCATGGTTCTGGGTGGGCTTGCAGCTGGTCATCTGGTCCAGACTGCGGTATGGTGTGTGTCTGGTCACTGACGTGGCCCCAGCAGTTGTTCTGTACTGTTCCTTGCTGTGAAGGAACTATGAGGATGAACTAAATCCCACACCTCACTCAGCTGCCATTTTGGCCCCTTTGGCCTAATTTTAAGTAGGCTTAGCTTATCCTTTGTAGGAATGAGTGTCATAGGGGCACCCTCCAAGATCGAGGGCTAAGCCTATTGATTTGGTTGTCTCCACTGCTTGCATGAATATCAGAAATTCTCCAAATGGGGAAGTTGAATAGTCCCCCTTTCTCCCCATTTACCAAAGGGTGCTTTGCAAATACTTATTTATTCACTGTCCACATCACTCTGGGATTTATCAGGGTATCACACTAACCTGGACAAACCAAAAAATATGATGCGCTGTTCAAGATTCCCTATAGTAATGGTGTTCAGCTAAGCTGACCATCCGAGTTAGATTACCTAAAATATAAATTTCGCACCAGATAAACATCTCTCCCTTTAGTCTCACATAGAAGTCAAAGTTTTAAAATATGGCGATATCATACTTTACTCAGTCTTCTGATGAAATTCAGGCCTGTCCAGATCAGGTTTATTCATATTTCTACTGGATGTCTGATCACTTTTTCACCTTTTTAAACAGTTGCTATATGGGGTACTGCTGACTTTCATAGCTTCAGAGCTCTTGAGTCTTAGGTATTGTATAAATACCTGAAGTTTCTGGGAAGGACCATGTTATATACAAATATCTCAGTATCTCAGTATTTGGCATTAACAGTTACACCTCCTGAATATATGTGACTGCTGTAAGAGCTTACAATCTAGGACCCTTTACAATAAGTACCAACCTGATAACCCATGCTCTTGTCTTGAGCTCACCAAATTTTTATATTATAGTTAGTCCATATGATTGAGGCACGATAATATTTGTCTTTTTGTTCCTGACATTTCATTCAACATATGGCTCTTAAGTTTCATTCATCTAGTTGCACGCCTCACAACTTCATTCTTTCTTGCGACTGCCCAGTAGTCCATTGTATGTATACTGTTTCCCATTCCATTACTCAGTTGTTGTACTCTTAAGCCACCTCCATTCACTGTGGAACACGAACACTGCCTCCAGAAACACCAGTGTGCAGATGTCCATTTGTGTCCCCACACTCAGTTCCTCTGGGTATATACTGAGCAATGGGCTTTCAGGATCATATAGCAAACCCACCCCTAGCCTCCTCTGGAACCACCGCACTGCCCTCCAAGAGGCTGCACCTCTTGTTTCCCTACTGACAGTGAATAAGTACATCTCTTTCTTTGCATTTTCTTTAGAACTTGTTTCTCTCTGTTCATTTTTTTTTTTATTCTTAATTCTATGCTCTTTTATTTTTTTATTAACGGAAAGAAAAGAAAAAAAAAGAAATTAACACAACATTTAGAAATCATACCGTTCTACATATGCACTCAGTAATTCTTAACATCATCACATAGATGCACGATCATTGTTTCTTAGTACATTTGCATCGGTTTAGAGGAACTAGCAACACAACAGAAAAAGATATAAAATGTTAATATAAAGAAAAGAAATAAAAGTAGTAATAATAGTAAAAAACAACATCAACAAACAAACCAACAAGCAAACAAAAACAAAAAAACCCTATAGCTCAGATGCAGCTTCATTCAGTATTTTAACATGATTACTTTACAATTAGGTATTATTGTGCTGTCCATTTTTGAGTTTTTGTATCTAGTCCTGTTGCACAGTCTGTATCCCTTCAGCTTCAATTACCCATTGTCTTACCCTGTTTCTAACTCCTGCTGAACTCTGTTACCAATGACATATTTCAAGTTTATTCTCGAATGTCCATTCACATCAGTGGGACCATACAGTATTTGTCCTTTAGTTTTAGGCTGGATTCACTCAGCATAATATTCTCTAGGTCCATCATTACATGGTTCTAAGTTTATCTTGTCTTAAAGCTGCATAATATTCCATCGTATGTATATACCACAGTTTGTTTAGCCACTCTTCTGTTGATGGAGATTTTGGCTGTTTCATCTCTTTGCAATTGTAAATAATGCTGCTATAAACATTGGTGTGCAAATGTCCGTTTGTGTCTTTGCCCTTAAGTCCTTTGAGTAGATACCTAGCAATGGTATTGCTGGGTCGTATGGCAATTCTATATTCAGCTTTTTGAGGAACCGCCAAACTGCCTTCCACAGTGGTTGCACCCTTTGACATCCCACCAACAGTGGATAAGTGTGCCTCTTTCTCCGCATCCTCTCCAGCACTTGTCATTTTCTGTTTTGTTGATAATGGCCATTCTGGTGGGTGTGAGATGATATCTCATTGTGGTTTTGATTTGCATTTCTCTAATGGCCAGGGACATTGAGCATCTCTTCATGTGCCTCTTGGCCATCCGTATTTCTTCTTCTGGTAGGTGTCTGTTTAAGTCTTTTTCCCATTTTGTAATTGGGTTGGCTGTCTTTTTGTTGTTGAGTTGAATCTCTGTTCATTTTTAAATAATTTTACTCACACATCAGACAATCCAGCTTAGGTTTATAGACATGCCTCCACCACCATATTCTATCTGAAGACATTTCCTTTTCTTCCACAAAGAATCCATAACTCTTTCCTAATCCCCCATGTCTTGACATTTAGTTTGGCATAATGCCTTTTGTTACATTCATTGGAAGCATATTTAGATTTTTTTTTTTTTTTTTTTTAGAAATCATACCATTCTACATATGCATTCAGTAATTCTTTTTTTTTTTGTTTTTTGTTTTTTGTTTTTTGTTTTTATCATAACGAGAAAATTTATGAAAAGTGCTTGGCAGAGAATCTGGAAACATATAAATGCTCAGTAAATACTAAGTCCTTCCCATAAACTTTAATGAATATTCTTGTTTCCAAATGCAGTTTCTCCAACGTTTGTGATTTTCTTAGTGATTTCTTGAAACTCCAAATCTTCTCTCTTCTTTCAAATAACTTAAACCTAGTTGGAAATAAATTCAGCACTAGAAAATTTAAAATCAATCATCCTAAGGCCACAACTGAATTTAAATGTGATTCTGTACAAATCTCAATCACAATCAAATTCCAATATGGGATTTCTCTTTGAGGTTAAAGAAAAAATGTGTACATATTACACACAAATATATATGTATGTGTATGTATAGATATATATAGACACACAGTGTAGAAATACACACACAGTGTAGAAATACATATGCTTATATATGTGCATAATAGAAATAATGTAGAAGAAAAACCATTTTGTCAGGGAAAGAGTTTGATAACTTGTGTAGTAAAGTTACTTGTTGAAATATATAAAATAACCTGCTGCATGAACCCTTGATTTCTCACAAGTCATAGTCTAAATATTAGGAATAGAACTAGTAACATGTTTCTTAAATCCACTATTTTGAGCATGGAAATTTAGCTAGAGCTCCTTTATTTGATCAGATTCACCTATCTTTCTTCACTATTCTTTTTTTCTTTTTTTGGTACTGTTCTAATCTTCAGTTTAGCAAGTACTGAAGACATTCTGACCTATTTTAAGCATTGTGGAGTTTCAGTACTCAGTGGTGTTTAAACATAGTCTACCCTCTTTGGTTTATATACTTCAGTGTAATAAAAAAATTCTACCTTTATTCATGGTTTTTTTTTTTTTTTTTAATTTTTTTTTTAATTAAAAAAAGAATTAACAAAACAATTAGAAATCATTCCAATCTACATGTACAATCAGTAATTCTTAATAACATCACATAGTTGCATATTCATCATTTCTTAGTACATTTGCATCGATTTAGAAAAAGAAATAAAAAGACACAGAATAAGAACTAAAACAATAATAGAAAGAAAAAAAAAACCAAAAAAAAACACAAACAAAAAACCTATACCTCACATGCAGCTTCATTCAGTGTTTTAACATAATTCCATTACAATTGGGTAGTATTGTGCTGTCCATTTCTGAGTTTTTATATCCAGTCCCGTTGTACAGTCTGTATCCCTTCATCTCCAATTATCCCTTCTCTTTTTTTTTTTTTTTTTAATTAACGGAAAAAAAGAAATTAACCCAACATTTAGAGATCATACCATTCTACATATGCAATCATTAATTCTTAACATCATCACATAGATGCATGATCATCATTTCTTAGTACATTTGCATTGGTTTAGAAGAACTAGCAACATAACCGAAAAAGATATAGAATGTTAATATAGAGAAAAAAATAAAAGTAATAATAGTAAAATCAAAACAAAACAAAACAAAACAAAACAAAAACCTATAGCTCAGATGCAGCTTCATTCAGTGTTTTAACATGATTACTTTACAATTAGGTATTATTGTGCTGTCCATTTTTGAGTTTTTGTATCTAGTCCTGTTGCACAGTCTGTATCCCTTCAGCTTCAATTACCCATTGTCTTACCCTGTTTCTAACTCCTGCTGAACTCTGTTACCAATGACATATTTCAAGTTTATTCTCGAATGTCCGTTTACATCAGTGGGACCATACAGTATTTGTCCTTTAGTTTTTGGCTGGATTCACTCAGCATAATATTCTCTAGGTCCATCCATGTTATTACATGGTTCATAAGTTTATCTTGTCTTAAAGCTGCACAATATTCCATCGTATGTATATACCACAGTTTGTTTAGCCACTCTTCTGTTGATGGAGATTTTGGCTGTTTCCATCTCTTTGCAATTGTAAATAATGCTGCTATAAACATTGGTGTGCAAATGTCCGTTTGTGTCTTTGCCCTTAAGTCCTTTGAGTATATTCCCAGCAATGGTATTGCTGGGTCGTATGGCAATTCTATATTCAGCTTTTTGAGGAACCGCCAAACTGCCTTCCACAGTGGTTGCACCATTTGACATTCCCACCAGCAGTGGATAAGTGTGCCTCTTTCTCCGCATCCTCTCCAGCACTTGTCATTTTCTGTTTTGTTGATAATGGCCATTCTGGCGGGTGTGAGATGTTATCTCATTGTGGTTTTGATTTGCATTTCTCTAATGGCCAGGGACATTGAGCATCTCTTCATGTGCCTTTTGGCCATTTGTATTTCCTCTTCTGAGAGCTGTCTGTTCAAGTCTTTTTCCCATTTTGTAATTGGGTTGGCTGTCTTTTTGTTGTTGAGTTGAACAGTCTCTTTATAAATTCTGGATACTAGACCTTTATCTGATATGTCATTTCCAAATATTGTCTCCCATTGTGTAGGCTGTCTTTCTACTTTCTTGATGAAGTTCTTTGATGCACAAAAGTGTTTAATTTTGAGTAGTTCCCATTTATTTATTTCCTTCTTCAGTGCTCTTGCTTTAGGTTTAAGGTCCATAAAACCGCCTCCAATTGTAAGTTTCATGAGATATCTCCCTACATTTTCCTCTAGCTGTTTTATGGTCTTAGACGTAATGTTTAGATCTTTGATCCATTTTGAGTTAACTGTTGTATAGGGTGTGAGATATGGGTTTTCTTTCATTCTTTTGCATATGGACATCCAGTTCTCTAGGCACCATTTATTGAAGAGACTGTTCTGTCCCAGGTGAGTTGGCTTGACTGCCTTATCAAAGATCAAATGTCCATAGATGAGAGGGTCTATATCTGAGCACTCTATTCGATTCCAAATTGGTCGATATATCTATCTTTATGCCAATACCATGCTGTTTTGACCACTGTGGCTTCGTAATATGCCTTAAAGTCAGGCAGCGCGAGACCTCCAGCTTCGTTTTTTTCCCTCAAGATGTTTTTAGCAATTCAGGGCACCCTGCCCTTCCAGATAAATTTGCTTATTGGTTTTTTTATTTCTGAAAAATAAATTGTTGGGATTTTGATTGGTATTGCATTGAATCTAAATCAATTTAGGTAGGATTGACATTTTTTTTTTTTTTTTTTTTTTTTTTATTAACGGAAAGAAAAAAAAGAAATTAACACAACATTTAGAAATCATACCATTCTACATATGTACTCAGTAATTCTTAACATCATCACATAGATGCATGATCATTGTTTCTTAGTACATTTGCATCAGTTTAGAGGAACTAGCAACACAACAGAAAAAGATAAAAATGTTAATATAAAGAAAAGAGTAAAAGTAGTAGTAATAGTAAAAAACAACAACAACAAACAAACCAACAAGCAAACAAAAACAAAAAAAAAACCCTATAGCTCAGATGCAGCTTCATTCAGTATTTTAACATGATTACTTTACAATTAGGTATTATTGTGCTGTCCATTTTTGAGTTTTTGTATCTAGTCCTGTTGCACAATCTGTATCCCTTCAGCTTCAATTACCCATTGTCTTACCCTGTTTCTAACTCCTGCTGATCTCTGTTACCAATGACATATTTCAAGTTTATTCTCGAATGTCCGTTCACAACAGTGGGACCATACAGTATTTGTCCTTTAGTTTTTGGCTGGATTCACTCAGCATAATATTCTCTAGGTCCATCCATGTTATTACATGGTTCACAAGTTTATCTTGTCTTAAAGCTGCATAATATTCCATCGTATGTATATACCACAGTTTGTTTAGCCACTCTTCTGTTGATGGAGATTTTGGCTGTTTCCATCTCTTTGCAATTGTAAATAACGCTGCTATAAACATTGGTGTGCAAATGTCCGTTTGTGTCTTTGCCCTTAAGTCCTTTGAGTAGATACCTAGCAATGGTATTGCTGGGTCGTATGGCAATTCTATATTCAGCTTTTTGAGGAACCGCCAAACTGCCTTCCACAGTGGTTGCACCCTTTGACATTCCCACCAACAGTGGATAAGTGTGCCTCTTTCTCCGCATCCTCTCCAGCCCCTGTCGTTTTCTGTTGTTGATAATGGCCATTCTGGTGGGTGTGAGATGATATCTCATTGTGGTTTTGATTTGCATTTCTCTAATGGCCAGGGACATTGAGCATCTCTTCATGTGCCTCTTGGCCATCCGTATTTCTTCTTCTGGTAGGTGTCTGTTTAAGTCTTTTTCCCATTTTGTAATTGGGTTGGCTGTCTTTTTGTTGTTGAGTTGAATAATCTCTTTAAATTCTGGATACTAGACCCTTATCTGATATGTCATTTCCAAATATTGTCTCCCATTGTGTAGGCTGTCTTTCTACTTTCTTGATGAAGTTCTCTGATGCACAAAAGTGTTTAATTTTGAGGAGTTCCCATTTATTTATTTCCTTCTTCAGTGTTCTTGCTTTAGGTTTAAGGTCCATAAAACCCCTCCAGTTGTAAGATCATAAGTATCTCCCAACATTTTCTCTAACTGTTTTATGGTCTTAGACCTAATGTTTAGATCTTTGATCCATTTTGAGTTAACTTTTGTATAGGGTGTGAGAGATGGGTCTTCTTTCATTCTTTTGCATATGGATATCCAGTTCTCTAGGCACCATTTATTGAAGAGACTGTTCTGTCCCAGGTGAGTTGGCTTGACTGCCTTATCAAAGATCAAATGTCCATAGATGAGAGGGTCTATATCTGAGCACTCTATTCGATTCCATTGGTCGATATATCTATCTTTATGCCAATACCATGCTGTTTTGACCACTGTGGCTTCATAATATGCCTTAAAGTCCGGCAGCGCGAGACCTCCAGCTTCGTTTTTTTTCCTCAAGATGTTTTTAGCAATTCGGGGTACCCTGCCCTTCCAGATAAATTTGCTTATTGGTTTTTCTATTTCTGAAAAATATGTTGTTGGGATTTTGATTGGTATTGCATTGAATCTGTAAATCAATTTAGGTAGGATTGACATCTTAACTATATTTAGTCTTCCAATCCATGAACACGGTACGCCCTTCCATCTATTTAGGTCTTCTGTGATTTCTTTTAACAGTTTTTTGTAGTTTTCTTTATATAGGTTTTTTGTCTCTTTGGTTAAATTTATTCCTAGGTATTTTATTCTTTTAGTTGCGATTGTAAATGGGATTCGTTTCTTGATTTCTACCTCAGCTTGTTCATTACTAGTCTATAGAAATGCTACAGATTTTTGAATGTTGATCTTGTAACCTGCTACTTTGCTGTACTCATTTATTAGCTCTAGTAGTTTTTTGTGGATTTTTCCGGGTTTTCAACGTATAGTATCATATCGTCTGCAAACAGTGATAGTTTTACTTCTTCCTTTCTAATTTTGATGCCTTGTATTTCTTTTTCTTGTCTAATTGCTCTGGCTAGAACCTCCAACACAATGTTGAATAATAGTGGTGATAGTGGACATCCTTGTCTTGTTCCTGATCTTAGGGGGAAAGTTTTCAATTTTTCCCCATTGAGGATGATATTAGCTGTGGGTTTTTCATATATTCCCTCTATCATTTTAAGGAAGTTCCCTTGTATTCCTATCCTTTGAAGTGTTTTCAACAGGAAAGGATGTTGAATCTTGTCAAATGCCTTCTCTGCATCAATTGAGATGATCATGTGATTTTTCTGCTTTGATTTGTTGATATGTTGTATTACATTAATTGATTTTCTTATGTTGAACCATCCTTGCATACCTGGGATGAATCCTACTTGGTCATGATGAATAATTCTTTTAATGTGTTGTTGGATACGATTTGCTAGAATTTTATTGAGGATTTTTGCATCTATATTCATTAGAGAGATTGGCCTGTAGTTTTCTATTTTTGTAATATCTTTGCCTGGTTTTGGTATGAGGGTGATGTTGGCTTCATAGAATGAATTAGGTAGTTTTCCCTCCACTTCGATTTTTTTGAAGAGTTTGAGGAGAGGTGGTACTAATTCTTTCTGGAATGTTTGGTAGAATTCGCATGTGAAGCCGTCTGGTCCTGGACTTTTCTTTTTAGGAAGCTTTTGAATGACTGATTCAATTTCTTTACTTGTGATTGGTTTGTTGAGGTCATCTATGTCTTCTTGAGTCAAAGTTGGTTGTTCATGCCTTTCCAGGAACCCGTCCATTTCATCTAAATTGTTGTATTTATTAGTGTAAAGTTGTTCATAGTATCCTGTTATTACCTCCTTTATTTCTGTGAGGTCAGTGGTTATGTCTCCTCTTCCATTTCTGATCTTATTTATTTGCATCCTCTCTCTTCTTCTTTTTGTCAATCTTGCTAAGGGCCCATCAATCTTATTGATTTTCTCATAGAACCAACTTCTGGTCTTATTGATTTTCTCTATTGTTTTCATGTTTTCAATTTCATTTATTTCTGCTCTAATCTTTTTTTTTTTTTCATGTTTGCATTTCTTTATTCCCACTAGTTCTTTTTGTGCATAGGACACTTTTTATTTTATTTTATTTTTTTATTAACGGAAAGAAAAAAAAAGAAATTAACACAACATTTAGAAATCATACCGTTCTACATATGCACTCAGTAATTCTTAACATCATCACATAGATGCATGATCATTGTTTCTTAGTACATTTGCATCGGTTTAGAGGAACTAGCAGCAGAAAAAGATATAAAATGTTAATATAAAGAAAAGAAATAAAAGTAGTAATAATAGTAAAAAACAATAACAACAAACAAACAAGCAAACAAAAACAAAAAAAACCCTATAGCTCAGATGCAGCTTCATTCAGTATTTTAACATGATTACTTTACAATTAGGTATTATTGTGCTATCCATTTTTGAGTTTTTGTATCTAGTCCTGTTGCACAGTCTGTATCCCTTCAGCTTCAATTACCCATTGTCTTACCCTGTTTCTAACTCCTGCTGAACTCTGTTACCAATGACATATTTCAAGTTTATTCTCGAATGTCCGTTCACATCAGTGGGACCATACAGTATTTGTCCTTTAGTTTTAGGCTGGATTCACTCACCATAATATTCTCTAGGTCCATCCATGTTATTACATGGTTCATAAGTTTATCTTGTCTTAAAGCTGCATAATATTCCATCGTATGTATATACCACAGTTTGTTTAGCCACTCTTCTGTTGATGGAGATTTTGGCTGTTTCCATCTCTTTGCAATTGTAAATAATGCTGCTATAAACATTGGTGTGCAAATGTCCGTTTGTGTCTTTGCCCTTTAGTCCTTTTGAGTAGATACCTAGCAATGGTATTGCTGGGTCATATGGCAATTCTATATTCAGCTTTTTGAGGAACCGCCAAACTGCCTTCCACAGTGGTTGCACCCTTTGACATTCCCACCAACAGTGGATAAGTGTGCCTCTTTCTAGCATCCTCTCCAGCACTTGTCATTTTCTGTTTTGTTGATAATGGCCATTCTGGTGGGTGTGAGATGATATCTCATTGTGGTTTTGATTTGCATTTCTCTAATGGCCAGGGACATTGAGCATCTCTTCATGTGCCTCTTGGCCATCCGTATTTCTTCTTCTGGTAGGTGTCTATTCAAGTCTTTTTCCCATTTTGTAATTGGGTTGGCTGTCTTTTTGTTGTTGAGTTGAACAATCTCTTTATAAATTCTGGATACTAGACCTTTATCTGATATGTCGTTTCCAAATATTGTCTCCCATTGTGTAGGCTGTCTTTCTACTTTCTTGATGAAGTTCTTTGATGCACAAAAGTGTTTAATTTTGAGGAGCTCCCATTTATTTATTTCTTTCTTCAGTGCTCTTGCTTTAGGTTTAAGGTCCATAAACCGCCTCCAGTTGTAAGATTCGTAAGATATCTCCCTACATTTTCCTCTAACTGTTTTATGGTCTTAGACCTAATGTTTAGATCTTTGATCCATTTTGAGTTAATTTTTGTATAAGGTGTGAGATACGGGTCTTCTTTCATTCTTTTACTTATGGATATCCAGTTCTCTAGGCACCATTTATTGAAGAGACTGTTCTGTCCCAGGTGAGTTGGCTTGACTGCCTTATCAAAGATCAAATGTCCATGGATGAGAGGGTCTATATCTGAGCACTCTATTTGATTCCGTTGGTCGATATATCTATCTTTATGCCAATACCATGCTGTTTTGACCACTGTGGCTTCATAATATGCCTTAAAGTCCGGCATCGCTAGACCTCCAGCTTCGTTTTTTTTCCTCAAGATGTTTTTAGCAATTCGGGGCAACCGGCCCTTTCAGATAAATTTGCTTATTGGTTTTTCTATTTCTGAAAAATAAGTTGTTGGGGTTTTGATTGGTATTGCATTGAATCTGTAATGAGTTTAGGTAGGATTGATATCTTAATTATATTTAGTCTTCCAATCCATGAACACGGTATGCCCTTCCATCTATTTAGGTCTTCTGTGATTTCTTTTAGCAGTTTTTTGTAGTTTTCTTTATATAGGTTTTTTGTCTCTTTGGTTAAATTTATTCCTAGGTATTTTATTCTTTTAGTTGCGATTGTAAATGGGATTCGTTTCTTGATTTCCGCCTCAGCTTGTTCATTACTAGTGTATAGAAATGCTACAGATTTTTGAATGTTGATCTTGTAGCTTGCTACTTTGCTGTACTCATTTATTAGCTCTAGTAATTTTGTTGTGGATTTTTCTGGGTTTTCTATGTATAGTATCATATCGTCTGCAAACAGTGATAGTTTTACTTCTTCCTTTCCAATTTTGATGCCTTGTATTTCTTTTTCTTGTCTAATTGCTCTGGCTAGTACTTCCAACACAATGTTGAATAATAGTGGTGATAGTGGACATCCTTGTCTTGTTCCTGATCTTAGGGGGAAAGTTTTCAATTTTTCCCCATTGAGGATGATATTAGCTGTGGGTTTTTCATATATTTCCTCTATCATTTTAAGGAAGTTCCCTTGTATTCCTATCTTTTGAAGTGTTTTCAGCAGGAAAGAATGTTGAATCTTGTCAAATGCCTTCTCTGCATCAATTGAGATGATCATGTGATTTTTCTGCTTTGATTTGTTGATATGGTGTATTACATTAATTGATTTTCTTATGTTGAACCATCCTTGCATACCTGGGATGAATCCTACTTGGTCATGATGTATAATTCTTTTAATGTGTTGTTGGATACGATTTGCTAGAATTTTATTGAGGATTTTTGCATCTGTATTCATTAGAGAGATTGGTCTGTAGTTTTCTTTTTTTGTAATATCTTTGCCTGGTTTTGGTATGAAGGTGATGTTGGCTTCATAGAATGAATTAGGTAGTTTTCCCTCCACTTCGATTATGTTGAAGAGTTTGAGGAGAGTTGGTACTAATTCTTTCTGGAATGTTTGGTAGAATTCACATGTGAAGCCGTCTGGTCCTGGACTTTTCTTTTTAGGGAGCTTTTGAATAACTAATTCAATCTCTTTACTTGTGATTGGTTTGTTGAGGTCGTCTATTTCTTCTTGAGTCAAAGTTGGTTGTTCATGTCTTTCCAGGAACCCGTCCATTTCATCTAAATTGTTGTATTTATTAGCGTAAAGTTGTTCATAGTATCCTGTTATTACCTCCTTTATTTCTGTGAGGTCAGTAGTTATGTCTCCTCTTCCATTTCTAATCTTATTTATTTGCATCCTCTCTCTTCTTCTTTTTGTCAATCTTGCTAAGGGCCCATCAATCTTGTTGATTTTCTCATAGAACCAACTTCTGGTCTTATTGATTTTCTCTATTGTTTTCATGTTTTCAATTTCATTTATTTCTGCTCTAATCTTTGTTATTTCTTTCCTTTTGCTTGCTTTGGGATTAGTTTGCTGTTCTTTCTCCAGTTCTTCCAAGTGGACAGTTAATTCCTGCATTTTTGCGTTTTCTTCTTTTCTGATAAAGGCATTTAGGGCAATAAATTTCCCTCTTAGCACTGCCTTTGCTGCGTCCCATAAGTTTTGATATGTTGTATCTTCATTTTCATTTGCCTCTAGGTATTTACTAATTTCTCTTGCCATTTCTTCTTTGACCCAGTCGTTGTTTAAGAGTGTGTTGTTGAGCCTCCAGGTCTTTGTGAATTTTCTGGCACTCCGCCTATTATTGATTTCCAACTTCATTCCTTTATGATCCGAGAAAGTGTTGTGTATGATTTCAATCTTTTTATATTTGTTAAGACTTGCTTTGTGACCCAGCATATGGTCTGTCTTTGAGAATGATCCATGAGCACTTGAGAAAAAGGTGTATCCTGCTGTTGTGGGATGTAATGTCCTATAAATGTCTGTTAAGTCTAGCTCATTTATAGTAATATTCAGATTCTCTATTTCTGTATTGATCCTCTGTCTAGATGTTCTGTCCATTGATGAGAGTGGGGAATTGAAGTCTCCAACTATTATAGTATATGAGTCTATTTCCCTTTTCAGTTTTTGCAATGTGTTCCTCACGTATTTTGGGGCATTCTGGTTCGGTTCGTAAATATTTGTGATGTTATGTCTTCTTGTTTAATTATTCCTTTTATTAGTAGATAGTGTCCTTCTTTGTCTCTTTTAACTGTTTTACATTTGAAGTCTAATTTGTTGGATATTAGTATAGCCACTCCTGCTCTTTTCTGGTTGTTATTTGCATGATATATCTTTTCCCAACCTTTCACTTTCAACCTGTGTTTATCTTTGGGTCTAAGATGTGTTTCCTGTGGACAGCATATAGAAGGATCCTGTTTTTTAATCCATTCTGCCAATCTATATCTTTTGATTGGGGAATTCAGTCCATTGACATTTAGTGTTATTGCTGTTTGGATGATATTTTCCTCTAACATTTTGCCTTTTGTATTATATATATCATATCTGATTTTCCTTCTTTCTACACTCTTCTACATACCTCTCTCTTCTGTCTTTTTGTATCTGACTCTAGTACTCCCTCTAGTATTTCCTGCAGAGCTGGTCTCTTGGTCACAAATTCTCTCAGTGACTTTTTGTCTGAGAATGTTTTAATTTCTCCCTCATTTTTGAAAGATAATTTTGCTGGATATAGGAGTCTTGGTTGGAAGTTTTTCTCCTTTAGTAATTTAAATATATCATCCCACTGTCTTCTAGCCTCCATGGTTTCTGCTGAGAAATCTACACATAGTGTTATTCGGTTTCCCGTGTATGTGATGGATTGTTTTTCTCTTGCTGCTTTCAAGATCCTCTCTTTCTCTTTGACCTCTGACATTCTAACTAGTAAGTGTCTTGGAGAATGCCTATTTGGGTCTAATCTCTTTGGGGTGTGCTGCACTTCTTGAATCTGTAATTTTAGGTCTTTCATAAGAGTTGGGAAATTTTCAGTGATAATTTCTTCCATTAGTTTTTCTCCTCCTTCTCCCTTCTCTTCTCCTTCTGAGACACCCACAACACGTATATTTGTGCGGTTCATATTGTCCTTGAGTTTCCTGATACGCTGTTCAAATTTTTCCATTCTTTTCCGGATAGTTTCTGTTTCTTTTTGGAATTCAGATGTTCCATCCTCCAAATCACTAATTTTATCTTCTGTCTCTTTACATCTATCATTGTAGGTATCCATTGTTTTTTCCATCTTTTCTACTTTATCCTTCACTTCCATAAGTTCTGTGATTTGTTTTTTCAGTTTTTCTATTTCTTCTTTATGTTCAGCCCATGTCCTCTTCATGTCTTCCCTCAGTTTATCGATTTCATTTTTGAAGAGGTTTTCCATTTCTGTTCGTATATTCAGCATTAGTTGTCTCAGCTCTTGTATCTCATTTGAACTATTGGTTTGTTCCTTTGACTGAGCCATATTCTCAATCTTCTGAGCGTGGACAGTTATCTTCTGCTGCTGGCGTCTGGGCATTTAGTCAGATTTTCCTGGGTGTCGGACCCAACAATGTTGTAAGATTTTTCTGTGAAATCTCTGGGTTCTGTTTTTCTTATCCTGCCCAGTATGTGGCGCTCGTGGCACACATTTGTCTCAAGTGTTTGGAATGGATCCCCCCCGGTCACCGATCTCCGTGGCCTGGGGATTTCCGATCCAATTCTCTCCATTGGTTCAGGGGCCGCGCATGGTGGGGACGTCAGCCGCCGCAGCTTGAGGGGACCCTGTGGCTGGTCGCCGGCCGCAGCGGGCCCGGGGAATTCATCACCGGACTAGGAATTTGCCCACGGGGGGGGTGTCGGTCACCGGCCACCGCAGCCTGGGGCGTTCCCCACCGGACCAGGAAGCCGCCCGCGGTGGGGGGGACCGCTGCAGCTTGGGTAGCCCTCTGATCCGAGACTCGTAGCCGCGGACTTGAAGCCGAGACTCGAAGCCGCCCGCAAAAGAGGGGCGCCAGCTGCCTTGGCTTGGGAAACTTGCCTCTCCGAGACTCTCAACCGGCCCGGGAAGGAGGGAGGGAGTTGCTCCGACTGCCGCAGCTGCCGCTGCTTGGGAAATCGCACGCCGCTCGGGGATCTCACCGCAGCCGAGTCTCGCAGTCAGACTAGCCAGTCCAGACTGGGTTACGCTGTGTGTCCTTTCCCTGCCGTAGCCCCGGGAGCTGTTCTGCACTGTTTCAGTTCACCTAGTAGTTGCTTTGGAGGAGGAGGAACTAAGACGCACGTACCTTACTAAGCCGCCATCTTGGAACTCTCCAAGTTTTAAATTTTGATGTAGTTCAACTGATTTATTTTTTTCTTTGGTTGCTCATGCTTTTGTTAAAAAGTCTGAGAATCCGTTGCCTATTTAGAAGGTCCTGAAGATATTTTCCTGTTTTCTTCTAAGAGTTTTATAGTTTTAGCTCTTATATTCAGGTTTTTTATCTGTCTTGAGTTAATTTTTATATATCATGTGAGGTAGGGGTCCATTTTTATTCTTTTGCATATGAATATTCAGTTGTTCCAGCACCATTTGTTGCAGTGACTGTTGTTTCCCCGTAATGTGGACTTGACTTCCCTGTCAGAAATCAACTGGCCATCATCACCATCTCTTAGCCCTACTCTGTAAGTGAAATCATTGCCCTGCCCCCTACATGGGAGATGATATGCAGGGATGAAAGTCTCCTTGGTGGCCTGGGAGATGATGCCTAGGGAAGTCTGGTCTTGTCACCAGCAATGCCATCCTGAATGGATCAACAATGCCATCCTGACTGAAAGGGGGAAAAGGAGCGTAACTAATAAAGTATCAGTGCCTGAGAGAGTTCAGACAGAGTCAAGAGGCTATACTGGAGGTCATTCTTATGCAAGCTTCAGTTAGACATTGCTACCTATCATAATTTGCCAACCCCCAACCAAAACCATTCCAGTCAATCTTAAAGAACACCTAGGGCATTATATAAGATTCTACAAAGGTTCCATGCACTAGGGTAACTTTCCAGAAACCTACAACCTCCAGATGTGTCCCTGAAGCAGATAAGTCCTGGAACCTAGAGGGCCCAGTCTCTCCAGAACATCAGCTAATTCTATCTCCCTACCCCATATTACTGACAGTCCCTTCCAACATGAAAAAGTTAGAATGGGCATAGCCCAAATACCCCTAAGGAGTGGAATAGGTAGATCAAAGATGATGGTGGAGTTATACAGAGCAGGTAACGTTTAATAAACAAGTATGATTGTTGAGTCATTATATTGATATTTCTTTTAGTCTCCAGTATCTTAGAGCAGCTAGAAGTAAAAGCCTTAAATTGTGGAATTGTAACCCATACCAAACTCTGAAATCTTTTCTACAACTAATTGTTGTGCTGTGTTTTGAAATTTATTACTTTTTTGTCTGTATGTTATTTTTCACACACACACACACAAAAAGTCAGTTGTGATGATAAAACAGTATTTATTCCTTTTAGTTTCCAATGGCCTGGAGCAGTTAGAAGGAAAAATCTGAGATGATGGTATGGTAGCCCATGACGAACTCTGGAATCTGTTCTCTAACTACTTGTTGAAGACTGCTTTGAAAATTATTGCTTTTTTCTTTCTTTGCTTTGTATAAATATTATATTATACAATTAAAAAAAAGTTAAAAAGAAAATTAACTGGCCATCAATATGTGGGTGATAGTGGTATTTTTAAAATGTCTGCTTGGTGAACTCCAATGTGTAGTCATATTTGAGAAGCAGTAATCTTAGGTTTTGCAGAAGGAATTTAGAATATATTTTTTATCATATTATAGCCAAGTTCACTTCAGACATGAGATTTATGTATATGTATTGAGATTTATATATATATATGTATTCTTCATAGAGAATAGATTTTTAAGGACTCGTAGAAAAGTTCAGAAATCCAGTTTTACTTTTGATTAGATAAATATCTTTTTCATTTATATTATCAAATTGAGTAGCACCTAGAAAAAGTACACTTTGAATAAATTATTTGTACTTCCTTGTATTTCAGAGAAAAAGATGCCACGGAGAAAGAAAAAGGTTAAAGAAGCCTCTGAATCTCAGAATCTGGAGGGGAAGAATGCAGAAAATAGCAGTACTACCAACATGAAAAGGAAGCGTAGATTTGAAGATGCATTCATTGTGATATCTGATAGTGATGGAGAGGTCAGTAATTTGAAGTATGGAGCTCTAGGTTTCAAACCAGGCCTTCTGATCCGTGGGTACTTTGTTAATGCCAGCTTCTCAAATCATGCAAACTACAATGCATAATACGAAACTCCGCTTGCTTTTGATTTGTGAATGGAAATAAGAAGTACTTAGTGGAAAATAATAATGTTTGACTGAAGATATAACTGATTTTCAGTTTGTGTTCTATTGACCCAGAGCTATATTTTAATACTATTTGGATAATTTAATCGCATGTAAAACTTATTTGTATCTGTCTGAAATGCGAAAGAGGATGTGTATCAACTTCAAATCTATATGTATGCTCTGTCCAATATGGTAGCAGCTAGCCACTGTGGTGATTTCAATTTAAATTAGTTAAAATTAAATGAAATGGAAAATCTGTACCTTTGTTGCACCAGTCACAGTATAGGTACTCAGCATCCACATAGAGGCTAGTGTCTAATGTATCAGATGGCATGGCAATAGAACTTCCCATCATTGTAGAAAGTTTTATTGAAGGTCATTACCCTAGTGTTATCCTTTCTCCTTTGTCCCGTTTCCATTTGTTTTTTGAGGTTTTCTGTTTGTCACATCCAATAGGTAATGAATTAACTAATTATTTTTCTTTCAGATTTCTTCTTCTTTCTCCTGTATCTTTTTTTTTTTTTTTTTTACTTTTTTTAGTGTATAGTATAATATATATACAAAGCAAAGAAATAAAAAAGCAATAGTTTTCAAAGCACTAGTCAACAAGTAGTTACAGGACAGATCCCAGAGTTTGTCATGGGCTACCATCCGATCTCTCATATTTTCCCTTCTAGCAGCTCCAGAATATAGGAAGCTAGAGGACTTAAATATTTTCTTATCAACACAATCGACTTTTTTTGTGAGAAATAACGTATATACAAAAAAGGTATAAATTTCAAAGCACTGCACACAATTAGTTGTAGAACATATTTCAGCGTTTGACATGGGTTACAGTTCCACAATTTTAGGTTTTTACTTCTAGCTACTGTAAAATACTGAAGACTAAAAGAAATATCAATTTAATGATTCAGCATTCATATTCATTTGTTAAATCCTATCTTCTCTGTATAACTCCACTATTACCTTTGATTTTTCCATCCCTCTCTTTTGGGGTATTTGGACTATGGTAATTCTAAATTCTTCATCTTGGAAGGGTCTGTCACTAATATGAGGTAGGGAAATGGAGCTATCTGATGTTCTGGAGAGGCTGGTCTAGGTTTCAGGACTTATCTGGGCCAGGGACCCATCTGGGGGTTGTAGGTTTCAGGAAAGTTACTCTAGTGCATGGAACCCTTGTGGAATCTTATATATTGCCCTAGGTGTTGTTTAGGATTGACTGGAATGGTGCTGGTTGTTGCAGGGTAGCAGGTTAGGATAGGTAGTTAAGGTCTAACTGAAACTTGGGTAAGAGCAATGCCCAGAGTAACCTCTGGACTCTATTTCAACTCTGTCTGCCACTGATACTTCGTTAATTACCCTTCTTTTCCCCCTTTTGGTCAGGATGGAATTGTTGATCCCATGGTGCCAGGTCTGGATTCATTCCTGGGAGTCATCTCCCATGTTGCCAGGAAGACTTTCACCCCTGGATGTCTTGTCCCACATGGGGGTAGGGCAATGATTTCACTTGCAGAGTTGGGCTTAGTGAGACTGAGGCCACATCTGAGCAAAAACAGAGGTCCTCCAGAAGTAACTCTTAGGCATGTCTATAGGTAGTCTAAGTTTCTCTGCTACCTACATAAGCTTCACAAGAGTAAGCCTCCTGATTGAGGGCATGGCCTATTGATTTGGGTGTCCCTAAAGTTTGACACAGTATCAGGGAATTCCGTGATGGTAAGGTTTAATGGTTCTGTATTCTTTCTCACATCCTTCAGGGGACTTTCTGATTATCTGCTTACTATACTCTAGGATGTATCCAGGCATTACAGTACTCTATACAGGATGAAAGGACCTCTTTCTTATTCTGTGCTCCCTGTGTTTCAGTTGTTCAAATTAGCTATACAGATAGGTTGAGTTAGATTATGCACTACAGAAAATTTCAGTTCCAGATCAAATAAACCTTTCTTCCATTGGTCTCAAAAGAGTATCTGTGGTTCTAAAATATAGACACTGTCTTCCTTACCCCTACGTTCTGAATTACTTTAACCCCAACGTGTTCGGCTTTGTTCTTATTTCTGAGTACCAGGTTATATATATAAAACAACCTCTCAAAATCCAGAAATAATAATCACCAGTCCGGACTTACTGTGTCTGCTCTAAAAGCTTACAGTATAAGCTCCTGTTTTCTTATAGGCATTTTCTAAACGTGACCATGTCATTCTTGTTCTTTTGTTTCTGACTTATTTTGTCTCACCAGGTTCATCCAGTATTACGTCCTCAAGGCTCATCCATCTTGTCATGTGCTTCAGGACATCATTTTTGTCTTATTGCTGCATAAATTTCCTTTGTATGTATATACCAGATTTTGTTGATCCATTCATCTGTTGATGGGCATTTGGTTTGTTTCCATCTTTTGGAGATTGTGAATAATGCTGCTGTGAACATAGGTGTACAAATGTCGGTTTGTGTCATTGCTGTCAGCTCTTCTGGGTATATACCAAATAGTTCTATTGCTGGGTCATAGGGCAACTCAATATTTGGTTTCCTAAGGAAAGACCAAACAGTCTTCCATAGTGGCTGCATCATTTTACATTCCCAGCAGCAGTGCATAAGTGTCCCAGTTTCTCCATATCCTCTCCAACATTTAGAGTTTCCTGTTTGCTCAATAGCAGCTATTCTTATAGGTGTGAGTAGGTATCTCATTGTAGTCTTAATCTGCATTTCCCTTACAGCCAGTGAAAATGAGTAATCTCTTTTTGAGTTTTTTTTTTCTTCATGTGCATTTGAGCCATCTGTAATTGCTCTTCAGAAAAATGCCTATTCAGATCTTTAACCCATTTCATAATTGGGTTGTTTATTCTTTTGTTGTTGAATTGTATGATTTCTTTTTTTTTTTTTTTTTTTTTTTTTTTTTAAAGGAAAGACAGAGAGAGAAGGAAGGAAGGATAGAAGGAAGGAAGGAAGGAAGAAAGGGAAACATCTTTAAACATTTTCTTGTTTTATTGTATTCTGTTTCTCCGTTTTTGTTACATGGGCTGGGGCCGGGAATCGAACCGAGGTCCTTCGGCATAGCAGGCAAGCACTTTGCCCGCTGAGCCACCGCGGCCCGCCCTGTATGATTTCTTTGTATAGACAGGATATCTCACCTTTGTCCGATGTGTGATTTCAAAATATTTTCTCCCATTGAATTGGCTGCCTCTTCACCTTTTCGACAAAGTCTTTTGAAGTGCAGAAGCAGTTGATTTTGAAGAATTCCCATTTATTTATTGTGGAATTTAGGTTCAGGTGTCAATTTGGCCGAGTGAAGGTGCCTGGTTCTATAGCTGTGGACAGGAGGCAATGGCATGTGGACCTCATTTGCTGCTGATTACATTTGCAGTCGGCTAGGAGGTGTGCCTGCTGCAATGAATGATGTTTGATTTAATTGGCTGGAAGCTTAAATGAAAGACCTCAATGTAGCACAGCCCAAGCAGCTCAGCATACCTCATCTTAGCACTGGCAGCTTTGCCCAGCCCTTTGGAGATGCAGAAATGAATCACCCTGGGAAAGTTGTTGGAACCTAGAGGCTTGGAAAGAAGGCCGGCAGAAATCGCCCTGTGCTTTCCCATGTAAGAAAGAACCTCAGCTGAAAGTTAGCTGCCTTTCTGCTGAAGAGCTATACATTTTGAATGAAATAAATCCCCTTTTATTAAAGCCAATCTAACTCTGGTGTGTTGCATTCTGGCAGTTAGCAAACTAGAACATCCGTTTTTTCTTTTGTTGCTTGTGCTTTGGGTGTAAAGTTTAGGAAGCTACCTCCTATTTCTAGGTCTTGAAGATGTTTTCCTACATTTTCTTCTAGAAGCTTTATGGTGCTAGTTCTTATATTTAGGTATTTGAGCCACTTTGAGTTAATTTTTGTGTAGGGTGTAAGATAGGGGTCCTCTTTCATTCTCTTAACCATTGATATCCAATTTTCCATGCCCAATTATTGAAAAGACTATTTGTCCCAGTTCAGAGGATTTGGGAACCTTGTCAAAAATCATTTGACCATAGATTTGGTGGTCTATTTCTGCACTCTGGAATCTATTCCAGTGGTCAGTGCTTCTGTCTGTACCATGCTGTTTTGACCACTGTGGCTTTATAATAGGTTTTAAAGTCAGGGATTGTTAATCCTCCCACTTCATTCTTCTATTTTAGGATGCTTTTAGCTATTTGGGGTCTCTTTCCCTCCCAGATGAATTTGGTAATTAGCTTTTCCAAATCTTCAAAGTAGGTCGTTGGAATTTTGATTGGTACTTGTTCTAGTTTGCTAGCTGCCAGAATGCAATATACCAGAAATGGAATGGCTTTTAAAAAGGGGGAATTTAATAAGTTGCTAGTTTACAGTTCTAAGGCGGAGAAAATGTCCCAATTTAAACAAGTCTATAGAAATGTCCAATCAAAGGCATCCTTCCAGGGAAAGATACCTTGGTCAAGAAGGCCAATGAAGTTCAGTGTTTCTCTCTCAAGTGAGAAAGCACATGGCTAATGCAGTCAGCGCTTCTCTCTCAGCTGGAAGGGCACATGGTGAACACGACCTCGCCTGCTCGCTTTCTCTCCTGGCTTCCTGTTTCATGAAGCTCCCTGGTAGGCATTTTCCTTCTTCATCTCCACATGTCGCTGGTTCGTGGACTCTGTGCTTTGTGATGCTGCAGCATTCTCTGCTTTCTCCAAATCTCCTTCATTCTCCAAAATGTTTCCTCTTTTATAGGACTTCAGAAATTTGTAAAGACCCACCCAAATGGGTGGAGACATGTCATCACCTAATCCAGTTTAAGAACCACTCTTGATTAAATCACATCTCCAGGGAGATGATCTGATTACAGTTTCAAACATACAGTATTGAATAGGGATTGTTCTGCCTTTACGAAATGGAATTTTGATTAAAACATGGCTTTTATAGGGGACATACATCCTTTCAAACCAGCACAGTACTGTGTTGAGTCTTTAGCTCAATTTGGGGAGAATTGACATGTTAACTCCATTTAGCCTTCCTATCTATGAGCAGGGAATGTCTTTCCACCTATTTAGATCTCCTTTTATTTCTTTTAGTAATGTTATGTAGTTTTCTGCGTACGAGTCCTTTACCTCCCTAGTTAACTACATTTGTAAGTATTTGATTCTTTTAGTTACTATTTTGAATGGAATTTTTTCCCTTAACTCAGCTAGGTCATTGCTTGTATATAGAAATGTTAACTGACTTTTGCACATTAATTTTATATCCCACCACCTTGCTGAATTTGTTTATTAGCTCAAGTAACTTTGCTGTAGATTTCTCAGGGTCTTCCAAGTATAGTATCATATCATCTGCAAATAATGAGAGTTTCACCTCTTCCTTTCCAATTTAGATGTCTTTTATTTCTTTGTCCTGCCTGACTGCTCTAGCTAGAACTTCTAGTACAATGTTGAATAATATTGGTGACAGTGGGCATCCTTCTCCTGTACCTGATCTTAGGGGGAAAGCTTTAAGTCTCTCTCCATTGACTATGATGCTGGCTATCCATATTTCATATATTCCCTTTATCATATTGAGGTAGTTACCTTTGTTTTGCATCTTTTGGAATGTTTTTATCAGAAAAGGATGCTGAATTTTGTCAAATGCTTTCTCAGCATCAATTGAGATAATCATGTGATTTTTCCCTTTCGATTTGTTAATGTGCTGTAGTATATTAATTGATTTTCTTGTGTTGAATGATCCTTGCATTCCTGGTATAAACTCCACTTGGTCATGGTGTATAATTATTTTACTGTGCTGTTGGATTCGATTTGCTAATATTTTATTGAGAATTTTTCCATCTGTGTTCATTAGGGAGATTGGTCTGTCGTTTTCCTTTCTTATAGCATCTTTCCCAGTTTGGTACTAAAATGATATTAGCTTCATAGAATGATTTAGGTAGAGTTCCTTTTTCCTCAGCTTTTTAGAAAAGTATTTGCAGGATTGGTGTTAGTTCTTTGTGGAATGTTTGATAAAATTCCCCTGTGAAGCCATCTGGCACTGGGCTTTTCTTTGTAGGAAGATTTTTGATGTCTGACTCTCTTTACTTCTGATTGGTTTGTTGAAATCTTCCATTTCTTCCTGAGTCAGTGTAGCTTGTTTGTGTGTCTCCAGGAATTTGTCCATTTCATCTAAGTTGTCTAATTTGTTGCTATATAGTTGTTCATAGTATCCTCTTATGATTTCTTATATTTCTTCAGGGTCTGTGGTAACACACCCCTTCTCATTTCTGATTTTGTTTATTTGCATTCCCTCTTTTTTTCTTTGTCATTCTTGCTAATGGCCCATCAGTTTTATTGTTTTTCTCAAAGAACCAGCTTTTGGTTTTATTGTTTCTTTCTGTTGTTCTTTTGTTCTCCCATTCATTTAACTCTGCTTTAATCTTTATTATTTCTCTTCTGTTTGCCTTGGGGTTAGTTTGCTGTTCTTTCTCAAGTTCCTCCGGTATGCTGTTAAGTCCTCGATTTTTGCTCTTTCTTGTTTTATAATATAGGCTTTAGGGGCAATAAATTTCCCTTTCAGCACATCCAGTAATTCTGATAAATTGTATTCTCATTTTCTCCTATATCTTTTATCTCATTTAATTGCAGAACTTTCATTTACCTCAAGCTAGAAACCTTGGAATTATCTTTGTCTTGCCTTTCTTATCTTTCACCCCTAGTTGGTCATCATATCCTTTAGATTTACCTCTTACATGACACACAGATCTATTCCTTCCTCTTCCATTTCTTTTACTGATCATCTGTTATTTGGGTTTTTGCAGTACCCTCTGAACTGGGCTTCCTTTGTACATTTCACTTAGCTTACTTTAGCTTTCTTTTAAAAGTTTAGAGTGTAGATCTTTGCACTTGCTTGCTTAAAAATCATTGTTCCCATAATCCGTACAAGATCAGTTTAGAATTTTAACGTGTCTACCTACAAGAACCTTCCCAATGTAATATCATTTAAATTCTTTTTGACGATGTCATTAGTTTCCTTTTCTGCTTGTCAATACCATTAGTACTTTAAATTTTTTCCTAGTTTGGTAAGGAAAAATTGTATTTTGTTATATTTAGCAAAATTTAAAATTGTATTTTGTATTTATAACAAAATTATATTTTGTATTATAACAAAATACAAAAATTGTATAAAATACAATACAAAAATTGTATTTTGTTATAATTTAGCAAAATTGTGAACATTTTTCCACATCTTTTGGGGGTATTTGTTTCTTTTTTATGAATTTCCTCTTTGAGTCTTGAGTCCAGTTTTGATGAGAATTTTGTCTAAATAATTCTTTTTAATGTGTAGAAGTATAAATAAGAAAACAAAACAGCCCGTCATTCCACTACTTGGATAACTCATCGTAATATTAACAAAAATAAAAGTTTTCATATGAATATATATATGTTTAAAAAATCAAAACAGTATCAGAGGTATAAAAAGCAAGTTGTCTTACTACCCTGTTCCTCAGGGTACATTTAATGAAAAGTAACTATAGGAAATGGTTTCTTCTGTGCCTTTCCAGAAAAATTAAATGTTTATACATATATGAACCATAAATTTTTTTACAGGATAGGAATAATTTTACATATACTGTTTGCTTTTTTCACTTACTGTATCTTGGAGACCTTTATAGCAGCACATATAGATCTACCTCATTAAAATTTTTTTTGAAGTGTCATTCTTATGTAAGCGTGTATATAGTGCTAATACATAGTTTTATAATGTAAAATGAACACTTTTTACCTACTGTTTTGGTAGCTGTCTTGCTTTGTGTGTCCTTCCCTGATAACATCCCTTTGCATCCATCTAAAGGTAACCGCTGTATTTGTTTTATCTTTCCATGTTTTTGGACAGTTCTGCCACTTTTATGTGTATCAGTGAATATTGTATGTATATATAGAAAAACTAAGTATGATGCACAAGCCCATTTATGAAGGAAATGGCAATATTGTATTTATTAGTTAAAGACTCTTAGGAGAGAAAATGCTAATAGAATCCAAAGCATATGGTATGAGTTTACCTTCCTGAGAGTTTGCAAGAGCCCATTCTAGGGAAGTCAGGAGGCAATTCCTGGGAAATCTAAGCCTCAAATAATCTGGTAGGGGTATAATTTGGTTCAGATCCTGGGTGACCATTAGGAGTGGGGGCTGCTCCTTTTGTTTTTTATTTTTATTTTTTAATCTTGATACAGGTACTTTATTTATAAATATTTAGATTAATAGCATTTTGTTACTTCAAATGAAGAGTACAGCAGTCTGAATAAATCCTTCTGTCACAAAAGCAGGAAGACCCTGCTGTACCTAACTTTGGGAATTAGGATATTGCACCTAAACAAGAAGTCATGGTCTTTAGTTTGTGATTGCTACCTTATGTCCCAAAGGTCAGTTTGTTTTGTTTTTGTAAATCTATACACCTATCAGTAGGTCATGGTCCCTGGGCAAGTCCCTTGTGATGCAACAGTATAAACAGAGTGGATCACTATAAGCCTTTAACAGAATATACCAATCTACTTCAGGTATCTTGTTTCTCAAAAAAGCTAAACAAAGACAGAAGTAAAGATGAGTCCACAAACTGATCAAATCTTACTTTCTGCACATTCCAGTTTTGGCTTTTATTTGACTTTGGCTATATAATACTCTGGTACTACCACGTGTTTACAACCTAGAAAGATATGCTTTTACTTTCGTGTCTTTAAAAAAGAATTTAAAATGTGTATTTTAAACACAGCTGCTGAGCTGAGTGCATATTGCTGAGGTTTTTACCTGTCATATGCATATGACTTCTTGATTCCCAGCTTCTGAACCATAAACTCAATTAAAAATCAGTGAACAGAGGTGAAGAACTTGGTAAAAACTTAGTTTGTTATCTAAAGAAATCATATTATTTCTTTTACAATACAGTATTCTTTCAGTGGCTGTTGTAGTTTGCTAGCTGCTGAAATGTGATATACCAGAAACAGGATGACTTTTAAAAAGGGGAAATTTAGTAAGTTGCAAGTTTACAGTTCTAAGCCCACGAAAATGACCCGATTAAAGCAAGGCTATAAAAATATCCAATCTAAGGCTTCAGGGAGAAATAACTTGGTTCAGTGTTTCTCTCTCAACTGGAAAGGCACATGATGAACATGGCAGTGTCTGCTAGCTTTCTCTCCAGGCTTCTTTTTTCATGAAACTCCCCCTGGGGCGTTTTCCTTCTTTTATCACCAAAGGTCCTGGCTGCGTGGGCTCTTATAGTTCTCATGGCTCTTCGTTTGCTCTTTCCAAAGTGCTTCCTCTTTTAAAGGATTCCACTCAACTAATCAAGACTTAACTGGAATGGGTGGGGTCACATCTCCATCTAATCAAAAAGTTAATACCCATAATTGGATGAATCACATCTCCATGGAGATAATCTAATCAAAAGATTCCAACCTACATTATTGAATAGGGATTAAAAGAAATGGTTGCATCTACAAAATTGAATCAGGATTAAAACATGGCTTTACTAGGGTACATAATCCTTTTAAACTGTCACAGTGGCAAGCCTACCTAGTCAAAGTAATATTACTTTGTATCAACAAAAACATTGAGACACCATTAACTCCCTTTTACAAAATAATTTATGCCAACATGACATAAAATAGTTCCTCGTATTATGAACAGAAGGAACTTCTTAAATAATTTCACTGTAGTAGTTTAAAAAGGACAATTCAAAATCTCTTAACAGCAGACTTGTGATTCTGGCTGTCTGGTTTAGAATCGTTTTACCTCAAAAAGATTAAGGTATAAAAGCTTAAAATTGTGCAATAACAAACCCAGCCTTTTATCTTTTCCCATACAGTAAGGCAAAGAAATGCAGCCTATAGTGTAAAACGTTTACAAAAAGAGAAAAGCAGGTCAGCACATTGTCAATTTCATGAGAACAGTTAAGAAAATCAGTAGGTAAGCCAGAGTGCAAAGATGAAACAGAATCTGCTAGTGTTAATCCTTTCATGCTAAGAGCTCTTAACAGCATGATGTCTCCAAACACTGCCAGTACCAAGCAGTGCAGCCACATTGCTTGTGAATTGCAGTTGTGTCTAAATTTCCTTCTGTGAATGGAAGGGAGTAACATGGTCACATATAGATCATACTGTACAAACTCCTGTTTCTAATGCCAGTAGTCAATTTATCATCTTCATTAAAATAAGATACACAGAATGTATTGTTAGTTCATTTCGTTCAACTTTAATACATACTTACTTTCTGTGAAAGAAAAAAAGGTAAAATAGTGGTTTTTTTTTTTTTTAAAAAGAATAAAGCCTATCAATAAAGCTCAAGAGAAAATATAAAGGTACATTTTCACTGTGTAAGGCTAAGATAGAGGCAAGCTTCCTTAACAAAAATGTCACTCACGTAACACCGACAAAGACAAAACAAAACAAAAAGCAGTCATAGAACTCCTTCCTTACCATCAGAAGTCATTTTACAACAATAAGTTTATTGGTTACAACAGGCATACTTGAATGGTTAAAGATGAGGATAAAGGCTTAAGATACCAAACTACACAGTGAGACAAAGTCTTGCCAAAAAAGGTGGAGAGGGGTAAAGATCATTAAGTCCAGCATCAGTGCTTAGTTTAAATGTGTTGGTGACATATCTATCAAGAGAACAATCAAGGGTGGTAAAAAGTTTAGATTTACCATGCAGGAGAGATTTATTACTCTACTGCCTTTGATAACCTGATTATATCTAGTTGTTTAGCAGTTTAGTATTGTATTAATTGTTTTTACAACAGAGTTTCTTTTTCTTTTTTTTTTTTTTAAATTAAACCCAGTAGGATGTACAAGACAATGAGGTGGTAAAAGATACTGCCTCCAACAGACAGAGGTGAAAGGTCAACTAAGGGGCCACAGCCTTCTTTGTGGGGTTGGGGTTCACTGGTTAGCTGGCCTCCCTGCAGGACTGAGGGTTTGTGTTGTACACCAGACTCAGCAGCATTCAAATCCAGGCTTCATCCTGAATGTTCTGATAGATTTTCTTGGCAGCCTCAAGGAAGGCATCTTCTATGTTCTCCCACTTTTATACTTGCCTCAAGGAACAATAAGCCATTTTCTTTAGCAAACTGTTTGGTTTCTTCATATTTAATATCTCTCTCTGCCTCCAAATCTGCTTTATTTCCTATGAGAATTGTTATATAGTATTTGGATTGGTGAGATTCCTTGCATCTTTCAACCAGCTGCTTAAGTGATTATATATACTTCTTCCAGTAATATCATATACCATAAGCGCTCCCGCAGCTCCTCTGTAGTAACTTTGGGTAACAGACTCGCACTGCTCCTGTCCTGCTGTATCTCACATCTGCAGCTTAGTTTTTTGGCCACTAACTTCAATTATTCTTGTTCCAATTCAGTAACAATTGTGTGAGAACAATCAGCCATAAATTTTTTTTCTGTAAATTGATGAAGCAAGCAAAGTTTTCCTACTCCTGTGTTCCTAATAATAATACATTTAAGATGTAAGAGAATTTGTATGGTGCAGTAGCCATGGTGACACTGGGGGGTTGCTGGTAGCTGGGCAGCTTTCCAAGCAAGAAGGGGGACATCAGGATGAGGAAGAGGAGTATGGAAACTGCGAGAGAGGAGGTGGGAGGGGTTGGCCGAGACCCGAACAAGTGGGTGGGCTGTACAAAGAGGTGCAGACGCCATGGTGACAGTAGTAGTGGCAGCGGTGACCGTCCCTGTGTCTCCCTCTGGATATTCCCCAGGCTAGTCCAAGATCTGCTCCTTTTATTTTTGTATTCTAAGCTCAACATGATATTGCTTCAACTTTAAAAATGTAAAGTGAAGGTGGGCAGGCAATGATGGCTTAAGGGCAGAGTTCTTTCCTGCCATACCAGAGACCTAGGTTCAATTCCCAGTGCATGCCCATGTTAAAAAAAAAAAAAAGAAAAAGTAAAGTGAAGATGAAGTATTTTGTGGAGTAAACTTAATATCATTACCTGATTCAGGTAGCATGGTTAGAAGAAGCTAAACATAGATAAGAGTTCGGATCGAGCTTACCTGTTCTTTAAATTGCATGTTAAAAAAAGGTGGCACATAACTGCCTCTGGAGATTGAAAAATCTGTCAAATGAGAGGGAGGAGATGTGACAGAGACGTTAGGATTTGACAAGTGATTGTTACTACTGAATCATTATACGGATGTTTCTTTTTGGTTTCTAGTCTGTAGGAACTGCCAGAAGGAAATACTTGAAATTGCTGAACTGCAACCCAGTAGGCTTGGTCTTTGATAATGATTGTCTGATTATATAGCTTTTATCTTATGACTGTATGATTGTAAAACCCTTGTGACTTATACGCATCTTATCTAGCCTATATTTGATAAGTAATAAAATAAAGACATGCATGGGGGAAAAGTGTAGAATACCGGGTTCCCAGAAATAGACAGAAACTAGAGAAGGGAGAGTGGTTACCTAATACGTGCAGAATTGTTAACATTGTTCAGTTTAAATGTTTGGGAATAGATAGAGGTGATGATAGCTTGTTCTTGGGATTATAAGTAATAGTAATTTATTGTAGGTGAATTTGATTGAAAGTGGTTGTTTAAAGTCATATATGTCACCAGTTATCACTACAAATATAGTAAATTATTGTATGAACTACAAATGTACAACACTTGTACAGAGAGTTAATAATAGAATGGTGTGTGGGGAAAATCACCTATTACAAGCTATGGACTGTATTTAACATCAACTACATTAACAGTTATCTATGTAAATGTACAATACTAATACTATGGGTCAACAATAGTGGGGGATGAAGGGTATGGGAGTATTTGGATTTTATTGTTTTATTGTTTATTCCTGTTCTGGAGTAATGAAAATGTTCTAAAATTGATCATGGGAATGTATGCACAATTATGTGATGATACTGTGAGCCAGTGATTGTAGACCTTGGATGATTTGGATTTGTGTGGTATGTGACTATACCTCAATATAAAAAAAAAAGGTGACAAGGTGGCAGTTGTCAGCTAGTAATGACAGCCCTCATTGACCCTTTGAGTTACATTGCTTCACTGCAAACTGGTTGCCCTCTTACACCTGACAGAAAGCAGGCTTCCTGGGATCTCCTTTCACAGTCCTCCTAGGGATTTAGTTTCCCCTCTCCTGGAACTGTTTCCTAGACTTTTTATGTTTTTTCTTTTTCTCTTACTTTGATGGAACACATCCTTTTGTAACCTATTGAAAAAAAAGGGGAATGGGAAATACATTTTTTTATACCTTATATATCTGAAAATGTCTTGTTCACACTTGTTTAGTGACACAATTTGTTACTAAATTTGGCCACTTGTAGAATTCTGGATACCAGCCAATTCTATTTTTAAATTCTGAAGCCATGCTTTTTTTTTTTTTTTTAAATATATATGTTTTCATTGATATATATGTTTTCACAGATATAGTCCATCCAAAATATACTATCAGTGGGCACAGTCATCACATAGTTGTGTATTCATCACCATGATCATTTTTAGAACATTGCATCACTCTAGAAAAATAAATAAAAAGGAAAAACTCCTACATCCTATATCCTTTATCCCTCCCTTTCATTGGCCCCTAGTATTTCAATCTATCCATTTTTTTAAACCCCTTTACCCCCCATTATTTATTTATTTTTGCTCTTCTTTTTTATTCATCTGTCAGTACCCTGGACAAAGGGACATCAAACACAAGGTTTTCACAATCACACGGTCACATTGTAAAAGCTCTATACTTATACAGTCATCTTCAAGAATTAAGGCTACTGGAATACAGTTCAATAGTTGTAGTTACTTCCATCTTGCCACTCCAGTACACCGTAAACTAAAATGGTATATTATATAATGTGTAAGAGTAACCTCCAGGATAGCTTCTCTGCTCTATTTGAAATCTCTCAGCCACTGATACTTCATTTTATCTCATGTCTCTTGTCCCCCTTTTGGTCAAGAAGTCTTTCTCAGTCCTGTAATGCTGGGTTCTGGCTCATCCCTGGGAGTCCTGTTCTACATTGCCAGGGAAACTTACACCCTTGGGAGTGGCGGGGGGAGGGCAGTGAGTTTACCTGCTGAGTTGGCTTAGAGAAAGAGGCCACATCTGAGCAACAAAAGAGGTTCTCTGGGGGTGACTCTTAGGCATAATTATAAGTAGGCTTAGCTTCTCCTTAGCAGGTATAAGTTCATAGGGATGAGCCCCCAAATCAAGGCCTCAGCCTGGTTTGATTGTCCCCACTGCTTGTGAGAATATCAGGAATTCCCCAGATGGGGACTTTTAATATTCCCTTTCTCCCCAATCCCTCAAGGGGACTTTGTAAATACTTTGTAAATTCTCTGCCCAGCTTACTCTGGAATGTGTTGGGGCATCACATTAACCTGTACAAACCAACAAGATCTGACACCCTATTCAAGATTCCATGTAATTATGGTGTTCAAATAAACTGACCATACAAGTTAAATTATATAATCACCTACCCAAAATATAAATTTCGTACCTAATAAACATCTCTTCCTTTGGGCTCACACAAAAGTCAGAGTTTTAAAATATGGACCATGCCATTTTTTACCCTGTAATCTGATTTATCTTAGTCCTATCTAGATCAGCTTCTTTCACATTTCTAGTCAAATTCGGATCACTTTTTCAACTTTTTAAACAGTTGCTGTATGGTGTAATGCTGACTTTCATAGATTCAGAGCTCTAACTCCAAGTCTCAAGTGTCATGTAAATACCTGAGGTTTCAGGAAATGACCAGGTTATACACAAATAGCACATTATCTCAGAACTTAGAAGTAACCATTACAACTCTGGAATAGATGTGATTGCTGTAAGAGCTTACAATCTAGAACCCTTTACACTGGGCCCCAACCTTATAACCCATGCTCTTGACTTCAGTTCTCTGAGTTTGTGTATTATAGTTAGGGTGAGGCATGATAATATTTGCCTTTTTGGTTCTGATGTTTCATTCAACATACTGTCCTCAATATTCAGTCACCTAGTTGAATGCCTCACAACTTCATTTCTTCTTGTAGCCGATCAGTAGTCCATTGTATGTATATACCACAGTTCCCCCTTCCATTCTTTATTTGTTGTACCCTTATCCTACCTCCATCCACTGTAGATTGTGAATACTACCGCCATAATCTCCAATGTACAAATGTCCATTTGTTTCTCCATTCTCAGTTCCTCCAGCTATATTCCTAGCAGTGAGGTTGGTAGGTTCACATGGCAACCTCATCCCAGGTTTCCTGTGGATCCACCACACTGACCTCTGGAGGGGCTGCACCACTAACAGTAGCTTCTCTACTAACAGTAAATAGGTGTATCTCGTTCTCCACATTTTCTCTAGCATTTGTTTCTTTCTGTTTATTTTTAAGTAGTTTTATTTGCACATCATACAATCTAACCTAAGTAAATTATCAATGGTTCCTGGTATAATTGCATAGCCATACCTTTGCCACCACAGTCTATATGAACACATTTCTTTTTCTTCCACAAAGAATCCCATATCCCTCCCCCATATCCCTTGTTGGTTAACATTTAATTTTGGCATAATGGCTTTGTTAGATTCAGTGGAAGCATATTACAGGGTTACTGTTGACTATAGACCCTAGCTTGCATTAATTGTATTTTTTCCTGTGTACCATCCCATTTTTAACACCTTGCAATGTTGACATTCATTTGTTCTCCACCATGCAAAAACATCCGTATATTTGTACATTTAGTTACCATCATTGTCTACTCGAGGCATTCCTAAATTTTACTACCTTAGTCTTTATATTCTGTCTTTTCCCCAGACCTTCTCCCTCAGCTATACTCACATTCAGCTTTAGTCAGTGTACTTAACATTATTGTGCTACAATCAGGTAATATTGTGCTATCTATATCTGAATTTTTACAATCAGTTTTGTTGCACAATCTGTCTTCCTTCAGCACCGGTTGCCCAATCTCTACCCTATTTCTGTTTTCATGATAACCTGTGTTCTTAACTTAAATTCTCCAAGTTCACTCTTTAAGGTTAGTTCATCTTAGTGAGACCATACAGTATTTGTCCTTTTGTTTCTGGCTAATTTCATTCAGCATAATGTCCTCAAGGTCCATTCACATTGTCATGTGCTTCATGACTTTATTCTGTCTTACAGCTGCATAATATTCCATTGTATGCATACATCACTGCTTGTTTATCTACTCATCTGTTGATGGATATTTGGGCTGTTTCCATCTCTCAGCAATCGTAAATAATGCTGCTATAAACTTTGATGTGCAGATGTCTGTTTTGTGTCCTTGCCTTCAGTTCCTTTGAATATATACCTAGTAATGGGATTGCTAAATCATATGACAGTTCTGTTCTTAGCTTTCTGAGGAACCACCAAACAGCCTTCCACAGCAGTTGCACTATTTTACATTCCTATCAACAGTGGATCAGTGTGCCTCTTTCTCCACATCCTCTGCTGCACTTGTCATTTTCTGTTTTTTTTTCCTAATGGCCATTCTAGAGGATATGAGATGATACCTTGTTGTGGTTTTGATTTGCATTTCCCTAATACCTAGTGAAGTTGAGCATCTTTTCATTTGCCTTTTAGCCATTTGTAATTCCTCTTCTGAGAAGTGTCTGTTCAAGTCTTTTGCCCATTGTTTAATTAGGTTGTTTGTTTATTGTTGAGTTGTAAAATCTCTTTATATATTCTTGATATTAAACCCTTATCTGATATGTGGTTTCCAAATACTGTCTCCCATTGCATAGGCTGCCTTTTTACTTTCCTCAGAAAGTTCTTTGATGCACAAAAGTGTTTAATTTTGAGGAGATCCCATTTATCTATTTCTTCTTTCATTGCTTGTGCTTTGGGGTGTAAGGTCTAGGAAACCACCTCCTATCACATGATTTACAAGATACTTCCCTACATTTTCTTCTAAAAGTTTATGGTTTTAGCTCTAATGTTTAGGTCTTTGATCATTTTGAGTTAATTTTTGTGTAGGGTGTGAGATTTGGATCCTCTTTCTTTCTTTTGCATGTGGATGTCTGGTTCTCCAAGCACCATTTACTGAGCAGGCTGCTCTGTCCCACTTGGATTGGCTTTATCACCTTATCAAAGATCAATTGTCCATAGATGAGAGGGTCTATTTCTGAGTACTCTATTCGATTCCATTCGTCAGTGTATCTATCTTTGTTGCAGTACTATGCTGTTTTGAATGCTGTAGCTTTCGTAATATGCTTTAAAGTCAGGTAGTGTGAGACATCCAATTTCATTTGCTTTCTCAAGATACTTTTAGCTATGTGGGGCACCCTGTCTGCTCTTCCAAGTAAATTTGGTTATTGTTTTTTCTACTTTTGCAGAGTAAGTTGTCAGCATTTTGTTATTGCATTGAATCTAAAGCAATTTGTGTAGAATTGACATCTTAACTATAATTAGTCTTCCAGTCCATGCACACAGTATGCACTTGCATTCATTTAGGTCTGCCAATATCTTATAGTTTTCTGTGCATAGGCCTTTTGTGTCCTTAGTTAAATTTATTCCTAAATATTTTATTCTTTAGGTTGCTATTGTAAATGGAATTTTTTTCTTGATTTCCTCCTCAGATTGTTCATTACTAGTTTATAGTAACACTACTGAATTTTGGTGTTGCTCATGTATCCTGCCACTTTGATGTTTCATTTATTAACTGTAGTAGCTTTGCTGTTGATTGTTTGGGATTTTTGCCATATAGTATGTTATCTGCAAACAGAGTTTTACTTCTTCCTTTCCAATTTGGGTGCCTTTTGTTTCTTTTTCTTTATTGCTCTGGCTTGAACTTCCAGCACAGTGCCAGCACAATTTTGAATAAAAGTGATGGCTGTGGGCATCTTTGTTTTGTTCCTGATCTTAGATGGTAAGCTTACAGTCTTTCCCCATTGAGGTTGTTGCTAGCTTTGGGTTTTTCATATATTCCCTTTATCATGTTGAGGAAGTTCTCTTCTATCTTTGAAGTGATTCCATCAAGAAAGGATAGTAAAATTTGTCAGATGCCTTTTTGCATCAATCGAGATGATCATATGGTTTTTCTGCTTTGACTTACTGATAAGATGTATCACATTAATTGATTTTCCTGAGTTGAACCAGCCTTCATACCTGGTATAAAACCCTTTAATGTGCTGCTGGATTTGATTTGCAGGTATTTTGTTGAGGAATTTTGCATCTGTATTCATTAAAGAGATCTGTAATTTCCTTTTCTTCTGGTATCTTTGTCTGGTTTTGGCATTTGGGTGATACATGCTTCATAGAATGAGTTAGATAGTTTTCCCTCCTCTTCAGATTTTTGAAGAGTTTGAGCAGGATTGGTCTAATTCTTTCTTGAACACTTTGTAGAATTCACATGTGAAGCCCTCTGGTCCTGGACTTTTCTTTTTTGGGAGCTCTTGATGACTGATTCAGTCTTTTTTCTTGTGTTTGGTTTGTTGAAGTCGTCTATTTCTTCTGGAATCAATGTTGGTTGTTTATGCCTTTCTAGGAAGTTGTGCTTTTCATCTAAGTTGTCTAGTCTTTAAGCGTATAGTTGCTCATAGTATCCTCTTATTACCTCCTTTATTTCTTTGTGGTCAGTGGTTATGTCCCCTCTTCAATTTCTGATTTTATTTGTTTGCATCTTTTCTCTCTCTCTCTTTTGTCAGCATAGCTAAGGATCCATCAATTTTATTGATTTTTCTCAAAGAATTGACTTCTGTTTTGTTTTGTTTTTTTTTAATTTTCTCTACTATTTTCATATTCTCAATTTCATTGATTTCTGCTCTGATCTTCTGTTTTCTTTATACTTTGATGTCTTTTTTTGGGGGCATGGGCAGGTACCAGGAAACAAAAGCAGGTGTCTGACGTGACAGGTGAGAACTCTGCCACTGCGCTAAGGTTGCCTGCCCCATCCTTCGTGTTTTTTGACATATCTTGCCTCAACTCGTTTATTTAATTGTTGATGAGATTTTGCATGTCTGTTAGAATATCCTGAGTTAGTTGTTTCAACTCCTTTATCTCATTTGAAATGTTCCTTTGTCTGGGCCATGTCTTCAGTTTTTCTGGTATGACTCGTTTTTACTGGTATCCAGGCATTTGATTTCCTTAATTAGTTTATTCTGGAGGGCTTTCCTGTTGAATGTTTGTTCTGTGTGTGTTCTTTGGCATTTAGTTCAGCTTATTCTAGACCTGTAGCATAGGTACTTTTTCACTGATCAGAACTTTTCAGCTCTTGTTTTTCTGTTTTTTATCCAGCCTATATGTATTCTTTTTTTGAAGAGGGTCTTCTCAGATATGATTGACCCCAGTCAGATTTCTGCAGACCAGCGGGGCCCACATCTCAGGAGGAGAGAGTAGCCAGTATAAAGTTTCCCTAGGGTGAGACCCAACAGCTTGTCAGACTTCCCTGTGAAGTCTCTAGACTGTGTGCTTTTTCTTTCCTGCCTAGCATGTGATGCGTATCTGCCAGCAGCATAAAGTGATGGCGGTAATTTCAGCAGCTTCTCCTTTCCAGTGGTGTTGTAGGTACAGAGGCTGAGGTAGATAGGGCAGGTTTAGGTTGCTTCTATTTCCCAGTCCCTGGAGCCTGAATTCCCTGAAGGAGCACAGTCACTTGAACTGGGCCCTGCCCCCTTTTCTTGGGGGAAGATACACTTTCTAGGGAATTGTCCCCATTCACCTGATTATTTACTCTCATACATCCCTTAATTGCGCCCTTGCTTGGGGCAGTACTGGAGTCACTGACCGCTTAACTGTTTTATCTAATGGCTGTTGCGAAGTAAAAAAAATTAAAAAAAATTTTTTTTAAAGCCTTTTCAGAGCCAGAACCTAACTACCCTGGTTTGCCAATCAAGAGGTAGAGTTGATACGTGGCTCTGTCCCCAGGGTCTATGTGCCCCCTTTTCTTGGGGTCCAGCCCTTTTCTGGTATTTTGTATTGTCCAACTCTAAAAGTCTCTTTTTTTTCCTGTTTGTTTTGGTTTTTGGTTTTCCGTCAGCTCCATCCCCTCTCTGCCAGGGTGTTCTTACTCCAGGTTCTGTGTTCAGGTCTTTTTTCAGTAGTCAGAATTTGTTAATTAATTCTGCAGTTGGAGCATGGTTGAGTCAACTTTCTTCCTACCAGTAATGTCTGTTTCTTTTCCCTTTGGAAAACCAAGCTGCTGTGCCTTTGTGGGAGGGATGCCGGGTTCCCAACCTTGGAAGATTTACAATTCTGTGTGGGATCTCCACCGTTCCACCCCTTCCAGACTGGTGTAGGACATGTGTCCAGTCACTGATGTCCCCCTAACAGTTGTTCCATACAGTTTCTGGCTATTTACTAGCTGCTCTGGAGGACTAACTAAATTCCACACTTCACTATGCTACCATCTTGCCCTGCCTCCCCCTTTATTATCTTCTTCCTTCCATTGTACTTTGTTGATTAATTCAAATCCATTCTAAATCTTGTCCTTTCCATTACCTCCTCTTACCTCAAAAGTTTATGAAATCATCACTGTTGAGAAATTATGCAGTGTATCGTGATATGGATGTTATAAATTTTTTAATAGGAGGTGGTTTCCTAGACCTTACAAAATTAAAAGGAAAAATTGAGAAAGTCTTTCGGAAAGTAGAACAAAAGACAGGAAGATGGGAAAGAGGACAGAAAAGAGGAAAATGAAAATCAGTCCAGGGTTTTAAAATGTTTTGATTTACAAGAATTTTGTTGAGAATTTTTGCGTCTATATTCATTAGAGAGATTTGTCTGTAATTTTCTTTTCTTGTAATATCTTTGTCTGGTTTTGATATGAGGGTGATGTTGGCTTCATAGAATGAGTTAGGTAGCCTTCCCTCCTCTTCAGTTTTATTGAAGAATTTGAGAAGGATTAGGTACTAATTCTTTCTGGAATGTTTGGTAGAGTTCATATGTGAAGCCATTTGGTCCTGGATTTTTCTTTTGGGGGAGCTTCTTAATGACTAATTCAATTTCTTTACTTGTGATTGGTTTGTTGAGGTCGCCTATTTCTTCTAGAGTCAGTGTTGGTTGCTTGTGCCTATCTAGGAAGTTGTCCATTTCATCTACACTGTCTAGTTTATTAGCATAAAATTATTCATAGTATCCTCTCATTACCTTCTTTATTTCTGCAGGGTCAGTGATTATGTCTCCTCTTCCATTTCTGATCTTATTTATTTGCATCCTCTTTCTGCTTTTTTTTGTCAACCTCACTAAAGGTCCATCAATTTTATTGATGTTCTCATAGAACCAAAATCTGGTTTTGTTGATTTTCTTGATTGTTTTTTATTTCATTTATTTTTCTTCTAATCTTCAGTATTTCTTTCCTTTTGCTTGCTCTGGGGTTAATTAGCTGTTCTTTCTGTAGTTCTTCAAGTGGAAAGTTAATTCTTCGATTTTTGCCCTTACTTCTTTTTTGATATAGGCAGTTAGGGCAATAAATTTCCCTCTTAGCACCGCCGTTCCTATGTCCCATAAATTTGCTATGTTGTGTTTTCATTTTCATTTGTCTCGAGATATTTACTGATTTCTCTTGTGATTTCTTCTTTGACCCACTGGTTGTTTAAGAGTGTGTTGTTGAGCCTCCGTATATTTGTGAATTTTCTGGCCCTCTGCCTGTGACTGATTTCTAACTTCATTCCTTTATGATCTGAGAAAGTGTTTTGTATGATTTCATCTTTTTAAATTTATTGAGGCTTTTGATTTGTGACCCAGCATACAGGCTATCCTTGAGAATGATCCATGAGTAGTTGAGGAAACGTGAATCCTGCTGTTGTGGGGTGTAATGTTCTATGAATGTCTGTTGAGTCTAGTTTGTTTATAGTGTTATTCAAATTCTCTATTTCTTTATTGATCCTCTGTCTAAATGTTCTGTCCGTTGTTGAGAGCGTGGAATTGAAGTCTCCAACTATTATGGTAGATGTGTCTATTTCTCCTTTCCATGTTTGCCTCATGTATTTTGGTGTACTCTGGCTCAGTGCGTAAGTATTTATGATTGTTATGTCTTCTTGTTGAATTGTTCCCGTTTATTAATACATAGTGTCCTTCTTCGTCTCTTTTAATTGTTTTACATTTGAAGTTTAATTTGCTGGATATTAGTATAGCTTCTCGTGCTATTTTCTGATTTTTGTTTACATGAAATAACTTTTCCCACTTTCAACCTTGTTTATCCTTGGGTCTAAGATGCGTCTCCTGTAGACAGCGTATAGATGGGTGCAGTTTTTTAATCCAGTCTGCCAGTCTATGTCTTTTTTTTTTTACATGGGCAGGTACCAGGAATCACTCCCGGGTCCTCTGGCATGGCAGGAGAGCATTCTTGCCTGCTGAGCCACCGTGGCCCTCCCCAGTCTATGTCTTAAATTGGGGAGTTTAATCCATTAAAATTTAGTGTTATTATTGTAAGGGCAGTACTTTATCCTACAATTTTCCCTTTTGGATTTTATATATCATATCTAATTTTTCTTCTTTCTACCTTTACTGATAATCTTCATTTCTACATTCTTCTCCAAACCTCTCTCTCTTGTCTTTTCCTATCTGACTCTAGTGCCCCCTTTATTATTTCTTGCAGAGCTGATCTCTTGGTCACAAAATCTCCCAGTGATTTTTTGAGTGAAGATATTTTAATTTCCCCCTCATTTAAAAAATTTAATCATGTATTATTTATTTTTTAAATATAACATATAAACATGAACATTCTTACCATATGATCATTCCATTCTTGATATATCATCAACTCTTGATATCATCACATAGTTGTATATTCATCATCATGATCATTTCTTAAAACATCTGCATCAGTTCAGAAAAGAAGTAAGAAGAAAAAAGAAAAAATTTCTTATATACCATACCCCTTACCCTTCCCTTTCATTGATCACTAGCATTTCAGTCTACTAAATTTATGTTAACATTTGTTCCCCCTATTATTTATTTATTTTTAATCCATATGTGTGCTGGTTTGAAAGGATGTATGTCCTCTAGAAAAGCCATGTTTTAATCTGAATTCCATTTCGTAAAGGCAGAATAATCCCTATTCAATACTGTATGTTTGAAACTGTAATCAGATCATCTCCTGGAGATGTGATTTAATTAAGAGTGGTTGTTAAGCTGGATTAGGTGATGACATGTGTCCATCCATTTGGGTGGATCTTGATAAGTTTCTAGAGTCCTATAAAAGAGGAAACATTTTGGAGAATGAAAGAGATTCAGAGAGAGCAGAGAATGCTGCAGCAACACGAAGCAGAGAGTCGACGAGCAAGCCATCTTTGGAGATGAAGAAGAAAAACCCCTCCCGTGGAGCTTCATGAAACCAGAAACCAGGAGAGAAGAAGCTAGCAGATGATGTCGTGTTTGCCATGTATCCTTCCAGAGGAGAGAGGAGTCCTGACTGTGTTCACCATGTGCCTTTCCAGATGAGAGAGAAACTCTGTGTTTGTCATGTGCCCTTCCACTTGATAGAGAAACCCTGAACTTCATCGGCCTTCTTGAGCCAAGGTATCTTGCCCTGAATGTCTTAGATTGGACATTTCTATAGATTTGTTTTAACTGGGACATTTTCTTGGCCTTAGAACTATGAACTAGCAACTTATTAAATTCCTTTTTTTAAAAGTCATTCCGTTTCTGGTATATTTGATTCTGGCAGCTAGCAAACTAGAACAATATGTTTTACTCATCTGTCCATACCATAGATAAAAGGAGCATCAGACACAAGGTTATCACAATCACACAGTCACACTTCAAAAGCTATATCATTATACAATCATCCTCAAGAAACATAGCTACTGGAACACAGCTCTACGTTTTCAGGCACTTCCCTCCAGCCTCTCCATTATGCCTTAACTGAAAAGGTGATATCTGTATAATGTGTAAGAATAACCTCCAGGATAACCTCTCAAGTCTGTATGAAATCTCTCATCCATTGACACTTTATTTTGCTTCATTTCTCTCTTCCCCCTTTTGGTCAAGAAGATTTTCTCAGTCCCTTGATGTGGAGTCCAGCTCATTCTAGGATTTCTGTCCCATATTGCCAGGGAGGTTTACACCCCTGGGAGTAACCCATTTTAGAAATTTGTTACTATTGTCTTTTCTCCTGTTTCTCCCATCCGTATGGGTTTCTGTCTTAAAAAACAAAAAAAAAATCTGATCTGTATTGTTTTAGTGGGGTCTCTGGCTATCCTTTCTGTTTGTCATTTTAATATTGGACAAAGCCATGGGTTCTCTGTCTTATGTACATAATGGCCAACCCATGACACTGGGGTTTCAAAGAGAGAAAGAGTTTAATTCCTTGTGCAGAGCAGGAGATCAGGTGGCCTAATGTCCTAAAAATCTGTCTCCCTGTGTCTAAGGAGTTCTAGGTTTTTATAGATTCAAACAAGGGGAGATGGCTTTATTACCATTAGTATAACAAGTGTAAGCAGACACAAGGGGAGATGGAGTTGTTACCATTACAATAACAAGTATAAGCAACTGCAATTTAAAAATGTGAAGGACTAAAGCTATGCTCGAATTAAGCTAACCATTACAGAAAAAGTCAGTTCTTAATTCTGAGCTGACTCAAGTTCATTCATTAATATTAGGGCATTGACTTTGTGATTATAAAACTCTAAAATTGAAAAACCAGATAAAGGTGGTGTCAGTCACAAGTTTTTTTTTAAACATTTTTTATTGTGAAATATAGCAGATATATAGAAAAATGATAAATTTCAAAGTACATTTTAACAAGTAGTTATAGAGCAAATTTCAAAGTATAGTATGGGTTACAGTTCCACAATTTCACATATTTCTTTCTGGCTGTTTTAATACACTAGAAACTAGAAAGAAATATCTATATGATGATTAAGTAGTCATATCATTGCTAAATCCTAACTTCTCTGTTACAATTCCTCCCTCTCATTTGATCATTCTCTCAATCGTCAGAGATATTTGCACAGTGATTATTCTATTTTCTTCAGGTTGAAAAGGGTATTGACATTATGGGAATAAGGGAATGTAACTGGTTGATGTTCTGGAAGAGAGTGGTACCTCCAAGTTTCAGAGCTTATCTGGCTGAAGAACAGTCTGGAGGTTTTTTAAGTTTCTGAAAAATTAAACTTGATAAGTAAAACTTTTTATAGAGTCTTAGATAGAGCCATGAGTTTTCTTTAGAGTTTTCAGGAATACTGTTGGTTGGGACTTGGCATACTGTGGTAATTTGTAATATCTGGTTGAAGCTCGTGTAAGAGTAACCTCCAGACTGACCTCTCGACTCTATTTGAAATTTCTTAGCCAGTGAAACTTTATTTTGTTACATTTCTTTTTCTGCTTTTGGTCAAGTAGGGATTCTCAATCCGATGATGCCAGGGGCAGGCTCATCCCTAGGAATCGTGTCCCACATTGCCAGGGAGACTTACATCTCTGGAAGTCATATTGCACATAGGGGGGAGGGTAATTAGTTTATTTGCTGAGTTTGGTTTAGAGAGAGAGAGAGACTATATCTGAGCAACAAAATAGGTTATTTGGGAGTGACTCTCAGGCATCTTTATAAGTAGGCTTGACTTCACCATTTTTTTTTTGCATATATTTAATGAAAGATATTTTTCCTATTTTAAAGTCATCTTAGGGACCACATATTTTGGCTTTCTGGGTTGAAAAGCAAATGAATTACTTGGTATTTTTCTGCTCTTTATAGTGCCTACAATGGTAGCTCCTATTTGTTCTTAAGCTTAGATGTCAACTTATTTGGGGATTCTTGCAGATCTTCCAACACTGGGTCAGTTGACTATCTCTTGTGCTTCCATAGAATCTGTGCTTACACTGTGGTATTAGTTGTCTTACTGTATTTGCTGCCTCCATCACTGTGTCCTGGTCTCCTGATATGCAGGAATTCCATATCATGAACACCTAACGGTAGTGCTTGGCCTGTACTGTAGTAGTAAATATTGGTGTTTTTTAAGGCAAGGTCATACTGGTGTGAAAGAAGCTAGGGAATGCCTTTTTATAACAAAACAAAACATAAAGTAAGGGCAGAAATCATCATAGCTTATCTCTGCTGAGTAATGCTATTTGGGTTGACCCTTTTTCCCATTCTGTCACTCTTACAAGGTCACTAAGAGATCTAAGAGGTGCTTTTGGAAACTCTGCCATTGTATTTGAATTAGTATTTACTAATTATGTGATGTTTCTGAAGTTTTTATTCTCATCTATAAAACTAGTAATATTTACCTTATAGGATTGTTATAAGGAATAGAGATAATGTAAGTAAAATTTCCTAGAGTGATATTTCAATAAATGATAGCTGTTATTATAGTATGAATGTTCAGGGTCCAATCTGGCAGAGAGTAAAACTAACTGACTGATACCAATAAAGACTGTATTAGAGGCATAACTCATTTTATTGAACTTTGCTTTATTGGACCTCACAGATACTGTGTTTTCAACAAATTGAGGGTTATTGGCAACCTTGTGTCAAGCAAGTCTATTGGTGCCATTTTTCCAACAGCATATGTTCACTTCATGTGTCTGTATCAGATTTTGGTAATTCTCACACAGTTTCAGACTCTTTCATTATTATTATACCTATTAATGTGGTCTATGACCTGTGATCTTTGATGTTAATATTGCGGTTGTTTTCTGCTACCATGAAGTGTGCCCATATAAGATGGTGAACTTAACTAATAAAATTTGCATGTCCTCACTGCTCCATGAGTGGATGTTTCCCCATCTCTCTCCCTCTCTCTGGGCCTCTCTGCTCCCTGAGACACCACGATATTGAATTTGGCTAATTGATAACCCTACAGTGACCTCTAAGTGTTTAAGTGAAAGAAAGAGTCGCAGTACTCTCACTTTACATCAAAAGCCAGAAACAATTAAGCTTAGTGAGGAAGACATGTCAGAAGTTGAGATAGGAGGGTGCATGGGTGGTTCAGTGGTAAAATGCTCGCCTTCCATGAGGGAGACCCAGGTTCGATTCCTGAACCATGCACCCTCCCCCCCAAAAAACCTGAGATAGGTTGAGAGCTTGACCTGTTGTGCAAAAGAGTTTTCTAGGTTGTGAATGAAATGGAAAAGTTCTTCAAGGAAATTATAAGTCCTACACTAGTGAACACACAAATAATAAGAAAATGAAATAGTCTTATTGCTGATATGGAGAAAGTTTTAGTGGTCTGGATGGAAAATCAAACCAGCCACAACATTCCTTTAAACTAGAGCCTAATCTCTTCAATTACATGAGGGCTGAGAGAGGTGAGGAAGCAGCAGAAGAATAGTTTGAAGTTAGCAGGTGTTTGTTCCTGAGGTTTAAGGATAGAAGCCATATTGATAACTTAAAAGTGCAAGGTTAAAAAAAAGTGCATGGTGAAGAAGTAAATGCTTATAGAACCTGTAGCAAATTATCCAGAAGATCTAGTTAAGATAATTGATGAAGGTGGCTGGCTACACTAAATAGCAGATTTTCATTGTATATGAAACAGTTTTCTATTTCATATACAACGCATTGGACGCAGATGCCACCTAGGACTTTCCTAGGTAGAGAGGAGTCAATGCCTGGCTTCAAAACTTCAAAGGATAGGCTGACTCTCTTATTAGGAGTTAATGCAGCTGGTGACTTTAAATTCAATCCTGTGGTCATTTATCATTCTGAATATCATAGGGGTCTTAAGAATTATGCTAAATTTACCCTGCCTCTGCTCTGTAAATGGAAGAACAAAATCTGAATGATACCACATCTATTTATAATATAGTTTACTGAATATTTTAAGTCTACTGTTGAGACTTACTGCTCAGAAAAAAAGATTCCTTTCAAAATATTCGTTGACAGTGCATCTGATCACCCAAAAGCTCTGATGGAGATATACAACGAGATGAATGTTGTTTTCATGCCTAATACAGTATACATACTATAGCCCATGGATCAAGGAGTCGTTTTACCTCTCAAGTCTTATTATTTCGGAAATATACTTTGTAAGGCTAAAGCTGCCATAGATATGATTCCTCTGATGGATCTGGACAAAAGTCAACTGAAAACCTTCTGGAGAGAATTGAAATTCACCAGTCAAGAATATTTGTGATTCATGGGAGGAGATCAAAATATTAGCATGAACTAGAGTATGGAAGATGTAGATTCCAACCCTCATAGATGACTTCGAGGACTTCAAGACCTCACTGAAGGAAGTATCTGCAGGTGTGTGGAAATAGCAAGAGAACTAGCTAGCATTAGAAATGTAGCCTGAAGATGTGACTGAATTTCTGCAATCTCAAGATAAAACTTGAATGGATGAGGAGTTACTTCTTATGGATGAGCAAAGAAAGTGGTTTCTTAAGATGGAATATACTCCTGGTGAAGAGGCTGTGAACATTGTTGAAATGACAACAAAGGACTTAGAATATTATATCAATTTAGTTGATAAAACAGTGGCAGGGTTTGAAAGAACTGACTTCTATTTTGAAAGAAGGTCTGCTGTGGGTAAAATGCTCTTAAACATCATTGCATCCTACAGAGAAATGTTTCATGAAAGGAAGACTTGATGTGGCAGACTTCATTGTTGTCTTATTTTAAGAAACTGCCACAATCCTCCCAACCTTCAGCAACCACCATCCTGAGCAGTTTTCAGCATTGAGGCAAGACTCTCCCCCACCAGTAAAAAGATGATGACTTGCTGAAAGCTCAGATGATACTTAGCATTTTTAGCAAAGGTTTTAAGTTAAGGTATGCAGTTTTTTAAAAAAAAATTGTAAAATATAACATGCATACAAAGAAAAGAAAGAAAAAACAATAATTTCAAAGTACATTTTAACAAGTAGTTACAGAACAGATTTCAGAGTTTGTTCAGAGTACCGTTCCACTATTTCAGAATTCTCTCCTTCTAGCTGCTCCAGAACACTGGAGGCTAAAATACCAATAGAGTGATTCAGCAGTCATTTGTTAAATCCTATTTTCCTCTGTTATGACTCCTCTTTCTCTTTTGATCCTTCTCTCAATCTATAGGGATCTTTGGGCAATGCCTGTTCTGACTTTTTCATGTTGAGAAGAGGTGTCAACACTAAAGGATAAGGGTATTTAATTAGTTAATAATCTTAGAAAGTCTGGTCCTTCTAGGTTTCAGGATTTGTCTGGCCTAGGAACCCCCTGGAAGTTATAGGTTTCAGGAAAGTAAACTTAGTGCATGAAACATTTATAGAGTCTCAGTTAGAGCCCTAGGTGTTCTTAAGAATTAGCAGTAATTATGTTGGCTGGGGTTTGATGAACCATAGGAATTAGCAATGCCTAGTTGAAGTTTGCAAAAGAGTAGCCTCCTGAGTAGCCTCTCGACTCTATTTGAATTCTCTTAGCCACTCACTGATGCTTTATTTTGTCACACTTTTCCCATGTTTGGTCAGGAAGGCATTGATGATCCCCCAGTACCAGGACCAGACTGATCCATAGGAGTCATATCCTACGTTGCCAAGGAGACTTTCATTTCTGAGTGTCATGTCCCATATAGGGGAAACAGTAATAATTTTCCTATCCACAAGTTGGTTTTTTTTTGAAAACCTAATGCTGTTGTACACTTAATAGATTACAGTTTGGTGTAAACCTAACTTTTACATGCACTGAGAAACCAAAAAATTAGTGTGGCTTGCTTTACTGCAGTGGACTGGAGCTGAATCCACAATATCTCTGAGGTATGCCTGCAGTTGTTTTCTCCTCTTCCATTCTTTGATGTTCAAAATGAAACAAATAAAACCAAACAACAAATCCAAAGGAAAATAAAAAAAGACATCTAGCACTTTATAATTGGATAGTGCTCGTTTGATTCCGGCTTCTCTGGACCTCACTTCTCTCATCTGTGAAATGGAGTCAGTGATACTTGCCTCACAGGAATTTTAAGAGGGATTAAGTGAATGTGTGTGTATATATACTTATATATATATATATATATATGTATATATATATATATATATATAAAGTGCCTGCCATATAATAAGTATTTAATATATGATAGCTATTTATTATATTCTTACTTTAATAAAGCTTCTTCCTTATGCCAGAAATGTAGTATAGTGTAGCAGCGAACCTTCTTAAAATTATACGATTTCTTTTAGATGCAAAGGACTTTTTAGTATATTAGTAAAAAATAGAAATTTACTCTTGTCTCAAACCATTCATTTCTAAAACTGATAGACATATATTGTAAGAAACACTTTTATATAAGAGACTACAAAAGTGTGCTATATCACAAAGTCGCTTTTTTGGGGGAATTTGGGTGCATGGGCTGGTAATCGAACCTGGGTCTCTTGGATGGCAAGTGAGCGTCCTACCATTGAACTACCTGTACACCCAAAATCACCTTTTTTGACTCTAGTTGGAACCTTTGCCGTACTACCTGAAAGAAAATTCCCAGCATTTTCTTTCTGGGCCAGCATTCAGTTGGATTATGTCGATGCCAAAATAATCCTTGTGGCCAGTTGATGAAATGAATGTATTTATTGCTGTATTTTTCAATCTTCAGTTACTCTTTTCTAGATTGTCAGCTGACGCTTTGAAATATTTTAGTTGGATAACGTCTCTGCTTTCCTAGAAAGAAAAGATATGTTCCTGACTGCCATCTTACCTCCATCTTCTATACAGAATAGTTTAATGTATCTTACAGCTTTTGTTTTGCTTTCAGCATCACCTGAATGACAGAAAGCTCAGGTATCACTTAAAATTAAAATTAAAATTTGCATTTAATATTTTGTTTGCATTTAAAGTTAAAATCAGCTTTATAACCAGAAGTATTCTTTTCTTGGTCTTTTACATAGGCATAACGTGTTTCTTACATTAAAAGTACCTTTTTGATTCCGTGAATTAGTTTTATCTCTTCTCATATTTTCTTCCGGATATTAACATCAAAGATCTTAAACTAAAGCTCTTATAAGTTTCCAGACTGGTCATATGTGAAAATTTTCATGTTTTTATGGATTCATTCAACATTTACAGAGCATTCAACATTAATCACCTGCTACTGTGTGCCAGATACTATTTTAGGGACTGGGAATACAGTGACTAACAAAAGAGAAATGTTTTACTATTCTAGAACATATATTCTAGTGTACTTTCTTCTTGGTTGAGGGCATCAGGCATATTTTCCTTTAGTACTATAAACCTTAAAACATGACCAGCTTTTTTTAAAAAAAATTGGATCATTTAATTATTGTTTTTCAAGTTGTTTTTTGAGCTTGGTTCAAATGGTTAAAATAAACCATTTTGGGGGGTGGGTCATGGTGGCTCAACAGGCAAAGTTCTCGCCTGCCATACTGGAGACTCGGGTTTGATTCCTGGTGCCTGCCCATGAAAAAAAAACACATTTTGAAATTTTGTGGACAGTCCCAACTTCTATTATTCTTCAGGCTATGTTCACTTTCCTTTCTTTATTCTTCTTTCTGCTCCTCATATTGAATGATTTAAATTTTCTTCTGCTAGCTCCCATCTGCTATTGTATCCTTCTAGGGTTTTTAATTTCTGTGATTGTGGTCTTCAGCTGTTTGGTTTCTTTTCATAATTTCTATGGGCCCTTATTCACATTTTTTATGTGTCATCTCCTTTTTTTTTTTTCTCTCCATGTTTTTCTCTAGCTCTTTGAACATATTTAGGACCATTTAAAAAAAATTGTTGTCTGGGAGGCAGAGCAAGATGGTGGCATAGTGAGGAGTGGAATTTAGTTCATCCTTTAGGGCAGCTAGTAAATAGTGAGGAACTATGAAATAGTTTGGGAGACCTCAGTGACTGCATGCATCCTATACCAGTCTAGAATGGTGGAATGCCTGAGATTTGACATAGAATTATGGCTTTTCCAAGCTGCAGAGTCTGGTGCCCCTCCCCCATGAGCACGGCAGGCTGGTTTCCTGAGGGAATGAGAAGTCTTGCTCTGCCCGCTGGGACCAGCCACTCCACTGGGAGACATGACTCGCAGCCTTGCTGGACATGAGAATGTCCCATCAGATGCAAAAATAACCACCCTGATGGGTGGAAAGAATAGCTACCCCACTGGGCACAAGAATAGCCATTCTACTGGGCACCAAGAATAGGTGTCCCGATGGGTGCCAAGAATAGCCGTCCCCCAGGGTGCTGAAAATAGCCACCACACCAGATGCAGAGAATAGTCACCCTGGTGGACACAGAGAATAGTGGCCTGCTGGCATCAAAAATAGCCACCCCACCTTGCGCCGTCTTTCTCAGCCGGCCACCATAGTCGGGGAGAGGTGGGGCTAAGGGAAAGAGGTGGTTCAAAAGTGCCATATGATAATAAGTCCCAGGTAGAATTGCAACCCCTCCAGGAGATCTGGGCCTTGGTTTGCCAAGTAATTACTGACAAACCGAATGCAAAAGGGCACGTTCAAGGCAAACCCAAGCAAATAACAAACCTTAGATGAGTCAAGGAAATCAACTTGCAAAATAACCTCATCAAGTTAAACAAATGCCTTGAACATAATAGAAAATCACAAAGCACATGATGATTCAGGCAGATATGGCCCTGTCAGATGACCAAATAAAAACACCAGAGGTGACACGGAATTTGTAACAACTAATCAGGGACATTCATAGCAACATAAAGGATAATAAGAAGATACTGGAGGAACACAAAGAAGAATTTGAAATAGAAAAACAGCAGATCTCACAGAGAGGAAGGATACTGTAGACCAAATCAGAAATATACTAAAGACACACAACAGCAGATTTGAAGAGGCAGAAGAAAGAATAAGTGAGTTAGAAGATGGGACAATTGAAGTTGAATGTACAAAAGAACACGTGGCAAGAAAGATGGAAAAAATGGAACAGGACTTCAGGGAAATGATAGACAATAGAAAGAGCACAAATATAAGAATCATCAGTGTCCCAGAAGGAGAACAGTAAAGGGCTAGGAACGTTAGTGGAGAGGATAATCTTATAAAAGGCATAAATATATAAATCAAAGAAATCCAACAAACACCAAATAGAATAAATCCAAATACATACTCCAAGACACCTGTCAATCAGACTGTCAAATGTTGAAGAGAAGCAGAAAGTCCTGAAAGTAGCAAGAGAAGAACGATCCAGTACATACAAGGGAAACCACATAAGACTGAGTTTGGATTAATCAGCAGGCACACTGGAGGTGAGAAGGCAATGGTATGATATATATAAGATCCTGATTGAGGAAGAATTCCAGCCAAGAATTCCTTATCTGGCCAAGTTGTCCTTCCGAATTGAGGGAGAAATTAAAATCTTCTCAGTTAAACAAAACCTGAGAGAATTTGTCAAAAAGAGACCTGCCTTACAAGAAATTCTAAAGGGAGTCCTACCAGTTGAAAAAAAAAGGAGAGGGAGGTCTGGAGGAGGGCACAGAATTGAGTATCAGTAAGGGTAACTTAAAGGATAAGAAGAGATAGAGGGAAATGATTATATAGATCTGACAAATAAAAACTAAAATGATAAGATTGTAGATTCAAGAAGTGCCTTTATAGTACTAACTTTGAATGTTAATGGACTAATCTCACCAATTAAAAGAAATTGATTGGAAGACTGGATTAAAAAATATGATCCAACATCCTAGAGTATATTAAGCAGATAATCAAAATTATTGGCAAGTCCCTTGAAGGATGGGAAAAAAAGTATGGAACTATTAAGCTTAACCATCAGGGAATCCCCTGATACTGTGTCAAACTTTAGGGACACCCAAATCAATAGGCCATGCCCTCGATCATGAGGCTTACTCTTGGGAAGCTTGTGTAGGTAGTGGAGAAGCTTAGTCTACCTATAAGTATGCCTAAGAGTTACTTCTGGAGGACCTCTTTTGTTGCTCAGATGTGGCCTCAGTCTCTCTAAGCCCAACTCTGCAAGTAAAATTGTTGCCCTTCCTCCCATGTGGGACATGACATTCAGGGGTGAAAGTCTCCCTGGCGGCATGGGAGATGACTCCCAGGGATGAATCCGGCCCTGGCACCGTGGGGTCAACAATTCCATCTTGACCAAAAGGGGGAAAAGAAATATAACTAATAAAGTATCAGTGGCAGAGAGAGTTCAGATAGAGTCGAGAGGCTACTCTGGAGGTTGCTTTTACGCAAGCAATGTCAGTTAGACATTGCTACCTATCATAACCTGCCAAATTCTGATCAGGACAATTCGAGCCAGTCCTAAAGAACATCTAGGGCAATATATGGGATTCCACAAGGCATCCATGCCCTGATGTAACTTTCTAGAAACCTACAACCTCCACATGGGTCCCTGGATCAGAGAAGTCCTGAGGCCTGGAGGGCCCAACCTCTCCAGAACATCAGATAGTTCCATCTCCTTACTCTGTGTTATTGACAGACCCTTCCAATATGAAACATTTTAGAATGGCCATAACCCAAACGCCCCTAAAGAGAGGGATAGAAAGATCAAAGGTGATGGTGGAGTTGTACAGAGAAGATAAGATTTAACAAATGAGTATGATTGCTGAATCATTAAATTGATGTTTCTTGGTTTTCAGTATCTTAGAGCAGATAGAAGTAAAAACCTAAAATTGTGGGATTGTAACCCACGTCAAACTCTGAAATGTGTTCTACAACTAATTGTGCTGTGCTTTGAAATTTATTGCTTTTTTTGTATATGTGCTATTTTTCAAAGAAAATTGAAAAAGTTGATTGTGATGATAAAAAAATATTTATGCCTTGTAGCCTCTTATATTCTGGAGCAGCTAGAAGGAAAATCTGAGAGGATCATGTGGTGGCTCATGCGAAACTCTGCGATCTGTCCTGTAACTACTTATTGAAGAGTGCTTTGACAACTATTGCTTTTTTATTTCTTTGCTTTGTATGTATGCTATATTATATAATTAAAAAGTTAAAAAAATAATCCATTTATATGCTGCTTACAAGAGACTCATCTTAGACTCAAGGATATAAATTGAAAGTGAAGGGATAGAAAAAAAAAGATACCCATGCAAGCTGTAACCTAAAGAAAATAGGAGTTGCTATACTAATATCAATCAAAATAGACTTTAAATTGAAAGACATCATAAGACACAAGGAAGGGCACTACATAAAAGGGACAATTAAACAAGAAGAAATAACAGTTATAAATGTTTATGCTTGCATTCAAGGAGCTCCAACGTAAATGAGGCAAACATTGGCAAAACTGAAGGGAACCATAGACGTTTCAGCAATGACAGTGGGAGCCTTCAATACACCACTTTCCTCTATAGATAGAACAACCAGACAGAGGATCAACAAGGAAATAGAGAACTTAATGTGATAAATAAGTTATACCCATCAGACATATAGTATACCTCAAGACACCAGGATAAACATTCTTCTCTAGTGCTCTTGGGAAGTTCTCTAGGGTAGTTTATGTACTGGGGCACAAAACAGGTCTTGATAAATATAGAACAATAGAAATTATTCAAAAAACTTTCTCGGATCACAGTGGAATGAAGCTGGACATGAACTACCAAAGAACCCAAACTTTTACAAATACTTGGAGATTAAATCACACACTCTTAAACAATCATTGGGTGAAAGAAGAAATTGCTAGAGAAGTCGGTAACTATCTGAAGATGAATGAACATAAGAATACAACATATTAAAACATGAGATGCAGCAAAGGCAGTACTGAGAGGGAAATTTATTGCCTATATGCCTGTATTAAAAAAAAGAAAAGCAAAAATTGAGGGCTTAACTGCTCACCTAGAGGAACTAGAGAAAAAACAGCAAACTAACCCTAGAGCTAATAGAAGAAGAGAAATAACAAAGATTAAAGCAGAAAGAAACAAGCTGGAGAACAACAACAACAACTGAAAAAACAATAGAAAGAATCAATGGAACCAAAAATTGGTTCTTTGAGAAAAATGATAAAATTAATGGAACTCTAGCTAGGCTGACAAGAAAAGAGAAAGAACACACATAAACAAAAGAAGGAATCAGAGGAGGGTTTGTTATCATGGATCCTGAAGAAATTTTTAAAGATCGTTAGAAGTTACTATGAGCAGCTATATGTCAACAAACAAGACAACTTAGATGAAATGAACAAGGTCCTAGAAGCACACGAGCTACCACACTAACCTGAGAAGAAATAGAAGATCTCAACAAACCAATTATAAGAGATTCAGTCAGTCATCAGAAATCTTCCTGCAAAGCAAAACCCTGGGCCAGATGGCTTCATAGGGAAATTTTATCAAACATTCCAAAAGAACTAATACTCATCCTGCTCACAGTCTTCCAGAAAATCGGGTAAAAAGGAATGCTGCTTAACTCATTTTATGAAGCTGACATTATTGATTACCAAAACTGGATAAAGCTGCTACGAGAAAGAAAAACTGCTGATCAATCTCCCTAATGATCATAGATGCAAAAATCCTCAACAAAGTACTAGCACTTCAAATCCAAAGATATATTAGAAGAATTATACATCAAGACCAAATAGGGTTTATACCAGGAATGCAAGGGTCATTCAACATAAGAAAATCAATCAATATAATACAACATATCAGCAAATCAAAAGGCAGAAATCACACAATCATATCAATTGATGCCTAAAAAGCATTTGACAAAACTCAGCATCCATTTCTTTTTTTTATTAACGGAAAAAAAAAAAGAAATTAACACAACACTTAGAAATCATACCATTCTACATATGCACTCAGTAATTCTTAACATCATCACATAGATGCATGATCATCGTTTCTTAGAACATTTGCATCGGTTTAGAGGAACTAGCAACACAACAGAAAAAGATATAAAATGTTAATATAGAGAAAAGAAATAAAAGTAGTAATAATAGTAAAAAACAAACAAACAAACAAAAAAAAACCAAAAAAAACCCTATAGCTCAGATGCAGCTTCATTCAGTGTTTTAACATGATTACTTTACAATGAGGTATTATTGTGCTGTCCATTTTTGAGTTTTTGTATCTAGTCCTGTTGCACAGTCTGTATCCCTTCAACTTCAATTACCCATTATCTTACCCTGTTTCTAACTCCTGCTGGACTCTGTTACCAATGACATATTTCAAGTTTATTCTCGAATGTCCGTTCACATCAGTTGGACCATACAGTATTTGTCCTTTAGTTTTTGGCTGGACTCACTCAGCATAATATTCTCTAGGTCCATCCATGTTATTACATGCTTCATAAGTTTATCTTGTCTTAAAGCTGCATAATATTCCATCGTATGTATGTACCACAGTTTGTTTAGCCATTCTTCTGTTGATGGACATTTTGGCTGTTTCCATCTCTTTGCAATTGTAAATAACGCTGCTATAAACATTGGTGTGCAAATGTCCGTTTGTGTCTTTGCCCTTAAGTCCTTTGAGTAGATTCCCAGCAATGGCATTGCTGGGATGTATGGCAATTCTATATTCAGCTTTTTGAGGAACCGCCAAACTGCCTTCCACAGTGGTTGCACCCTTTGACATTCCCACCAACAGTGGATAAGTGTGCCTCTTTCACCGCATCCTCTCCAGCACTTGTCATTTTCTGTTTTGTTGATAATGGCCATTCTGGTGGGTGTGAGATGATATCTCATTGTGGTTTTGATTTGCATTTCTCTAATGGCCAGGGACATTGAGCATCTCTTCATGTGCCTCTTGGGCATTTGTATTTCCTCTTCTGGTAGGTGTCTGTTCAAGTCTTTTTCCCATTTTGTACTTGGGTTGGCTGTCTTTTTGTTGTTGAGTTGAACAATCTCTTTATAAATTCTGGATACTAGACCTTTATCTGATATGTCATTTCGAAATATTATCACCCATTGTGTAGGCTGTCTTTCTACTTTCTTGATGAAGTTCTTTGATGCACAAAAGTGTTTAATTTTGAGGAGCTCCCATTTATTTATTTCTTTCTTCAGTGCTCTTGCTTTGGGTTTAAGGTCCATAAAACCGCCTCCAGTTGTAAGATTCATAAGATATCTCCCTACATTTTCCTCTAACTGTTTTATGGTCTTAGACCTAATGTTTAGGTCTTTGATCCATTTTGAGTTAACTTTTGTATAAGGTGTGAGATACGGGTCTTCTTTCATTCTTTTGCATATGGATATCCAGTTCTCTAGGCACCATTTATTGAAGAGACTGTTCTGTCCCAGGTGAGTTGGCTTGACTGCCTTATCAAAGATCAAATGTCCATAGATGAGAGAGTCTATATCTGAGCACTCTATTCGATTCCATTGGTCGATATATCTATCTTTATGCCAATACCATGCTGTTTTGACCACTGTGGCTTCATAATATGCCTTAAAGTCAGGCAGCGCGAGACCTCCAGCTTCGTTTTTTTTCCTCAAGATGTTTTTAGCAATTCGGGGCACCCTGCCCTTCCAGATAAATTTGCTTATTGGTTTTTCTATTTCTGAAAAATAAGTTGTTGGGATTTTGATTGGTATTGCATTGAATCTGTAGATCAGTTTAGGTAGGATTGACATCTTAATTATATTTAGTCTTCCAATCCATGAACACGGTATGCCTTTCCATCTATTTAGGTCTTCTGTGATTTCTTGTAGCAGTTTTTTGTAGTTTTCCTTATATAGGTTTTTTGTCTCTTTAGTTAAATTTATTCCTAGGTATTTCATTCTTTTAGTTGCAATTGTAAATGGGATTCGTTTCTTGATTTCCGCCTCAGCTTGTTCATTACTAGTGTATAGAAATGCTACAGATTTTTGAATGTTGATCTTGTAGCCTGCTATTTTGCTGTACTCATTTATTAGCTCTAGTAATTTTGTTGTGGATTTTTCTGGGTTTTCTATGTATAGTATCATATCGTCTGCAAACAGTGATAGTTTTACTTCTTCCTTTCCAGTTTTGATGCCTTATATTTCTTTTTCTTGTCTAATTGCTTTGGCTAGGACTTCCAACACAATGTTGAATAATAGTGGTGATAGTGGACATCCTTGTCTTGTTCCTGATCTTAGGGGAAAGTTTTCAATTTTTCCCCATTGAGGATGATATTAGCTGTGGGTTTTTCATATATTCCCTCTATGATTTTAAGGAAGTTCCCTTGTATTCCTATCTTTTGAAGTGTTTTCAACAGGAAAGGATGTTGAATCTTGTCAAATGCCTTCTCTGCATCAATTGAGATGATCATGTGATTTTTCTGCTTTGATTTGTTGATATGGTGTATTACATTAATTGATTTTCTTATGTTGAATCATCCTTGCATACCTGGGATGAATCCTACTTGGTCATGATGTATAATTCTTTTAATGTGTTGTTGGATACGATTTGCTAGAATTTTATTGAGGATTTTTGCATCTATATTCATTAGAGAGATTGGTCTGTAGTTTTCTTTTTTTGTAATATCTTTGCCTGGTTTTGGTATGAGGGTGATGTTGGCTTCATAGAATGAATTAGGTAGTTTTCCCTCCACTTCGATTTTTTTGAAGAGTTTGAGGAGAGTTGGTACTAATTCTTTCTGGAATGTTTGATAGAATTCACATGTGAAGCCGTCTGGTCCTGGACTTTTCTTTTTAGGGAGCTTCTGAATGACTAATTCAATCTCTTTACTTGTGATTAGTTTGTTGAGTTCATCTATTTCTTCTTGAGTCAAAGTTGGTTGTTCATGTCTCTCCAGGAACCCGTCCATTTCATCTAAGTTGTTGTATTTATTAGCGTAAAGTTGTTCATAGTATCCAGTTATTACCTCCTTTATTTCTGTGAGGTCAGTAGTTATGTCTCCTCTTCCATTTCTGATCTTATTTATTTGCATCCTCTCTCTTCTTCTTTTTGTCAATCTTGCTAAGGGCCCATCAATCTTATTGATTTTCTCATAGAACCAACTTCTGGTCTTATTGATTTTCTCTATTGTTTTCATGTTTTCAATTTCATTTATTTCTGCTCTAATCTTTGTTATTTCCTTCCTTTTGCTTGCTTTGGGATTAGTTTGCTGTTCTTTCTCCAGTTCTTCCAAGTGGACAGTTAATTCCTGCATTTTTGCCTTTTCTTCTTTTCTGATATAGGCATTTAGGGCAATAAATTTCCCTCTTAGCACTGCCTTTGCTGCGTCCCATAAGTTTTGGTACGTTGTGTTTTCATTTTCATTCGCCTCGAGGTATTTACTAATTTCTCTTGCAATTTCTTCTTTGACCCACTCGTTGTTTAAGAGTGTGTTGTTGAGCCTCCACGTATTTGTGAATTTTCTGGCCCTCCGCCTATTATTGATTTCCAACTTCATTCCTTTATGATCCAAGAAAGTGTTGTGTATGATTTCAATCTTTTTAAATTTGTTAAGACTTGCTTTGTGACCCAGCATATGGTCTATCTTTGAGAATGATCCATGAGCACTTGAGAAAAAGGTGTATCCTGCTGTTGTGGGATGTAATGTCCTATAAATGTCTGTTAAGTATAGCTCATTTATAGTAATATTCAGATTCTCTATTTCTTTATTGATCCTCTGTCTAGATGTTCTGTCCATTGATGAGACTGGTGAATTGAAGTCTCCAGCTATTATGGTATATGAGTCTATTTCCCTTTTCAGTGTTTGCAGTGTATTCCTCACGTATTTTGGGGCATTCTGGTTCGGTGCGTAAATATTTATGATTGTTATGTCTTCTTGTTTAATTGTTCCTTTTGTTAGTATTATAGTTTCCTTCTTTGTCTCTTTTAACTGTTTTACATTTGAAGTCTAACTTGTTGGATATTAGTATAGCCACTCCTGCTCTTTTCTGGTTGTTATTTGCATGAAATATCTTTTCCCAACCTTTCACTTTCAGCCTACGTTTATCTTTGGGTCTAGGATGTGTTTCCTGTAGACAGCATATAGAAGGATCCTGTTTTTTAATCCATTCTGCCAGTCTATGTCTTTTGATTGGGGAATTCAGTCCATTAACATTTAGTGTTATTACTGTTTGGATAATATTTTCCTCTACCATTTTGCCTTTTGTATTATATATATCATATCTGACTTTCCTTCTTTGTACGCTCTTCTCCATGCCTCTCTCTTCTGTCTTTTTGTATCTGACTCTAGTGCTCCTTCTAGTATTTCTTGCAGAGCTGGTCTCTTGGTCACAAATTCTCTCAGTGACTTTTTGTCTGAGAATGTTTTAATTTCTCCCTCATTTTTGAAGGACAATTTTGCTGGATATAGGAGTCTTGGTTGGCGGTTTTTCTCTTTTAGTAACTTAAATATATCATCCCACTGTCTTCTAGCTTCCATGGTTTCTGCTGAGAAATCTACACATAGTCTTATTGGGTTTCACTTGTATGTGATGGATTGCTTCTCTCTCGCTGCTTTCAAGATCCTCTCTTTCTCTTTGACCTCTGACATTCTAACTAGTAAGTGTCTTGGAAAATGCCTATTTGGGTCTAATCTCTTTGGGGTGCGCTGCACTTCTTGGATCTGTAATTTTAGGTCTTTCATAAGAGTTGGGAAATTTTCAGTGATAGTTACTTCCATTAGTTTTTCTCCTTCTTTTCCCTTCTCTTCTCCTTCTGGGACACCCACAACACGTATATTTGTGCGATTCACATTGTCCTTGTAATCCCTGATACCCTGTTCAAATTTTTCCATTCTTTTCCGGATAGTTTCTGTTTCTTTTTGGAATTCAGATGTTCCATCCTCTAAATCACTAATTTATCTTCTGTCTCTTTAAATCTATCATTGTAGGTATCCATTGTTTTTTCCATCTTTTCTACTTTATCCTTCACTTCCATAAGCTCTATGATTTGTTTTTTCAGTTTTTCTATTTTCTTCTTTTTAATCAACCCATGTCTTCTTCATGTCCTCCCTCAATTTATCGATTTCGTTTTTGAAGAGGTTTTCCATTTCTGTTCGTATATTCAGCATTAGTTGTTTCAGCTCCTGTATCTCATTTGAACTATTGATTTGTTCCTTTGACTGGGCCATATTTTCAAATTTCTGAGCGTGATCCGTTATCTTCTGCTGGCGTCTGGGCATTTAGTCAGATTTCCCTGGGTGTTGGATCCCACAGGTTGAAAGATTTTTTTGTGAAATTTCTGGGTTCTGTTTTTCTTATCCTGCCCAGTAAGTGGCGCTCGTGGCACACGTTTGTCCATGGGTTCCACCAGTGAAAGTTGCTGTGGGTCCTTTAACTCTGGAAAACTCTCACCGTAGGGGAGATTCGGCAGCCGAAGCATCTTGGAAGAGTGCCAGCCGGCCCGGGTGTCCGAATGCGGCGAGGGTTGCCGGCGCCGCAGCACGGGAGAGCGCCTGACCGAATTTCCTAGTCGGCCCGGGGCGCCAAGCGTGGCGGGAGGGCACCAGCTGTCACAGCCCGGGAGAGTGCACTGTTCCCAGCCGGTCCGGGGTGTCACGTGTTTGGAAGGGACCCCGTGGTCACCGTTCTCCGCAGTGTAGGGAGTTCCGACCCAACTCTCTCAGTTGGTCCGGGGGGCCTCGCGTGGTGGGGGTGCCAGCCGCCGCGGCCCAATGGGACCGCCTGCCCAATTCTGCCAGCTGGCCTGGGAAGGAGGAAGGGAGGGACTCTGGCCGCTTGCCGTCCTGCTTGGGAAAGCCCGCGCCCCTCGGTGATCTCACTGGAGCTGGTTCTCCCAGACAGTCAGCCATTCCAGGATGGGGTACGCCGTCCCTTTGATCTCCGTCATGGCTCCGGGAGCTGCTCTGTATTGTCTCCACTCCCCCAGTAGCTGTTCTGGAGGAGGAGAGGTGAGGGTGGCAAAGCTGTCAAGGCCGGTGGCGAAGAAGCCGGTGAAGGCGGAAGAGGGCACGGTGGTGGTTGGAGAGCTGCCGGAACAGGAGGGGAAAGAGGGGAGAGGAGGGTTGGCGGGCCGGCTGCTGCGGGGCGTGGGCACAGCGCGCCGGGCTGGCGGACAAAGAGGGGAGAGGAGGGCGGGCGGGACGGCTGCTGCGGCCATGGGCGCCGCGCACCGGGCCGGCGGACAAAGAGACTAGCATCCATTTCTAATAGAAACACTTCTAAAGGTAGGAATCAAAGGAAATTTCCTCAATATCATAAAAGGCATATATGAAAAACCCCTAGCCAACATCATATTGAATGGTGAGAGACAGGAAGCCTTCTCCCTAAGATTGGGAATGAGAACAGGATGCCCATTGTCAACACTATTAATATTTTAAGAGAAGTTTTAGCAAGTACGATCAGGGAGGAGAAAGAAATAAAAGACATCCCAATAGGAAAGGAAGAAGTAAAACTTTCGTTGTTGCAGATGACATTATTGTATACTTAGAAAATGCTGAGAAATGTATGACAAAGCTACTTGATATAATAAACAAATCCATCAAAGTGGTGGGATAAAAAGGTTAATGAAGAAAAATCAGTAGTGTTTCTATACACAAGTAATGATCTAACTGAGGAAACAAGGAAAGAATTCCATTCAGAATAAAAACTAAAATAGTCAAATATCTAGCAATAAATTTAACTGGAGATTTAGGGACCTATACACAGAAAATAACAAAACATTGCTAAAAGAAGTAAAAGAAGATCTAAATAAACACAAAGATATTCCGTGGAAAGGAAGGTTGAATGTCATCAGAATGTCAGTTCTACCCAAATTGATCTACAGATTGAGTGCGGTTTTTCCAGTCAAAATTCTGACAACCTACTTTGCAGACTTGGAAAAGATTGTTATCAAATTTATTTCGAAGAGTACGAGACCTTGAATAGCTAAAAGATACCCTAAAAAAGAATTTGTGAGAGGACTGTCGCTTCCTGACTTTAAAACTTATTATAATGCCACAGTGGTCCAAACAGCTTTGTATTGGCACAAAGATAGAAGTATTGATCAATAGAACTGAATCAAGAGTGTGGACATCGACTACCAAATCTGTGTTCATTTGATCTTTGATAGGGTCCTCAAATCCACTGATTTGGGGGTGATTTGATCTTTGATAGGGCCCCAAATCCCCTACCTTATACATTACACAAAATTAATTAAGATGACTGAAAAACCTAAATATTAGAGCCAGTACCATAAAACTTCTAGAAGAAAATATAAGGAAACATCTTCAAGGTCTAGTAATAGCAGGTAGCTTCTTTAACTTCACACCCAGAGCACAAGCAATGAAAGAAATAATAGATAAATGGGAACTCTTCAAGATTGAACACATGTGTCTCAAAGGACTTTGCCAGAAAGTTGAAGGGGCAGCCAACTCAATGGGAGAAAGTATTTGGAAATCACATATTGGATAAAGGTTTGATATCCTGTGTACATAAAGAAATTATACAACTCAACAATAAAAGAACAAACAGCCCAATTATAAAATGGAGAAAGAATATGAATAGACATTTCTCCTAAGAACAAATACAAATTACTGAAAATCACATGAAGAAATGCTCATTCTCATTAGCTATAAGGGAAATGCAAATCAAGTCTACGATGAGATACCACCTCACAACTATAAGAATGGCTGCCATTAAACAAATAGAAAGCTAGAAATGTTGGAGAGGATGTAGAGAAATTGGAACCCTCATTCACTGCTGACGATATTGTGCAATGGTACAGTTGCTGTGGAAGACAATTTGGTGGTTCCTCAGAAAACTAAATATTGAGTTGTTCTGTCACCCAGCCATACCACTACTTAGTATATTCCCAGAAGAGCCAAAAGCAATGAAATGAACAGACATTTACACACTGATGTACATAGTGGCGCTAGAGATAATAGCCAAAAGATAGAAACATTCCAAGTGCCCATCAACAGATGAGTCAATAAACAAAGTATAGTATATACATACAATGGAATTTTATGTAGCAGTAAGATGAAATGATGTCCTGAAGCATATGATAACGTGGATGACACTTGAGGACATAAGGCTGAGTGAAATAAGCCAGGCACAGAAGCATAGATGCTGTATGATCTCCCTATTATGACTCTGGTAAAGGTAAACTCAGAGTATTAACGAAGGTCACTCTCAGAAGAATAGATTATAGAGGACTTAGAGGTACACAGAAACTAGAGATAGGTGAATCGTTATCTAGTGAGGTTGAATTTTACTGTAAGGGAACATATAGAAGTGATGGTTGTTCATTAGTGTGGTAATAAGTAACATTATTATCGAAGGTGACTATGATTGAATGGGGTTTTATAGAGTCATGCATCCCACCGATTAACTCTAAAATTATAAATAAGTTCTTGGATTTACTACTTCAAAGGTTTGTTCTTGTACAAAGAGTCAGTAATAGAGGGGTATAGATGGAAAACTAATATTGCATGCTATGGCCTATAACAGGAAGACACCAACAGTATCACAGCTATAGCAGGGGCTAACAATTGGGGTGGAGGGACAAGAGGTAGGGGGAGGTTTAGATTTGACATTTGGTGAGACTGTGTTTATTGGTTCTTTATCTCTTTGGACCACTGAAAACTGTCTGGAATTGAGAGTGCTGATGATTGTACAACTGAGTGAGGATACTGTGAGGCATGGATTGTTTATTTTAGACATTAGCCATGATGCCCCATAGATGGTGGGGGTTAAAGGGCACAATGACTGAGAAGCAGAATGGCAAACTGTAATGTAAACGTACAATAGAATATTATACAACTATAAAAAGGAATGAAGTCGTGAGGTACACAATGAAGTGAATGAAGTTGGGGACATTGTGCTGTGCAAAATAATCCAGAAACAAAACAAATATAGTATGGTCTCTTTTAGAAAATACTTATAAGAAAACAAGCCTAGATTGTAGGCTTGTAGCAATCACACTTAGTCCAGGGTTGAAAGTATATTTCTAGATTCTGAGATGATGTGCTGTATGTGTATAAGTGTTATTTCCATGGAACATTGGATAACTCTGTGACACCTAACACTCAGAGCTGGAATTCTGCAGCTCTGAAAGTCAGCATTGCTACATACAGCTATTGTTAAAGTAAGCAAAAAAATAAATCAGGCTTCAGTTGGAGATAAAAGCAAAGCTGATCTGGTTGGGACTAAGGTAAATCAAAATACAGGGCAAAGGATGATAATGCATGAATTCTGAGGGTGCTCTAGTTTGTTAGTTGCTGGAATGCAATATACCAGAAATGTAATGGCTTTTAAAAAGGGGAAGTTACTAAGTTGCTAGTTTACAGTTCTAAGGCTGTGAAAATGTCGCAATTAGAGCAAGTCTATAGAAATGTCCAAATTAAGGCACCAGTAAGAAGTTATCTTCACTCAAGAAAGGACGATGAAGTTCAGGGTTTCTCTCTCAAATGAAAAGGCACATGGCAAACATGGTGACATCTGCTAGCTATCTCTCCAGGCTTCTTGTTTCATGAAGCTCCTTGGGAGGTGTTTTTCTTCTTCATCTCCAAAGGTGGACTCTCTTGCTCTGTTGCTCTCATCATTCTTTAGTCATTCTCTGCTCTCTAAGAATCTCAAGGCTTTTACAAAATGCTTCCTCTTTTAAAGAATTCCAGTAAAGTAATCAAGACCCACCTGGAATGGGTGGAGTCACATCTCTCTCTACTCGAAAGTTCATACCCACAATTGGGTGAGTCACATCTCCATGGAAATAACCGAATCAAGTTTCCAAATCACATTATTGAATAGGGATTAAGAGAAATGATTGCTACCACAAGATTGATTAGGATCAAAACATGGCTTTTCTAGGGTACATAAATAATTTCAAACCAGCACAGTTCTAGTTTGCAAGCTTCCAGAATGCCAGAAATGGAATGGCTTTTAAAAGGGGGAATTTAGAGGATCCAGGGCAAGATGGCAGCTTAGTGAGGTGTGGAATTTAGTTCATCCTCCAGAGCAGCTAGTAAATAGCCAGAAACAATACAGAACAACTGCTGGGACCACATCAGTGACTGGACACACAGTGCACACCAAAATTCTGACTACTGAAAATAGACCCCCAGCTCAGATGAACCTAGAATAAGAGCCATAGGTACTAGGAGTTTCTGCCCTTTGCAGAGAGGGGGCAGAGCTGACGGAAAAAGCACATTCTGATCAGTTAAACAGAACCTATGCTACAGGTCTAGAATAAGTTGAACTGGATGTCAAAGAACAGATAGAGAACAAAGCCATCCAGCAAGAAAATCCCAGATAAAAGAGTGAAAACAACCTCTTGAATAAATTAATTAAGGAAATCAAATGCCTAGATGCCAGCAAAAAATGAGTCATACTAGGAAAATTGAAGGTATGGCTCAGTCAAAGGAACAAACCAACAGTTGAAATGAGATGCAGGAGTTGAAACAACTAATTCAGGATGTTCCAACAGATGTGGAAAAATCTCATGAAAAATCAAATCAACAAGTTGAGGGAGGATATAAAGGTATTGGGCAAACAAAAAGAAGAAATTGAAAGTTTGAAAAAACAAAACACAACTTATGGGAATAAAAGTCACAGTAGAGAGATGGAAAAAACAATGGAAAACTACAATAATAGATTTGAAGAGGCAGAAGAAAGGATTCATGAACTAGAGGATGGGACATCTGAAATCTGACACACAAAAGAAAATATAGGGAAAGAATGGAAAAATATGAGCAGGGTCTTGGGGAATTGAATGATAACATGAAGCCTACAGATACATGTGTTGTGGGTGTCCCAGAAGAAGAGAAAGGAAAAGGGGAGAAAGACACGGGAGGAAATAATCAGTGAAAATTTCCCATCTCTTATAAAAGACATAAAATTACAGCCCCAAGAAGTGCACCATACCCTGAACAGAATAGATCCAAATAAACACACTCCATGACACCTACTAATCAGACTGTCAGATGTCAAAGAGAAACAGAGAATTTTGAAAGCAGCAAGAGAAAAGCAATTCATCACCTACTAGGGAAGCCCAATAAGATTATGTGTGGTTATCTCAGCAGAAGCCATAGAGGCAAGAAGGCAGTGGTATGATACATTTAAGGTTCTAAAAGAGAAAAACTACCAACCAAGAATTCTATACCCAGCAAAACTGTCCTTCAAAAATGAGGAGGATTAAAACATTTTCAGACAATCACTGAGAGAATTTGTGGCTAAGAGACAGGTTCTGCAAAAAATACTAAAGGGAGTGCTACAGGAGGACAGGAAAAGACAGGAGAGAAGGAGCTGGAGAAGAGTGTAGAAATGAAGATTATCTGTAAGGATAAAAAGAGAAAAAAATTAGATATGACATAAAATCCAAAAGGCAAAATGGTAGAAGAAGGTACTGCCTTACAGTAATAACACTTAATGTTAATGGATTAAATGCCCCAATCAAAAGATATAAACTGGCAAAATAGATGAAAAAACAGGACCCATCTATATGCTGTTTACAGGAGACTCATTTTAGACCCAAGAACAAAAATAGGTTGAAATTGAAAGATTGGGGAAAGATATTTCATGCAAACAACAATCAGAAATGAGCAGGAGTAGCTATACTAACATCCTAAAGTTAAACTTCAAATGTAAAAAAATGAAAAGAGACAAAAAGGACACTATATATTAATAAAAGGAACAGTTCAACAAGAAGACATAACAATTATAAATATTTATGTGCCAAATCAGAGTACCCCAAAATACATGAGGCAAACACTGAAACCACTGAATGGAAAAATAGACACCTCTACCACAATGGTTGGAAACTTCAATTCCCCACTCTCATCAATGGATAGAACATCTAGACCGAGAATCAATAAAGAAACAATTTGAATAATGCAATAAATGTGAACTAGGCTTAACAGACATTTATAGAACTAACTCTACACCCCACAGCAGCAGGTTATACCTTTTTCTCAAGTGCTCATGGGTCATTCTCAAGAATAGATCATATGTTGGGTCACAAAGCAAGTCTCAATAAATTTAGAAAGATTGAAATCGTACAAAATACTTTCTCAGAACATAAAGGAATGAAGCTGGAAATCAACAACAGGCAGAGGGCCAGAAAATTCACGAATAAATGGAGGTTCAATAACACACTCTTAAGCAACCAGTGGGTCAAGGAAGAATTACAAGAGAAATCAGTAAATTTCTTGAGGCAAATGAAAATGAAGATACAACATATCAGAATTTATGGGATGTAGCAAAGGGGAAATTTGTTGCCTAAAATGCCTACATTAAAAAAGAAAAATGAGCAAAAATTGTGGAACTAACTGTTCACTTGGAAGAATTACTGTCAGAACAGCAAACTAACCCCAAAGCAAACAAAAGGAAAGAATTAACAAAGAATAGAGCAGAAATAAATGAAATTGAGACCATGGAGACAATCGAGAAAATCAACAAAACCAGGAGTTGGTTCTTTGAGAAAGTTCAAATTGATGGACCCTTAGCTAGGTTGATAAAAAAAAAAGAGAGGATGCAAATAAATAAAATCAGAAATGGAAGAGGAGACATAACCATTGACCCTGAAGAAATTAAGAAAGTATGAGAGGATACTGTGAGCAACCATATGCTAATAAACAGAACAACGTAGATGAAATGGACAACTTCCTAGAAAGGTGTGAACAACCAACATTGACTCAAGGAGATATAGATGACCTCAACGGACCAATCACAAATAAAGAGATTGAATCAGTCAAAAAGAAGTTCCCAAAAAAGAAAAATCCAGGACCAAATGACTTCACGTGTGAATTCTAGCAAGCATTCAAGAAAGAATTAGTACCAATCCTTCTCAAACTCTTCAAAAAATTGAAGAAGAGGAAAGCTAACAAAATCATTCTATGAAGACAACATCACCCTCTTATCAAAGCTAAACAAATATACTACAAGAAAAGAAAATTACAGACCAATCTCTCTAATGAATATAGATGCAAAAATCCTCAATAAAATTCTTGCAAATCAAATCCAGCAGCACATTAATAGAATTATACACCATGACCAAGTGAAATTTACCCCACGTATACAAGGATGCTTCAACATAAGAAAATCAATTAAGGTAATAACACCGAATCAATAAACCAGAGCAGAAAAACCACATGATCATATTGATTGATGTAGAAAAGGTATTTGACAACATTCAACATCCTTTCTTGATGAAAACACTTCAAATGATAAGAATAGAAGGGAACTTCTTCAGCGTGATAAAGGGAATGCATGAAAAACCCACAGCTAATCTCATCCTCAATGGGGAAAGACAAAACATTCCCCCTAAGATCATGAAGAAGACAAGGATGTCTGCTCTCACCATTGTTATTTAGTATTATGCTGAACGTTCTAGCTAGTGCAGTTAGACAAGAAAAAGAAATAGAAGTTATCTGAATTGGACAGGAAGAAAAACTCTTAACTGTTTGCACATGATACGGTATTAGATGTCAGAAATCCTGAAAAGTCCAGTGCAAGGCTACAGAGCTAATAAATGAGTACAGCAAAGTGGTGGAGTAGAAGATCAACCAAGATTGTTTTGGCTATTCTGAGTCCCTTATAGTTCCATATAAATTTTAGGATTAATTTTTCGATAACATGAAAAGGTTCATTGGAATTTTGATAAGGTAATTTTTGAATCTGTACATCATTTTGTGTACTAGTGGCATTTTAAGAACACTAACTTTTCCAATCTGTGATTATAGGATGTTTTCAATTTACTTAGGTTTTCATTAGATTCTTTCAGCAATGTTTTGTAGTTTTTAGTATACAAGTTTTGTACCTCCTTGACTAAATTTGTTCCTACGTATTTTATATTTTTAGATGATATTGTAAGTGATATTATGCTAGTGTATTGCTCATACCTGATTAATAGAATTCATCGTGGGAAAATATATGTGAAACAGATCATACCTGATAAACATTATCATGGTAAAATATATGTAACCTAAAATTTGTGAATTTAATAATTTTTAAGCTACTCAGGGATGTTAATTGCATTGATAGTGTGAAACACACCTGATTTTTTTTTTGCATCAATCTTGTACCCTGCACCTTTATTGAATACTTTTATTGTACTGTAGTTTGTGAGTGTGTGTGTTTGCATGTGTTTCGATTATATGGGGGTTTCTGTATAGAGAATCATGTCATCTGCAAAAACAAAGTTTTACTAACTAACTTTATCTGTTAAGGACTTAGGAAGAAAATAATAAACTGAACCCAAAGCTAGTTGAAGGAAATAAATAATGAGTATCTGAGCAGAAATAAATAGAAGAGGGAATAAAAATACAGCAGAGGAAATCAACAAATTTAAAAGTTGATTCTTTAAGAAGATAAAATTGAGAATCCTTTAGCTAGAATTGACTTAAAAAAAAAAAAAAGAAAGTTTGGATATTAATATTGATTGCCCAGAAACTAAAAGGATTCTGTGAAAACACTTAGAGTAATTATTCACCAGTAAAATTAGATAATCCAGATGAAATGGCCAAATTCCTAGAAACATACAAATTACTGAAACTTACTCAGGAAGAAATAGAAAAATCTCAGTAGTCCTAAAATTAGTGAAGAGACTGAAGCAGTAATCAGAAACTTCCCAACAAAGAAAAGCCTGCGACCCAATGGACCCTATGGCTTCACTGTTAAAATAACACCAATTCTAAAAAATTGAAGAGGAGGTTAAATTTCCTAACATTCTGTGAGGCCAGTGTTTTCCTGATACCACCACCAAACAAAGACACCACAAGAAAAGAAAATAACAGACCAATATCCCTTGTTGAATAGAGGTGGAAAAAATCCGTTAACAATATACTAGCAAACTGGGTCCAACAATTTTAAAAGATTATACTTCATGACCAGCTGGGATTTATCTCAGGAATGCAATGGTGCTTCAACGTAAGAAATCAGTTAATGTAATACACCATGTTAAGAGAATGAATGAAAGAAATCACATGATTATTTAAATAGAATTAGAAAAAGTATTTGACAAAAGTCAGTACCCTTTAATAGGGAAAACTTTTGGCAAATTAGAAAATAGAAAAATACTTCCTCAACATGATGAAAAGCATTAATGAAAAGTCCAGAGCTACCATCGTAGTCAGTGCTAAAAGACTGAAAGCTTTCTTGCTAAGATCAGGAAGAAGACAAAGATGCCTGCCTTTACTACTACTCTTCATCATTACACTAGGAGTCCTAACCAAAGTAATTAGGTAAGGAAATAAAATAAAAGGAATTCAAATTAGAATGGAAGGAGAAAAACTTATTCTTAATTTTTGTACTTATATTGTGGTGGATCAGTACTAAACACTTGCTGATTGTCACCATTCCGCAGACCATACTTTGAGCAATGTTGATTTACATTGTTTATAGTCCTTTATAGTTATGAAACTTATTCTCTGAGCATCATTGTGCACTCGTCTTCATGCTTATGTGTAAGGTTCTGTCTAGAATGTATTTCTAGAAGTGGATTCTTGAATAAAAGGATATCTATATCTAAGATTTCAGAAGTTACTTCCATTTTTCCCTGTAAGCAAAAATGCATCCTTCATCTCAACAGGGATTTATGAGAGTACATGTTTTCCCACATTGTTTTATAAAATGTATTTATTTTTACTATTTATTAGGTAAAAATATTATCTATGTAGTTATTTTAATTTGTATTTCCCAAGTAAATTTGAACATCTTTCATATACTCATGAACCTTTTATATATCTTTTCCTGTGAACTGCTTCATCTTGTTCTTTGCGTATGGAAAGTGGATAATTATTGGTCTTTTTATTGATTTTCAAAACTATATGTAAAGAAAATTAGCCATTTTTCTGATAAATATGTTCTATGTTTTTCCTTAGTTTGTTGATTTTTGAGTTTAAATACTATTTTAAATTGAATGCTCCCTGAGTTTAAACATTATTACTGAATTTTAAAACTTGACTCATGCTTTCTTTTAATGCTGGTGGCTACTTACTGGTGCATTGCACATTGACTAGATTTTACATGAGGGTTTATGTGACAGACAATATCAGTATATTAGAAATTTTTATTTCTGTGATTTTTATTGGTTCTAGACCTTAAAAGTTTACTTTTTTAACAGAAAAGTATCTTCTAATGTTTTAAGTGCAATTTACAATAATTACTGATTCTTCAAAGTTTGGAGACTTCTAGTAGCCCTAGAGAAGATTTAGGAGATAGTGTAGTACTTTTAGTGGTAGCCACACTGATCATATTTTTTCTTTTGTAACAGGAACCAAAGGAAGAGAATGGACTGCAGAAAATGAAGACAAAACAGTCAAATAGAGCAAAGTGTTTAGCTAAAAGAAAAATTGCACGTATGTTTTTGTTTTTATCTTGAGAATGGTTTGGGTATTGCAGCTTTGTAGAATTGAAAGTAGTTTTTTCATTAGGAAGAGAGAGTTCTCTGAGTTACAGTGTATATACTTTTTGTTTATTCTGTATTCCACTAAAATTTTTAAGAATTTTTTATAGAATTAGTACTGGTTATTTAGCTGACTAATTATAGGCAAAGTGTTAAAAGAATTTGACCTGCAGAGTTAGTTACAGTATATACTTAGGTTTGAAATTTTGCTTCATAAACTCTTATTATTTGGAATTTTTGGGAAGTCCTTGCTTTTAGCCTGCCTGTTTCTTCATCAGTAAAGTGCATTTACTTAGTCACTTAGTAGAGGCTCAAATACTAGTACCTATTATTATTGGTTTTTTTTGCCATTAGAATCCTTTGTTGGAGGATTTGCCTTTTATTTTTACTCAGTTGTGAAGTCGCTTAACATTTTTTTTTTTTTTTTTTGCATTTTAAAGTGATATTGAATGTTCAGGTACCCTGAACATTCAGTACCCTGGCTAGTACTGTGTAGATCTTTGTGAAGCCAGGTTTTTACCTGTATGACCCACACAAAGAGAAGACTCAAATAAATAAAATCAGAATGAAAGTGGGGACATGACAACTTATAAGAATTATAAGGGAATATATGAACTGTAAGCAATAAATCAGATGAACCAGCAAGCTCCCAGAAAGAAACAAATTACAGAGACTGACTCAAGTTTCTCAATTTTGTTCATATTTTTAAAATACCAACTGTTGGTTTCATTGATATGGTCTTGTTTTTTTTCTACTCTTATTATTTACCTCCTTTTGCTTGCATAAGTTCAGTTTCCTTTTTTTTCCTGCATCTTAAGGTAAAAGTTAGGTTATTGATTTGAGATTTTTCTTCTTTTTTTTATTTAAGCAGCATACAGCAGTTATTTAATGGCAGCACATAAATTTTGAAGACATATATTGTGTCTTCATTTTCATTCATCTCAGATTATAATGTTCCTTTTGATTTCTTTTTGACCCATGGTTATTTAGCAATATATTATTTAATTTACATGTATTTATGAATTTCCCAAACTTCTATCTGTTCTTTATTTCTAATTTACTCCATTGTAGTGGTAGGATAATCATTGTATGGTTTCACTCCTTCTGTGTTTATTGGCACTTGTTTAATTGCTTAGAATATAGTATGTCCTGGAGAATGTTATGTATATAGTCTGTATATATATAGTTCTATATAACTATATATATATATGTACACACACACACACACACATAGTTAGGTGTAGTGTCCTATAAATTTCTGTTAGGTCTAGTTGCTTTATACTGTTGTATTTCCTTGTTGATCTTCTTTCTAGTTGTTTTATATATTATAATCGTTTTTTAAAAAGGGGGAATTTAAAAAAAAGAAAAGGAGGAATTTAATAAGTTGCAAGTTTACAGTTCTAAAGCTGTGAAAATGTGCAAATTAAAGCAAGGCTATAGAAATGTCCAATCTAAAGCATCCAGGGAAAAATACTTTGGTTCAAGAGGGCAGATGACATCCAGGGTTTCTCTCTCACTGGAAGGGCACATGGTGGACATGGGGATGTCTGCTCCTTTTCTCTCTGGGCTTCTTGTTTCATGAAGCTCCCCTGGGCCATTTTCCTTCTTCATCCCCAAAAGTCTCTGGCTACATGAGCTCTCATGGTTCTTGTGGCTCTGTCGTTCTCAATCTTTTCCAAAGTGTTTTCTTTTTTAAAGGATTGCAGTAAACTAATCAAGACCCACCTGGAATGGGTAGAGACACATCTTCCTTTAGTCAAAGGTTAATATCCACAATTGGGCGCCACATCTCCGTGGAGATGATCTAATCAAGTTTCCAGTCTATATTGCTGAATAGGGATTAAAAGATCAGGACTGAAACATGGCTTTTTCTAGGATACGTAATCCTTTCAGACCAACACAGTAGGGGATCTTGTTTAGAGTCAAGTCATTTTCCTGTCCCATCTCTGCATATAGAATTTTTCTATTTACTTTTCCCCATCTACAATGGCTATTAACTGCTGGCCTGAAGACAACAGGTTTTGCTGCCCTTCTTTCAGCATCTTAAGGCTTTTGCTCAATTTGGGAAATAGGAATCATTATGGGCTCTCATACCTTTCTTCCATCAGTTGCCCTCCCTAGGCCTGTATCATGAGGGAGGCTTTCTCCCACCCTGCACCCAATTTTTCTTGTGAGCACATAGTAGAGTTTGGGAGAAAAGCCTTTGAGTGGGTACAAATTCTACTTGTTGTATCTATGACTCCCATGTGTTCTGTTTTCTCACACTAGCCCAGGCTTGGCCTTTAGCAATTTGTTAAAAATCTTAGCTGAGTTTTTTCTTACCAGCTTGTATGGGATCCAGTGTCTGCCGCAGCTCAGCAAGTGCTCATGTCTTGTCCGTCCTTGGAGATCCCTATCATTCCTTAGATTTTGAGTTAATTGATTGCCCTGCAATCTTAGCTCTCTGATGAATTCAAGGAAAGTTGTGAATTTTTAGATTATCCATTTTTGTTGTTGATGTTTTTTTATTGTTGAGTTCATGTGTCAGCTTGGCCAGATAATGGTGCCCAGTTGTTTGGTCAAGCAAGCACTGGCCTAACCATCACTGCAAGAACATTCCATGGCTGGTTAGTAAGCCAGAAGGCTGGTTCATTAAATTATCAGCACATCAATTGCATCCATGGCTGATTACATCTGTAGTCCGCTAAGGGGAGTGCCCCCCACAATTGACATATAATCTAATCAGTCGAAGGCTTTAAAGGAGAAGTCAGTAGAGAATCTCTGCTGCAGTCAGCCAGCTAGCCTCTCCTGGGGGATTCATTAAGACCTTCATTGGAGCCATCAGCTTGCAGCTTGCCCTATAGAATTTGGACTCGTGCATACCCATCGTCGCATGAGACACCTTTATAAAATCTCATATTTACAGTTATATTCTATTGATTCTGTTTCCCTAGAGATCTTTAATTAGTACAATGTTACTAAGGGTGGAAGCAACACTCTTTCCAATTTTCTATATGCTAAGTAGATGTCAAAGTGGTTATTCTGAATCCTACTGAGTAGTGAAGACTCATTATCATTCCTAATTTGTGTGTTTTGCTTATTGCTGAACTGTGGGTTCTGTCCTATTTATTGTATTTGAATCCTGGATTAAATTACTGATCTTAGTAAGGTTGATAGTTGTGCATTTTGGCTGCTGGTCTGAATTTGGCATCCCCTCATTGACGTTCAATTATAGTCAGAATTATATAACAATCTAGGCTATGATTTACTCATTGGTCCGATATCTGCAATGTTTTATTCAAGCAGAATTTTGAAAGAAATGAAAAAACAAAGTCCTTTTAAAGAGACTATTTTACATCATTCCTGCTTTCAGTCATCTATTAAAAATGGTGGTTTTCAATGCAGGGGTTGGAAAGTGGGGGAGTGTGCCCCCAAGGTACCTTTGGCAATATCTGGAGACATCTGTGTAAAAATAATGCTAGTTGAGAAATTGCTAGTAGCATCTTTCTGACAATATAGATTTACTAATGTCTCTTTATCTTTTAAGGTGTAAATATAGGCAAAAAATGTTTTTCAGGGCACAGTGGTTATATGTACACACACATATATATATTTTAACTTGTTTTATTGTATAATATAAAATATATACTAAGCAAAGGAAGGAAAAAGCAATATTCTCAAAGTGCTCTTCAACAAGTAGTTACAGGACAGATCTCAGAGTTTGTTATGGGCTACCATATTGTCATCTCAGGTTTTTCCTTTTAGCTGCTCCAGAATATAGGAGGCTAGAAGGTTATTTTTTTTTTTATCATCGCAATTGACTTTTTTTTTCTTATTTGTAAAAAATAACATGTATACAGAAAAGCAATAAATTTCAAAGCACAACACAACAATTAGTTGTAGAATATATTTCAGAGTTTGGTATGGTTACAATTCCACAATTTTAAGTTTTTAATTCTAGCTGCTGTAAGAGACTAGAGACTAAAAGAAATATCAATTTAATGATTTAGCAATTATATTTGTTTATTAAACCCTACCTTCTCTCTATAACTCCACCATCATCTTTGATCTTTCTGTCCCACTCTTTAGGGGCATTTGGGCTATGGCCATTCTAAATTTTTCATGTTGGAAGGGGCTGCCAGTAATATGGGGTAGGGAGATGGAACTAGCTGATGTTCTGGAGAGGCTGGCCCCTCTAGGTTGTAGAACTTACCTGGTCCAGGGACCCATCTGGAGGTTGTAGGTTTCTGGAAAGTTACCCTAGTGCATGGAACCTTAGTAGGATCTTATATAGTGCCCTAGGTGTTCTTTAGGATTCCTTGGAATGGTTTTGGTTGGGGTTTGGCGAGTTATGATAGGTAGCAATGTCTAACTGACGCTTGCGTCAGAGCAGCCTCCAGAGTAGCCTCTCAATTCTATTTTAACTCTCTTAGCTATTGATACTTTATTAGGTATACTTCTTTTCCTCCTTTTGGTCAGGATGGAATTGTTGATCCCATGGTGCCAGGAAGTCATCTCCCATGCCACCTGGGAGACTTTACCCCTGGATATCATGTCGCCCATAGCAGGGAGAGCAGTGATTTCACTTGCAGAGTTGGGCATAGAGAGAGTGAAGCCACATCTGAGCAACAAAAGGGGTCCTCCAGAAGTAACTCTTAGGCATACCTATAGGTAGGCTAAGGTTCTTTGGTACCTACATAAGCTTCACAAGAGTAAGCCTCAAGATCAAGTGCTTGGCCTATTGATTTGGGTGTCCCTAATGTTTGACACAGTATTAGGGATTTCCATGATGGTAAAGTTTAATAGTTCAGTAGTTTTCTCCCATCCCTTAAGGGACTTGCCAATACTTTTTGATTATCTACTTAATGTAGTCTAGGATGTATTCAGACATTAAATTAAGCTACACAGGATTAAAGGCTCTCATTCTTGTCCTGGGCTCCCTGTGTTTCAGTGAGCTGTCCGGACAGATTGAGTTAGATTATGTGCTATAGAAAATTTAGGTTCTGGACTAAATAAATCTTTCTTCCTTTGGTCTCAAAGAGTATGTACAGTTCTAAAATATAGACAATGTCTTCCTTACCCCTGTGTTCTGAATTACCTTAATCCTGACTTAATCCACTTCATTCTTATCTCTAAATACCAGGTTCTAGATACATAAACCATCCTCTCAAATTCCAGAAATGGCAACTACCACTCCGTACTAAATTTGTCTGCTAGAAGAGCTTACGATTTAGACCTCTGTTTTCTTCTAAGCATTTTCTAAAGGAGACCATACAATAATTGCTCTTTCATTTCTTGCGTATTTTGCCAAATGTCCCACAGGTTCATTCACATCGTTGCCCGCCTCACAACTTCGCTCCTTTTAGTAGCAGCACAATATTCGATCAAATGTATACACCGTCATTCGTCAATCTACTTCTCAGTCAATGCATCCTTCAGTCACCTGCGTTTATTAGGCATCATGTATAATGCTCAAAGTCCACAGTCCATCAACACTCTCCATTTTAGATAATTTCATTGTTCTCAAGAGAAAAATAATCAATAAACACACTCTCACCAAATAGGAAATCTAAACCTCCCCTTAGCTCTGGTCCCTCCCCCTGTTCTTTACCCCTGCTCTTGCTGTGGTACTGCTGATATTTTCCTGTTAATCATAGCCTGTAGCATGCAATAGCAGTTTTCCCCTTATACCCTGGACTTAAACACTCTTTGTACATGAATCATACCTTTGAAATAGTTCTTGTAAGAACTTATTTATATTTCTAGTGTTAACCAGTGGCACACATAGGTCCATATAACTCCTTTCAATCATGTTCACCTTCAATATGGTAATAGTTATAGACCCACTAGAGAACGGCCTTTACTTCTATCTATTCCCTTACATTTGACTTCAACTTCATTAACAAACCATTCACCTATCTGTAGCGTCTGTGTATCTCTAAGTCTCCTATATTCTGTATTATAAGCCTCTGATTTTACTTTTACTATGGTTGTAAAAGTGGAGTTATACAGTATCTATCCTTTTGTGCCTGGCTTATTTCACTCAGCATTATATCCTCAAGGTTCATCCATCTTGTCATGTGCTTCCGTATGTCATTTCATCTTACTGCTGCGTGATATTCCATCATATGTATATATCGCAATTTGTTAATCCACTCATCAGTTTATGGGCATTTGGTTTGTTTCTATCTTTTGGCAATTGTGAATAATGCTGCTCTGAACATCAGTGTGAAAACGTCTGTTTGTGTCACTGCTTTCAGCTCTTCTGGGTATACCACGCAGAGCTATTGCTGGGTAATAGGGCAACTCAATATTTAGTTTTCTAAGGAATAGCCATACTGTCTTCCATAGTGGCTATACCGTTATACATACCCACCAGCAGTGTCCCAATTTCTATACATCCTCTCCAACATTTGTAGTTTCCTGTTTGTTTAATAGCAGCCATTCTTAAAGATGTGAGGTGGTATCTCATTGTAGTCTTTATCTGCATTTCTCTTATAGCTAATGAAAATGAGCATCTCTTCATATGCTGTTTAGCATCTGTATTTGCTCATTAGAAAAATGTCCATTCATATCTTTAGCCCATTTTATAATTGGGTTGTTGAATCTTTTGTTGTTGAGTTGTATGATTTCTTTATGTATATAGGATATCAAACCTTTGTCAGATTTATGATTTCCAAGTATTTTATCCCATTGAGTTGGATGCCTCTTCAACTTTTTGGTGAAGTCTTTTGAGGTGTAGAAGCATTTGATTTTGAGGAGCTCCCATTTATCTATTTTTTCTTCTGTTGCTTGTGCTTTGGGTGTAAAGTTTAGGAAGCTATGTCCTATTACTAGGCCTTGAAGATGTCTCCCTACATCTTCTTCTAAAGCTTTATGGTTCTAGTTCTTATATTTAGGTGTTTGATCTACTTTGAGTTAATTTTTGTATAGTATATGTGCTGGTTTGGAAGGATTTATGTATCCTAGAAAAGCCATGTGTTTAATCCTAATCAATCTTGTGGGAGCAACCGTTTCTTATAGGTTGGAAGCTTGATTAGTTTATCACCAAAGAGATGTGACTCACCCAGTTGTGGTATTAACTTTTGAAAAGAGGGAGATGTGACTCCATCCATTCCAAGTGGGTCTTGATTACTTTACTGGAATCCCTTTAAAAAGGAAGCATTTTGGAGAAAGCTTCAGAATGACAAGAGAACCACAGAGTCAACCAGCCAGTGACCTCTGGAGATGAAGAAGGTGAATGCTTCTGGGGGAGCTTCATGAAGCAAGAGGCCTGGAGAGGAAGCTAGTAGACGTCCCCATGTTCACCATATGACTTTCCAGTGGAGAGAGAAACCCTGAACTTCATTGGCCTTTCTTTAGTGAAGGTGACCTCTTGTTGATACCTTAATTTGAACATTTTTATAGACTTTCTTTAATTTGGAAATTCTCATGGTCTTAGAACTGTAAACTTTCAACTTATTAAATTTCCCTTTTTAAAAGCCGTTCTGTTTCTGGTATATTGCATTCTGGCAGCTAGCAAACTAGAACAGGGTGTAAGTAAGGGTTTTCTTTAATTTCTTTGGCTATTAATATCCAGTTTTCCCACCCCGATTTTCTGAAAAGAGAATTTTGTCCCAGTTCAGTAGATTTGTGGACCTTGTCAAAAATCAGTTGACCTTAGATTAAGTGATCTATTTCTGCACTCTTGATACTGTTCCATTGGCCAGTACTTCTGTCTTTGTGCCAGTACCATGCTGTTTGACCACTGTGGTTTTATAATAAGTTTTAAAGTCAGGAAGTGCTAATCCTCCCATTTTGTTCTTCTTTTTGAGGATGCTTTTAGCTATTTGGGGTCTCTTTCCTTTCCAATGAATTTGGTAACTAGCTTTTCCATGTTTTCAAAATAGGTTGTTAGAGTTTTGATTGGTACTGTGTTTAATCTGTAGATCAATTTGGGTAGAATTGGCATCTTAACTATATTTAATCTTCTTATCCATGAGCAGGGAATGTCTTTCCACCTATTTAGATCTTCTTTGATTTCTTTTAGCAGTGTTATGTAGTTTTCTGTGTATAAGTCCTTTATGCCCTCATTAATTTAGGTTCTTGATTCTTTTAGTTGTTATTTTGAATGAATTTTTTTTACTTAACTGACTCCTCAGTTAGGTCATTGCTTGTGTATAGAAATGTTACTGATTGAGACTTCCAGAGAAGATGGTGGCTTAGTAAGACGCGCGGATCTTAGTTCCTCCTCCAGAACAGCTACTAGGGGAGTAGAAACGATACAGAACAGCTCCAAGAGCCACGACAGAGATAAAAAAGACAGCGTACCCCACCCTGGAACGGCTGACTGGCTGAGAGAACCCGCTCTGGTGAGATCGCCGAGGGGCGCGGGCTTCACCGGGCAGGGTGGCAAGCGGCCAGAGTCCTTCCCTTCCCCCTTCCCGGGTCGGCTGGGAGAATTGGACAGGCGGTCCCCTCAAGCCGTGGCGGTTGGCGCCCACACCACGCACGGCCCCCCGGACCAACTGAGAGAATTGGATCGGAAATCCCCAGGACGCGGAGAACGGTGACAGGGTGGGGGGCCCCTTCCAAACACGTGACTCCCCGGGAACGGTGCACTCTCCTGGGCGGGCCGTGGTGGCTGGCGCCCTCCCGCCACGCTTGGCGCCCCGGGCTGACTAGAAAATTCGGACGGGTGCTCTGCCGGACTGCGGCGGCCGGCGACCCTCCCCGCGTTCGGACCCCGGGCTGGCTGGCACACTTCCAAGCCGCTTCAGCTGGCGAACCTCTTCGACGGCGAGTGTTTTCCAAAGTTAAAGGACCCACAGCACCTTTTACTGGTGGGACGTGCAGACAAATGTGTGCCACAAGTGCCACCTACTGGGCAGGATAAGAAAAACAGAACCCAGAGATTTCACAGAAAAATCCTCCAAACTGTTGGGTCCATCACCCAGGGAAATCTGACTAAATGCTCAGACGCCAGCAGAAGATAAAGGATCACGCTCAAAAACTTGAAAATATGGCCCAGTCAAAGGAACAAACCAATAGTTCAGATGAGATACAGGAGCTGAGACAACTAATGCTGAATATACGAACAGAAATGGAAAACCTTCAAAAACGAAATCGATAAATTGAGGGAGGACATGAAGAAGACATGGGCTGAACAAAAAGAAGAAATAGAAAACTGAAAAAACAAATCACAGAACTTATGGAAGTGAAGCATAAAGTAGAAAAGATGGAAAAAACAATGGATACCTGCAATGATAGATTTAAAGAGACAGAAGATAGAATTAGTGATTTGGAGGATGGAACATCTGAATTCCAAAAAGAAACAGAAACTATCCGGAAAAGAATGGAAAAATTTGAACAATGTATCAGGGATCTCAAGGACAATATGAACCGCACAAATATACATGTTGTGAGTGTCCCAGAAGGAGAAGAGAAGGGAAAAGGAGGAGAAAGACTAATGGAAGAAATTATCACTGAAAATTTGCCAACTCTTATGAAAGACCTAAAATTACAGATCCAAGAAGTGCAGCGCACCCCAAAGAGATTAGACCCAAATAGGCGTTCTCCAAGACACATACTAGTTAGAATGTCAGAGGTCAAAGAGAAAGAGAGGATCTTGAAAGCAGCAAGAGAAAAACAGTCCATCACATACAAGTGAAACCCAATAAGACTATGTGTAGATTTCTCAGCAGAAACCATGGAGGCTAGAAGACAGTGGGATGATATATTTAAATTACTAAAAGAGAAAAACCGCCAACCAAGACTCCTATATCCAGCAAAATTATCCTTCAAAAATGAGGGAGAAATTAAAACATTCTCAGACAAAAAGTCACTGAGAGAATTTGTGACCAAGAGACCAGCTCTGCAGGAAATACTAAAGGGAGCACTAGAGTCAGATACAAAAAGACAGAAGAGAGAGGCATGGAGAAGAGCGTAGAAAGAAGGAAAGTCAGATATGATATATATAATACAAAAGGCAAAATGGTAGAGGAAAATATTATCCAAACAGTAATAACACTAAATGTTAATGGACTGAATTCCCCAATCAAAAGGCATAGACTGGCAGAATGGATTAAAAAACAGGATCCTTCTATATGCTGTCTACAGGAAACACATCTTAGACCCAAAGATAAATATAGGTTGAAAGTGAAAGGTTGGGAAAAGATATTTCATGCAAATAATAACCAGAAAAGAGCAGGAGTGGCTATACTAATATCCAACAAATTAGACTTCAAATGTAAAACAGTTAAAAGAGACAAAGAAGGACACTATCTACTAATAAAAGGAACAATTAAACAAGAAGACATAACAATCATAAATATTTACGCACCGAACCAGAATGCCCCAAAATACGTGAGGAATACACTGCAAACACTGAAAAGGGAAATAGACACTTATACCATAATAGTTGGAGACTTCAATTCACCACTCTCATCAATGGACAGAACATCTAGACAGAGGATCAATAAAGAAATAGAGAATCTGAATATTACTATAAATGAGCTATACTTAACAGACATTTATAGGACATTACATCCCACAACAGCAGGATACACCTTTTTCTCAAGTGCTCATGGATCATTCTCAAAGATAGACCATATGCTGGGTCACAAAGCAAGTCTTAACAAATTTAAAAAGATTGAAATCATACACAACACTTTCTTGGATCATAAAGGAATGAAGTTGGAAATCAATAATAGGCGGAGGGCCAGAAAATTCACAAATACGTGGAGGCTCAACAACACACTCTTAAACAACGAGTGGGTCAAAGAAGAAATTGCAAGAGAAATTAGTAAATACCACGAGGCGAATGAAAATGAAAACACAACATACCAAAACTTATGGGATGCAGCAAAGGCAGTGCTAAGAGGGAAATTTATTGCCCTAAATGCCTATATCAGAAAAGAAGAAAAGGCAAAAATGCAGGAATTAACTGTCCACTTGGAAGAACTGGAGAAAGAACAGCAACTAATCCCAAAGCAAGCAAAAGGAAAGAAATAACAAAGATTAGAGCAGAAATAAATGAAATTGAAAACATGAAAACAATAGAGAAAATCAATAAGACCAGAAGTTGGTTCTATGAGAAAATCAACAAGATTGATGGGCCCTTAGCAAGATTGACAAAAAGAAGAAGAGAGAGGATGCAAATTAATAAGATCAGAAATAGAAGAGGAGACATAACTACTGACCTCACAGAAATAAAGGAGGTAATAACAGGATACTATGAACAACTTTACACTAATAAATACAACAATTTAGATGAAATGGACGGGTTCCTGGAAAGACATGAACAACCAACTTTGACTCAAGAAGACATAGATGACCTCAACAAACCAATCACAAGTAAAGAGATTGAATTAGTCATTCAAAAGCTTCCTAAAAAGAAAAGTCCAGGACCAGACGACTTCACATGTGAATTCTACCAAACATTCCAGAAAGAATTAGTACTAACTCTCCTCAAACTCTTCAAAAAAATCGAAGTGAAGGAAAACTACCTAATTCATTCTATGAAGCCAACATCACCCTCATACCAAAACCAGGCAAAGATATTACAAAAAAAGAAAACTACAGACCAATCTCTCTAATGAATATAGATGCAAAAATCCTCAATAAAATTCTAGCAAATCGTATCCAACAACACATTAAAAGAATTATACATCATGACCAAGTAGGATTCATCCCAGGTATGCAAGGATGGTTCAACATAAGAAAATCAATTAATGTAATACACCATATCAACAAATCAAAGCAGAAAAATCACATGATCATCTCAATTGATGCAGAGAAGGCATTTGACAAGATTCAACATCCTTTCCTGTTGAAAACACTTCAAAGGATAGGAATACAAGGGAACTTCCTTAAAATGATAGAGGGAATATATGAAAAACCCACAGCTAATATCATCCTCAATGGGGAAAAATTGAAAACTTTCCCCCTAAGATCAGGAACAAGACAAGGATGTCCATTATCACCACTATTATTCAACATCGTGTTGGAGGTTCTAGCCGGAGCAATTAGACAAGAAAAAGAAATACAAGGCATCAAAATTGGAAAGGAAGAAGTAAAACTATCACTGTTTACAAACGATATGATACTATACGTCGAAAACCCAGAAAAATCCACAACAAAACTACTAGAGCTAATAAATGAGTACAACAAAGTAGCTGGTTACAAGATCAACATTCAAAAATCTGTAGCATTTCTATACACTAGTAATGAACAAGCTGAGGGGGAAATCAAGAAACGAATCCCATTTACAATTGCAACTAAAAGAATAAAATACCTAGGAATAAATTTAACTAAAGAGACAAAAAACCTATATAAAGAAAACTACAAAAAACTGTTAAAAGAAATCACAGAAGACCTAAATAGATGGAAAGACATACCGTGTTCATGGATTGGAAGACTAAATATATTAAGATGTCAATCCTACCTAAACTGATCTACAGATTCAATGCAATACCAATCAAAATCCCAACAACTTATTTTTCAGAAATAGAAAAACCAATAAGCAAATTTATCTGATAGGACAGGGTGCCCCGAATTGCTAAAAACATCTTGAGGAAGAAAAACGAAGCTGGAGGTCTCGCGCTGCCTGACTTTAAGGCATATTATGAAGTCACAGTGGTCAAAACAGCATGGTATTGGCATAAAGATATATATATCGACCAGTGGTTCGAGCAGAGTGCTCAGATATAGACCCTCTCATCTATGGACATTTGATCTGTGATAAGGCAGTCAAGCCAACTCACCTGGGACAGAACAGTCTCTTCAATAAATGGTGCCTAGAGAACTGGATATCCATATGCAAAAGAATGAAAGAAGACCCATCTCTCACACCCTACACAAAAGTTAACTCAAAATGGATCAAAGATCTAAACATTAGTTTTAAGACCATAAAACAGTTAGAGGAAAATGTAGGGAGATATCTTATGAAACTTACAATTGGAGGCGGTTTTATGGACCTTAAACCTAAAGCAAGAGCACTGAAGAAGGAAATAAATAAATGGGAGCTCCTCAAAATTAAACACTTTTGTGCATCCAAGAACTTCATCAAGAAAGTAGAAAGACAGCCTACACAATGGGAGGCAATATTTGGAAATGACATATCAGATAAAGGTCTAGTATCCAGAATTTATAAAGAGATTGTTCAACTCAACAACAAAAAGACAGCCAACCCAATTACAAAATGGGAAAAAGACTTGAACAGACACCTATCAGAAGAGGAAATACGGATGGCCAAGAGGCACTTGAAGAGATGCTCAATGTCCCTGGCCATTAGAGAAATGCAAATCAAAACCACAGTGAGATATCATCTCACACCCACCAGAATGGCCATTATCAACAAAACAGAAAATGACAAGTGCTGGAGAGGATGCGGAGAAAGAGGCACACTTATCCACTGTTGGTGGAAATGTCAAATGGTGCAACCACTGTGGTAGGCAGTTTGGCAGTTCCTCAAAAAGCTGAATATAGAATTGCCATACGACCCAGCAATGCCATTGCTGGGAATCTACTCAAAGGGTTAAGGGCAAAGACACAAACGGACATTTGCACACCAGTGTTTATAGCAGCGTTATTTACAATTGCAAAGAGATGGAAACAGCCAAAATGTCCATCAACAGACGAGTGGTTAAACAAACTGTGGTATATACATACGATGGAATATTATGCAGCTTTAAGACAGGATAAACTTATGAAGCATGTAATAAGATGGATTGACCTAGAAAACATTATGCTGAGTGAGTCCAGCCAAAAACTAAAGGACAAATACTATATGGTCCCACTGATGTGAACCATCATTCGAGAATAAACTTGGAATATGTCATTGGTAAGAGTCCAGCAGGAGTTAGAAACAGGGTAAGATAATGGGTAATTGGAGCTGAAGGGATACAGACTGTGCAACAGGACTAGATACAAAAACTCAAAAATGGACAGCACAATAATACCTAATTGTAAAGTAATCATGTTAAAACACTGAATGAAGCTGCATCTGAGCTATAGGGGTTTTTTTGTTTGTTTGTTCGTTTTTTTGTTTTGTTTTGTTTTTTTGTTTTTGTCTGGTTATTTGTTTGTCTTTTTTTTTTACTATTGTTATTACTTTTATTTTTTTCTCTATATTAACATTCTATATCTTTTTCTGTTCTGTTGCTAGTTCTTCTAAACCGATGCAAATGTACTAAGAAACGATGATCATGCATCTATGTGATGATGTTAAGAAGTACTGATTGCATATGTAGAATGGTATGATTTCTAAATGTTGGGTCAATTTCTTTTTTTTCCATTAATTAATAAAAATAAAAATAAAAAAATAAAAAAATAAATGTTACTGATTTTTGCACATTAATTTTATAACTTGCCACCTTGTTGAAATTGTTTTTTGGCTCAAGTAACTTTGTTATAGATTTCTCAGTAGATTTCTCAGGATTTCCCAAGTACCTAGCTTTTCCATGTTTTCAAAATAGGTTGTTAGAGTTTTGATTGGTACTGTGTTACTTTCCAAGTACCATGTCATCTTCTAATAATGAAAGTTTTACTTCTTCCTTTCCAATTTGGATGCCTTTAATTTGTTTGTCCTGTCTGACAGCTCTAGCTAGAACTTCTAGTACAGTGTTGAGAAATAGTGGGCATCCTTGTCTCATTCCTGATCTCAGGGGAGAAGCTTTCAGTCTCTCTCCAATGATGTGATGCTGACTATGGGTTTTTCATATATGCCCTTTATCATATTGAGCAAGTTACCTTTGACTCCTATGTTTTGAAGAAGTGTTTTTTTTTGTCAGAAAAGGATGTTGAATTTTGTTGAATGCTTTCTTAGAATCAGTTGAGATCCTATGTGATTTTTCCCTTTGATTTGTTAATATGTTGTATTACATTAATTTATTTTCTTGTGTTGAACCATCCTTGCATTGCTGATATAAACCAACCCACTTGGTTGTGATGTATAATTCTTTTAATATGTTTTTGGATTTAATTGCTAGTATTTTGTTAAGAAATTTTACATCTACTTGAATGGAAAAAAATCCATTCAAAATAACAACTAAAATAATCAAGTACCTAGATTAATGAGGGCATAAAGGATTTATACACAGAAAACTACATAACACTGCTAATTAGGGAGATTTGCGTGTAGTTTTCCTTTCTTATAGCATCTTTACCTGGTTTTGGTATTAAAATAGCTTCATAACATGAGTTAGGTAGTGTTCCTTTTTCCTCAGTTTTTTGGGGAAAAGATTGAGCAGAATTGGTGTAAGTTTGTTTTGGAATGTTTGATAAAATTCCCCTGTGAAGCCATCTGGTCCTGGGCTTTTCTTTGTAGGAAGATTTTTGATGACTGATTGAATCTCTTATGATTGGCTTGTTGATATCTTTTGTTTCTTCCTGAGTTCAGTGTAGCTTGTTTGTGTGTTTCCAGGTATTTTTCCAGTTCACCTAAGCTGTCTAGTTTGTTGGCAAATAGTTTTTCATAGTTTCCTCTTATGATTTCTTTTATTTCTTCAGGGTCCGTGGTAACGCATCCCTTCTCATTTCTGATTTTGTTTATTTGCATCCTCTGTTTCTTTTTTTCTTTATCACTCTTGCTAGTGGCCCATCAATTTTATTGATTTTTTCCCAAGAACCGACTTCTGGTTTTATTGATTCTTTCTGTTGTTCTTTTGTCCTCCCAGTCATTTAACCCTGCTCTAATCTTTGTTGTTGCTCTTCTTCCATTTGCTTTGGGGTCAGTTTGCTGTTCTTTTGCAAGTTCCTCCAGATGAGCTACTAAGTCCTCAATTTTTGCTCTTTCGTTTTTTTTTTTTTTTAGTATAAGCATTTAGGGCAATAAATTTTCCTCTCAACACAGCCTTTGTCACATCCCGTAAGTTCTGATACAGTATATTCTCATTTTCAGTTGTTTCTAGATAGCTACTGATTTCTCTAGTAGTTTCTTCTTTGACCCACTGGTTATTTAATCTCCATATGTTTGTGAAAGTTCTCATTCTTTGGTAGTTGATATCCAGTTTCATTCCATTGTGATCACAGAATGTGCTTTGAATAGTTTCAGTGTTTTTAAATTTATGAAGACCTGCTTTGTGCCCTAGCATATGATATATCCTGGAGAATGTTCCATGAGCACTAGAGAAGATTTTATATTTTGGTGTTTTGGAGTATAATGACCTATATATGTCTGTTAGGTCTAATTGATTTATCAAGTTGTTTAACTTCTCTGTCCCTTGTTGATCTTCTGTCTGGTTGTTCTATATAGAGAGGAGAGTGGTATATTGAAGTCTGCTACCATTATTGTTGAAATATCTATCACTCCCTTCAGTATTGCCAATGTTTGTGTCATGTATTTTTGGAGCTCCTTGATTGGGAACATAAACATTTATGATTGTTATTTCTTCTTGACAAATTGTCCCTTTTATTAATATATAGTGTCCTTCTTTGTTTCTTATGATGTCTTTCCATTTAAAGTATATTTTGTCCAATATTAATAAAGCTACTCTTGCTTTCTTTTGGTTAGAATTGCGTGTCTTTTAGTTAAGGTTCTCTAGAGAAACAGAATCAACAGGAAACACTCGCAAAATATAAAATTTATAAAAGTGTCTCACGTGACTGTAGGAATGCTGAGTCCAAAATCCGCAGGGCAGGCTGTGAAGCTGACGATTCCAATGGAGGGTCTGGACGAACTCCACAGGAGAGGCTTGCCAGCCGAAGCAGGAAGAGAGCTTCTCTCTTCTGAATCCTCCTTAAAAGGCTTCTAGTGATTAAATTAAGCATCACTCATTGCAGAAGACACTCCCCTTGGCTGATTACAAATGGAATCAGCTGTAGATGCAGCCGACATGCTCATGATTTAATTCTATGAAATGTCCTCATGGCAACAGATAGGCCAGCCCTTGCCCAACCAGACAAACAGATACCACCACTTGGCCAAGTTGACACATGAACCTGACCATGACAGCGTGGAACATCTTTTTCTATCTTTGTTTCCTTGTGTCTAAAATGAGTCTCTTGTAAGCAGCATATAGCTGGATTATATTTCTTAATCCGTTCTGCCAATCAGTATCTTTTAGCTGGTAAGTTTAGACCATTAACATTCATGGTTAATACTGAAAAGGCATTTCTTGAATCCACCATCTTATCTTTTAAATTTTCTTTGTCAGATCTATACATTCTTTTCCCTCTTCCTCTTTTTATCCTTTAAGTTTCCCTTACTGATACTCTTCAATTCTGTGCCCTCCTCCAGACCTCCCTCTCCTGTCTTCTTTTTTTCAACTGGCAGAATTCCCTTTAGTATTTCTTGCAGGGCCAGTCTCTTTTTGACAGAGTCTTTCAGGATTTGTTAATCTGTGAAAATTTTAACCTCTACCCCAGTTTTGAAGGAAAGTTTGGCTGGGTACAGAATTCTTGTCTAGAAGTCTTTGTCTTTCAGGATCTTTAATATATCATACCACAAACTTCTTGCTTCCATAGTGCCAATTGAGTAGTCTGAACTCAGTCTTATGTGGTTACCGTTGTATGTAATAGATTGTCTTTCTCTTGCTGCTTTCAGAATTTTCTGCTGCTTTTCAACATTTGACAGACTGATTAGTATGTATCATGGGGAAGGCCTATTTGGATTTACTCTATTTGGACTTTGTTGAGCTTCTCTGACTTGCATTTTTATGTCCTTTATAAGGGTTGGGAAGTTTTTCCCCATTAGATCCTCCACTAATCTTCATAGCCTTTCACTCTTCTCTTCTCCTTCTAGAACACCAGTGATTCTTATATGGGCTGGCTTGAAAGGATGTATGGACCCTAGAAAAGCCATGTTTTAATCAAAATCCCGTTTTGTAAAGGCAGAATAATCCCTACTCAATACTATATGTTTGGAACTGTAATCAGATCATCTCCCTGGAGATGTGATTTAGTCAGGAGTGATTGTTAAGCTGGATTAGGTGACAACATATCTCTACGCATTGGGGTGGGTCTGTATAAGTCTCTGGAGTCCTATAAAGAGGAAACGTTTTGGAGAATAAGAGATTCAGAGAGAGTAGAGCAGAACGACATAGCCATGAGAATGACAGAGTAGAGCAGAACGACATAGCTACCAACCAGTAACCTTTAGAGATGAAGAAGTAAAGTACCTCCTGGGGAGCTTCATGAAACCAGAAGCCAGGAGAGAAAGCTAGCAGATGATGCTGAGAGAGAAGCCCTGAGTTTGTTTACCATGTGCCATCTCATTTGAGAGAGAAACCCTGAACTTCATCAGCCTTCTTGAACCAAGGTATCTTTCCCTGGATGCCTTAGATTGGACATTTCTGTAGACTTGTTTTGATTGGGACATTATCTCAGCCTTAGAACGGTAAACTAGCAACTTATTAAATTCCCCTTTTTAAAGGCTGTTCTGTTTCTGGTATATTGCATTCCAGCAACTAGCAAACTAGAACATTATATTTGTGTGCTTTGTTTTGTCTGTCATTTCCCTGAAATTCAATTAAAAATTTTCGTTCTTTTTTGCCATTTGCTGTTTTGTTTGAAATCAATTGTCCTGTCCTCCATATTGCTTATTCTTTCTTCTGACTCTTCAAATCTGCTATTTTGTGTCTCTAGTATGTTTTTTCTGTGGTCTACAGCATCTTTAATCTCTGTAACAGCTACTATTTTTCTATTTATTCTTTCAAATTCTTCTTTATAAAACGCTCTTCTAATGTCTCCTTGATCCCCTTTATGTCATTAGCCATACCATTTATTTTATTTGGTAGAGTTATATGAACATCTTTGATTAGTTGTTCCAACGTCTGTGTCTCCTCTAGTGTTTTAATTTGGTTGTTAGGCTGGGCTTTATGTGTCTGCATCATAACATGCCTAGTGATGTCCCGCTGTCTTCATAACATGTAAATATCTTGATTGGTTTACTTTGGAAATTGATTTCCTTCAGTAGTTTAAAGCTTTGTATTTTGGGGATGGATGTGGAACAGGATGCAGGGTGTGTGGCAGAGCTCAACGGTGTGGTGATGTACTGCTGTGCAGGTATAGGTGCAAGTTGGGCATGTTATGCTTGTGCCTGTGAGCCTGGGTGCCCAGTAGTGGGGAGGGTGTGGCTGTGTGGGTATATGGGGCGGGGCCTTGGTGTGCCCTGGTCTAGGGCACTGGGCCCTTTGTGCACATATGTAGAGCTCAGGGCAGCAGATTGGCATTGGCACCTACATGGGTGGGGGTAGATGTGGCCCAGCTGTGCAGGTCAGTGCTTGCCTAGAGCTGGAAAATGTGACTGGGGGCTGTGAGCATGCCTAGATCTGGGAGGGTCATAACCTATGTACATGTGCATAGAGCTCAGGGAGTTGGGGTGGGGTTGTGTGACTATATGGGCTGGAGACAGGTTTAGCCTGAGTATAGAGGTAAGCACCTGCAGCCTTTATGTGCTGGCAACCACCTCTAGGAGGGCAGTGACAGGGAGGTGTAGGGCTTGGGAGGATCGTGACAAGTCAGAACTTTTACAGGAGATATGGGTTGCGCTGGGGCAGGCATGTGCAGCAAGGGAGTGGTGGGGCAGGGATTTGGAGCGCAGGGAGGAGGGGCAGGTGACATGGTTCAGGTGTGTGGGGTGTGGGAATGGTCGCGGGTTGAGGGGTTGCACCAGTGAGGGTAGCACATTCAAGGAGCACCGCTTGACTTCCTTGTCCCATCTCCCTGTCCATGTACTCCTGAGGGCTTTGGGCTTCCACGTTAGGCTGTTTGCAACAGCCGATAGGTCTCTGGTTCTCTGCTTCTCAGTTCCTCAGTTTTCTATACCCTATGTGGTATAGAAGACCCTCCAAGGTCACTTACACCCTGGAATTGCTCTCTCAGTTGCCCTCCTGCCCCTTTTCTAGCTATTCCTTGGAGCAAGGATGAACTTGACCAATCCTATTCTGTCATCTTCTCAGAGTTCCAGTGGTTATATTTTAATTATAACATATTGTTTACTGTTGTAACTCGTGATGTATAACATTTCTGAATCTTACCATATCACATATATCGGAAAGGAAGAACTACTGAACTTTTCTAAAGTTGTGAAATAACTAATATTACTGAAAGATAGTTTAGTGATGTTTTTATATTCAGTAACAAAATAGTACAAAGAAGAGAGCCCACCCCCAGTCTCTGAGAATTCTTTACCCAGAAATAACTTAAGGGACATTATTTTCCATTTTCTGATTAAATCCATCCTGGTAGGTGTCAAGTGTGGTTTTCTTTGCATTTACTTAATGACTAAGAATGTTGAGCATTTTATCCTGTGCTTAATGGCCATATTTATATATTTTTTGAAGATAGATCTATTCAGTTCCTTTGCCCATTTTTTTGAAATTAGGTTGCCTGTCTTTTTGTTGAGTTGTATGAATTCTTTATATTTTTTTTGAATATTTAACCCTTATCTCACATATGATTTGCAACTTTTCCCCATTATTTAGATTGTTTGTTTACTTAAAAAAAATGTTGCAGCATTAAGGACCATGCAGTTTGCATAATGTAGTATTAAAGGGAGACGCATGTGTCTAAATGAGTATGCTTTGGAACTTTACCTGTTTTTAGTTTCCTGGGCTGCTCAAGCAAATATCATGAAATGGGTCAGGTTGAAGGGAGTTTATTGGCTTAGGGTTTCAGAGTAAAAGAAAGATGAAATCAAGGTGTCACCAAGGCAATGCTTTCTTCCTGATTACTGTTGCATTCTAGGATTACTGTTGCTTCCTGATTACTGTTGCTGCTGCTGCTCTCTGGTCCATAACTTGTCACATGGCAGGGTACAAGGCAGCATCTTCTGGCTTCTCTTTCCAGAGTTTAGGTTCTGTTGAATTTCAACTTCTTGCTTCCATGACTTTCTGTCTCTCTGTGTTTCATTCTGCTTATAAAGGACTCCAGAAATAGGATGAAGACCCATCCTGATTGGGTTGGACCACACCTTAAACTGAAGTAACCTCATGAAAAGGTCCCACTTAAAATGGGTTCATACCCGCCAAAATGGATTCATACCCACAGGAATGAATTAAATTTAAGAACATGTTTTTCTGGAGACACATATAGCCTTAAATCACCACACTATTAAAAAACTTGACTAATGGAAAGCATCAAAAGTAAGTACAAGTGTATAACAGAAAGCTATACAAATGATTGGACGTGGCAGACTGAATCAAGTATGATTTCTGATAAATTTTCTGGAATTAGCATATTGTCAAAAGCTCCTATTTGAGGAACAGGTTTTGTCCATGGATTGGGTTTTGGTTATTGTTTTTTTCCCCCTCTCTTTCAGCCATTTTAAAAAACAGGGATCATTTCTCTAATTTGCATGTCATCTTTGCTCAGGGATCACGCTAATCTACTCTGTATCATTCCAATTTTAGTAGGTGTGCCGCTGAAACAAGCACCACCAATAGATAGTGGTATTTACTCACCATTACTCAGTATTTCTACTACTCATTAATCCTTATAAGCTTTTGTATTTTGCATATTGTGCATGTGTTTGAATTTGGATAGTGTAAGGAGCGGCCAATTAGTAATTTTTTTAACTGCTTTTCAACTATATGCATTTCAAAACACTCTTGTTTTTCAGAGATTGAAAACAGTTCTAACACTTTATTTTTATAGTTTCATTATTAAAAATACTTTCTTGGTGTGTTTTTCTCCCCCATATTTTTAACATTTAAGTGTGCATTCCCAGACACCATTCTTTAGTTGTGCCCATTTATTTTATGTCTTTAAGTCTCTTAATCTAAAGTTTTCCCATCATCTCTTTGCTTTCCTAACAATTCCTATTTTGAAGAACCTGGGGCATTTGACCTAGAGCACTTCTCACAGTGCATTCTGGTGATCGAATACTCAACTTTCAACATGTTTATCTCTCTCTATTCCTGCAAATCGCTATCATTAAGTCCTTTAATGCCCCCAAATTAAATTTTGATGAAGTCCTCCAATTTTTCTATATGTTATTTTACTACTCATGGTTTTGGTGTCATCTCTAAGAATCCATACTTAATATAAGGTTTTGAAGATTTTCCCCTGTGTTTTCTTGTAAGAGTTTTATGGTTTTTGCTCTTATACTTATGCCATTGATCCACTTTGAGTAAACTTTTGTACATAGTAAATGTATGTGAAAAGGATCACTTTTTCTGTTTCTTTAAAAAAGGCTTTTGGGATTTTGATAGGTTTTGTGTTGAATGTGGAATTGACATTTTTACAATGTTAATTCTTCCAATTCCTAAACATGGGATGTCTTCTTATTTATTTAGGTCTTCTTTAATTTCTCTCAGCAATGTTTTATAGTTTTCATTGTACAAGTCTTTTATCTTTTAGAACTGTAGGTACCCCAGAGAATCATTTAAACTAATCTGTTCATATGAGTATAAACCTACTGTAGGTAGAACCCTTTGATTAAGTTACTTTAGCTAAGGCGTGGTCCATTGTGGATCTTAAGCCTTTTGTTAGAGTCCTTTATAAATGGATGAATACAGAGAGGAAAAGTGAAAGATGGAAGCAAGAAACTGAAAGCAACAATACCTGGAAGAGAAGGGAGAGATCAGCAAATGCTGTCATGTGCACTGCCATGTGACAGAGGAGTCCAGAATTGCCAGCAGCCAGTCTTTGGAAAGAAAGCATCAATTTGATGATGCCTAATTGTGCTCATTTTCACACCTTCAAAACTGTGAACATGTAAACTAGTTAATTCCCATAGTTGAAGCCAATGCATTTCATGGTACCTACTTTGAGCAGCTTAGCAAACTAAAGCACACCTCCTCAGTTAAATTCATTCCTAGATATTTTATTCCTTTTGCTGATAAAGAGAGTTGCTTTCTTGATGGATTTTCTTTTCGCATTGTTCATTGCATGTGTATAGAAACAACTGATTTTTGCATATTGATCTTGTATGCTACAATTTTGCTTTCTAAGTATTTTGTTGAGAACTTTTGCATCTGTATTCATAAGTTTATTGGTCTGTCATTTTCTTTTCTTGTGATGAGAATTATTGGTCTGTAGTTTTTTTTTCTTGTAATGAAGTATCAGGGTAATGCTGGCCTCACAGAATGAGTTTGAATGTGATCCCTCATCCTGTTTTTTGGAAGAGGGTGAGAACGACTGGTAATTAATTCTTTAGATGTTTGATACAATTCCAGAAGCCATCCAGTCCTGGAATTTTCTTTGGTAAGAGTTTTTTTGGGGGGAGGGGGTCACATTCTTTTCCATGTGTGTATCCCCTTGCTGCAACACCGCTTGTTGAATTTTTGTTTGGTTTTTCATTTGTTTGTTTGCTTGTTATTTGGCAAGTTCATGGGCTGGAAATCGAACCCAGGTCTCCCGCATGGCAGGCAAGAATTCTACCAGTGAACTATCTCACACCCCTTGTAAGAAGTTTTTAAGTATTTATTCATCTTTACTTGCTATAGATCTGTTGGGATTTTCTCTTTGTTCTTGATTCAGTTTTGGTAATTTATATGTTTCTAGGAAGTTTATCCATTTCATCTAGGTTATCAATTTGTTGGCATACAACTGTTCATGGTAACCTCTTTTTTTTAACTTTTTTTAATAATTAAAAAAATCAACAAACAAAACATTAAGATATCATTCCATTCTACATATACAATCAGCAATTCTCAACATCACCACATAGTTGCATATTCATCATTTCTTAGAACATTTGCATCGATTCAGAAAATGAAACAAAAGACAACAGAAAAAGAAATAAAACGATAACAGAGAAAAAAAAGATTATACATACCATACCCCTTACCCCTCGCTTACATCTGTCACTAGCATTCAAACTAAATTCATTCCAACATTTGTTCCCCCTAGTATCCATCTCCATTCCACATGTTCTACTCTTTTGCTGATGTAGTAGCTAAAAGGAGCATCAGACACAAGGTTTTCACATTCACAGAGTCCCATTGTGAAAGCTATTCAAGAAACATGGCTACTGGAACACAGCTCCACATTCTCAGGCAGTTCCCTCCAGCCTCTCCGCCACATCTTGAACAACAAGGTGATATCTACTCAGTGCATAAGAACAACCTCCAGGATAACCTCTCAACTCTGTTTGGAATCTCTCAGCCACTGACACCTAGTCTCACCTCACTCTTCCCCCCTTGGTCAAGAAGGTTCTCTCAATAATGGAACATTAGGACAATATCCTTCTCCATTTTCCTCTGTTGAATAGATTTATAGATCTTAACATCCTTCTAGGTAGCTGGTAATACAAAAGGAGAGATTCTAGTTTAGCACCTTACCCAGAGGCCATGATAACATCTCCAGTGAAATAGTTTCATTTCTGCCTTCCTGTAAATTGCTTGTCTCTCAGGCTTGGTAGAGAACTGGAAAACTTTCATGGAATTAGATTTGGCTGAGAAGAAACATTCACTTTTGCTAGCATAATAATTGAAATAGCAGTTCACATTTTTATAACCTTATATGTGCTAATTTATAAGCTATTTATCATATTTTATTTAAGTCCTTAAAAACAGAATATTGAATTTAAACCCTGAAAAAACTAATATTTTATCTTATTCAGATGAGAGTATTAAGGAACAGAGAATTTAAGAGATTTGCTTAGGGTCACAAAACTTCTCCTAGATAAAGTTTGGGCCTCAATTTGTATCTTGTAACTCCACAGTCTTTGTTATTTGCACTATTCCACTCTGTGTCCTAACTACAACTTACTTTATTTGCATTTGTTTTAAAAATTTCAACATATTGTAAACATTAACATCAATCGTTTTGTGATCTATTCTAGGGAAGAGAGTAAAAGTCCATTTACCATGACTGTATTATTTGCCTTAAATGTTTTCACAGTATTCTCTTCTTCCGAGATTCTGTGGGTATGTCTAATGGCATATTTCCACTTTAAAAAATACTAAGAATTAATGCTTCTACTTGCCAGTAATAGAAATTTAATGTTACAGGATCTGTTTGTATAAAATTCTATGTGTACTGAACCTGTAGCTACTAAAAATATATCTATCTATAAAAAAAAAAAGAAGATTCTCTCAATCCCTTGTTGTTAATTCTCAGCTCATTCTAGGGTTTTTCTCAGTCCCTTGATGCTGAGTCTCAGCTCATTCCAGTATCTCTGTCCCACATTGCCAGGAAGGTCCACACCCCTGGGAGCCATGTCCCACGCAGAGAGGGGGAGGGTGGTGAGACTGCTCATCATGTTGGCTGGAGAGAGAGGCCACATCTGAGCAACAAAAGAGGCTCTCTTGGGGGTGACCCCCAGGCCCAAATCTTAAGTAGACTTGACCTATCCATTGTGGGGTTAAGTTTCATATGAACAAACCCCAAGACTGGGGGCTCAGCTTTGGTTGTCCACACTACTTGAGAGAGTATCAATAATTCAACTTGGGGAAGTTGAATTTCTCCCCACTCTCACCATTCCCTGAAGGGGGCTTGCAAATACTTTTCCAGTCACTGATCAAATCACTCTGGGATTCATCGGGGCATCACTCTGGACAAACCAACAAAATCTCATGTCCTACCTGAGATTCCAAGTACTTACGACATTCAATCAAACTATCTACTTGAGTTATATTAGGAAATGCTCTAGTGAAAATATAAATTTTGTAACAAATAAACATTTTTTGCTTTAGTCTCACACATAAGGTGACATTTTAAAGTATTATCATCTATTTTCAGCACCCTGCAATAATGACATTCCTTTGTTCTTCCTCATGCAAAAACATTTTTAAAATTTGTACGTTGTACATTTCACTATTATTATAATACACTCTAGGCATTCCTAGATTATACCATCTCGATCTTTACCATCTATCTTTCTTTCTGATTTCATTTATGTCCCCAGCCCTCCTCCCTCTATCATTCTCACATGCAGCTTCATTCAGTGTTTTAACGTAATTACATTACAGTTAGGTAGTGTTGTGCTGTCCATTTCTGAGTTTTTATATTCAGTCCTGTTGCGCAATCTGTATCCCTTCAGCTCCAATTACCCAATATCTCACCCTATTTCTATCTCCTGTTAGAGATACCAAGGTCTCTGTTACCAAGGAAATATTCCAAGTTTATTCACTAAAATGTCAGTTCATATCAGTGAGACCACACAGTATTTGTCCTTTTGTTTCTGGCTAATCACACTCAGCATAATGTCCTTAAGGTCCATTCATGTTGTTACATACTTCATAACTTTATTCTGTCTTACAGCTGCATAATGCTCCATCTTATGTAAATGTCACAGTTTGTTTAGTCAGCTGTCTGTTGGTGGACATTTTGGCTGTTTCCATCTCTTGGTAATTGTTAATAATGCTGCTATAAACATTGGTGTGCAGATGTCCATTTGTGTCCTTGGCCTCGTGTCCTTTTTTTTTTTTTAATTTTTTTATTAATCAAAAAAAAGAAAAGAAATTAACACAACATTTAGAAATCATTCCATTCTACACATGCACTCAGTAATTCTTAGTATCATCACATAGATGTATGATCATCATTTCTTAGTACATTTGCATCGATTTAGGAAAAGAACTAGCAAAACAACAGAAAAAGATATAGAATGTTAATATAGAGAAGAGAATTAAAATAATAATACTAATAAAAAAATATATATATATAAAGGAAAAAGAAAAAAACAAAAACAAAAGATACAAACAAACAAACAAAAAACTATATTTCAGGTGCAGCTTCATTCAGTGTTCCAACATAGTTACATTACACTTAGGTATTATTGTGCTGTCCATTTTTGAGTTTTTGTATCTAGTCCTGTTGCACAGTCTGTATCCCTTCAGCTCCAATTACCCATTATCTTACCCTGTTTCGAACTCCTGCTGGTCTCTGTTACCAATGACATATTCCAAGTTTATTCTCGAATGTCGGTTCACATCAGTGGGACCATACAGTATTTGTCCTTTAGTTTTGGGCTAGACTCACTCAGCATAATGTTCTCTAGGTTCATCCATGTTATTACATAATTCATAAGTTTATTTTGTCTTAAAGCTGCATAATAGTCCATCGTATGTATATACCACAGTTTGTTTAGCCAGTCTTCTGTTGATGGACATTTTGGCTGTTTCCATCTCTTTGCAATTGTAAATAACGCGGCTATAAACATTGGTGTGCAAATGTCCGTTTGTGTCTTTGCCCTTAAGTCCTTTGAGTAGATACCCAGCAATGGTATTGCTGGGTCGTATGGCAATTCTATATTCAGCTTTTTGAGGAACCGCCAAACTGCCTTCCACAGTGGTTGCACCATTTGACATTCCCACCAACAGTGGATAAGTGTGCCTCTTTCTCCGCATCCTCTCCAGCACTTGTCATTTTCTGTTTTGTTGATAATGGCCATTCTGGTGGGTGTGAGATGATATCTCATTGTGGTTTTGATTTGCATTTCTCTAATGGCCAGGGACATTGAGCATCTCTTCATGTGCCTCTTGGCCATTTGTATTTCCTCTTCTGGTAGGTGTCTGTTCAAGTCTTTTTCCCATTTTGTAATTGGGTTTGCTGTCTTTTTGTTGTTGAGTTGAACAATCTCTTTATAAATTCTGGATACTAGACCTTTATCTGATATGTCGTTTCCAAATATTATATCCCATTGTGTAGGCTGTCTTTCTACTTTCTTGATGAAGTTCTTTGATGCACAAAAGTGTTTAATTTTGAGGAGCTCCCATTTATTTATTTCCTTCTTCAGTGCTCTTGCTTTAGGTTTAAGGTCCATAAAACCACCTCCAATTGTAAGATACATAAGATATCTCCCTACATTTTCCTCTAACTGTTTTATGGTCTTAGACCTAATGTTTAGATCTTTGATCCATTTTGAGTTAACTTTTGTATAGGGTGTGAGATACGGGTCTTCTTTCATTCTTTTGCATATGGATATCCAGTTCTCTAGGCACCATTTATTGAAGAGACTGTTCTGTCCCAGGTGAGTTGGCTTGACTACCTTATCAAAGATCAAATATCCATAGATGAGAGGGTCTATATCTGAGCACTCTATTCGATTCCATTGGTCGATATATATATCTTTATGCCAATACGATGCTGTTTTGACCACTGTGGCTTCATAATATGACTTAAAGTCTGGCAGTGCGAGACCTCCACCTTTGTTTTTTTTCCTCAAGATGTTTTTAGCAATTCGGGACACCCTGCCCTTCTCTTCTCCTTCTGGAACACCCACCACACGTATATTTGTGCGGTTCATATTGTCCTTGAGTTTCCTGATACCCTGTTCAAATTTTTCCATTCTTTTCCGGATAGTTTCTGTTTCTTTTTGGAATTCAGATGTTCCATCCTCCAAATCACTAATTCTATCTTCTGTCTCTTTAAATCTATCATTGCAGGTATCCATTGTTTTTTCCATCTTTTCTGCTTTATCCTTCACTTCCATAAGCTCTGTGATTTGTTTTTTCAGTTTTTCTATTTCTTCTTTTTGTTAAGCCCATGTCTACTTCATGTCCTCCCTCAATTTATCGATTTCGTTTTTGAAGAGGTTTTCCATTTCTGTTTGTATATTCAGCATTAGTTGTTTCAGCTCCTGTATCTCATTTGAACTATTGGTTTGTTCCTTTGACTGGGGCATATTTTTAATTTTTTGAGCATGATCCTTTATCCTCTGCTGGCGTCTGGGCATTTAGTCAGACTTCCCTGGGTGTTGGACCCAACAGGCTGAAAAATCCTTCTGTGAAATCTCTGGATTCTGTCTTTCCTTTCCTGCCCAGTAGGTGGCTCTCGTGGCACACGTTTGTCTGCGGGTTCCATCAGCAAAAGGTGCTGTGGGTCCTTTAACCTTCGAAAACTCTCGCCGTGGGGGAGGTTCACCAGCCGAAGCGGCTTGGAAGAGTGCCAGCCAGCCCGGGGGTCGAAACGCGGGGAGGGTCGCCGGCTGCCGCAGCCCAGGAGAGCGCCCGACCGAATTTCCTAGTCGACCCGGGGCGCCAGGCGTGGTGGGAGGGCGCCAGCCGCCGCGGCCCGGAAGAGTGCACCGTTCCCAGCCGGACTGGGGAGTCACGTGTTTGGAAGGGACCCCCCCGGTCACCGTTTCCGCGGTCTGGGGATTTCTGACGCAACTCTCTCAGTTGGTCCAGGAGGCTTCGCGTGGTAGGGGTGCCAGCCGCCACGGCCCGAGGGGACCGCCTTCCGAATTCTGCCAGCTGGCCTGGGAAGGAGGAAGGGAGGGACTCTGGCCGCTTGCCGTCCCGCCGGGTAAAGCCTGCGACCCTCGGCGATCTCACCGGAGCTGGTTCTCCCAGACAGTCAGCCGTTCCAGGATGGGGTATGCCATCCCTTTGATCTCCATCGTGGCTCCGGGAGCTGCTCTGTATCGTCTCCACTCCCCCAGTAGCTCTTCTGGAGGAGGAAAGGTGAGGGTGGCAAGGCTGTCGAGGACGGTGACGGAGGAGCTGGTGAAGGCGGCAGAGGGCATGGTGGTGCTTGGAGAGCCGCCGGAGCAAGAGGAGAAAGGGAAGGATAAGATGGCGGATGGAGCGCCGGAGCAGGATGGGAAAGAGAAGGGCAAGATTGCGGCGGGAGCGTCGCCGGCGGAGAAAGAGGGAGAGGGGGCTGGCTGGCGGCGGGAGTGCCGCCGGCGGGGAAAGAGGGAGAGGAGGGCCAGCTGTCCGGCGGCGGGAGCGCCACCCGCGGAGAAAGAGGGAGAGGGGGGCCGACTGGCCGGCGGCGGGAGTGCTGCCAGCGGAGAAAGTGGGAGAGGAGGGCTGGCTGGCCGGCGGCGGGCGCGCCGCCTGCGGAGAAAAAGCCTAAGTGTTTTATGTATCTTAAATTATTTAATTCTCATAACAGTCTTCAGGTTATTGTTGCTTCAGTTTTTAAGTTTTTCAGTTTGTTCTACATTTTACATGTATGAGAGTTGTGGTACAGAGGAATTAAGTAAGCTGTCCAAGATCATGCAACTGGGGAAGGCATATTTTTCCTAAACATCTCCCCTCCCTCTGAAACTTTTTTCTGTCCTTTCAGTTTCAACCTACTTTTTTCTTTAATTTGTTCTTATTGTAGGATATATATACAAAGCAAAGAAAGGAAAAAGCAGTAGTTTTCAAAACATTCTTTGAATGATCCCAGAGGTTGTCATGGGCTACCATACAATCCTCTCATATTTTTCCTTCTAGTTGTTCCAGAATATAAGAGGGTAGAAGGAATAAACATTTATTTTATCGTCACAATAGACTTTCTTCTTTTTTTGTGAAAAATAACATATATAAGAAAGCAAATTTCAAAGCACAGCACAACAATAACTTGGACAGATTTCAGAGTTTGATATGGGTTACAATTCCACAATTTTAGTTTTTTACCTCTAGCTGCTCTCAGATACTGGAGACTAAAAGAAATGTCAGTATAATAATCAGCAGCCATACTCATTTGTTAAACCTGACCTTCTCTGTTTAACTCCACCATCACCTTTGATCTTTCTCCCACTCTTTTAGGGGTATTTGGGTTGTGACCATTCTAACTTTTTCATGTTGGAAGGGGCTGCCAGTAATATGGGGTAGGTAGATGGAACTAACTGATGTCCTGGAGAGTTTGGCCCCTCTAGGATTCAGAACTTATCTGTTCCAGGGACCCAGCTGGAGGTTACAGGTTTCTGGAAAGTTATGTAGGACATGGAACCTTTGTAGACTCATATATTATCCTAGGTCCCCACCCTTGTGCAATTTAATACCACAGATACACTGTATATCCTTTTATGTACCATATATATACTTGTGTTCTGTTCATAAAGTGAAATTTTTTGGTCCCTTTCTCAAGAACCAGATTTAGTCCCCTGTGTGGAAATATCACTTGTATTGTAAATGCATGATCCAAGTTATCATATTTATTGGCTAAAATTGTTCAAGGTATTTTTTTTTAACTTTTTTTATTGTATAGTATAACATATATACAAAGCAAGAAATAAAAAAGCAATAGTTTTCAAAGCACTCTTCAACAAGTGGTTACAGGACAGATCCCAGAGTCTGTCATGGTCTACCATACTATCCTCTCAGTTCCCTTCTAGCTGCTCCAGAATATGTGGGGCTGGAGAGCTTAAATATTTTTTTGTCATCACAATCGACTTTTTTTCCTTCTTTTTTTTGTGGAAAATAACATATATACAAAAAAAGGTATAAATTTCAAAGCACAGCACCACAGTGAGTTGTAGAACATATTTTAGAGTTTGACGTGTTACATTTCCAGTTTTAGGCTTTTACTTCTAGCTGCTCTAAGATACTAGAGATCAAAAGAAATATCAATTTAATGATTTAGCATTCATATTCATTTGTTAAATCCTTTCTTCTCTGTATAACTCCACCATTACCTTTGATCTTTTTATCCCTCTCTTTAGGGGTGTTTGGGCTATGTCAATTCTAAATTTTTCATCTTGGAAGGGTCTGTCACTAATATGGGTTAGGGAAACAAAACTATCTGGTGTTCTGGAGAGGCTGGTCTAGGTTTTAGGACTTCTCTGGGCCAGGGACCCATCTGGAGGTTGTAGGTTTCAGGAAAGTTACTCTAGTGCATGGAACCCTTGTGGAATCTTATATATTGCCCTAGGTGTTGTTTAGGATTGACTGGAATGGTCCTGGTTGTTGCAGGGTAGCAGGTTAGGATAGGTAGTAAGGTCTAACTGAAGCTTGGGTAAGAGCAATGCCCAGAGTAACCTCTGGACTCTATTTGAACTTGTCTGCCACTAATACTTTATTAATTACCCTTCTTTTCCCAGTGGATTTTGCCAATACTTTTGGCAAAATTGGGATTTTGCCAATACTTTTTGCTTATTTACTTACTATACTGTAGGATGTATCCAGACATTACATAATTTATACAGGATGAAAGGATCTCTTTCTTATTCTGTGCTCCCTGTGTTTCAATTGTTCAAATGAGCTATACAGATAGGCTGAATTAGATTATGCACCACAGAAAATTTCAGTTCCAGATCAAAAATCCTTTCTTCCATTGGTCTCAAAGAGTAGGTGTGGTTCTAAAATATAGGCACTGGCTTCCTTACCCCTATGTTCTGAATTACTTTAACCCCAACCTGTTTGACTTTGTTCTTATCTCTAAATATCAGGTTATATATATAAAATAGCCTCTCAAAATCCAGAAATAATAATCACGTCTGGACTTAATGTGTCTGCTGTAAAAGCTTACAATATGAGCCCGTTTTCTTATAAGCATTTTCTAAAGGTGACCGTACCATTTTTGTTCTTTTGTTTTTGACTTATTTTGTCTTACCAAATGTCCCATGTGTTCATTCACATCGTTGCATGCCTCACAACTTTTTTTCCTTTTAATAGCAGCACAACCTTCGTTCATAAGTATACACCATAGTTTGCCAGTCTACTTCTCCATCAGTGCATCCTTAAGCCACCTGTGTTCATTGGGCATCATGTAGAGGTCCCAACATCTACAGTCCATCAACATTCTCAATTTTGGATAATTTCATTGTTCCTAAGAGAAAGAAAACAAATAAACACACCCTCACCAAACAGGAAATCTAAACCTTCTCTTAACTCTAGTCCCTCCCCCCATTATTTACCTCTGCTGTTGTTGTGGTACCTCTCATGGCTTCCTTTTCAACATAGCTCATAGCATGCAATAGCAGATTTCCCCCTGTACCCTGGACTTAAACACTCTTTGTACAGGAATCATATCTTTGAAGTAATTCTTGCTAGAACTAATTCATATTTCTAGTGTTCATCAGTGGGACACGTGGTTCTATACAACCCCTTTCAATTTTTTTCATCTTCAATATGGAAATATTACTAATAGACCCACTAGAGAACCACCTTCACTCCTATCTGTTCCCTTATACTGATGTTCAACCTCATTAGCTAACAGTTCTCCCATCTCTAGCTTCTATGTATCTCTAAATCCTTTATATTCTGTATTATAAGCCTCTGATTATACCTTTATGGTGGTCATAAAAGTGGAATCATACAGTATCTATCCCTTTGTGTCTGGCTAATTTCACTCAGCATTATATCCTCAAGGCTCATCTGGCTTGTCATGTGCTTCAGGACATCATTTTTGTCTTACTGCTGCATAATATTCCATGTAAGTATATACCACATTTTGTTGATACACTCGTCTGTTGATGGGCATTTGGTTTGTTTTCATCTTTTGGAGATTGTGAATAATGCTGCTGTGAACATCAGTGTGCAAATATCTGTTGTGTCATTGCTTTTAGCTCTTCTGGTTATATATGAAGTAGTGCTATTGCTGTATCAGAGGGCAACTCAATATTTAGTTTCCTCAGGAACTGCCAGTCTTCCATAGTGGCTGCACCATTATACATTCCCTTCAGCAGTGCATAAGTGTCCCAGTTTTTCCACCTCATCTCCAACATTTATTGTTTCTGTTTTTTTTAATAGCACCCATTCTTATAGGTGTGAGGCAGTATCTCATTGTAGTCTTGATCTCTATTTCCCTCGTAGCCCATGAAAATGAGGATCTCTTCATGTGCTTTTGGGCCATCTGTATTTGCTCTTCAGAAAAATTCCTATTCCTATCTTTAGCCCATTTCATAATTGGGTTGTTCTTTTGTTGAGATGTATGATTTCTTTGTATATACAGGAAATCAAACCTTTGTCTGATTTGTGATTTCCAATGATTTTTTCCCATTGTGTTGGCTGTCTCTTTACCTTTTTTTACAAAGTCTTTTGAGGCCCAGAAGTTTTTGATTTTGAGGAGTTCACAGTTATCTATTTTTTCTTTTGTTGCTTGTGCTTTGGGTGTGAAGTTTAGGAAGCTACCTCCTGTTACTAGGTGTTCTAGTTTGCTAGCTGCCAGAATGCAACACACCAGAGATGGATTGGCTTTTAATAAAAGGGGATTTATTTTGTTAGTTCTTCAGAGGAAAGGCAGCTAACTTTTCACCGAGGTTCTTTCTTACGTGGAAGGCACAGGATGGTCTCTGCTGGACTTCTCTCCAGACCCCTGGGTTCCAACAACTTTTCCCAGGGTGACTTCTTTCTGCATCTCCAAAGGCCTGGGCTGAGCTGCGAGTGCTGAGATGAAGAATACCGAGCTGCTAGGCTGTGCTACATTGAGCTCTCTCATTTAAGCACCAGCCAGTTAAGTCAAAGGTCACTCATTGCAGCAGACACGCCTCCTAGCCAACTGCAGATGTAATTAGCAACAGATGAGGTTAACGTACCATTGGCTTATGTCCTCAGCAACAAGACTAGGTATGCTCACCTGGCCAAGTTGACAGCTGAATCTAATTAACACACTAGGTTTTGAAGATTTTCCCTACATTTTCTTCAAGAAGTTTTATGGTGCTAGTTCTTATATTTAGGTGTTTGATCCACTTTGAGTTCATTTTTGTGTAGGGTGTAAGATAGGTGTCCTCTTTCATTCTATTGGCTTTTGATACCCAGTTCTTCCATACTCCATTATTGAAAAGACTATTTTGTCCCAGTTCAGAGGATTTGTGGGACTTGTCAAAAATCATTCGACCATAGATTTGGTGGTCTGTTTCCACACTCTCAATTTGATTCCATTGTTCAGTGCTTCTAGCTTTGTGCCAGTACCATGCTGTTTTGACCACTGTGGCTTTATAATAGGTTTTAAAATGAGGGAGTGTTAATCCTCCCAATTTATTCTTCTTTTTTAGGATCCTTTTAGCTATCCAGGGTCTCTTTCCCTTCCAAATGAATTTGTTAGTTAGCTTTTCCAAATCTTCAAAGGAGGTTGTTGGAATTTTGATTGGTACTGTGTTGAATCTGTAGATCAATTTTGGAAGTATTGACATCTTAACTATATTTAACCTTCCTTTCCATGAGCAGGAAATGTCTTTCCACCTATTTAGATCTCCTTTTATTTCTTTTAGTAATGTTATGTAGTTCTCTGTGTTCAAATCCTTTACATCCCTAGTTAACTTCATTTGTAAGTATTTGATTCTTTTAATTGCTATTTTGAATGGAAATTTTTCCTTAACTGACTCCTCAACTAACTCGTTGTGCATAGAAATGTTACTGATTTTTGCACATTAATTTTATATCCCACCACCTTGCTGAATTTGTTTATTAGCTCAAGTAACTTTGCTGTAGATTTCTCAGGGTCTTCCAAGTATAGTATCATATCATCTGCAAATAATGAGTTTTACTTCTTCCTCTCCAATTTAGATGCCTTTTATTTCTTTGTCCAGCCTGACAGCTCTAGCTAGAACTTCTAGCACCATGTTGAATAATAGTGGTAACAGTGGGCATCCTTGTCTTGTACCTGATCTTAGGGGGAAAGCTTTCAGTCTCTCTCCATTGACTATAAGGCTGGCTATCAGTATTTCATATATTCCCTTTATCATATTGAGGTAATTACCTTAGATTCCTATCTTTTGGAGTGTTTTTTGTCAGAAAAGGATGCTGAATTTTGTCAAATGCTTTCTCAGCATCAATTGAGATGATCATGTGATTTTTCCCTTTCAGTTTGTTAATGTACTGTTTTATATTAATTGATTTTCTTGAATTGAACCATCCCTGCATTCCTTGTATAAACCCTGCTTGGTCATGTCGCAATTTAATAGCAGCAATTAAAGTTCTTTTAATGTGCTGTTGGATTTGATTTGTTAATATTTTATTGAGAATTTTTGTATTTATATTCATTAGTGAGATTGTCCTGTAGGTTTCCTTCCTTTACCTGGTTTTGGTATTAAAATGGTACTAGCTTCATAAAGTGAGTTAGGTAGAGTTCCTTTTTCCTTAATTTTTTGGAAAAGTATTTGCAGGATTGGTGTTAGTTCTTTCTGGAATGTTTGATAAAATTCCTCTGTGATGCCATCTGGTGCACTGGGCTTTTCTTTGAAGGAAGATTTTTGATGACTGATTGAATCTCTTTACTTGTGATTGGTTTGTTGAGATCTTCTGTTTCTTCCTGAGTCAGTGGAGGTTGTTTGTGTGTTTCCAGGAATTTCTCCCTTTCGTCTAAGTTATCTAGTTTGTTGGCATGTAGGTTTTCATAGGCTCCTTTCATGATTTATTTTATTTTGTCAGGGTCTGTGGTAACACACCCCTTCTCACTTCTGATTTTGTTTATTTTCATCCTCTCTCTTTTTTCTTTGTCCGTCTTGCTAGTGGCACATCAATCTTATTGATTTTCTCAAAGAACCAACTTTTGGTTTTGTTGATCCTTTTATTTATTTATTAATTTTTAAATTTAAGAAAATATATAACAACAAAGAAACAAAAACATTCTTAACATATGATCATTCCATTCTATAAACATAAGCAGTAATTCACAATATCATCACAATCACATAGTTGCATATTCATCATCATGATCATTTCTTAGAACATTTGCATAAATTCAGAAAAAGAAATAAAAAGGCAACAGAATAAAATTCATACACCCCTTACCCCTCCCTTTCTTTTTTTAATTAATTAATTTTTTGTTTATGATACATAACCACATACAAACACAAATATTCTTATCATATGATCATTCTGTTCTTGTTATATAATCAATAACTCACACTATCATCACATAGTTGTATATTCATCATCATTTCTTAGAACATCTGCATCAATTCAGAAAAAGGAATAAAAAGAAGACCGAAAAAAATTCATACATACAATACCCCTTACCTCTCCCTTTCATTGATCACGAACATTTCAATCTAAATTTATTTTAACATTTGTTCCCCCTATTATTTATTTTTATTCCATATGTTTTACTCGTCTGTTGATAAGGTAGATGAAAGGAGCATCAGACGCAAGGTTTTTACAATCACATAGTACATTGTGAAAGCTTTATTATTATACAATCATCTTCAAGAAACATGGCTATTGGAACACAGCTCTACATTTTCAGGCACTTCCCTGCAGCCTTTCCATTACATCTTCTTCTTCTTCTTCTTCTTTTTTTTTTTTTAACATGGGCAGGTACGGGGAATCGAACCCGGATCCTCTGGCATGGCAGGTGAGCATTCTTGCCTGCTGAGCCACCGTGGCCTGCCCTCCATTACATATTGACTAACAAGGTGATATCTATTTAATGTGTAAGAATAACCTCCAGGATAACCTCTGGAATCTTTCAGCCATTGACACTTTATTTTGTCTAATTTTGCTCTTCCCCCTTTCGGTTGGGAAGGTTTTCTCAATTCCTTGATGCTGAGTCCCAGCTCATTCTAGGATTTCTGTCCCATGTTGCCAGGAAGGTCCACGCCCCTGGGAGTCATATCGCACGTAGACAGGTGGAAGGCAGCGAGTTTTTCTTGTTGTGTTGGCTGGAGAGAGAGGCCATGTCTGAGCAACAAAAGAGGTTCTCTTGGGGGGGTTTCTCTTTGGGGCCTAATTTTAAGTAGGCTTGACCTATCCTTTTTAGGGTTAAGCTTCATATGAACAAACCCCAAGATTGGGGGCTCAGCGTATTGCTTTGGTTGTCCCCACTGCTCGTGAGAATATCAAGAATTCAGCTTGGGGAAGTTGAATTTTCCCCCTTTCTCACCATTCTGCAAATACTTCCGTATTCACTGCAAATTGCCCTGGGATCCATCTGGGCATCACTCTGGACAAACCTACAAAATCTTATGCCCTATGCAATGTTCCAAGTACTATGGTGTTCGATTAAGCTGTCCACATAAGTTATATTAGGAACTATACTAATCAAAATATCAATTTTGTACCAAATAAACATTATTTTCTTGTCTCACCCGTACGTTAAAGTTTTAAAATATTAATTACCATCTATTTTCAGTACCCTGCATTATTGGCATTCCTTTGTTCTTCCTCATGCAGAAACATTTTTAAATTTGCATATTTAGTCACTATCATTATACACTCTAGGCATTCCTAGATTATACCATCTCAGTCTTTATTGTCTGTCTTTCCTTCTGATTTCATTTGTGCCCCAAGCCGTCCTCCCTCTATTATTCTCATATTCAGCTTCATTCAGTGTTCTAACATTATTGTATTACAGTTAGGTAGTATTGTGCTATCCATTTCTGAATTTTTACAATGAGTCCTGTTGCACAATCTGTATCCCTTCAGTTCCAGTTACCCAATATTTACCATATTTCTATCTCCTGATGGTCTCTGTTCTTAAGTGAAATTCTCCAAGTTCATTCATTAATGTCAGTTCATATCAGTGAGACCATACAGTATTTGTCCTTTTGTTTCTGGCTCATCTCACTCAGTATTATGTCCTTAAGGTCAATCCATGTTGTTACATGCTTCATGACTTTATTCTGTCTTACAGATGCATAATATTACATTGTATATATATATACCACAGTGAGCTTAGCCTCTTGTCTGTTGATGGACATTTTGGCTGTTTCCATCTCTTGGCAATTGTAAATAATGCTACTATAAACATTGGTGTGAAAATGTCCGTTTGTGTTCTTGCCCTTATGTCCTCTGAGTAGATACCTAGTAATGGTATTGCTGGGTCATATGGCAATTCTATACTTAGCTTCCTGAGGAACTGACAAACTGCCTTCCAAAGCGGTTGTACCATTTGAGAGTCCCACCAGCGGTGGATAAGTGTGCCTCTTTCTCCACATCCTCTCCAGCACTTGTCGTTTTCTGTTTTGCTGATAATGGCTATTCTTGTGGTTGTGAGATATCTCATTGTGGTTTTGAGTTGCATTTCCGTATCCAGGGAAGTTGAGCATCTTTTCAGGTGCCTTTTGGCCATTTGTATTTCCTCTTCTGAGAAGTGTCTGTTCATGTCTTTTGCCCATTTTGTAATGGAGTTATCTGTCTTTTTGTTGTTGAGTTGAACAATCTCTTCGTATATATTCTGGATACTAGACCTTTATCAGATATATGATTTCCAAATATTGTCTCCCATTGTATAGGCTGTCTTTACTTTCTTGACGAAGTTCTTTGATGCACAAAAGTGTTTCATTTTGAGGAGTTCACATTTATTTATTTATTTATTCAATGCTCGTTCTTTGGGTGTAAGGTCTAGGAAATCACCTCCTATTATAAGATTGATAAGATATTTCCCTGCATTTTCTTCTAAAACTTTTAAGGTCTTAGATCTAATGTTTACGTCATTGATCCATTTTGAGTTAATTTTTGAATAGGGTGTGAGATATGGATCCCCTTTCATTCTTTTGCATGTGGATATCCAGTTCTCTAGGCAGCATTTATTGAAGAGAGTGTTCTGTCCCAGGTGAGTTGGCTTGTCTGCCTTTTCAAAGATCAGTTGTCCATAGATGAGAGGGTCTACATCTGAATGTTCTATTTGATTCCATTGGTCAGTATATCTATATTTATGCCAGTATCATGCTGTTTTTGACCACTGTAGCTTCATAATATGCCTTAAAGTCAGGTAGCGGAGGCCTCCAACTTCATTTTTCTTTCTCAGAATATTTTTAGCTATTTGAGGTACCCAGCCCTTCCAGATAAATTTGGTTATTGGTTTTTCTATTTCTGAAAGTTAAGTTTTTGTGATTTTAATTGGTATTGCATTGACTCTGTAAATCAATTTAGGTAGAATTGACACCTTAACTATATTTAATTTTCCAACCCATGAACGTGTTATGCCCTTCTGTTTATTTAGGTCTTCTGTGATTTCTTTTGACAATTTCTTGTAGTTTTCTTTGTATAGGTCTTTTGTCTCTTCAGTTAAGTTTATTCCTAAGCATTTTATTCTTTTGGTTGCAATTGTAAATGAAATTTTTATCTTGATTTTCCCCTCACATTGTTCATTACTAGTGTATAGAAACAATACAGATTTCTGAGTGTTGATCTTTAACCTGCCACTTTGCTGTACTCATTTATTAGCTCTATTAGTTTTGCTGTGGGTTTTCAGGGTTTTCGACATATAGTATCATATCATCTGAAAACAGTGAGAGTTTTCCTTCTTCCTTTCCAATTTTGATGCCTTGTATTTCTTTTTCTTGTCTAATTGCTTTGGCTAGAACTTCCAATACAATGTTGAATAACAGTGGTGATAGTGGACATCCTTCTCTTATTCCTAATCTTAGGGGGAAAGTTTTCAGTTTTTCCTCATTGAGGGTGATGTTATGTGTGGGTTTTTCATATATTCCTTTTATTATGTTGAGGAAGTTCCCTTCTATTCCTATCCTTTGAAGTGTTTTCAACAAGAAAGGATGTTGCATTTTGTCAAATGCCTTTTTTTCATCAATCAAGATGATCATGTGGTTTTTCTGCTTTGATTTGTTGATATGGTGTATTACATTAATTGATTTTCTTATGTTGAACCATCCTTGCATACCTGGGATGAATCCTACTTGGTCATGGTACGTAATTCTTTTAATATTCTGCTGGATTTGATTTACAAGAATTTTGTTGAAGATTTTGCATTTACATTCATTAGAGAGATCGGTCTGTAGTTTTCTTTTCTTGCCACATCTTTGTCTGGCTTTGGTATGAGGATGATATTGGCTTCATAGAATGAGTTAGGTAGCCTTCCTTCCTCTTTAATTTTTTTGAAGAGTTTGAGTAGGATTGGTACTAATTCTTTCTGGAATGTTTGGTAGAATTCATATGTGAAGCCATCTGGTCCTTGACTTTGCTTTTTGGGGAGCTTCTTAATGATGGATTTAATTTCTTTACTTGTGATTGTTTTGTTGAGGTTGTCTATTTCTTCTCGAGTCAGTGTTGGTTGCTCATGCCTTTCTAGGAAGTTGTTCATTTCATCTACATTGTCTAGTTTATTAGCATAAAGTTGTTCATAGTATCCTCTCATTACTCCCTTTATTTCTGTGGGTTCTGTGGTTATGTCTCCTCTTGCAGTTCTGATTTTATTTATTTGCATCCTCTCTCTTCTTTTTGTCAACCTCGCTAAGGGTTCATCAGTCTTACTGATTTTCTCATAGAACCAACTTCTGGTTTTGTAGATTTTCTCAGTTGTTTTCATGTTCTCAATTTCATTTATTTCTACTCTGATGTTAAGTATTTCTTTCCTTTTGCTTGCTTTGGGTTTAATTAGCTGTTCTCTCTCTAGTTCTCCAAGTTGAAAATTAATTCCTCGATTTTTGCCCTTTCTTCTTTTTTGATATAGGCAGTTAGGGCAATAAATTTCCCTCTTAGCACTGCCTTTGCTGTGTCCCATAAATTTGCTATGTTGTGTTTTCATTTTCATTTGTCTCGAGATATTCACTGATTTCTCTTATGATTCCTTCCTTCACCCACTGGTTGTTTAAGATTGTGTTGTTGAGCCTCCATATATTTGTGAATTTTCTGGCCTTCTGCCTATAATTGATTCCAACTTCATTCCTTTATGATCTGAGAAAATGTTTTGTATGATTTCAATCTTTTTAAATTTATTGAGACTTGCTTTGTGACCCAGCATATGGTGTATCCTTGAGAATGATCTGTTGTGGGGTGCAGTGTTCTACATATGTGTGTTAAGTCTAGCTCATTTATTGTATTATCCAAATTCTCTGTTTATTTATCCTCCTTCTTGATGTTCTGTCCATTGATGAGAGTGTGAAATTGAAGTCCCCAACTATTATGGTGGATGTGTCTATGTCTCTTTTCAGTGTTTTCAGTAAACTTCATGTATTTTGGAGCATTCTGGCTTGATGCATAAATATTTATGATTGTTATGTCTTCTTGTTGAATTGTTCCTTTTATTAATACATAGTGTCCTTCTTTGTCTCTTTTAACTGTTTTACATTTGAAGTCTAATGTTTTGGATATTAGTATACCTACTCCTGCTCTTTTCTGATTGTTATTTGCATGAAATATCTTTTCCCAACCTTTCACTTTCGACTGTGTTTATCCTTGGGTCTAAGATGCATTTCCTGTAGACCCCATATAGATGGGTCCTGTTTTTTAATCCATTGTCCTAGTCTATGTGTTTTGATTGGGGAGTTTCACCCATCAACATTTAGTATTATTACTGTATGGGCTCTACTTTCTTCTACCATTTTGCCTTTTGGATTTTATCTGTCATATCTAATTTTTCTTCTTTTTACCTTTCCTGATAGTCTTCATTTCAATATTCTTCTCCATACCTCTCTCTCCTGTCTTTTCTTATTTGTCTCTCATGCTCCCTTTATTATTTCTTGCAGAGCTGGTCTCTTTGTGAAAAATTTTCTGTGAATTTTTGTCTGAAAATGTTTTAATTTCCCCCTCATTTTTGAAGGACATTTTTGCTGGATATAGAAGTCTTGGTTGGCAGTTTTTTCTTTTAGTATCTTAAATATATCATCCCACTGTCTTCTCGCCTCTATGGTTTCTGCTGAGAGATCTGCGCATAGTCTTATTGGGCTTCCCTTGTATGTGATGGATTGTTTTTCTTGCTGCTTTCAAGTTTCTCTCCTTCTCTTTGACATCTGGTAGTCTGATTAGTAGGTGTCATGGAGTGTGTTTATTTGGATCTATTCTGTTTGGGGTATGCTGTACTTCTTGGATCTGTAATTTGAAGTCTTTCATAAGAGTTGGGAAATTTTCAGTGATAACTTCCTCCATTATTTTTTTCCTCCTTTTCCCTTCTGTTCTCCTTCTGGGACACCCACAACACGTATATATTCATGCTCTTCATGTTGTCACTTAGTTCCTCGAGTCCCTGCTCATATTTTTCCATTCTTTTCCCTATATTTTCCTTTGCTTGTTGGATTTCAGATGTCCCATACTCCAGTTCACTGATCCTATCTTCTGTCTCTTGAAATCTGACATTGTAGGTTTCCATTGTTTTTTTCATCTGTTCCTGTGCCTTTCATTCCTGTAAGTTCTGTGATTTGTTTTTTCAGACTTTCAATTTCTTTTTGTTCATTCCTTGCCTTCTTTATATCCTTCCTCAATTCATTGATTTGATATTTGATGAGGTTTTCCATGTCTGTTCAAACATTCTGAATTAATTGTTTCAACTCCTGTATCTCATTTGAATTGTTTGTTTGTTCCTTTGACTGGGCCATTTCTTCAATTTTCATAGTATGATTCATTAGTTTTTGCTGGTGTTTTGGCATTTAATTACCTTAATTAGTTTTTTCTGGAGATTGTTTTCACTTTTTTTTTCCTAGGATTTTTTTGCTGGATGTCTTTATTGTCTATGTGTTCTTTGATATTCAGTTCAGCTTATTCTAATCCTCTTGTTTGGGTTTTGTTTAATGAATCAGAATTTTTCAGTTCTTGTTTTTTTGTTTCTTGCCCTGCCTGTATGGTGCCTTTCCCCCACCCCTTTGGAGGGTCTACTTAGGTATTATAGACCCCAGTCAGATTTTCCCAGACCAAACTGGTCTCCTCTCAGGAGGAAAGTGTCACCTGCATCACTTTTCCTAAGGGTGAGACCCATCAGATTAAAAGGCTTTCCTATGAAGTCTCTGAACTCTCCGTTTTTCCTATCCTGCCCAGTAATTGGCACTTTTCTGCCTGTGGGTCCCATCAGCATAAGGTGATGTGGTACCTTTAACTTCAGCAGACTCTCCCTGCTGGGGGCGTGGTGGAGACAGAGGAGAGGTTGTTGGCTTGTTTTAATCGCTTCCCTTTTCCAGACCCTGGGGTCTGAATTCCTTGAGGGAGGGATTCAACCTGAGCTGGGCTCCACCCACCTCATGGGGAAGTCACAGGCTCCAGACAGTTTCTCAAACAAGTCTGTTTCTGCCTATGCCTGGGGTAGTTGAGCAGGAGAAGCCTTGCAGCTGTATCCAAAGCGTAATCCTTAGAAACAAAGCCACAAAAGAGAAAAAGAAAAATCCTTTTCAGAGCAGGATCCCGTTCCTGGAGTTTGCCAATGAAGAGCTTATGTTGGTATGTTGCTCTGTGTTTCTCCAGGGCCTATGTGCCCCCTCCTTTCCTTCAGGGCCCAGACCTTTTCAGATCCAAAAAATCCTAGTTTTTTTCTTCTGTCAGCCCTGCCCTCTCTGTGCTGGGGCAAAAACCAGTGACCTCCGCTTTTACTTGAGGTTCAGCTGAGGTGGGGGCCTATTTTTAGTAGTCAGAATTTGTTAATTAATTCCACAATTGGTGTTTAGTTGTGTTCAGCCCCTGCTGATAGTAAAGTCTCTTTCCTTTCCCCTCTGGGAAGCAGCTGTGGGGTAGAGGCGCTGGCCACCACGGCTTGGTGTACTCACAGTTCTGGGTGATCCAAACAGGGGTACGCTGTGTGTCCAGTCACTGACATGACCCCAGCTGTTGTTCTTTACTGTTCTTGGCTATTTACTAGCTGCTCTGGAGGATGATCTAAATCCCACACCTTGCTAAGCCACCATTTTGGTTCTCTCCTCATTGATTCTTTCTTTTGTTCTCTCATCTATTTACCTCTGCTTTAATCTTTGTTATTTCTCTTTTCTGTTTGCTTTGAGGTTAGTTTGCTGTTCTTTCTCATGTTCCTCCAGGTGTGCTGTTAACTCCTCGATTTTTGCTCTTCCTTGTTTTTTAATAAAGGCATTTAGGGCAATAAATTTCCTGTTAAGCACAGCATGTGCCACATCCCATAAGTTCTGATAAGTTGTATTCTCATTTTCTTTCATCTCCAGATAGCTTATTTCTCTAGCAATTTCTTCTTTGTCCCACTGGTTGTTTAAGAATGTGTTTTGTAATCGCCATATATTTGTGAATGTTCTTGCTCTTTGGTGTTTATTGAGATCCAGCTTCATCCCATCGTGATCAGAGAAAGTGCTTTGAATAATTTCAGTGTTTTTAAATTTATAAATACCTGTTTTTTGCCCCAGCATATGATCTGTCCTGGAGTGTTCCATGAGCACTAGAGAAGAGTGTATATCCTTGTGCTTTGGGGTACAGTGACCTATATTTGTCTGTTAGGTCTAATTCATTTATCAAGTTATTTAACTTATCTAGTTCCTTGTTGATATTTTTTTTTATTAATTAAAAAAAGAATTAACAAAACAATTAGAAATCATTCCATTCTACATGTACAATCAGTAATTCTTAATAACATCACATAGTTGCATATTCATCATTTCTTAGTACATTTGCATCGATTTAGAAAAAGAAAAAGACAACAGAATATGAATTAAAACAATAATAGAAAGAAAAAAAAAACCTATGCCTCACATGCAGCTTCATTCAGTGTTTTAACATAATTGCATTACAATTGGGTAGTATTGTGCTGTCCATTTCTGAGTTTTTATATCCAGTCCCGTTGTACAGTCTGTATCCCATCAGCTCCAATTACCCCTTCTCTCTCTCTTTTTTTTTTAATTAACGGAAAAAAAGAAATTAACCCAACATTTAGAAAACATACCATTCTACATATGCAATCAGTAATTCTTAACATCATCACATAGATGCATGATCATCATTTCTTAGTACATTTGCATCGGTTTAGAAGAACTAGCAACATAACCGAAAAAGATATAGAATGTTAATATAGAGACAAAAATAAAAGTAATAATAGTAAAATCAAAACAAAACAAAACAAAAACCTATAGCTCAGATACAGCTTCATTCAGTGTTTTAACAAGATTACTTTACAATTAGGTATTATTGTGCTGTCCATTTTTGAATTTTTGTATCTAGTCCTGTTACACCGTCTGTATCCCTTCAACTCCAATTGCCCATTATCTTACCCTGTTTCTACCTCCTGCTGGACTCTGTTACCAATGACATATTCCAAATTTATTCTCGAATGTCCGTTCACATCAGTGGGACCATACAGTATTTGTCCTTTAGTTTTTGGCTAGACTCATTCAGCATAATGTTCTCTAGGTCCATCCATGTTATTACATGCTTCATAAGTTTATCCTGTCTTAAAGCTGCATAGTATTCCATCGTATGTATATACCACAGTTTGTTTAGCCACTCATCTGTTGATGGAGATTTCGGCTGTTTCCATCTCTTTGCAATTGTAAATAACGCTGCTATAAACATTGGTGTGCAAATGTCCGTTTGTGTCTTTGCCCTTAAGTCCTTTGAGTAGATTCCCAGCAATGGTATTGCTGGGTCGTATGGCAATTCTATATTCAGCTTTTTGAGGAACTGCCAAACTGCCTTCCACAGTGGTTGCACCATTTGACATTCCCACCAACAGTGGATAAGTGTGCCTCTTTCTCCGCATCCTCTCCAGCACTTGTCATTTTTTGTTCTGTTGATAATGGCCATTCTGGTGGGTGTGAGATGATATCTCATTGTGGTTTTGATTTGCATTTCTCTAATGGCCAGGGACATTGAGTATCTCTTCATGTGCCTTTTGGCCATTTGTATTTCCTCTTCTGATAGGTGTCTGTTCAAGTCTTTTTCCCATTTTGTAATTGGGTTGGCTGTCTTTTTGTTGTTGAGATGAACAATCTCTTTATAAATTCTGGATACTAGACCTTTATCTGATATATCATTTCCAAATATTGTCTCCCATTGTGTAGGCTGTCTTTCTACTTTCTTGATGAAGTTCTTTGATGCACAAAAGTGTTTAATTTTGAGGAGATCCCATTTATTTATTTCCTTCTTCAGTGTTCTTGCTTTAGGTTTAAGGTCCATAAAACCGCCTCCAGTTGTAAGATCCATAAGATATCTCCCAACATTTTCCTCTAACTGTTTTATGGTCTTAGACCTAATGTTTAGATCTTTGATCCATTTTGAGTTAACTTTGGTATAGGGTGTGAGAGATGGGTCTTCTTTCATTCTTTTGCATATGGATATCCAGTTGTCTAGGCACCATTTATTGAAGAGACTGTTCTGTCCCAGGTGAGTTGGCTTGACTGCCTTATCAAAGATCAAATGTCCATAGATGAGAGGGTCTATATATGAGCACTCTATTCGATTCCATTGGTCGATATATCTATCTTTATGCCAATACCTTGCTGTTTTGACCACTGTGGCTTCATAATATGCCTTAAAGTCAGGCAGCGCGAGACCTCCAGCTTCGTTTTTTTCCCTCAAGATGTTTTTAGCAATTCGGGGCACCCTGCCCTTCCAGATAAATTTGCTTATTGGTTTTTCTATTTCTGAAAAATAAGTTGTTGGGATTTTGATTGGTATTGCATTGAATCTATAAATCAATTTAGGTAGGATTGACATCTTAACTATATTTAGTCTTCCAATCCATGAACACGGTATGCCCTTCCATCTATTTAGGTCTTCTGTGATTTCTTTTAGTAGTTTTTTGTAGTTTTCTTTATATAGGTTTTTTGTCTCTTTGGTTAAATTTATTCCTAGGTATTTTATTCTTATAGTTGCAATTGTAAATGGGATTCATTTCTTGATTTCCCCCTCAGCTTGTTCATTACTAGTGTATAGAAATGCTACAGATTTTTGAATGTTGATCTTGTAACCTGCTACTTTGCTGTACTCATTTATTAACTCTAGTAGTTTTGTTGTGGATTTTTCTGGGTTTTCGACGTATAGTATCATATCGTCTGCAAACAGTGATAGTTTTACTTCTTCCTTTCCAATTTTGATGCCTTGTATTTCTTTTTCTTGTCTAATTGCTCTGGCTAGAACCTCCAACACAATGTTGAATAATAGTGGTGATAGTGGACATCCTTGTCTTGTTCCTGATCTTAGGGGGAAAGTTTTCAATTTTTCCCCATTGAGGATGATATTAGCTGTGGGTTTTTCATATATTCCCTCTATCATTTTAAGGAAGTTCCCTTGTATTCCTATCTTTTGAAGTGTTTTCAACAGGAAAGGATGTTGAATCTTGTCAGATGCCTTCTCTGCATCAATTGAGATGATCATGTGATTTTTCTGCTTTGATTTGTTGATATGGTGTATTACATTAATTGATTTTCTTATGTTGAACCATCCTTGCATACCTGGGATGAATCCTACTTGGTCATGATGTATAATTCTTTTAATGTGTTGTTGGATACGATTTGCTAGAATTTTATTGAGGATTTTTGCATCTATATTCATTAGAGAGATTGGTCTGTAGTTTTCTTTTTTTGTAATATCTTTGCCTGGTTTTGGTATGAGGGTGATGTTGGCTTCATAGAATGAATTAGGTAGTTTTCCCTCCACTTCGATTTTTTTGAAGAGTTTGAGGAGTATTGGTACTAATTCTTTCTGGAACGTTTGGTAGAATTCACATGTGAAGCCGTCTGGTCCTGGACTTTTCTTTTTAGGAAGATTTTGAATGACTAATTCAATTTCTTTACTTGTGATTGGTTTGTTGAGGTCATCTATGTCTTCTTGAGTCAAAGTTGGTTGTTCATGTCTTTCCAGGAACCCGTCCATTTCATCTAAATTGTTGTATTTGTTAGCGTAAAGTTGTTCATAGTATCCTGTTATTACCTCCTTTATTTCTGTGAGGTCAGTAGTTATGTCTCCTCTTCCATTTCTGATCTTATTTATTTGCATCCTCTCTCTTCTTCTTTTTGTCAATCTTGCTAAGGACCCATCAATCTTATTGATTTTCTCATAGAACCAACTTCTGGTCTTATTGATTTTCTCTATTGTTTTCATGTTTTCAATTTCATTTATTTCTGCTCTAATCTTTGTTATTTCTTTCCTTTTGCTTGCTTTGGGATTAGTTTGCTGTTCTTTCTCCAGTTCTTCCAAGTGGACAGTTAATTCCTGCATTTTTGCCTTTTCTTCTTTTCTGATATAGACATTTAGGGCAATACATTTCCCTCTTAGCACTGCCTTTGCTGCATCCCATAAGTTTTGATATGTTGTGTTTTCATTTTCATTTGCCTCGAGGTATTTACTAATTTCTCTTGCAATTTCTTCTTTGACCCACTCGTTGTTTAAGAGTGTGTTGTTGAGCCTCCACGTATTTGTGAATTTTCTGGCATTCCGCCTATTATTGTATTCCAACTTCATTCCTTTATCATCCGAGAAAGTGTTGTGTATGATTTCAATCTTTTTAAATTTGTTAAGACTTGCTTTGTGACCCAGCATATGGTCTATCTTTGGGAATGATCCATGAGCACTTGAGAAAAAGGTGTATCCTGCTGTTGTGGGATGTAATGTCCTATAAATGTCTGTTAAGTCTAGCTCATTTATAGTAATATTCAGATTCTCTATTTCTTTATTGATCCTCTGTCTAGATGTTCTGTCCATTGATGAGAGTGGTGAATTGAAGTCTCCAACTATTATGGTATAAGTGTCTATTTCCCTTTTCAGTGTTTGCAGTGTATTCCTCACGTATTTTGGGGCATTCTGGTTCGGTGCATAAATATTTATGATTGTTATGTCTTCTTGTTTAATTGTTCCTTTTATTAGTAGATAGTGTCCTTCTTTGTCTCTTTTAACTGTTTTACATTTGAAGTCTAACTTGTTGGATATTAGTGTAGCCACTCCTGCTCTTTTCTGGTTGTTATTTGCATGAAATATCTTTTCCCAACCTTTCACTTTCAACCTATGTTTATCTTTGGGTCTAAGATTTGTTTCCTGTAGACAGCATATAGAAGGATCCTGTTTTTTAATCCATTCTGCCAGTCTGTGTCTTTTCATTGGGGAATTCAGTCCATTAACATTTAGTGTTATTACTGTTTGGATAATATTTTCCTCTACCATTTTGCCTTTTGTATTATATATATCATATCTGACTTTCCTTCTTTCTACACTCTTGTCCATACCTCTCTCTTCTGTCTTTTCGGTTCTGACTCTAGTGCTCCCTTTAGTATTTCTTGCAGAGCTGGTCTCTTGGTCACAAATTCTCTCAGTGACTTTTTTTTTTTTTTTTTTTTTAAAGGAAAGACAGAGAGAAGGAAGGAAGGATAGAATGAAGGAAGGAAGGAAGGAAGAAAGGGAAACATTTTCTTCTTTTATTGTATTCTGTTTCTCCGTTTTTGTTACATGGGCTGGGGCCGGGAATCGAACCGAGGTCCTCCGGCATAGCAGGCAAGCACTTTGCCCGCTGAGCCACCGCGGCCCGCCCTCTCAGTGACTTTTTGTCTGAGAATGTTTTAATTTCTCCCTCATTTTTGAAGGACAATTTTGCTGGATATAGGAGTCTTGATTGGCAGTTTTTCTCTTTTAGTAATTTAAATATATCATCCCACTGTCTTCTAGCCTCCATGGTTTCTGCTGAGAAATCTACACATATTCTTATTGGGTTTCCCTTGTATGTGATGGATTGTTTTTCTCTTGCTGCTTTCAAGATCCTCTCCTTCTCTTTGACCTCTGACATTCTAACTAGTAAGTGTCTTAGAGAATGCCTATTTGGGTCTAATCTCTTTGGGGTGCGCTGCACTTCTTGGATCTGTAATTTTAGGTCTTTCATAAGAGTTGGGAAATTTTCAGTGATAATTTCTTCCTTTAGTTTTTCTCCTCCTTTTCCCTTCTCTTCTCCTTCTGGGACACCCACAACACGTATATTTGTGCGCTTCATATTGTCCTTGAGTTCCCTGATACCCTGTTCAAATTTTTCCATTCTTTTCCCAATAGTTTCTGTTTGTTTTTGGAATTCAGATGTTCCATCCTCCAAATCACTAATTCTGTCTTCTATCTCTTTGAATCTATCATTGTAGGTATCCATTGTTTTTTCTATCTTTTCTACTTTGTCCTTCACTTCCATAAGTTCTGTGATTTGTTTTTTCAATTTTTCTATTTCTTCTTTATGTTCAGCCCATGTCTTCTTCATGTCCTCCCTCAATTTATCGATTTCGTTTTTGAAGAGGGTTTCCATTTCTGTTCGTATATTCAACATTAGTTGTCTCAGCTCCTGTATCTCATTTGAACTATTGGTTTGTTACTTTGACTGGGCCATATTTTCATTTATTTGAGCGTGATCCGTTATCTTCTGTTGGCGTCTGCGCATTTAGACAGATTTCCCTGAGTATTGGATCCAAAACTTTGGAAGATTTTTCTGTGAAATCTCTGGATTCTGTTTTTCTTATCCTGCCCAGTAGGTCGCGCTCGTGGCACACGTTTGTCTGCGGGTCCCACCAGTAAAAGGTGCTGTGGGACCTTTAACTTTGGAAAACTCTCGCGGTCCGGGAGGTTCGCTAGCCGAAGCGGCTTGGAAGAGTGCGAGCCTGCCCAGGGTCCGAACGCGGGGAGGGTTGCTGGCCGCCGCAGCCCGGGAAAGCTCCCGTCCGAATTTCCTAGTCGGCCTGGGGCGACAAGCGTCGCGGGAGGGCGCCAGTGGCAGCGGCCCGCCCGGGAGAGTGCACTTTCCCAGGGAGTCACGAGTTTGGAAGGAGCCTTCCCCACCCGTCACCATTCTCCGTGGCCTGGGGATTTCCGATCCAATTCTCTCAGTTGGTCCGGCGGACCGCGCATGGTGTGGGCGCCAGCCGCCGCGGTTTCAGGGGACCGCCTCTCCAATTCTCCCAGCCGGCCTGGAAAGGGGGAAGGGAGTGACTCCATCCGCTTGCCACCCCGCCCGGTGAAGCCCGCGCGCCTCAGTGATCTCACCCGAGCGGCTTCTCTCAGCCAGCCAGCCGTTCCAGTATGGGGTACCCTGTCTTTTTTATCTCTGTTGTGGCTTTGGACGCTGTTCTGTATCGTTTCTACTCCCCTAGTACCTGTCCTGGAGAAGAAACTAAGATCCGCGCGTCTTACTAAGCCGCCATCTTCTCTGGAAGTCGGGAGACAGTTTTGAAGGGAGAAATAAATGGCTCTACATCAATGGTAGGAGACTTCAATATGCCACTTCCAATAATGGATAGAACATCTCAGGATTCCCAGTGTGCCTCCGGACAGACATATTTTCTCCAACCGACCATGCTTGGGGTTCTCCCTTGTTGATATTTTGTTTGGTTGTTCTGTTTATAAAGAAGAGTGGTGTATTGAAGTTTCCTGATATTGTTGAAACATCTGTCACTCCCTTTAGTTTGCCAATGTCTGTTTCATGTACTTTTGAGCTCCTTGATTGGGAGCATACACATTTATGATTGTTCTATCTTCTTGGCGAATTGACACTTTATTTAGTATATAGTGTTCTTCTTTGTCTCTTATGATGTCTTTACATTTAAAGTGTATTTTGTCTGATATTAATATAGCTACTCATGCTTTCTTTTGGTTGCAACTTGTGTGGAAAATCTTTTCCATCCTTTCACTTTCAATCTATTTGTATCATTGTGTCTAAAATGAGTCTGTTGTAGGCAGCATATACTGCATTATGTTTCTTAATCCACTCTGCCAACATGTATCTTTTAATTGGTAAATTTAGTCCGTTAACGTTCAAAGTTATTACTGAAAAGGTATTTTTTGACTCCACCATCTTATCTTTTTTTTATTTTTTATTTTTGTTTATTAATTTTTTTTTGTCAGAGCTGTATATTCTTTTCCCTCTTTCTCTTTGTATTCTTTAAATTATCCTTAGTGACACTCTTCAATTCTGTGACCTCCTCCAGACCTCCCTCTCCTGTCTATTTTTTTCAGCCAGCAGAATTCCTTTTAGTATTTCTTGTAGGGCCGGTCTCTTATTGACAAATTCTTTCAGGACTGCTTTGTCTGTGAAAACTTTAATCTCTCCCTCAGTTTTGAAGGACAGTTTGCCTGGGAACAGAATTCTTGCCCTGAAGTTTTTCTCTTTCAGGATCTTGAATATATACCACTGCCTTCTCGCTTCCATGGTGACAGTTGAGTAGGCTAAACTTAGTCTTATGTGGTTTCCCTTATATATAGTAGATTGTTTTTTCTCTTGCCACTTTCAGAATTTTCTGCTCCTCTTCAACATTTGAAAGACAGATGAATATGTGTTTGTGAAGGTCTGTTTGGATTTATTCTGTTTGGAATTCATTGGGATTCTTTGACTTGTATATTTATATCTTTTATAATGGTTGACAAGTTTTCCCGCATTATATTTTCAGCTACTCTTCCTAGCCCTTTACTTCTCTCTTCTCCTTCAAGGACATCAGTGATTCTTATATTTGTGCCCTTTGTTTTGTCTATCATTTCCCTGAACTCTAATTCAAAATTTTCCATCTTTTTTGCCATTTACCGTTTTGAGTGTTCAAAATCATTCATCCTATTCTCCATATTGCGTGTTCTTTATTCTGCCTCTTGAAATCTGCTGTTGTGTGCCTCTAGTATGTTTTTTATTTGGTCAACAGTCTTTACTCTCTCTGATATCTGCTATTTTCTATTTATTCTTTCAAATTCCTTTTTGTGCTCTTCTACTGTCTTCTTGATCTCCTTTATGTCATTAGCCATCCCACTTATTTTATTAATTAGAGTTATATGAACATCTTTGATTAGTTGTTCCAGCGTCGCGGTCTCCTCTGGTATTTTATGTTGGTTGTTAGCCTGGGCTGTATCTGTCTAAATTGTGATATGCTTAGTGATCTTCTCTTCTTTTTGTCACATGTAAATATCTTGATTGATTTGCTTTGGAAGTTGATTTCCTTCAGTAGTGTAAAGTCTTTGTGTTTGCAGGGTGGGTGTGTTGCTGTATGCAGGGTACAGGGCGGGGCACAACAGTGTGGTGATGCATTGCAGTGTAGGTATAGGTGCAGGTTGAGGATATTACGCTGGTGCTTATGAACGTGGGTGCCCAGCCATCAGTGAGGATGTAGCTGTGCGGTACACAAATCTTGGGAGCATAATCTTTGTGTGCACTAGTCCAGGGCATGGGGCCCTCTGTGCCCTTGTGCAGAGATATGGCAGTGGGTCGGCCTCATGCCTTTTTGAATTGGAGTCAGATGTGACCTGGCTGTGTAGGTCACTGGTTTCTCAGCACTGGGAAGCTTGACTGAGGGCCTTGTGCATACACGGGTCTAGGAGTGCCGTAAACTGATGTTCCCAGAGCTGAAGTACGTGATTGGGGGCCATGTGCATGCACGGGTTTAGAAGTGCTGTAAACTGATGTTCCCAGAGCTGAGGGGCGTATGCGCAGGTCTAGGAGTACCGTAAGCTGATGCACAGTGCTAAGGGATGCAGGGTGAGGCTGTGCGACACTATGAGTGGGGATGGTTGTAGCGTGAGTATGGTGGTTAGCACCCGCAGCCTTTATTTGCTGGCAATCGCCTGCAGGGTGCAGGGACGGGGAGGTAGTACTGGAGAGAGATGCAGGAAAGGTGAGTAGGCTGCACTTGGGGTGGGGGGATGGGGCAGGTACTCGTGCTAGGGATTGGTCCGGTGGGTGTGCTTGAAGTATGGGGAGTGGGGACAGGTGATGTGTTTCACGTGTCTCGTGTGTGTCACATGTGTTTCATGTGATGTGGTGTAAGTCACAGGACTACATTGGTGAGGGTAGCGCGCTGGCTTACTTCCTAGTCCCCATCTCCCCACCCGTGCATTCCTGTTGGCTCCACGCTTCCGTATTAGGCTGCAGTTTTCTGATTCTCAGCTCTTCAGCCTCTGCAACCACAGCCTCCCCAAGTTAGAAAACTGGCATAGTAGTAGTGAAACCACAGTGATAATATTCACAGTTTCATCATGTGCAAAGTGCAGCAAACAAAGGGAGCTGGAACACTTAGGAAAGGGCTATGATCCAGACCATCACAAATACTGAGATGCTCCTTTTCCAGCAGCACCTGTGAGGACATGTCAGAGTTGCTTTGGATGGCTGCAACCTTTCCCCCAGAGCACAAAGGCTCCATATGTACTTTTTAATTTTTATTTTAATTGGAAGTGTATCTTTAGAGTAAATGGGTAGAAGTAGGATTGTTGGAACAAAGTGTGAATTTATATGTAGTTTGTTAAATGCTGCTAAATTCGCTTCCATGGGCATTACATAAAATGGTGATATTCTTTTATCATTCCTTTTCATTTATACCCAGTAAGGTGTCTTGAATAGGAAAGGCAGGATAAAAGCTTGATTCTCCCCTTGTATTAACCAGTTTTCAAAAAAATTCATTAGTTCACTAACATTCTATAGCAGTGACCAGTTAGTCATGTTTTTCCCTAAGGTATCATTATGAAATCACAGTTTAAAATATATTTGATGTTTTAATCCATTACATTTATTATCCTTATTTTGATGCTTAAATTGTCCCATCTTTTATCAGTGGCAATCTTTTTAATATAGCTCCTGAGATCTTTTGAAATGAACCTGGTAGAGTCAGATAGCTTTCTTGCTAACAGTTACGATAAATATTCTAGTTTGTCTTGACCATTTCATGCTCCAGACTTGGAATCAGCAATTTTCCAAGTTATTCCAGTTGCTTTTAATGGAAAATAGTGTTTAGCAATCAGTTTGGTTATGAGGAATGTTCTTTTTATTGGATAAATCAGAATTCTAAAAATAAAATTATTCTGTCTAAATATTGACCGTGAAGCGGTGTGGTTTATAGCAAAAAGCCCTAGAGTAGGAATATTTAGTGAATCCATTTATTCACCAAATATTTATTGAGCATTGGTCAAATGCTAGGTACTTTTCTTTATGCTAGGGATACAACAGTAAGTAAAATAGGCAAGACCACTCCCCTTCGTGGGAGCTTAAGTCTGATTTATAGGATTCCTGTTGTGACTGCTGCTAGTGATCTTGATCAACACCTTTTCTTTCAAGCCTCTCCTTATTTTTAAGATTATAGAATTGTGCTATATGGTATGTAGTATCTTCAAATGAAAAATTTAATAATTCTATTTGTCTTTATGTTTATGTTTGTGGTGTCTCCCCTCTCCCCTTTTCACTGTGCTTTTACAGAGATGACAGAAGAAGAACAGTTTGCTCTGGCTCTCAAAATGAGTGAGCAGGAAGCCAGGGAAGTGAACAGCCAGGAGGAGGAAGAAGAGGAGCTCTTGAGGAAAGCCATTGCTGAAAGCCTGAATGTAAATATGCTATTGAAAAAGTTTGTGGGGATTGCTCAGTAGTATTCTTTTCCTTCTTCATTGTTACAGTATGCCTTAGGAAAGACCTGGCTGTAGTGGTTCATGGGGTTTTCAACCAACAAGTATTTCTCAAAATAACTTTTAAAGTCTGTGTTGAGTTGTTGGTATACCCAGATTAAATTGTTCTCTCATTCTGTATGAAAGAGTTTTCTTCCACCCGCAGATTTTCATTCTTTGTCATAGGTGAACCACAGTAGCTGGCAGCTTCTGAAAGGAGAGACTGAGTACCATGAATCCAAAAGGAAGCAAGATGAGGTGTCTACTCTCCCTTGTTTTGTGGGGAGAGCAGAAAGAATGAGAACCAGAATTGTGGAGAAAAAGACTGGGCAGTTTAAAAACTTATGAAATAATGCTAAATTATAATTTGATTATGTGCAGTTGAAATTATTTTAAATGTAAAAGATACTTGGCAATAATAGATCCTAAGCCATCCCTTATGTCATGCACATCTCTATATTAGAAAAGGTTTTTAGCATTTTTATGATCTAGCATAGCACTTCGCATTTAGTAGGCATTCACTACCTGTTTGTAGAGTTCATTTTAATTGAACATCTGTGTTTTGGAGAGTAGAAACTGTTAGGGTCAATGTCCTTTCTGTGACCCAATGTATATATTTATTTATTTTAATAATAAATCTGATCTGGGGTGGGATCACTTGTTTCAGAGTTGCCGGCCTTCTGATGCCTCTGCTACCAGCTTTCGACCTCTGGCCGTTGGACCATCACAGTCCCACCAAGAGAAAACCACAGACTCTGGGACCACTGAAGGCATGTCTCCCTGTTCTGATTCCTTCCACTCATCAAGTATAATCATATCACAGGGATCTCATGCTGAGAGTAGATATACAGAAACGCCCCCAAATCTCTCTGATGGTATTAAAGAGACTAAATCCGAAGTTAGTTGAGATCTTGCAAATACCCAGCATACTTTAATCTCCAAGGAAAATTCAACATTTGGTTAAACCCATAGAGGAGCCTTTTTTACCCGTGTTATTTAATTCTAGTGATAGTTTACCAAGCCCTCATAATAAAAAACAGTTTGTCTTTAGCCCTACTTTTTCTCAAATACTTACAGGCATATGGCAGCTGGCACCACCATCACTGTTTAAAGGCTCACATATCAGTCAGGGAAACGAGGCTGAGGAAAGAGAGGAGCCTTGGGACCACACTGAAAACACTGAAGAGGAGCCGGTCTCTGGCAGCTCAGGAAGCTGGGACCAATCAAGCCAGCCAGTGTTTGAGAATGAGAACGTTCAATCTTTTGACAGATGTACTGGCCACTTGGCTTCCCACACTGTGTGTGGGAAGCCACAGGAAAGTACTGGGAGGGGTTGTGCTTTTTTCAAAGGTGCCCAGGGTAGGGGGGCCAAATCTAGGCACTGTCTCCCTGCCTCAGCAAATGCCAAAGGTCTCCAGGACATTGGGGGTACTGTGCACTACTTCTGGGGTATTCCATTTTGCCCTGCTGGAGTAGACCCTAACCATTATACCAGGGTCATCCTTTGCCAGTTGGAGGTTTATCAAAAGAGCCTGAAAATGGCTCAGAGGCAGCTTCTTAAGAAAAAAGAGTTTGGGGAACCAGTTTTACCTAGGCCTCCTTCTCTGATCCAGAATAAATATGGCCAAGGAGATCAGGCTAGTGAAAAAAATGAAGGCAACTCAGAAGATATGGGAGATGAAGACAAAGAGGAGAGGCAGGAGTCTAGGGCATCTGTCTGGCTCTCAAAATCCAAGGATTTTCAAGAAAGTCCAATTAAAAGCTTGAAAGAGAAACTTTTGTTGGAGGAAGAACCAACAACCAGTCATGGTCAGGTAAGGGTCAGTGATGCTGTAATTAAGGATGATTTATTCACAGATTAAGCAAGGATTATTTTAGCTATCTCTTCTTTTGTAGGTCTTTTTATCCTGATTGTTTAAGTAATAAATGCTAACTATAGAAAATTAGTAAAGTATAGAAGAATATAAAGGGAAAAAAACATAATTCCAGCACCATTAGGCGAACAGAATTTCGAGTCTTTTCTTTGCCTATAAGACTTTATTTTTCTTTTTAATTACAAACAAAAATACTCTCCTTTGTAAACATTGCTTCTTTTTCCCCACTTAATAATTTATCTTGATATTTTCCTATTTATTAAATATGCTTGAAAATATTAGTCTATCATATGGGTGTGCCATAATTTGTTTTTGTATTTTTAAAATTTTTATAGAATTCAAAATTTTTTGACAAGGTAATAATGTTCACATAGCTTAAAATTCAAAAAGGTATAAATAAAATGTCTGTCTCCTAGCCCCAGCCCTGTCTCCCGGCCAATCAGTTGCCTTCTCTGCAGGCAACTTGTGTTACTCGTTTCTAGTGAATCTTTCCCAGTTATTTTATATAGTACATACAAATGTATGTATATATTCTTTCTTCTACCTTCGTTTACACATATGATAGCATCCTATATACAATACTCTTTATCATACTTTTCTCGTTTAATATCTTTGTGAAATCATTTTGTGACAGTACATAAAGAATTTCCTCATTTTTTCAAATGTATAATATATACTATTATATGGATGAGTCATAATTTTTTTTTAATCTAGTGCCTTTAGTGGACATTTAGGTTATTTTCAATATTTTACAGTTCTGCAGCAGTTAACCTTGTACCAGAATATCTCATACATGTAGAAGATAGTTGTAGGATAATTTTCTGTAAATGGAATTTCTGGATTCAAGGATGTATGCATTTATAATTTTGTTAGCTGTTGCCAGATTGGTCTCCATTGAGACTATCAGTTTACACCTCTAACATGTGTTTGAGAGTACCAGTTTTTCCATGCCCATACCAACACAATATTATCATTGATTTCTTAATCTTTGCCAATCTGAGAGATTAAAACATTATCTCTATATAGTCTTAATTTGCATTTTTCTTGTTATGTATGAAGTCGGACTTTTTTCCCACATACCTAAGATGCATTTGTATTTCCTTTCTTGTTTCTTTAGCTCTTATGGTCATTTTTCTTTTTCTTAATGATTTGTAGGCAACTTTTCAATATTATGGAAATTAGTCCTTTTTCTGTGATATGTAGTATAAATACTTTTCCAGTTTATTTTCCTTTCACATCAGAGTGTATTTCTGATTCTGTTTGTGGGTTGTTTTTTTTTTTATAATTTACTTAAACCATTTCCCTGTTTGAGGGCATTTAATTTGCTTTTCCAGTTTCTTTTCTGACTTTGCTAGGATTGTATTATGTATGAAAGCTTATTACTATTTTTTTTCAGAGTATTATAAAGACAATCATAATTACAAACTATTTATAAGCTGTTATTTTAAAGAGCTGCCTAGAATTCTATTTTATGACCATATAAGTTTTTGTTGCTATTTCTGTTATTGGACTCTTGAGTTTTTGGTTTGTTTTACTGTTATCCTATTCATCCTGTCTCTTTTGTAGTATGTTAAGGATTCAGGAAATGATAGCTATGAGCAGCATCGTAGCGTGGTGGCAAGAACATGGATTTGGAGTTTTTTTACTTTCATGGTTTAGTGACTGTGTATCTTTGAAAAAGCAATTTAACCTTTCTGAATCTCAGTTTTCACATTTGTAAAATAAGAATAACAATTCCTGTCTTTCAGAAGCTTTAATGATTAGAACAGATTTATGTAAAATGTCTAGTATAAGGCTTAGCATATTATAGGCATTCAGTAAATGGTAATTGTCCTTAAGGGACTAGAAAGTAGTTCATTGGGGGTGCCTTTGGAGTTCATTCTTCCTTATTACCCCTCTTAATTCACATTCTTGTAAAATTACTATAAAGGCACTTTTTTCAATAGTTCTTTTAGTAACTGCCCTCTTTTCCAAAGGAAAGTTAGGTGATGCTTCCTATTGAAAGAATGAATCAACTACAGAAGAGTCAGCACTTACTAATTTTAATTGAAGTTGTAACCTTGAAAGATCCCAGGGGTCAGAGTTCTAGAGAGTAGACTTGTACCAAGTTTTGAGGTTTGAAAGCACTGCCTTTGAAATAGCCCAGAAGTGGTCAGAACCTAGTAACTCGCCTTTTTAGGTTGAAGTTCTCTGGCTCTAACTTCAAGAACAGTCTACTGTTTTATTAGTTGATACTATATGGCTATAGAAAACCAAGTCAAGTTAGTTTAATTAAAAAAGAGGACCGTATAAGGAAATAGGGTGTTTCATAAATTATAGAATGGAACCATAACCAATCCTGAAGAAGCTACTGGGTCTAGAAAACCATCTGTAATTTCTTTATCTCTTCTCTGTATTGTATCTGCTTTATTTTTCTATCTGCAGACTGGCTTCCTTCTTTGCTCTGTTACACAGAGTAGGTGGAATCCACTGGATCCTACAGATCTTAAATTTAAATGTTATAGTTTATCCATGGAGAGATTTATTCTCTCCCAATTCCAATTCCAATTCCAGATTTCCAGGAAAGGAATTATGGCTCATTTGGAGTTAGCAGCCATTACTAGCCCAGTCAGCTGTGCTATGAAGGGACTATGTATCAATTTGTACTAAATGGCTGTGACCCATTGAGAGAGGTAAGGGTCAGTCCTCAGTAAATCAGTCCTCAGTGAATGGGTAGACAACCTAGTAATATTCTACCATTGATTGGCATTGATATTAATTATGGACCTCACTTAAAAATATTAAAAAATGGTGGGCCATGGTGGCTTAGCAGGCAAGAATGCTCGCCTGCCATGCCAGAGGACCCGGGTTCGATTCCCAGTGCCTGCCCATGTAAAAAAAAAAAAAAATATAAATGCTGACCAAGTTAAGGAATAAAATTAAAAGCATCCACAGTTACACCATCTAGTTATAGATTCCTTCATCTTTTTTCCTGTATCTATTTTTAATATTGTTCATGCCATATTATTATTATTATTATTATTATTTGTCTTTTTAACAAATATTTTCTCACGTTATTAAAGTTACTTATAGATTTCATTTTTAAAGACTATATAATATTCCAACTTAGGAATTTTCCATAATTTTAAAACATTTTCCTATTGCTGGATATTTTGGTTATAATAAACATCTTTCTACACAAAACTTTTCTCTTGTTATTTAAGATTTTTGCCTTAAAAGATAGGTTACCAGGAGGGAAATGCTGGGTTAACGAGTTATGAACATAAAGAAGACTTACTATTTATTGCCATATCCTTTTCAGAAAGATCGCTCAAATGTGTATTCCCTTCCTCCAGGAATGTATGAGAATATCTGGTTCAGTTCAGTCTTGCGAACATAGAATGTTATCTTTTAAAAGACAAGACAAATGAAATACTAACTTTATAGGCAAATAATGAAAACCTTACAATTGTAATTTCACTTTTCATCTTGATATTTTTCTTTCAGAAACTGTGTGTAGAAAGAATTTATGTGTTAGTGGGTTCAACATTTTTTATTGAACATGGAATTCCTTGTTTGATGGAAATAGCAGGAGAATTCTATGAACAGCAACTCAGAAAACATCTGCTTAGGGCAAATGACTTAGTCTGTAGGATGTTATGAAAGCTTTAGAATCAGATGAGAACTGATTTTTGGTATCACAGATAAGACAGGAAATAAAGTCGGTAGTATGTTAATGTGTAGTAAGATACTGGAATTGTATGTAGTCGGTAGTAAGATACTGGAATTGTTTCCCAGAAATGATGAAATTGTGGGGAGATATGAGGATTGACTTTGACTCTCTGAACTTCAAGCCAATACATATACCAAATTCCAGATTAATTTATTATTTTCTGGAACCAGATTACTTAGGTCCACCATCTACTTTACACACTTCCTAGGATGAAGGTAACTGGGAGGTGGAAATAGTAATCAGAAAATGGGAATTTTAAAGGATGATTCAGTAGTATATAGAAAGGCCTGATAAGTTACCCCTGCTCTACAACAGAGGACATTTCCATGGTGATCAGATGATCTGTTTATTTATTGTCACTTCCCAGGGCATGGTGTTGAAGACATCACTTGATTCTGGGGCTTTGGGTTTTCTCTTTTAGATTTAATGCAAACTGCTCCCTTTCCATTAACATACTATTGTTTTTCTTCAGACTGAGTGCAATGTATTGATTAGGCCACAGCTTCCTCAGTTTAAGTTATATTTCTGTCTTGTTTCCATGTTCACCTTGATTAGCTATTCCTGTGGTATAGCTTGCTAGTTTTACTGTCTTATTTTTATATCCTCAGAGAATACAGGAAGAGCCCTGTGTTCAGTTTACTTATTATTGAAATAAAGCTTCGAAGTTAAAAGTGATATCTTGAAATGAAGGCATTTTTTGAATTCTGTGTTGAAAATGGTTGGAAGAAGAAAATTTGAATAAAACAATGTAATAGTAGTAGTTAGTTCGAGCATGGATTTTGGAGTCAGTAAGTTCCAGCTCCACGTTGACCAACTGTGAGATTTGGGGCAAATTATTTAACTTCTTGAAGTTTTGTTTTCCTCATTTCTAAAATCACATGAGGTTCTACCTCATAAGATTCTTGTGAGGGTTAAGGAGATAATGATGTGACGTGATTAGCATAGTCCTGGCACATGAGAAGTGCACAATATATATTTTTAAACAATTATACCAGGAAGGTAGGAATGTGCTTTAGCCTAAGATAGAAGTTGAAGTGTCTTATAACCTTTCAGTGCCTTGATTGCCTCAAGGCTTTTAGTTGGATAATCATTCCAGGAAAGCAAAATTCTATCGGAGGGACACTAGGTGTCAGCACTGTTTTACTTTTTTATTTATTTATTTTTTTTTAGATTTCAGGAATGAAGCAGTGCTTTGTCACTGCTGAGTTCAAACTAATAGTCAGGTGAAGTATTTATTGCTGTCGTATTTTAGTCCTTTTGACAGTTTTGTTCAACCCTCATTTTTCATAATGACTACATTCCCAATCGTTGTACAACTTTATCTTCCCTTTCCTTTGACTGAAGTCTCAACTCAGCTATTCCTGTCTTTTAGTATATTTTATCATTTACCTGAGTAGTAGAGAGATACCTAACTTGTTTAGGTTATTTATATTTTGTTGCAAGACACCAAAAACTTCAGCTGCTAGCTTTATAGCTGCTGGAGGAAGCCTCACAGTCCAGGCACTTCGTCCTAAGTCTCCCTAAAACAGCAGTACCTGGTTTTTCTACACTCTTTTTGCGTATACATTTAATGAGTTGACATTTATACCTACCCTACTGTTTTCTTTATCTAGTCCCTATTTGTTGCTCTTTTTTTTTTTTTTGGCAGAGGCAGACTCCAGGAATTGAACCTGGGTCTCCAGCTTGGCAGGTGAAAATTATTGCCACTGAGCCACCATTGCACCATCCTCATTACTCTTTTTAAAAGATATACTCTGTAACCAGACATCAAAACCATATTGACAGACTTTTAGCAAAATGAATCTTTCTAACATCCTCTTTGGGGTGTTCTGTGTTATGACTTGGTTGTGCTCAAAGACACTTCTTTTCTGGATTGCAGTATTTTTTCCATTTCATTGTTTCCATCATCAACTTGACTTTTCTCTATATTTCTCCCTTTCACAACAAAAGTTTTATAATTGCTTTTCTGAAATTGTAATTCATGGACTTCTAAATTAATATTTATTTACCTTGCATACATTATCTTGTTAATTCTCACACTTTGAAACAATTGTTAATACCATTTTAAGATGAGGAAATATTCAGAGACAACTTATCCAAGTCTACAGCTAATAGGTGATCAGCTGAGATTTAAATTCTGTGACTATAGGCTATGTATGCTCTTTCTGTTGAAACATACCAACTATGTAAAATGTTTTATACTTACTGCTAATTTCTGAGTGATCATCTTGAATAATTTGTTTTAAAGGAAGAGAAACTTAACTCATCTTGCCTGCATATTTAAGGTGTAACGTATTTCTTTTCAGTCTTCTCAAGGGCTATTTGTTGAAGAAACTTCTGAAGAAGGAAACTCTGTACCTGCGTCACAAAGGTAGGAGTGTATGTTGCTTTGGATCTGAATTCCTTGATGGTACCAGCATAAGGGAGATGAACCACATGAGACTGTACAAGTATAGCTTATCAGGGAACTTTTAGCTCTTAAGTTCAGACTATGAAAAATCATTATTATTTCCTTGTTCATACATATGTGTATATGGAAAATAATAATGATAATAAATCATAGAAGTCTAGAACATTAAGTCCAGAAGAGATCTTAGAGGTTTTCTTATTCAGTCCAGCCATCTTGACATAAATCCCATTTATACTATTCCCAAAAAGTGGTTATATCCTGCTATTCTCTTGCTTAATTAACTACACTAGCTTCTCATGCCAGTTTGAAGGCTCTTGATGGATTTGATTTCTTTATAGTCTTTCTATGGCTTGTTTTCCTTCTATCCCCTCTTTCTTTTGTTCCTCTGCTTATCTTATTTTACCTGCATATCCAAATCTTACATATCTTTTAAGTCAACTCTTAAGATGCCACATAGATTGCATATCACCTTCACTCCCTGTCTTGTGCCACTTTTAAACTGATCATATCTCATCTTTCCCTTAAATAGTTGTATTTGTATTACATCCTCAGTTATTCCTGTTGATTGATTGACCATCTTAAGTCTTTTCACTTTAATAATGAGTAGTGGTTGATTGGGTACAAATTTCACTATTAATTGAATCTGGACTTTGAGTCATTTTTCCCTTCATCCAGTAGTTAACCTTTGGGGATTTCTCAAGAGCTTAATTTTGTGTTTAGTGACTATCATCTTTCATATGAAAGTTGAGACCCAGTTGCCATTTGCTGTAATTTAGGTATTGTTCTTAGGCTTTTGGTAAGTTGCTAGTGTTAAGTATTTCTTCCTGGGCTGAAGAGTATGGCCTTGGTTTGATTTTCCTGCTATTTGAGAAGTTTTGGAAGTGCTTTTAACTGGAGTAGGCTTTCTGTTTCCGGCAGGCCTCTGTGCTTTATTGTGGTGAGCTCTGTGCAGAGCAGAAGTAGGTTTTAATAAATGATTATCCGCTTTGTCACCAGGAGATAGTTGGAATTGCAGGCAGTGTGGTTTGACTTGAAATTGATTAGCCCATTTTATAAATGTCAGCAAATTGTTTTGTGATGGACCCTTTGAATAGAGCCCTAATGTTATATGCAGAATAAACTGTGTCTGGCTTAGGTTTATAACAAATGCTTTGAGATATTTTATTTCGAGAGAGAAATTACTTGTGGTTTCTCTTCAGGATTTCGTTATTAATCTTGTATCAGTGGTGGTGGTTCTCTCTTCTCTGTGGTTCTTGGGTTGATGTGAGGATTTGTGATTTTAAGTGTTCTCTTGCATACTTAACCAAACTAACCTTCAAGATCTATGGAGCATAAGGGGGCCATATCTCTCAGTCATGCGTTCCTGTGTCAGGAAGAGATTGCAGCTCATGAACTGGCAAGGAAAAACCATGAGGTTGGTTCATAATTAAGTTTCGCTCAGAAATTTGTTCAACTTGTGTGAGCAGGTCTTTACTATAGGGCAGCTTAAAATTGTATCTTATTTTTGTTGCTTGTAAAGCCACATTATGCGATAAAGAGAAAATTTAACTGCAGGGTAAGGGAAGAGTTAGTGTGCTGTCAGCAGACCCTCCATGTCCTCTCTTAAGAGTTTGCACATCAAATGGAGGCTCTAAAAACTTTAACCTTTGACATTCTTTTATTAGATTGAAGGTTTTGTTTTCTGTGATATTCACAGATGTCCTTACCCTTCAGTCTTCCTTTGTGAAGACTCAAAAAGGGGATTCTTTCATTTAGTGATTTTACTGGGACCAAAGTTGTAAGCCTGTTTATTTTCCCTATTTCTGGCCTAGAGGTTTCACTGCTCATGTCTTGCTTCCCTATTGTGCTTTTGTGGTATTGGTGAGAAGGTATCAAATTATCTGTGGCTTTGTGAATGACTCACCATAACTTTTGGCCCTGTGTTCAGATGTATTTGACTGGGAATTCACTTGGGGCTTGGTTCTTTTTCAGCATTGCTGCTTTGACTTGTAAGAGAAGCTCAGTCCTTATGTCTGAGAGTTCTGCAGAAGAAATCACAGTTTGTCCTGGTAAGCATCCCACAGTGGTTTTATTGAATTTCTGATACCTAGCTGTATACCTTTTCATGCTTATTAATTTTTCTGTCTTTTCCAACCCTCTTTCAGGAGGCTTATTTGTGATTGATACACACACACACACACACACACACACACACATGCATACATATATACACATACATAAGTTTTTTAATTAGCTCTGATTCCCAGCCTTATTCGTAAGGATATTTTAATTTTGAAATAAATGTCTCTCTTGTCTGCTTGTTTGCTTACCTGTCTCATCAGAGGTGCAGCAAAGTATGAGGAACAGCATTTCACTGTACTTTCAGAGCCAAGATGAGTGTATGTTTTGGTTTATGGGTTCTCAAAATCCATCTTTCCCCCAGTTTGCTTGTCCTTAAAGCATATTTTTTCAGAGCCTTTTGCTCATTGGTTTTATGTTGACATTCACTGAGCAATGTAAAGAGTCTAGAAATTGCATTTTGTGCACAGCTCTGCCACTCACTTATTTTTTATTTCAGAATCACTTAATGTAGAAATGCACTGATATATATATATATATATATATACACACACACACACACACCTTGCTTTATGTACAAGAGATGTTCATACACAGTTGCATGTGGATGAATTAGATATGTAAAAATGATTTTAAATGCATACTTTCTAAGGGAACTCAAGTTGTATATCATTGAATAATATGAAGAGTTATTTTGTGATACGAACACTACTACTGTTTAAAAAATTTGTTTTAGCTTGTATTTTCTTATTTGGATTTTCTTAAAAGTGAAGTATGTTATATTTATGTTACCTCACTCATGTGAGATGGAGGGAATCCTATTCATTTTTAAACTCTTTGGATGGCAAGTGTTGTACAAATTTTATTGCAAGTCATTATGGTCCTATCTTAGGGAAACTCAGGAGTCATATTTTAGGGTTAGGGTGACTTATAGTTTATTTCAAATATTTGTCCACAGAGATTCAAACTTAGTTTACTTGTAGTCTAGGAAAATCCTGTAAATATATATTTTTTAATGTTTAGCAGCATATCATAAAGGTCTTTATTTGTATTTTAAATTTAACTATTTTGGTTTTTATCAAAAATGGTTTCTTAATTCATTTGAAATGTATTTGGATTACCGCCTAGTAAGAGACCCCACCACTATGTGCTCTGACTTTGGTGGGAGCTCTGATTCCTGGTGCTGAGGAATGCTATGCTATATTTGAGAAAAGAAAGCTTTACCCCCATCTCTGTCTGGGACTACTGACTTACACCATCTTACTGGGAAGTCATTCAGTCTGTCTCTCTAGGATGGTAGCATGTGAGTCACCATGGGATCTCTCAGGAGGAGCCTGCAAATGGTCTTAAAGTCTTAGTTAATGAGAGAGGAAAAAGCAAGCCCTTCATGACTGAGGTTAGGTAGCTTTTATGATCGTGACTTGTCATTACTTGGTATTTAAGTCCAACTGTTGGTTGACATAACCCCTTCTAAATGAGATTACGAAAGGTTTCCACAGCATTAATATTCCTTTTGCTAAGAAAATATAACTATTTCTCCATAAGAGCAATGTCCTGAGTCTCTTTTTAAATCATATATATATATGATTTAGGAGTTATGCATCTAAATTGTCGGAAATTTTGTTCTAAATGAGTAAAATTGAGATTGAATATAGTAGTCCATGTTATCTATTTTCTTTTATTTCACATTTCTGACAGTTCCGGGGTGTATTACTCAAAGTTGTAACATCTTTTTAATGTTACTTGTTTTGTTGAGAGACTAAGATGATAGTCTTATGCCTACATTGTACATACTACTATAATTTTTACTGAGTAGTTAATGCCCTCTTGAGTTGTATTTATAGTTGGATATTTTAGTTATTCACAAAAAACTAAATTGAAGACTTTTTATTATTGCAGAAGTCTAAGCAGTGAATGGACTGGATGTGTCTTTTTTATATAATATCAGGGAAACTTGACAAAATTTTGAAGTTTATGCATTGTAAGCCTTTTTCCAGCAAAGTAGTGAAATCTGTGTGTGTGTGTCCAATTAAAAAAAAATTGTGATGTATTAAAATACATTTAGGGTGGTGCAACAGTGGTTCAGTATCAGAATTCTTGCCTGCCATGCCAGAGACCCTGGTTCGATTCCTGGAGCCTGCCCATGCCCCCAAAAAAATACAGTTAACACTAGACATATTTAACCCATCTTTAATGATTCAGAAGATACCTCAGAATCTTGCAGGTATTTTATTTACCCAACATTGGTTATTCATTGTATTTGTGAAACACAAAAGTGCCAGTTAGAGGTACAGTGGATACAATGTCAGATTAACAGAGAACTTACTGGATTTGTATTCTGTAATAAATTTCTTTTCAAGATTTATTTTTCTTCTTTGAAATATTGTTAACAATTTTTTTTGCTAAGTGATGAGTGGCTTTGTCTATAATCTAGACCAAAGATTGGCAAACTTTTTCTGTAAAGGATCAGATAATATATATGTTGGGCTTTGTGGGCCATATGGTTGCTGTTGCAACTACTCAAGTCTGCTGTTGTAGCACAGAGGCAGCCAAAGATCATTCATAAATGAATGACGTGATGGTGTGTCAATTAAATGTAATGGCATGCCAATAAAACTTATTTATAAAGTTAGGTCATTGGCCAGATTTGGCACAGGAGCTATAGTTTGCCAACACTTGAACTAGAATATAAGGGTCTTTATCTTACATCTTTATATTGCCAGTAGCTTTTATGGTGCCTGGAACTGTTGAGTAAATGTTAATTAATGTTGAATGAGCAGATGCTGCCTAAAGAATATACTAAAGAAAGGCATATCTTTGTCTAGAATATATTTTCTGTTTCTGCTTCCAATTTAAGTCTTCTGTAATCATCCCTCAGCACTAATGTTGCCGGGTTTTTATTTTCATATACCCTCTAAAGCTATAACTACAGTGAAACAAGCCAAATGGATTAACAGGTGAATGGATAAACACACTGTGACGTATTTACATAATGGAATACTACTCAGCAATAAAAAAGAATGAACTACCTCTACATGTTACAACATGAATATATCTAAAAGGCATTATGCTAAATAAAAGAAACCAGATACAAAAGACTACACATGCTAATGATTCCATTTATATGACAGTCCAGAAAGGGCAAAACTATACAGGCACAAAGTAAATTGGTAGTAGGAGATGACCAACTGCAAAGGATACCAAAAGATCTTTTGGGGGTGCTAGAAATGTTTTATATCTTGATTGTGATGGTGGTTACGTGATGATACATTTGTCAAAACTCATCAAACTGTATACTAAAAGTAAGCGAATTCATTTGTATTTAAATTATGTCTCAGTAATACCTTAAGAACAAAAAAAAGTAGATTTATATTGTCACTACAGTAGTATTATCGTACCCTAAACTTTAGGAAAAATAGGTCTGGTTTGTTTTATTTGACTATGAAAACACAAAATGAAAATTATTGGGATATGCACTCTGAGAACAGAAATCACATAGATTTTTTTTTTTTTAATTGCAGAGACACAGCTAAGTTCTTCTGAAACTCCTGACCTTGAAAGAGAAGTCTCCCCAGGTAGCAGAGAGACAGCAGATGAAATAAGAATAACAGTAGCAGATAAAGAGGTGAATATTCTCCTCTATAATATATCTTGGTGTTTTCTTTCTATCAGTAGTACTCTCTGATACAATATTGATCTTTACTAAAGAGATTTAGGTGTCAGAGGATTGTAGCTTTTGGGACACATCTCAAGGAGATTCTTATAGTTAAAATCAGTTCATGGGTTGCAAGTGTAGTTTAGTGGTAGAATTCTTGCCTGCCATGTGGAAGACCTGGGTTCAATTCCTGGTCCATGCACTCCCCAAACAAAACAAACGAGCAAACAAAAACCCAAACAAACAAAAATTCAACAAATGGAGCTGCAATAAGGGGATATGCACATGAAAAAAAAATGAAATGTGACCCCCTCCATATAGCATACAAAAAAAACCCAATCAGTTCAGCAGTCTTTCTAAAATTAACAGTAACTTGTTATTGTATTGAGAAATACTATTTCTTGAGTATTTTTATATGTATTATTGCTATTACAGATGGGGAAACTGCTTAGCAAGTTCAAGTAATTTTCTCAAATTTACATGGTTAATAATGGTAGAATTGGGATTTGAACACGAGTTTGTCATTAAAGTTTGGTGTATTTTCCATTATTTATTTTACCACTAAGTAACAGAGATGAATCATCTTGGAAAAAAGTCACATTTTTATATTATGGCATAACTTTTAGCTGAAATTTCTAGGCATGATCAGAAATGCACAGTCAGGATAGCTACATGATAAAATAAGCAAACCTCTATTTGTATTATCTTTCCTTCACAAATCTGGCAATAGCCATAAAGCTGATTGATACTAGTTCGTACTTCTGATTAAGATTCTCAGTGTGCGTTTTTCTTGTTGTCTCTAACAAAACAATTTAATTACCAGGAATCTTTTTGGGATGTTACAAAAATATGTTGCTGTAAAAAGTATTCTGAGAATTAACCTAAGCAAGGATTTTGGTAACATTTGTCTATACTGTATTATCCTGAGCACCTTAGAAAGGCTTAACTTCCTTATTCTTTTTTGTATTTCAAGTTTTTTAAAAGCAGTTTTTACAGAGATTAGACCCCTCTCTAGTCTCTGCATTGCAGGTGACTGGGTAGAAATTCTTCTTTCATGAATTTCAGTGCTTGGTTCCCTGGAACCTGCTCTGTCATAACTGACAAAACAGAATTCCCTGATGCCAATGTTGGTGGAAAAGATGATAATACTTCTGCAGCAGAGCAACTGAGAACAGTCAAGATGGCCTCCGGGTCCTTTTCCCAGGAAGAGGTCAGAACTTTCTAAATAAGGTTGAGGGGGGAAACATAGTTAACAGCACCCTTGAGTTAATCAAGTCTGATTTCTCACCTATTCATGATTACAAAGGGGAGACTATTTTTAGTTTGGGTCAAAGAACATGAACCCTATTTAGAATTTAGAGTGTACATGTCTATTCCACTTCACATCAAATGGATAGGATAGAATAGCCTTTCTCACATTGAATATCCTCTTTTCAATATGGCTGTTTGATGTGATATCTGAAGATATCCGTAAACAGTCTTAGAAGTTTCCATTAAAAGAAGTTAGAGATACTATAGTTTTTAAGTCATTGAGTAATCACTTATTACAAGGCACTTACTATAAAGGTAGACTTTTTCTATTAAGTGCCTTGTTATGCACAAAAATAGTATCATAAAGGGTGTGCAAGAATCTGTGTATAAGGTCATTTGTCTCAAACTTTCTCATTTATTGAAAGATGTTATGGTATAGTGCAAGGAGTTTAAGCATTGGAATTATAAAAGATGGCTTTGAATCCCGACCCCTCACTTAACTTTATGATCTTGGGAAAATTATTTAATCTTTTTATTCATTTATTTAGCAGATATTTATAGTTTGTATACTCTATGCACATCATTGTTTTAAACTCTTGAGATGCAAAGATAAATAAGAAAAATACAGTCCCTGCCCTCAAAGAGACTGATAAAGGATAAGACAAACACATGAGCAGATCATTATAATTACAATGTGGTTTGATAAATGTAATGATGAAGAGGTATATTAAGTATTAGAGGAGCACTGAAAAGGAATTCTTTTCTGAATATCAGTTCTTCATATGTAAAATGGAGGTAAAAAATACCAATTTCCCTGGGTGCTATGAGGATTAAATTAGATAAAGAATGTAAAACACATAGTAGAAATTCAGGACAAGGTAGAAGTGTGCATGTGGAGGCAGTTGTGATTTTTCTGCTTTGTAATGTGTTTTGGTTCTTCAGGTAGTTCACATTCTGAGGTGTTTGGAATACCCATGAAAGAACTATACTTCCTCTGTTTTTAAAAAAAACAGCTTTATTGAGATATAATTCACATACATAGAATTCACCCACTTAATGTGTAGAATACAATGGTTTTTAGTATATTAACAGAGCTATGAAACTATCCCTACGATCTAACTTTAGAATACTTTTTATCACCCCAAGGTGAAACCCCATACCCATTAGCAGTCACTTTCCACCCCCTTTCCCACAAACCTACCATCCCTAAGCAATCATTAGTTAATTGTCTCTATGCATTTGTCTAACATGAGCATTTCATAAGTGGACTTATATGTGCCCTTTTGTATCTGGCTTCTTTCACTTAGCGTAATAAAATTTTCAAGGCTTATCCATGTTCTAGCGTGTATCAGAACTTCATTCTTTTTATGGCTGAATAATATTCTATTGTATGGATATGCCACGTTGTTTATCCATTCATCAGCAGGTGAACATTTGGGTTGTTTCCTTTTTGGCTATTACGAATAATGCTACCGTGAACATCTGTGTACAGCTTTTTGTGTGGACGTATGCTTTTATTTCTCTTCAATATATTATATCCAATGCATACATATACCTAGGAATGAGATATGCTGGGTCATGTGAGAACTCTTATTTTATTAAAAGTAGCTGCATGATTTTACATCCCACCAGCAATGTGTAAGGATTCTAGTTGCTCCACATAGTCACCAACAGTTGTCTGTCATTTTGATTATAGAATAAAGTGATATATCATTGTGGTTTGATCTGCATTTCCTGAATGGTTAATATGGATATCCTCTTTGGAGAAATGACTACTTAAATTCATTGCTCATCTTTTACCTGAGCTGTTTGTTTTTTCATTGTTGAGTTGCTGTAGTTCTGTATTTTGGATACAACTCCCTTATCAGATATATGATTTGGAAACATTTTTTCCCGTTCTCTGGGTTGTCTTTTCATTTTCCTGATGTTGTTCTTTGTAGCACAAAAGTCTTATTTTTAATATCATCCAATTTAACTGTTTTTTCTTTTGCTGCTTGTGCTTTCTGTAAAATCTAAGAATCTGTTTCCTGGTACAGGAACCTGAAAATATTTCCCTGTTTTTTCCTAAGAGTTTTAGCGTTTTAGCTCTATGTTACGTTTTGAGTTCATTGTTGCATCTGGTGTGAAGCAGAAGCCCAACTACTTTCTTTCACATGTGGCTCTCCAGTTGTCCTAGCACCATGTGTGAAAAGATTATTCTTTCTCCATTTAATTGTCTTGGCATCACTGTCAAAAAGCCATGCGTAAGGGTATTTTTGGACTCTTACTCTATTCCATTGGTCTACATCCTTCTGCCAACGACACTGTCTTGATTACTATACCTTTGTGATAGGTTTTGAAAATGGGTAGTGTGAATCTTTCATATTTGTTCTTTTTTGTCAACATTGTTTGGCTGTTTTGAGGTCCTTGAATTTCTGTATGGATTTTAGTATTAGTATATCAATTTCTACAAAAAGACCATCTAGGATTTTTTACCTTTTTTTATTGTATCGTATAAAATATATACAAAGCAAAGGAATAAAAAAGCAATAGTTTTCAAAGCACTGTTCAACATGTATTACAGAACAGATCCCAGAGTTTGTCATGAACTGCCATAAGATCCTCTCAGATTTTTTTTTTCCTTCTAGCTGCTCCAGAATATAGGAGGCTAAAGGGCTTAAATATTTTTTTATCATTGCAATTGATGTTTTTTCCTTCTTTTTTTTTTTGTGAAAAATAACATATATACAAAAAAGCTATAAATTTCAAAGCACAGCACCACAATTAGTTGTAGAACATATTTTAGAGTTTGATGTGTTCCGTTTCTACAATTTTAGGTTTTTACTTCTAGCTGCTCTAAGATGCTAGAAACCAAAAGAGATATCAATTTAATGATTTAATGATTTAATGACTGAGGGCATGGCTTATTGGTTTAGGTGTCCCTTAAGTTTGACACAGTATCGGGGATTCCCTGATGGTTAGGTTTAAAAGTTCCATATTCTTTCTCCCATCTGTCAAGGGAGTTTGCCAATATATATTTTTTTAACTTCTCTTATTCTATAATATAAAGAAATAAAAAAGCAATAGTTTTCAAAGCACTTTCAACATGTAGTTACAGGACAGATCCCAGAGTTTGTCATGGGCTACCGTAAGATCCTCTCAGATTTTTTTTCTTTTAGCTGTTCTAGAATATAGGAGGCTAGAGGGCTTAAATATTTTTTTTATCATCACAATCGACTTTTTTTTCCTTCTTTTTTTTGTGAAAAATAACATATATACAAAACAGCTATAAATTTCAAAGCACCTCACCACAATAAGTTGTAGAACATATTTCAGAGTTTGACATGGGTTACAATTCCACAATTTTGGTTTTTACTTCTAGCTGCGCTAAGATACTGGAAACTGAAAGAGATATCAATTTAATGATTCAGCAATCATATTCATTTGTTAGATCCGATCTTCTCTGTACAATTCTGCTATCACCTTTGATCTTTCTATCCCTCTTTTTAGGGATATTTGGCTATGGCCATTCTGACTTTTTCATGTTGGAAATGTCTGTCAATAATATGAGTTAGGGAGATGGACCTATCTGATGTTCTGGAGAGACTGAGCCCTCTAGATTTTTGCACTTATCTGGTCCAGGCACCCATCTGGAGGTTGTAGGTTTCTGGAAAGTTACTCTCATGCATGGAACCCTTGTGGAATCTTATATATTGTCCTAGGAGTTCTTTAGGATTGGCTGGAATGGTTCTGATTGGGGCTTGGCAAGTTATGATAGGTGGTAATGTCTAACTGAAGCTTGTGTAAGAGCCACCTCCAGAGTAGCCTCTCGACACTTTGAACTCTCTCTGCCACTGATACTTTATTAATTACACTTCCTTTCCCCCTTTTGGTCAGGATGGAATTGATGATCTCACTGTGCCAGGTCTGGATTCATGCCTGGAGTCCTCTCCCACGTTGCCAGGGATAATTTCACCCCTTGATGTCATGTCTCATGTAGTGGGGAGGGCAATGATTTCACTTGCAGAGTTGGGCTTAGAGAAACTGAGGCCATATCTGAGCAACAGAAGAGGTCCTCCAGAAGTAACTCTTAGGCATGCCCTGTAGGTAGTCTAAACTTCTTCACAACTTGCATAAGCTTCACGAGAGTAAGCCTCCTGACTGAGGGCATGACCTATTGATTTTGGTGTCCTTAAAGTTTGACACAGTATCATGGGATTCCCTGATAGTAAGGTTTAATAGTTCCATATTCTTTCTCCCATCCCTCAGGGAACTTTGGCAATACTTTTTGATTATCTGCTTACTATACTCTAGGATGTATCCAGGCATTACAATAATCTATACAGGATGAAAGGATCTCTTTTGTATTCTGTGCTCCCTGTGTTTCAGCTGTTCAAATGAGCTATACAGATAGGTTGAATTAAATTATGCACTACAGAAAATTTCAGTTCCAGATCAAATAAACCTTTCTTCCATTGGTCTCAAAGAGTAGGTGTGGTTCTAAAATATAGACACTGTCTTCCTTACCCCTATGTTCTGAATTACTTTAACCCCCAACTTTGTTTTTATCTCTAAGTATCAGGTTATATATATAAAACAACCTCTCAAAATCCAGAAATAATAATCACCAGTCTGGACTTAATGTGTCTGTCCTAAAAGCTTACAATCTAGGCCCCTGTTTTCTTATAAACATTTTCTAAATGAAATGACCATACCATTCTTGTTCTTGGCTTGTTTTGTCTCACCAAATGTCTCACACGTTCATTCACATCACTGCATGCCTCATGACTTTGTTCCTTTTTATAACAGCACAACCTTCATTCAGAAGTACACACCATCATTTGGTTGCCATTCTACTTCTCCATCAGTGCATCCTTCAGCCACCTGCATTCATTGGGCATCATGTAGAGGGCCCAAAGTCCACAGTCCATCAGCATTGTCAATTTTAAGTAATTTCATTGTTCCCAAGACAAAGAAAACCAATAAACACACCCTCGTTAAATAGAAAATCTAAACTTCCTCTTAACTCTTGTTCCTCCCCACATTATTTACCTCTGCAGTTGCTGTGGTAGTGCTGATGTTTATCTTTTGAGCATAGCCCATAGTATGCAATAGCAGTTTTCCCCCTGTACCCTGGACATAAACACTCTTTGTACATGAGTCATATCTTTGAAGTAATTCTCATGAGGACTAATTCATATTTCTAGTGTTAATCAGTGGAACACGTAGGTCTATACAACCCCTTTCAATCTTGTTCATCTTCAATATGGTAATATTGCTTATAGACCCACTTTAGAACCAACTTCACTTTTATCTATTCCCTTACATTGGAGTTCAACCTCATTAGCTAACAGTTCACCCATCTCCAGCTTCTATGTATTTCTAAGTCCCCTACATTCTGTATTATAAGCTTCTGATTATGCCTTTATGCTACCACCTAGGATTTTGATAAGAAGTGCACTGAATCCATAGACCAGTTTGGGGAGTATTGCCTTTATGTTAACAATGTTAGGCTTTTCAGTCCATGAACATGGGGTATATTTCCTTAATTTCTTTCAAAAAAATGTTTCAGCATACAAGATTTTTATTTCATTGTTTTTGATACTATGGTAGATAGAATTATTTTCTTAACCTCATTTTCAGAATTTTATGCTTGTGCACAGAAATACAGTTGATTCTTGTATATTGTTCTTGTATTCTGCAACTTAGCTGAATTCATTTATTAATTTTTTAGTGAATTACTTACAGTTTTCCATATAGAAGATCATGTTATCTATGAATAGAGATGGTTTTACTTCTTTTCTAATCTGTTGCCTTTTACTTTTTTTTTTTTTTTTCTCGTCTAATTGCCCTGGCTATAACCTCAAATAGAATGCTGAATAGAAGTGGTAAAAGTAGATATCCTTAAATTTTTTCTGGCCTAAGAAGGAAAGTATTCAGCATTCACTGTAATCCCTCCTAATTTGATTTCCTGCAATAGTCAGTTCCTTTTGAAATAATGTTTCCTCAGTATCTTGCCTGAGAGTTTTCTTGGTTGGAATTTCAGATGCATATCCTGTCTCAAAAGAGTTGGTAGAACCTACTCACGTTAAGTAACTAGTTTTTATTTGTAACTATTAAGTAGGTTTTTAAGTCAGCCATGATAAGAGAGAAAAACTCTAAGTAAACAGCTTTCTAAGCTACACATAAAATGTGTAGGGAAGGAAAATATTTGATGATTTACAGTATATGCTTTTATTTTCACTGGATCCATGTATTGTGGTGAAGTTTTTGAGGCCAGAAGGTAAGGACTAGAACTTTAAGAGACCAAGATTTGGTGTCCAAATACCTCTTTTGAGAAATAGCTCTATAATATTTTAAAGAAGTAACAGCAGTTCTGCAGAGACTGAATCCCTGAATACTGGTCCTATTAAAGCTGCTTTGCTTATATTTTTCTCCCTGGAGATGTCTCCATAGTAGTTAATATTTAAATATATCTTTTAATAGTGCTTGAAAAAAATCTTAATATAAAAATGCTCAAAACTTGGGTTGCCTATGCATCCGTCGAAAGTGGTCTCATCTTCACAATTAGACTAAAATAGACAGCCCACTCTCATTATGTTAATAGTTAAAGGTACATTCGCTACATTTTATAAAGCTGATGATGAATACAAAAGAGTTTAGTGCTGGTGTGAGCATCAGTGACATTCATGTCACATAACATTTCATGCTTAGCGAACCTTAGAATGCCAGGTAACTGCTGTCAGTTGCCATTGACTTTCCAGGAACTCGAGACTACCTGCAAATTTTAGATTTATTGATTTTTACCCCCTTTTGCTCAAATAGCTTTGCATGCACAAGGCACCTTTCTTTGTAAGATTTTTGAAGAGACAAACTTGGGGAAGTAGGAAGCTCAGTGACTAAGCTTGGAATAAATAGCACCTACAACTTCCAGATCCTCTTGACTGTCTCCACCCCCTAGATAAGACTGTTAGAACCAGATAGTCTCCCAGTACCTGGGAGGAGCAGCTTCCAGGTATAAAGTGGAGAGGAGGCTTTTTCCTTCCGTGGTAACCTGGTTTTGGTGCCAAACCAGCCTGGATTTGAATCTTGGTTGTTCACTTACTAACTTTATGATCAGCAGGTTACTTTGCCTTTTCAAGCCTTGGTCTCTCCCTCAGTAATACTAGAGCTATTGATATCTCCTTCTAGTTGGGTTGTTGTGAGGGATATATATGTAGAAAACTTGGGAGAGCCTGATACAGTATAGGAACTCAGCAGTTGTTAGTCCTTTTTTCATCTTTCTTTTTTTCCTCTTTCCTGACAACTACAGGAGAAATGACGAGGATAGAACACTTAGAGGAGTAAGAGAGAGAAAGAAGATATAAGAGTGGCTTCAGCAGAATTGATTGTCTTAATTAATGGCTTTTTTGGGGGAGGGTCTTTGTTAAATATTTGAGCCATAGTTCTGTTTCCTCTTTCAGTCTAAAAATTTAAAGCGTCACCTTCCAAGTAAAACACAGGAGAAGTCTTGTCTTACTGGTCTAAGTGGTAAAACCTAGGTTTTTATTTTTTTTTAATTTAATTATTTATTAATTAAAAAAAATTAACAACAAATGAAAATAAACATAAGATTTGATCATTCCGTTCTACATATATAATCAGTAATTCACAGTATTATCACATAGTTGCATATTCATCATTTCTTAGAACACTTGCATCAATTCAGAAACAGAAATAAAAAGACAACAGAAAAAGAAATAAAACGAAAACAGAAAAAAAATTATACATACCATACCCCTTACCCTTCACTTTCATTGTCACTAGCATTTCAAACTAAATTTATTTTAACATTTGTTCCCCCTATTATTTATTTTTATTCCGTATGTTCTACTCATCTGTTGACAAGGTAGATAAAAGGAGCATAAGACACAAGGTTTTCACAATCACACAGTCACATTGTGAAACCTGTATCATTATACAATCATCTTCAAGAAACATGGCTACTGGAACACAGCTCTGCATTTTCAGGCAGTTCCTTCCAGCCACTCCATTATGTCTTGAATAACAAGGTGATATCTACTTAATGCGTAAGAATAACCTCCAGGATAACCTCTCAACTCTGTTTGGAATCTCTCAGTCATTGACACTTTGTCTCATTTCACTCTTTCTCCCTTTGGTCGAGAAGGTTTTCTCAATCCCTTGATGCTGAGTCTCAGCTCATTCTAGGGTTTTTCTCAATCCCTTGATGCTGAGTCTCAGCTTATTCTAGGATTTCTGTCCCACGTTGCCAGGAAGGTCCACATCCCTGGGAGTCATGTCCCACCCACGCAGACAGGGGGAGAGTGGTGAGTTTGCTTGTTGTGTTGGCTGGAGAGAGAGGCCACATCTGAGCAACAAAAGAGGCTCTCCCAGGGGTGACTCTTAGGTCTAATTTTAAGTAGGCTTGACCTATCCTTTGTGGGGTTAAGTTTCATATGAACAAACCCGAAGACGGGGGTGCTCAGCCTACCGTCTTGGGTGTCTACACTGCCTGCGAGAACATCATGAATTCAACTTGGGGAGGTTGAATTTTTCCCCGTCCTCATCACTCCCCGAAGGGGACTTTGCAAATACTGTTCCACTCACTGATCAAATCACTCTGGGATTCACTGGGGCATCACTCCAGACAAACCAACAAAATCTCATGTCCCACCCAAGATTCCAAGCACTCACAGCGTTCAGTCAAGCTATCCACACAAGTTATACTAGGAAATACATCAGTCAAAACACAAATTTTGTACCAAATAAACATTTTTTGCTTTAGTCTCACACACAAGCTGAAATTTTAAATATTAATTACCATTTTTTTCAGCACCCTGCAGTAATAACATTCCTTTGTTCTTCCTCATGTAAAAACATTTTTTAAATTTTTATGTTTAGTCACTATCATTATACACTCTAGGCTTTCCTAGATTATACCATCTCAGTCTTTATTGTCTCTCTTCCTTTGTGATTTCATTTATGCCCCCAGCTCTCCTCCCTCTATCATTTTCACATTCAGCTTCATTCAGTGTTTTAACATAATTGTATTACAGTTAGATAGTATTGTGCTGTCCATTTCTGAGTTTTTACATTCGGTCCTGGTGTACAATCTGTTTCCTTCAGCTCCAATTATGCAATATCTTACCCTATTTCAGTCTCCTGATGGTCTCTGTTACCAACGAAATATTTCAAGTTAATTCACTAATGTCAGTTCATATCAGTGAGACCATACAGTATTTGGCCTTTTGTTTATGGCTAATCTCAATCATCATGATGTCCTTAAGGTCCATCCATGTTGTTACATACTTCATAACTGTATTCTGTCTTACAGCTGCATAATATTCCATCGTATGTATATACCACAGTTTGTTTAGCCACCCGTCTGTTGATGGACATCTTGGCTGTTTCCATCTCTTGGTAATTGTAAATAAGGCTGCTATAAACATTGGTGTGCAGATGTCCATTTGTGTCCTTGTCCTCATGTCCTTTGAGTAGAGACAGCATATAGATGGGTTCTGTTTTTTAATCCATTCTGCCAGTCTTTGTCTTTTGATTGGAGAGTTTAATCCTTTAACACTTAGTGTTATTACTGCACAGGTAGTACTTTCTTCTACTATTTTGCCTTTTGGATTTTACATGTCATATCTAATTTTCCTTCTTTTTACCTTTACTCATAGTCTTCCTTTCTACACTCTTCTCCACACCTCTCTCTTCTGTCTTTTTGTATCTGTCTCTAGTGCTCCCTTTTATTATTTCTTGCAGAGCTGGTCTCTTGGTCACAAATTCTCTCCATGATTTTTTGTCTGAAAATGTTTTAATTTCTCCCTCATTTTTGAAGGACAATTTTGCTGGATATAGAATTCTTGGTTGACAGTTTTTCTCTTTTAATAATTTAAATATATCATCCCATTGTCTTCTTTCCTCCCTGGTTTCTGCTGAGAAATCTTCACATAGTCTTATTGGACTTCCCTCATATGTGATGGATTGCTTTTCTCTTGCTGCTTTCAAGATCCTCTCTTTCTCTTTGACCTCTGACATTCTCGTTAGTAAATGTCTTGGAGTATGTCTATTTGGATCTATTCTCTTTGGGGTGCGCTGCACTTCTTGGATCTGTAATTTTAAGTCCTTCATAAGAGTTGGGAAATTTTCAGTGATAATTTCCTCCATTAGTTTTTCTCCTCCTTTTCCCTTCTCTTCTCCTTCTGGGACACCCACAACACGTATATTGGTGCGCTTCATATTGTCATTCAGTTCCCTGAGTCCCTGCTCATATTTTTCCATTTTTTTCCCTTTATTTTCTTTTTCTTGTTGAATTTCAGATGTTCCGTCCTCCAGTTCACTAATCCTATGTTCTGCCTCTCAAAATCTACCATTGTAGGTTTCCATTGTTTTTTTCATCTCTTCTACTGTGCCTTTCATTCCCATATGTTCTGTGATTTGTGTTTTCAGACTTTTGATTTCTTCTTTTTGTTCATTCCTTGCCTTCTTTATATCCTCCCTCAGTTCATTGATTTGGTTTTTGATGAGGTTTTCCATGTCTGTTTGTACATTCTGAATTAATTGTTTCAGCTCCTGTATGTCATTTAAATTGTTGGTTTGTTCCTTTGACTGGGCCATATCTTCAATTTTCCTAGTGTGATTTGTTATTTTTTGCTGGCGTCTAGGCATTTAATTACCTTACTTAGTTTATTCTGGAGATTGCTTTCACTTCTTTTACTTAGGGTTTTCTTGCTGGATGAATTTGTTGTCTATCTGTTCTTTGACATTCAGTTCAGCTTTATCTGGACCTCTAGCTTAGGTTTTGTTTAACAGAGGATAATTTTTCAGTTCTTGTTTATTGCCCTGCTTGTATGGTGCCTTTTTCCCCCCACCCCTTTGGAGGGTCTACTTAGGTATTATAGACCCCAGCTGGATTTTCCCAGACCAAACTGGCCTCCTATCAGGAGGAAAGAGTTACCTGCGTCGGTTTTCCCTAAGGGTGAGATCTGCAGGTTGAAAGACTTTCCTGTGACGTCTCTGGGCTCGTGGTTTTCTTATCCTGCCCAGTATATGGTGCTTGTCTGCCTGCAGGTCCCACCAGCATAAGATGATGCGGTACCTTTAACTTTGGCAGACTCTCCCTGCTGGGGGCATGGTGGAAACAGAGGAGAGGTTGTAGGCTGATTTTAATGGCTTCAAATTACCGAGCCTTGGTGTCTGAATTCCTTGAGGGAGGGATTCCACCTGAGTTGGGCTTCACCCCTCCCCTGGGGAAGGCACAAGCTCCAGACAAGCCCTCAAACAAGCTTGTTTCTGCTTATGCCTGGGGCAGTTGCAGCCTGAGAAGCCCTGCCATTGTATCCAAAGGCAGTCAAGCCTCTGTAGAAACATGGCCACAGAAACCTCTGTTTCTTTTTTTTTTTTCTTTTTTTCGTCGGCCCTGCTCTCTTGGCGCCAGGGCAAAGAGGAACAGTCTCCGCTTTGAACAGGTTCACCTGAGCTGGAGGCCTATTTTTAGTAGTCAGAATTTGTTAATTAACTCCACAATTGGCCTTTGGTTGGGTCAGCCCCTGCTGCTGGTAAAGTCCCTTTCCTTTCCCCTCTGGGAAGCAGCCTGTGGGGGAGGGGCGCTGGTCCCCACAGCTTGGGGAACTCACAGTTCTGGGGGGGCTCGCAACCGGTCCAGCTGGTCCAGACTGTGGTACGCTGTGCGTCCGGTCACTGACGTGGCCCCAGGAGCTGTTCTGTACTGTTTCTGGTTATTTAGTAGTTGTTCTGGAGGACGAACTAAAACGCACACATTGCTGAGCCACCATCTTGGCCCAGAAGTCAGCAACCTAGGTTTTACCATAAATCCTGGTTGAGCTAGTTTTGGCTTAGAGCCTATTTGTTTCCTAATTTAATTCTCAAAGTTACTTTCAGTGATCACAATTCTTTTGTGAGATTGAAAAAGGATCTTGAAGAAGCTGTTGGAATGCAAACTATGGCATGGAACTGAAACAGAGTAGACCAGTGACCCGTGAAGACAGGGTCTTGCAGTGTGGCACAGAAGAATGAGCTCAAGTTTTGGAGCCAGATGGTCCTTGGTTTGAATTTCAGCTCTGCCTCTAATTTATTCTGTAACTTTGCCCAAGTTTTTTTACTGTTTTGGACAAGCCTTTTCCCATTTGTAAAAAGGACACTTTAATTCCTTTGTAAGATTGTTAGAGTTAAGTGAGTAATGCATGCAGACTGGTTGGCACATAGTAGGTAGGCACTGAATAAGTGTTACCTCTATTAGTAGTATCTCCTAATCATCAGTCTTGAATTTAGTAAATTGGTTTGCATTGTGTCTTTGAAAATATGTGCAATATTGGGGTAGCGTCTCTTGCACTTCTTTGGGGAAAAAGATATTTTATAAACCAAGGCTGTTACAATTGCTGTTTGTCACATTTTACAGGTTTGTAACAGGGAAGATGCGGAGAAGGAAATTACTACTTCTACCTTTTCGTCCAGTACTCAGGTATCCTGCCCACTGTGTGATCAAGTCTTCCCACGCACAAAAATTGAGCGACATGCCATGTATTGCAATGGTCTTGGTCAAGATACAGGTAAAGACTTATCAGGTAAGCCAAATCCTTTGTTTTCCAAATGTGTACTTTTCCTTAAAGGGGTTTTCCAAGCCTCTCTTTATACATCTGTCAAATGATAGTAATTATCTTATTTTGTTTTCGTGAAGTTGGATGAGATATTTTAAGGAAAGTGCTTAGCACAGTGTCTAGCACAGAGTAAATACTCAAGAAATATTAGCTGCTTTTATTATTCCCAGTAGTGGATTTACTAAGTCAAAGATTTTGTGAACATTTTTAAGGGTCCTTATGCATAGCAGTAAACAATAACAGCGTCCTCTTAATCTTCCCAATAACGTTACCTTGTTGACCTGAATAACCTCCTCTGGTACCATTTTCAGTCCTATGAGAGAGAGTTTAGAGCAGGGTATCCTCACTGAAACCATCCCACTCTCTGCTTATTCCCCCAATTTCCTGGGAACAGAGCTTGGTGGTGGATGTGGGTTGGGGATGTAGTTAGAGGATTTAGGCGAAGCACCTACTAGTATGCCTGATTCTTAATAGATCCTCAGTCAGTTTGTTGTCTTCTCTTGGTTTTCCCACCAACTTACCTACCCCAGCAATTTTTCTTGTCAGAGACAAAGGTGAATAATGATTGTTTTGGTTCTACTCAGCTTTATGCTTAGAGTCAAAGACCAGAATTCCCTACCCTGGACTTTTTTTTTCTTCTTAATTTTAAAGTAATTTCAAATTTATAGCACAGTTGCAAAAATAATACAGAAAACTCCAATATACTCCCACCCCATCCCCAGATTCCCAGATCCACCAATTTTTAACATTTTGCTTCATTTGCAGTATTATTCTATCTAGTCATGTATCTATCTTGTAAGTCCATCCTAGTTATCTGTCTCTGTGTCTGTTTATCTGTTTTCTGAACGTTTGATAGTAAGATAGGTAGTAGGTTGGATACGTCAATGCTCTTTGAATATATCATCCTTCCATGTATATTTCCTAAGAACAAGTATATTTACTTATCAAGGTCAAGAACTTTAATATTGAAATCAATCTTACAGTCTGTGTTCCAGGTTTTTCATAGGTCTCAATAAGGTCCCTTGGGGCCTTTTCTCCTCCAGTGTTACATCCAATCCAATCTCATTGTATTGCATTAATTGTCATTGTCTCTTTAGTTGCTCTTTTTTTGAATCGTGGAAACATATATACAACATAAAATTTCCCATCTCAACCACTCCCAAGCATACCATTCACTGGGATTAATCACGTTCACGATGTTATGCTACCCTCATCACCATCCATTACCAGAACTTTCTCATCACCCCAGAATAGAAATCCTATGCCCTCTATGGCTTAATTCCCTGTTACCTTTCCCCCCTGCCCCTGGTAACCTGTACTCTACTTTCTGTCTCTATAATTCTACAAGTGGAATCATACAATATCTGTCATTTTATATCTGACTTATTTCACTCAACATGGTGCCTTCAAGGTTCACCCTATAGTAGCATGTATCAGAACTTCATTCCTTTTTAGGGCTAAATAATATGCCATGGTATATATCTGTCACGTTTTATTTATCTGTTCATTGGTTGTGGGCACATGGGTTGTTTCCACCTTTTGGCTATTGTGAATAATATTGCTGTGAACATTAGCATACAAGTATCTGTTCAAGTTCCTGCTTTCACTTCTTTTGGTTATATACACAAGAAGGAGATTGCCAGGTCATTTTATAGTTCTGTTTTTGATGAGCCACCAAACTGTTTTCCACAGAAGCTACACCATTTTATACTGCCACCAACAAAGTATGAGGGTTCCTATTTCTCCACATCCTTGCCACCTAATTTTCTAATCTTGGTAAAAGAAAATCTTTACTACTATGGAGGGGAACAAATTATTCTTATTGAAGACAACATAACCCAGGTTGAGAGATCCTTAGCCCAATGCCTAATGATCTCAGGAATAAGAAAGAGGATTTACTTCTCAGAGGTAAGGATCCAGTTTTCCCCTCCTTTCAGTTTTCCCTGAAGCTGATCCTAGACATGCTTGGTTTGACTGTGTGGAAGAAATAGTAATTAGAGTCATTTACATGAAGTGTCTACCACTTATGCCTAGTTACCATGCAGCGCAGTAACAATTATGCATATCATTAAATATGTGTTTGATTAGCTTTGCTGTAAGTTTTGTTTGATTATAATACTACATACTGGTTAGGTTATCTCAGTCTGCTCAGTTTGTTACTCAATAACATGGCTATCTATTCAAAACTGAGAAAAAATTAAAGAGAATGTTCTTTAGAGGCATTGTTTAGGTCAGAATATTGCCTAAATTTATCTGGACTAGGACCAAGGCACATTGCCTTTGCATTTGCTTTCTGGAAAATGGATTTGAGACCATTTTTAGTTAAGCACCTAAGAAGGAAAAGCTCCCCATTTGCTTATTTATTAAATATTTATTAAGTACCTACTATATGCCAGATACAGTGAACAGAATAAAGTTCCTGTTCCCGTGGAGCTTGTATTCTAGTGATGGGGGTAGACAGACAAATGCATATACAGTATGCAAGTGGTGATAAATACTGTAGAGAAAAAAAATAAAGTTGTAGAAGAGGGGAATAGAGAGTGTTGAGGTCAGGAAGTAGCAATTTAAAATAGATTGTGAGGGTGTACGGGTGGTTCAGTGATAGAATGCTCACCTTCCATATGGGAGGCCTGAGTTTGATTCCCAGACCATGTACCCCCCCCCAAAAAAAGGTAGTAAGGGAAGGTCCCATTGAGAAAATGACATTTGAGGAGATGCCTAAATGAGTGAGGAAATAAGCTAGGATGATTTTTGAGGAGGAATAGGGAATGTTACAGGCAGAAGGAACAGCCTGTAAAAAGACCCTGAGGCGTGAACAGGTTTGATGTGCATGAGCAATAGCAAAGAAGCATTGTGGCTAGAGTGGAGTAAGTGAAGAGGAGATAAGCAGTGAAACGAGAGAGGTAATTGGGGAGAGGACAGGAGGGCAGATCAAATAGGCCGGATCACATAGTAAAGACTTTGGCTTTTACTGTGAGCAGTGGAAGAACAATTGGAGTCTTTCGAGCAAAGAATTAATACCTAACTAACTTTTTAAAAAGATCTCTCTGGCTGTTATGTGGAGAATAGATTGCTGGGATGGGAGACAAGGGTGGAAGTTGGGAGGATGGGAGGACGTAGTTCATGTTTTATTTTTAGCAGTATGATAATGTAGGAGAAGCATGGGTTTTGGAAGTAGGTAAATCTGGACTTAAATCTCAGCTGTGATGCCTGCCAGCTGGGTAATATTTGACAGGTTACCTTACCTGTTTTTGAAGATCAGTTTCCTCATTTGTAAAATTAGTCTAGCAGTATCAGGCTTGTTGTAGGAATCAGAGACACTTCATAAAATGTTTAGCACTTTATACATGGTACCATGCCTATCATGTAATAGATCTTTAATAAATGAAAGCTGCTGTTATTATTGAATATACTTTCTGGTCTATGTAGTCTTTCTGAGGTCTGTGTTTCTCTTTGCTTATACATAAAGGATAAGCCATCAGCTGGGTGGAGCTAAGCAAAAGACGAAAGGCAAGAAGAGTCAAAGTGGTAAGAATGAGTGTGTGAGAAACAGATTGTAAGAGGGAAGCTGAAAGCATTAAGTGAATACACTTTGGGCCTGGATATGGGGCTGTGGCTTAGAGTCAGAATACTGCCACAATACTGAAGATATTCTTCAGAAATATCTCCTGGAAAATAATGGGGTTCTGGGATCCTTTTTATGGAATTTGTCCGAGAGTTAACAGAAGAGGACTGAGCTCTAGAATAGGCTTGACTTGGATGACTCAACAAAGACAACAAGACCTGAAGATCTCTAAATAGAACTTATTTCTTAGATTAGACAAAGTTAGCTTACCCTGAATGTAATTGTTTCCGATTCAGTCTTCTTCTCACTTTTAGTAATGTGGCTGTTCTAGTTTGCTAGCTGCCGGAATGCAATATACCAGAAACTGAATGGCTTTTAAAAAGAGGAGTTTAATAAGTTGCAAGTTAACATTTTTAGGCCGTGGAAATGTCCCGGGTACAACAAATCTATAGAGATGTCCAATCTAAGGCATCTGGAGAAAGATGCCTTAATTTGAGAAGGCCAATAAAAAAGTCAGAGTTTCTCTCTCAAGTGGAAAGGCATATGGCAAACACAGCATCATCTGCTAGCTTTCTCTCCTGGCTTCCTGTTTGATGAAGCTCCCTGGGAGGCATTTTCCTTCTTCATCTCTAAAAGTTGCGGGTTGGTAGACTCTCTCCTTCGTGGTTTTGCAGCGTTCTTTCATCCTTCACTGCTTTCTCTGAATCTCCCGCTTTCTCCAAAATTGTTCCTCTTTTAAAGGATTCCAGTAAACTAATCAAGACCCACCTGGAATGGGTGGAGACATTTAACAACCACTCTTTATTTAGACGCATCTCCAGGATGATAATCTAATTAAAGCTTCAAACATACAGTACTTAATAGGCATTAGGAGAAATGGCCACCTGTACAAAATGGGATTATGATTAAAACATGGCTTTTCTAGGGTACATACATCCTTTCAAACCAGCACAGTGGCTTTTGTGATATCCAGGGCAATTAGAACAAGTGTATTGCTATTGGCACCTAACTATTGAGATGTTAACATTTGGGAAAGGTTTAGTAAAAACTACCTGGATTTTTGGAGACAGACTGACCTGTGGGGAGATAACACAGATCGAACATAGACTCTGATTTCGCTGAGATTACAGTTCAGTTGGATAGATAAGACACGTATCTGAATATTTATAATACAAAGTCAAAACAACTAAGTACCATTAGGAGCATAAAGATAAAATCTTATGGTTTCGCAGGGAACATGATTATAGAAAGGCATTAATGTAAAAGAGAAGTAGACAAACATCACATAAACAGAAAAACATGAAGGGTGTACATGAAGCAGGAAGCCATTTAGTATGGCTGTACTATGGGCATTCTGAAAAGAAATAGTAGGCAGTTGGAGAAAGACAAATGTAACAAGTTATGTGGGGGTAAGATGGGGCAACGTTCTTGTTAATTCTACAGAATTATTAATACGTTTATTCCACTGTAGTATATAGGACACTTTTTGAATGCAAGTGTTGGAAATATAATTCAAGTGATCATAAGTGAAAAAGAAAAGATATTCACACAATTGGGAAACATAGGGTAGACTTCAATCAAAGCTGGATCTAAAGTCCAGATGATCTTTCTCTCTCTCTTTTTCTGTTACATGAGCAGGCACTGGGAATCGAACCCGGCTCTCCGGCATGGCAGGTAACAGCTCTGCAACTGAGCCACCATTGCCTGCCAAATATATATTTATAAATATAATTAATATAATTATAATTATATTTATAATTATAATTATAAATATAATGTATATTATATAATATATAATCATATTTATAATTATAAATATATCTTACATAATTATAATATAAATATTATAATTTATTTTATAATTTATTTTTTATTATAAATTTTTATAATTTATATATATAATTTGTTTATTTATGTATTTTATATATATAATATATATAATATATTATTTATATATATATATAATATTATATATATAATTTATTTATTTTTAGTATGGGGAGGCACCAGGAATTGAACCTGGGTCTCCTGCATGGCAGGCGAGAACTCTGCTACTGCGACACCATTGCCCACCCAGATCTCTCTATCTTTTGATTCTACTTGCCTCTATTCAGCAAACAGGCTGTTTTCAAGGGACAAGCAAAATGGCTGCCAACAGCCATAGATTGTTAGCCTTTACTGGAGAGTAAGACTTCTTTTTTCTAAAGCCATAGGTCAGTCTAGAGAAGTTCTTTGATTGCTATTATGTGATTCAACTGTCAACCCCTGGTCTGATCACTGTATCCAAGTTGATGGGTATGCATTTTTTATAAATATAAGATCACGTAACAGAAAACTCTAATAGTACCTTTCAGCAACTCTGGTAATATCTATCAGAAAATCCTATCAGCTACAATACTAGAAAATCCTACAGAGTGAGTTTAACACAAAGGGTTTATTTTTCTTACATGAGTCTAAAATGAGTCAGTGGCTCATTGAATGAAGGATTTAGGCTTTTGCCTTTCAGCTCTATATTCCTTAACTTGTGGCTTCTTGACTCAAAATTTCAAGATAGTTGGTAATCTCTAGACTCACATCTGTGTGCCAGCCGGGAAGAAAGAGAAAGGGTAATTGGGTATGAGAGCTGTATTCATCACAGTATAATACTCATTCTTGCAGACTCATAGAATTGAGCTTCCTCCAAATTGTGGTAGAATTAAGCCAGTCATAAAAGTAGTGTTTGTTAATGGTGTTTATGTGTTTTATGTGTATATAAAATTATGCTACCTCTGAAGTCATCGCTTTATACAGTGATTCACCTTAAATTTTTTTGTGTGTTCTGCTATTAGTGAAGTATTATACTAGGTGCTGAGGGACTCAAGAGGTGGTAAGAGATACAATACAGAAATGAATGGGACCTCAGATTTTTATTGAAGGTATTCACGGTTCAGAGACAGAGACAAACTTGGACACAACTAATTAGGATACAGACCAGTTGAAATGCTAAAAGAGATGCATAACCACCACAGAGGCGGAGGGGATTAATTCTAATTGATGAGAAAAAGGAATACTTGCTTAAGTATTCCCCTAATGTTGGGAATGGGTGTTTTACCACCCCCCTTTTTTTCCTATTAAAGTTAAGCGTCTAAAATAACAATGAAATTCTGGTTTGAGTTATTTCCTTAAACTGGATTACTAAAAGTAGAGTTACTGGGTTATATGTGTAGAGTTGTATGATTGCTTTCTGGAAAAGTTATAGCCATTTAAATCCACTGCAGCAGCATATGAGAGTGCTCCTCTTGCAACAGCATTCCAAATACTGAGGAACATTCTTTAAAAAAAATCATGGCATGTTTGATAGGTAAATCAATAGCATTTCATTGTACTTATAATTTATATGTCTTTGATTAGTAGTAGAGTTGAAGTTTTTCTTTCTTCCTGAATTTTTTTTAAGCCAAATTTTTATTTTCTCTTTGAAGAATTGTTCTCTGAACTTTGTCTGAGTATCTGTTGGGATTTTAGAATTTTTCTTATTCTTTTATAAAAATTGTTTATAAATGATTTGGCTTTTGCTTCAAAGGTGCTTTCCAGTTTTTTCTACCCATCAGTTCTCACTAAGATTCCAGAATTATTCAGCCAAGGACAGCAGCCCTCTTCTTATGTGAATACTGTCAAAGCTTTTATTTCTTGAAGCAGAGCATTGCTGATTCTGCAGAAATATCTAATTAGTGTTAACAGAAGTGGTGCATCCAAAGAGTATTGGGGTCTATATGGAATTAAGGAGGGTTGGGCAGTAAAGAGAAGGAAAACAAATTCATTGCCATTAATATTGGAGGAGGGAGCTAAAGAGGTAGGAGGAGGAGGTGGTTTGGTCCAAGGGTTATTGGACTGGACACTTAAAATGGTACATTTGAAAAAATTGGGACAAATTTCCAGAGCAACTGGAAATTTAAAAACATATATTTTTTCCTGAATATGAAAGTAATAGAAATAGGGCAGTGCGATAGTGGCTCAGTGGCAGAATTCTTGCCTGCCATGCCAGAGACCCGGATTTGTTTCCTGGTGCCTGCACATGTAAAAAAAATAATAATAATAAAAAATTAAAAAAAAGAGAAATAAAACCAAACAGTGAAACCGCTATAATGTTTTGGGTATGTTTCTTTATTCTTGGGTTGGGTATTGTGTGCGTATAGCACTTCTTTCTTTTTTCAAGCTTGAAATCCTTCTTCATGTGTATGTATGTATATATGCATATATATATATATATCATATGTATATATGCATATGTGTATATGTTTGTTTATATATGTATATAGCCTGTTTTTGTGTTTGGCTTTTTCCACCTAGTATTATATCATAAACATTTCCCTCTGCTGTTAAAAATTTCTTATATTCATAAGATTGTTTACATTTTTTAACTTTTAACAAATTATTCAAAATATACTTAATTCTTTGTCTTCACTGGGAAAATAATTTTTGATGGAGGACACAGTGGTCACAGGAAAAGCTTATAAAACAAAATTCGAAGGTATTTTAAGAAAATGATATTTTGGAACAGAGCCTGGGCACTGGGTCTTCTCAACTCTAAAATACAAGCCTTTTGAAGAGGATGGACCTGAAAAATGTTTGATGTTTCCGGGAGAGGCCACCATCTTATTGGAGTGCCTATAGTACTGACTTAGAAAGATATATCATAACTTGTAGTTACTAGAAGAATTCTTAAACCAGTACCTACCTCCATTCCAGACTTATGTACCACTGAATATAACTCTCCTCTTTTATAAAAACCAGTTTTTCCCATGGCCTCAGTTGTCTTTTAAAACAACCTTTCTTTGGAACAGCCTCATGTCAGTTCTACTATGGTGCATTAATAAAGTTGCTGTGTGTTGGTGGCATTTGAAGTAGCGGTCTGATTGCAGTCTTTGCTTCAGTCCTCAGTGCGTTTGCTCTTGCCATCTTGCTCCTCTTAAGGTTGACTTTGCCTTTGCTTCGGTTACCCCCACTAGTGGCTTCCTCATTATGTCTTGATACTTCAGGGACAAACCTCAGGATTTTTTTTAACAGTTTTCTTCTGCCAGATGTGCTCATTCCTTCTTTGAAAAATAAAATAGCTCTTACTAACACCTGAGTTAATACCCAAAGCATTATGTGTTGGAGGAAGACTAATAGCTAACAGCTAAAAACCATTTTAGGCAAGCTCTTTCATTTCTTGATCTAGTCACACTTTTAAATTCAGGCATCTAGAGCATTTTAAGAAACAGGAAAGCAAGGAATTAATATTAGAACAGTGATCTCCATTAGAGTTATTCTAGAAACACAGTCAGAACTATAATTACCTTAGAGCATAGGTATTATTATTAACTTCATTTTACAGATGAGGAAATTGATATCTAACAGGTTTAGTACTTGTCCAGCAGCAGAGCCAAAGCCCAGATCTGCCTGACTCCAGAGCAACCATTCTTTTTTTTTTTAAATGAAATATAACATGTATATTAAAAAAGCATTAAATTTCAAAGTACGTTTTAACAGTTAAAGAACAGATTTCAAAGTTTGGTTTGGTTACAGTTCCACAATTTCAGGTTTTTCCTTCTAGCTGTTCCAAGACACAAATATCAATATAATGACTCGTAGTCACACTCTTTTGTTAAATCCTAACTTCTCTGTTACAATTCCTCCTTCTTTCAATCCTTCTGAAATCTTCAGGGATGTTTGGGTTATGCCCAGTCGAACTTTTTTCATATTGAAAATGGGTGTCAACTGTATTGGATAGAGGAGTGGAACTGGTTGATGTTCTTGGACAGACTGACATCTCTGGGTTTTAGGACTTATCTGTCCTAGGAACATTGGAGGGTTTTAGATTTCTGGAAAGTAAATTTAGTGCATGCAACTTTTGTAGGATTTCACACAGAACCCTCGGTGTTCTTTAGGGTTAGCAGGAATGATGTTGGTTGGTTGGGGTTTGGCAAACCTTGGCAGTTAGCAATATCTAGCTAAAGTTTGCATAAGAGTAGCCTCCAAAAAAAAAAGAGTAGCTCCGCCGGCGCTCCCGCCGCCATCTAGCCCTCCTCTTCCTCTTCCTCCGCCGGCGGCACTCCCGCCTCCATCTAGCCCTCCTCTTACTCTTTCTCCGTCGTCGCTCCCGCCGCCATCTAGCCCTCCTCTTCCTCTTTCTCCGCCGGCGCTCCCGCCGCCATCTAGCCCTCCTTTTCCTCTTTCTCCGCCGGTGCTCCCGCCACCATCTAACCCTACTCTTACTCTTTCTCCTCCGTCGCTCCCGCCGCCATCTAGCCCTCCTCTTCCTCTTTCTCCGCCGGCGCTCCTGCCGCCATCTAGCCCTCCTTTTCCTCTTTCTCCGCCGGTGGCGCTCCTGCCGCCATCTTATCCTTCCTTTTCTCCTCCTACTCCAGCGGCTCTCGAACCACCACCGTGTCCTCTTCCGCCTTCAACGGCTCCTCCGCCACCGTCCTCGACAGCTTTGCCATCCTCACCTTTCCTCCTCCAGAACAGCTACTAGGGGAGTAGAAACGATACAGAACAGCTCCCGGACCCACGACAAAGATCAAAAAGACAGTGTACCCCATCCTGGAACGGCTGACTGGCGGGGAGAACCAGCTCCGGTGAGATCGCCAAGGAGCGCGGGCTTCACCGGGCGGGGCGGCAAGCGGCCGGAGTCCCTCCCCTCCTCCTTCCCGGACCAGCTGGCAGAATTGGGCAGGTAGTCCCCTCAAGCCGCGGCGGCTGTCGCCCCCACCACACGCAGCCCCCCGGACCAACTGAGAAATTGGATCAGAAATCCCCAGGCCGCGGAGAACGGTGACCGGGGGGGTCCCTTCCAAACATGTGACTCCCTGGTCCGGCTGGGAACGGTGCACTCTCCCGGACCACGGCGGCTGGCGCCCTCCCGCCACGCTTGGTGCCCCGGGCCGACTAGGAAATTCGAACGCGCGCTCTCCCGGGCTGCGGCGGCCGGGGGCCCTCCCCGCGTTCAGACCCCCGGCCAGCTGGCACTCTTCCAAGCCGCTTCGGCTGGCGAAACTCCCCCACGGCAAGAGTTTTCCAAAGATAAAGGACCCACAGCACCTTTTACTGGTGGGACCCGCAGACAGACGTGTGCCACGAGCGCCACCTACTGGGCAGGATAAGAAAAACAGAACCCAGAGATTTCACAGAAAAATCTTTCAACCTGTTGGGTCCAACACCCAGGAAAATCTGACTAAATGCCCACATGCCAGCAGAAGATAACGGATCACGCTCAGAAAATTGAAAATATGGCCCAGTCAAAGGAACAAACCAATAGTTCAAACAAGATACAGGAGCTGAAACAACTAATGCTGAATATATGAACAGAAATGGAAAACCTCTTCAAAAACAAAATCAATAAATTGAGGGAGGACATGAAGATGACATGGGCTGAACAAAAAGAAGAAATAGAAAAACTGAAAAAACAAATCACACAACTTATGGAAGTGAAGGATAAAGTAGAAAAGATGGAAAAAACAATGGATACCTAAATGATAGATTTAAAGAGACAGAAGATAGAATTAGTGATTTGGAGAATGGAACATCTGAATTCCAAAAAGAAACAGAAACTATCCAGAAAAGAATGGAAAAATTTGAACAGGGTATCAGGGAACTCAAGGACAATATGAACCGCACAAATATACATGTTGTGAGTGTCCCAGAAGGAGAAGAGAAGGGAAAAGGAGGAAAAAAACTAATGGAAGAAATTATCACTGAAAATTTCCCAACTCTTATGAAAGACCTAAAATTACAGATCCAAGAAGTGCAGCGCACCCCAAAGAGATTAGACCCAAATAGGCGTTCTCCAAGACACTTACTAGTTAGAATGTCAGAGGTCAAAGAGAAAGAGAGGAACTTGAAAGCAGCAAGAAAAACAATCCATCACATACAAGGGAAACCCAATAAGACTATGTGTAGATTTCTCAGCAGAAACCATGGAGGCTAGAAGACAGTGGGATGATATATTTAAATTACTAAAAGAGAAAAACTGCCAACCAAGACTCCTATATCCAGCAAAATTGTCCTTCAAAAATGAGGGAGAAATTAAAACATTCTCAGACAAAAAGTCACTGAGAGAATTTGTGACCAAGAGACCAGCTCTGCAGGAAATACTAAAGGGAGCACTAGAGTCAGATACAAAACGACAGAAGAGAGAGGTATGGAGAAGAGTGTAGAAAGAAGGAAAATCAGATATGATATATATAATACAAAAGGCAAAATGTTAGAGGAAAATATTATCCAAACAGTAATAACACTAAATGTCAATGCACTGAATTCCCCAATCAAAAGACATAGATTGGCAGAATGGATTAAAAAACAGGATCCTTCCATATGCTGTCTACAGGAAACACATCTTAGACCCAAAGATAAACATAGGTTGAAAGTGAAAGGTTGGGAAAAGATATTTCACGCAAATAACAACCGGAAAAGAGCAGGAGTGGCTATACTAATATCCAACAAGTTAGACTTCAAATGTAAAACAGTTAAAAGAGACAAAGAAGGACACTATATACTAATAAAAGAAACAATTAAACAGGAAGACATAACAATCATAAATATTTACGCACCGAACCAGAATGCCCCAAAATACGTGAGGAATACACTGCAAACACTGAAAAGGGAAATAGACACATATACCATAATAGTTGGAGACTTCAATTCACCAGTCTCATCAATGGACAGAACATCTAGACAGAGGATCAATAAAGAAATAGAGAATCTGAATATTACTATAAATGAGCTAGACTTAACAGACATTTATAGGACATTACATCCCACAACAGCAGGATACACCTTTTTCTCAAGTGCTCATGGATCATTCTCAAAGATAGACCATATGCTGGGTCACAACGCAAGTCTTAACAAATTTAAAAAGATTGAAATCATACACAACACTTTCTCGGATCATAAAGGAATGAAGTTGGAAATCAATAATAGGCGGAGTGCCAGAAAATTCACAAATACATGGAGGTTCAACAACACATTCTTAAACAATGAGTGGGTCAAAGAAGAAATTGCAAGAGAAATTAGTAAATACCTCAAGGCGAATGAAAATGAAAACACAACATATCAAAACTTATGGGACGCAGTAAAGGCAGTGCTAAGAGGAAAATTTATTGCCCTAAATGCCTATATCAGAAAAGAAGAAAAGGCAAAAATGCAGGAATTAACTGTCCACTTGGAAGAACTGGAGAAAGAACAGCAAACTAATCCCAAAGCAAGCAAAAGGAAAGAAATAACAAAGATTAGAGCAGAAATAAATGAAATTGAAAACATGAAAACAATAGAGAAAATCAATAAGACCAGAAGTTGGTTCTATGAGAAAATCAATAAGATTGATGGGCCCTTAGCAAGATTGACAAAAAGAAGAAGAGAGGGGATGGAAATAAATAAGATCAGAAATGGAAGAGAAGACATAACTTCTGACCTCACAGAAATAAAGGAGGTAATAACAGGATACTATGAACAACTTTACGCTAACAAATACAACAATTTAGATGAAATGGACGGGTTCCTGGAAAGATATGAACAACCAACTTCGACTCAAGAAGAAATAGATGACCTCAACAAACCAATCACAACTAAAGAAATTGAATTAGTCATTCAAAAGCTTCCTAAAAAGAAAAGTCCAGGACCAGACGGCTTCACATATGAATTCTATCAAACATTCCAGAAAGAATTAGTACCAACTCTCCTCAAACTCTTCAAAAAAAATCAAAGTGGAGGGAAAACTACCTAATTCATTCTATGAAGCCAACATCACCCTCATACCAAAACCAGGCAAAGATATTACAAAAAAAGAAAACTACAGACCAATCTCTCTAATGAATATAGATGCAAAAATCCTCAATAAAATTCTAGCAAATAGTATCCAACAACACATTAAAAGTATTATACATCATGACCAAGTAGGATTCATCCCAGGTATGCAAGGATGGTTCAACATAAGAAAATCAATTAATGTAATACACCGTATCAACAAATCAAAGCAGAAAAATCACATGATCATCTCAATTGATGCAGAGAAGGCATTTGATAAGATTCAACATCCTTTCCTGTTGAAAACACTTCAAAGGATAGGAATATAAGGGAACTTCCTTAAAATCATAGAGAGAATATATGAAAAACCCACAGCTAATATCATCCTCAATGGGGAAAAATTGAAAACTTTCCCCCTAAGATCAGGAACAAGACAAGGATGTCCATTATCACCACTATTATTCAACATCGTGTTGGAGGTTCTAGCCAGAGCAATTAGACAAGAAAAAGAAATACAAGGCATCAAAATTGGAAAGGAAGAAGTAAAACTATCACTGTTTGCAGACGATATGATACTATACGTCGAAAACCCGGAAAAATCCACAACAAAACTACTAGAGCTAATAAATGAGTACAGCAAAGTAGCAGGTTACAAGATCAACATTCAAAAATCTGTAGCATTTCTATACACTAGTAATGAACAAGCTGAGGGGGAAATCAAGAAACGACTCCCATTTACAATCCAACTGAAAGAATAAAATACCTAGGAATAAATTTAACTAAAGAGACAAAAAACCTATATAAAGAAAACTACAAAAAACTGTTAAAAGGAATCACAGAAGACCTAAATAGATGGAAGGGCATACCGTGTCATGGATTGGAAGACTAAATATAGTTAAGACGTCAATCCTCCCTAAATTGATTTACAGATTCAATGCAATACCAATCAAAATCCCAACAACTTATTTTTCAGAAATAGAAAAACCAATAAGCAAATTTATCTGGAAGGGCAGGGTGCCCCGAATTGCAAAAAACATCTTGAGGAAAAAAAACGAAGCTGGAAGTCTCGCGCTGCCTGGCTTTAAGGCATATTATGAAGCCACAGTGGTCAAAACAGCATGGTATTGGCATAAAGATAGATATATCGACCAATGGAATCGAATAGAGTGCTCAGATATAGACCCTCTCATCTATGGACATTTGATCTTTGATAAGGCAGTCAAGCCAACTCACCTGGGACAGAACAGTCTCTTCAATAAATGGTGCCTAGAGAACTGGATATCCATATGCAAAAGAATGAAAGAAGACCCATATCTCACACCCCATACAAAAGTTAACTCAAAATGGATCAAAGATCTAAACATTAGGTCTAAGACCATAAAACAGTTAGAGGAAAATGTTGGGAGATATCTTATGAAACTTACAATTGGAGGCGGTTTTATGAACCTTAAACCTAAAGCAAGAGCACTGAAGAAGGTAATAAATAAATGGGATCTCCTCAAAATTAAACACTTTTGTGCATCAAAGAACTTCATCAAGAAAGTAGAAAGACAGCCTACACAATGGGAGACAATATTTGGAAATGACATACCAGATAAAGGTCTAGTATCCAGAATTTGTAAAGAGATTGTTCAACTCAACAACAAAAAGACAGCCAACCCAAGTACAAAATGGGAAAAAGACTTGAACAGACACCTACCAGAAGAGGAAATACAAATGGCCAAAAGGCACATGAAGCGATGCTCAATGTCCCTGGCCATTAGAGAAATGCAAATCAAAACCACAATGAGATATCATCTCACACCCGCCAGAATGGCCATTATCAACAAAACAAAAAATGACAAGTGCTGGAGAGGATGTGGAGAAAGAGGCACACTTATCCACTGTTGGTGGGAATGTCAAATGGTGCAACCACTGTGGAAGGCAGTTTGGCGGTTCCTCAAAGAGCTGAATATAGAATTGCCATACGACCCAGCAATACCATTGCTGGGTATCTACTCAAAGGACTTAAGGGCAAAGACACAAACGGACATTTGCACACCAATGTTTATAGCAGCGTTATTTACAATTGCAAAGAGATGGAAACAGCCAAAATGTCTATCAACAGAAGAGTGGCTAAACAAACTGTGGTATATACATATGATGGAATATTATGCAGCTTTAAGACAGGGTAACCTTTTGAAGCATGTAATAACATGGATGGACCTAGAGAACATTATGCTGAGTGAGTCTAGCCAAAAACTAAAGGACAAATACTGTATGGTCCCACTGATGTGAATCGACGTTTGAGAGTAAACTTGGAATATGTCATTGGTAACATAGTCCAGCAGGAGTTAGAAACAGGGTAAGATAATGGGTAATTGGAGCTGAAGGGATACCGATTGTGCAACAGGACTAGATATAAAAACGCAAAAATGGACAGCACAATGATACCTAATTGTGAAGTAATCATGTTAAGACACTGAATGAAGCTGCAACTGAGCTATAGGTTTTTTGTTTTTTTTTTTACTATTATTATTACTTTTATTTTTTTCTCTATATTAACATTCTATATCTTTTTCTGTTGTGTTGCTAGTTCTTCTAAACCGATGCAAATGTACTAAGAAACGATGATCATGCATCTATGTGATGATGTTAAGAATTATTGATTGCATATGTAGAATGGTATGATTTCTAAATGTTGGGTTAATTTCCTTTTTTCCGTTAATTAATTAAAAAAAAAAAAGATAAGGTTTCAGGACATGATAAGGATCAAAAAAAAAAAGAGTAGCCTCCAGAATGGGCTCTTGACTCTGTTTGAACTCTCTTAGGAACTAATACCTTATTTTTTTTTTTACATTTTGTTTCTCCCTTTTGGTCAGGAAGGCATTGTCGATCCCAGAGTGTCAGGGCCAGGCTCATCCCTGGGAGTCATGTTCCATGTTGCCAGGGAGACTCACACCCCTGGACATCATATCCCATATAGGGGAGAGGGCAATGATTTTATTCTAGCATTCTTCTTTCCGAATGTGTTCTATCTGTCTTCCCATGAGTAGAGACAGGGACACAAGGAGTCAGGAAAAAGGTTAAGGAGACCATAGAAGCCTCAGGTCATTTTCAGGAAGGTAAATACTAGAAATTTTCATCTCTGAATGCAAACATGAAATCTGATCCCATCAGAATTGACCTTGTCAGCTTTTCAGCTTCCTGGAGGAAACAATTTGATGGGTTTAGACTCTTTGCAGATGAACCGAGCCCCTGTGACATAAGCCACCTCTGTAAAAGTATGTGAGCAAAGTCAAAGGACCAGATTAACAATTATTTCTGGTAAATTGACCATACATAGACCAATTTGTTACTAAGAAGTTTTCTAAGGGCTTCATATAAAGGAAACACTTGAGAGTATGATACTATTTTTCCATTAAGTAAAAAGATTTAATTTGCCAAGTCATTCTAGGTCATACTTAATATTAACCAACAATAGCCACCATTTATGAGTACCTATTATATTCCAGAAACTGTGCTTTTTGTATACTCTGTTCAATCCTCACGGTGATCTTTTGGGGTAGATATTTTTTACTTCTGTGGAAGAGGAAATTGAGACTTGGCAGATAAATAAGTCACAAACCTACAAAGTGATAGAGCTGGGATACATACCAGTTTTAAACTCAAAAGCTGCTACTAGATCCATGAATATTTGGTTAAAAAAAAAAAAAAGCAAGTTCAGAATACTAAGTCCAGTGTAATAGTCAGTACATCGTTTAAGCATTTTTGGTAAAACTGTGTGTGTATATAAGAATAAGCAATAGCATGGAAGCAGATATTTTCCCACTTGAGCCAGCACATGACAAAATACACGTCAGTACCCCCTCTGCAATCTGTAGGAGGCTGTACAGCAGGGGACCCAGTTTAGTTCTGCCTGGATTCCTGACCCACTGAAATCTTGTCATAATTAAAGTATGTTATTAAAAAAAAAAAGAAGAAATGATAATGTAAGTTTTACAGTAAAGGCTGTTTCTTGGGGAGGAGTAGAACAAAGGAATGGGATGAGAAAGAAGCACATAGGTAGCTAATTTTGTTAATGTTCTAGTTCTTAAGTTGGGTAGTGGGTTCACGTATGTATTCTTTTGTATATATGAAATACCGTATTAAAAATTTCTTACACAGCTTATTTATTTTCTACTGTGCTCCAGTCTCATCCATAACATTTTCAGTGGAACCTTACTTGGTAAAGAAAGCATCCACTTGTAAGATTTAGAGAAGTTTAGACTTTTTTCTCCATATGGAACTCATTATTTTAATTTAGGTTCTGATGACAATATGCAAGACCAGTGGACTGGACTGCCATTAGTGATTCTTTAGAAAGGTTTCTTGGGGGTTCTCTCTGTGTCCTTAGATATGTGCCACCTGCCTTTCATACCAGTTTCTTCAAAAGACATTGATGAATTTAACTTTGATTATTGCCTTGGAAAAGGACTCTGTATGTGTATGTTTGTGTGTTTTGTTTTTAATTACAGAAAAATTTAAACATAAATGTTGAGAGACTAGTAGTACATTAATCCCCCATATGCCCAGTCATCAATTTATGGCCATTGTTGCTTCATCTATATTTCATTGATATCCCTTCTTCCCTGAATTATTTCATATCAGAGCCCAGATATTTCCTTATTTTACTTATGTATCCCTAAAAGATAAGATCCTTTTTTAAAAAAACCTGGCTATACTACTATTATCACACCTAAAAATTAATAATTGTTCCTTAATATCATCAAATATCTGATCTGTTTAAATCTCGAGTCTCATAAATGCTTTTCTTAGAATTAGCTTGTTGAAATCATGGTCCAGACAGTGTTCACTCATTGCAGAGAGTTTTTTTCCTTCCAATTTTAAAATGCTTTTTATTGTGAAATATATATACAAAGAAAAGGAAAAAAGCAGTAATTTTTATAATACACTTCAGCAAGTAGTTACAGAACAGATTTCAGAGTTTGTTATGAATTACTGCTCCACTGTTTCAGATTTTTCCTTCTAGATGCTCTAAAACACTGGAGGCTAAAAGAAATATCAATAAAATGATTCAGCATTCATACTCATTTGTTAAATCCTTTTTTCTCTGTTATAACTCCGCCTTCTCTTTTGATCCTTCTCCCAGTCTATAGGGATCTTTGAGCAATGCACGTTTTGACTTTTCCATGTTGAGAAGGGGTATCGATTGTTAAAGATAGAGAAATGTTATTAGTTGATAATCTTGGAGAGGCTGATCCCTCTGGGTTTCAGGATTTATCTGGCCTAGGAATCCTCTGGAAACTTTAGGTTCAAGGAAAGCAAATTTAGTGTATGAAACTTTTATAGAGGCTCAGTTTGAGCGAGTTTGAGCCGGGTGTTCTTAAGAGTTAACAGAAGTGATGTTGGTTAGGTTTAGCAAACCATGGCTACTAACTGAAGCTTGCGTTAAGTGTAGCCTCTTGACTCTATTTGCTCTCTCCTGTCCACTGATGCCTTATTTTATCACACTTCTTTTCTCCCTTTTGGTCAAAGAGGCATTGTTGATCCCACAGTGCCAGGGCCAGACTTATCCCCAAGAGTCATGTCCCACATTGTCAGGGAAACTTTCACCCCTTTATGTAATGTCCCACGTAGGAGGGAGGGTAGTGATTTTCCTATTGCAGAGAGTTTTTAATGCTAGTAGCTCAGGCTCTTAATTTACAGAAGAGTCAAATCCCAAAAAAGTTATTTTTAAGGACTGAAACATTCTTGATTTACACACATAAGCTTAGTAAAGTTATTAACAATCCCTGAGGGTGTCATAGTCATTTTTATTCCCTCCACAGCATTTAGCACAGTGCTTATAAAATGGGCCTCAGGAAATATAAAACAAAGATCAGCAAACTTTTTTCTTAAAGGGAATAGTTAATAAATATTTTAGGCTTTGCAGGCCATATGGTCTCTGTCACAACTACTCAGATTTGCCAGTGTAGTGCAAAAGCCGCTGTGGATAATATGTAATGAATGGGATGGCTGTGTTCTAATAAAATTTTATTTACAGAAATTGGCAGGCAGCCCATAGTTTGCCCATCCTTGTTCTACAACATTGATTTTTCGATTGTGTATCACTAAGATTCTATGAAGGATAGCAAGGGGCTGCTGAACCCACCTCATCCATAGCTCTATATTTATGCATTTTATATGTTGGGTTTCATGTGAGAATTTATTTGAAAACAGGATTCTCCTATTTTGTTCTAAGTTAACATCCATGAGTCTATCATGCACTTATAATCTTTATAGCAGTGAATACTGTTCCTACTGCCTTATGCCAGGCACCATGCTAAGTACCTACCTTTATCTCATTTAATCTTTGTAGCAACCTCAAAGGGTAGATTCTGTCATCCCCAGGAAGAAGTATGTAGCCTGCTCAAAATCATTAAGCTAGTTAAATGGTAGAGTGTGGATTGGGACCTAGACCTGTCTATTCTTGGGCCTAAATTATTTTCTCTCTTTATTTGGAATTTTTTGAACGTATAGAAAACTGCAGGTCACAGAAAAAGTTTACCTGCTTTATATATCTCTCTGATTTTTGAGATATATATATATATATATATATATATATATATGTATCTTCATATTCAATGCATTTCTTTCTGACCATTTAAGAACTAGTTCAGACATCATGACGCTTCACCCCTATATACTTTAATTAGTATGTATCTCTTAAAAACAAGGTCATTTTCCTACACAATTATAAAATCATCATTGTACTCAAGAAATTTAACATTAATGCAAAACTCTTATCTAATGTGTACAGTCAATAGTCACATTTTCTTGATTGTCCCAATAATATCCTTTATATCTATTTTTTAAATCCAGGCTCCAGTCAAGGATTACACATTGCATTTACTTGGCTTGTCCCCTTTTTAATCTCTTCAATCAAGAAATGTTTTCTAGTCTTTTAAAATTTGTGTAGTTGTATGTTTTTTTCCCAGTGTTCTGGAATATATTCAACAAAGTTGAAAGAATCTTAAGGTGAACATATGTATACTTATTACATAGACTGCATCATTAACATTTTATTATATTTTAGCACATATTTGTCTATCCATCTCTCTAACCATCCTTTGATCCATCTTATTGATGGTCAAGGCTTCTCTCTCATGCTTTTCAAAGAAAATTACAATATCAGTTCACTTCCCTCTAACTACTTAAGCATGCAGATCACTCACTAGGATTCAAAATTTCTGTGAAGTGCACAAATATTAAGTGTAAATTTGCTGAAAACACATACACCTCTCAAGAAATAAAATGTTACCATCACCCCAGAAGCTTCCCTCATGCCACTTCCAAGGCATTCTCCACCTCTCCAGCTAAGAACCACTATTCTATTTCTATGAAATTTTATATCTGTTTTAGAATTTCATAAAATGGAATCATACAGAATGTACTCTTTTGTGTAAAGGTTTTTAAACTCAGCATATTTTTGAGATTCATCCATGTTGTTACATGTATTAGTAGTTTGTTCCTGTTTATTGCTCCATAATATTCTATTGTATGAATGTACCAGTTTCTTTATTCATCCCCTATTGATGGCTTTTTCAATATTATGAAGAAAGCATCTAAAGAGCATTCTTGTTAAGTTGTTATGTGAAAATAAGATTTCACTTCTCTTAGAAATGGAATTGCTAGGTTATAGGGCAAGTATATAGTCAGTTCTATAAAAAATTGCAAAATTCTTTTCCAAAGCAGTTATACCATTTTACATTCTCAGTAGCAATATATGAAAGTTCCGGTTGCTCCACATCTTTGCCAACATTTTTTTTTTTGAAACATTTTTTGCTTTCTTTTTTCCTTAATTTTAGCCATTCTAATCAGTATGTAGTGGTATCTCATTATGGTTTTAAATTGCATTCCCCTGATGACTAAATATGTTGAACACCTCTTTCATGGGATTATTGATTTATTTGTATATCTTTTGTGAAAGATTTTTTCTTTGCCCATGTTTTAATTGCATCATTTGACTTTTTATTATTGAGACAGGACTTCATTATATGTCCTAAATACCAGTCATTTGTCAAATAATGTGTTGTGCAGATACTTCCTTCTAGTCTGTGACTTGCCTGTTCATTAATGATGTCTTTCGATAAGCAGAAGTTTTAAAATGAAGTTTATCAATTTTTTAATTTTATGGTTACTGTTTTCTGTGCTCTATTTTCTATGTAGGTTTATGATCCATCTCAAGTTGTTTTTTGTCTATGGTGTGAGGTAGAGGTTGAGGTTTAGTTCTTCCTTTTAGATAGCTTGTTATTCCAGCACCATTTGTTGAAATGACTTACCTTTCTTATTGGATTGCCCTGATGCCTTTGTTGAAAATCAAATGACTATGTAAGTGAGGGCTTATGTCTGGTCTCTGTTATAATTCATTGATCTGTTTGTCTCTATGCTGGTATGACAAGAGTTTTAATTGCTGTAGCTTTATACTAAAACTTGAAATTAGGTAGCATAAGTTCTCTGACTTTGTTCTTTTTAAAGATTGCCCTGGATATTCTAGTCTTTGATATTTTCATACAAGTTTTACAGTCAGTATGTAAGTATGTTTATGTTCTAGTTTGCTAGCTGCCGGAATGCAATATACTAGAAACGGAATGGCTTTTAAAAAGGGGAATTTAATGAGTTGCTAGTTTACAGTTCCAATGCCGAGAAAATGTCCCAATTAAAACAAGTCTATAGAAATGTCCAATCTAAGGCATCCAGGGAAAGATACCTTGGTTCAAGAAGGCCGATGAAGTTCAGGGTTTCTCTCTCAAGTGAGAAGGCACATGGTGAACACAGTCAAGGCTTCTCTCTCAGCTGGAAGGGCTCATGGCAGACATGGCATCGTGTGCTAGCTTCTTCTCCTGGCTTCCTGTTTCATGAAGCTCCCCGGGAGGCATTTTCCTTCTTCATCTCCAAAGGTCACTGGCTGGTAGACTCTCTGTTTCGTGGTGGTGCAGGATTCTCTGCTCTCTCTGAATCTCTCATTCTCCAAAATATTTCCTCTTTTATAGGACTCCAATAAACCAATCAAGATCCCCCCAAATGGGTGGAGACATTTCATCACCTAATCCAGTTTAACAACCATTCTTGACTAAATCACATCAACCATGGAGAGGATCTCATTACAGTTTCAAATATACTGTATTGAATAGGGATTATTCTACCTTTATGAAATGGGATTTATATTAAAACATAGCTTTTCTTAGGGGGCATACTTCCTTTCAAACCAGCACAGTTTAATTTCCAGCTTTGTCTCTGGTGTTATCCTCTTTCTTGAAATATATTTTATCTGGTAGAACAACTAGATGTGATTCTAGCCATTTCTGTCTTCTTATGCCTCCTGTTTGTGTGGTATATCTTTTCCATTCATTTACTTTTAAGGTGTTTTTTTATTTTTGAAGCCTGTCTCTTGTGGACAGCATTCCTTTGGGTGTAGTTTTTTATATATTCTGACAATCTAATCTCTACCTTCTAAGTGGAAAGTTTAGTTAATTAACATGTAATGTAATTTTTCTATTTAGGTCTACCATTTATTTCTATTTTTTGTTTTTTTCTTTTCTGTCTTTTGACTACTTGAATATCTTACAGAATTTCATTTTAATTTATCTTTCCTTTAAAGCTGTACTTCTTTATATTACATTTTTAGTGGTTGCTCTAGGAAATAGACTTTGCACAGTTTATATAGTTAATGCCACTTTATAAAAAGTATTGATACCTTGTAAGTCCATTTACTCCCCTCTGCTTTCTTTTATGCTGTAGTTGTCATACGTTTATGTAATCTACATGCATTATAAACTGTACAAAACAGTGTTACTTTAAACAGTCCTGTGTATTTTTAAAAAATTAAGAGAAAAATATCTTTCATATTTACTAGCTGTGTATCTTGTTAAGTGTCAATGGCTGAGAGATTCCAAACAGAGTTGAGAGGTTATCCTGGAGGTTATTCTTATGCATTAAGTAGATATCACCTTGTTGTTCAAGATGTAGTGGAGAGGCTGGAGGAAACTGCCTGAAAATGTAGAGCTGTGTTCCAGTAGCCATGTTTCTTGATGATGATTGAACAATGATATAGCTTTCACAATGAGACTCTGAGAATGTGAAAACCTTGTGTCTGATGCTCCTTTTAGCTACTATATCAGCAGAAGAGTAGAACATATGGAATAAAAATAAATAATAGGGGGAACAAATGTTAAAATAAATTTAGTTTGAAATGCTAGTGGTAAATGAAAGCGAAGGGTAAGGGGTATGGTATGTATAATCTTTTTTTTCTCTGTTATCGTTTTATTTCTTTTTCTGTTGTCTTTTTATTTCTTATTCTAAATTGATGCAAATGTTCTAAGAAATGATGAATATGCAACTATGTGATGATATTAAGAATTACCGATTGTATATGTAGAATGGAATGATCTCTTAATGTTTTGTTTGTTAATTTTTTTAATCAATAAAAAAAATTAGATCTTGTTTCACTGTCTTTGGGCCTCCATAATTTCTTTTTTTTAAAACAAAACAAAACAAAACTTTTAATTTTGAAATAATTTCAAATTTAGAGGACAGTTGCAAAAATAATGCAAATTCCATACAGAGAAATCCAGCATATCCCACCCCACCCTAGATATCCAGATCTACTAATTTTAACATTTTTCCACCTTTGCCATATCATTTTATCTATTGTCTGCCTATCTATCCATCCTATCATCCATCCATTTGTATTTTGAACATTTGAGAGCAGTTTGCCCACATCATACTCCCTAAACACATGATACTTCTCTGTAGATTTCCAGAAAACAAGGATATTCACTTTTATGTAAACACCCTTAAGTGCAGTTATCAAATTCAAGAAATTTAACATTGATAAAAAGCTTGTTTTATATTCCAAATTTTTCTTATATCCCAATAATGTCTTTTTTAAAAAATATTCATTGATAAACAGCATACAAACACAAATATTCATAACAAACAAACATTCCATACATGGTGTACAATCAATCAGTGGCTCACAATGTCATCACACAGTTGTGTATTCATTACCATGATCCTTTTTTAGAACATTTGCATCATTCCAGGAAAAGAAATAGAAAAAAAAAAACTCATACATGCCTTACCCTTACCCCTCCTTCTCATTGACCACTAGTATTTCCATCTACCCAAAATATTTTAACCTTTGTTTCCCCTATTATTTGTTTATCTTTTTATTCATATTTTTTACTCATCTGTTCATACTGTAGATAAAGGGAGCACCAAACACAAGGTTTTCACAATCACACAGTCACATTGTAAACGTTATACCGTCATACAATCATCTTCAAGAAACATGGCTACTGGAACACAGCTCTAAAAGTTTCAGATACTTCCCTTTAACCACTCAAATACTCCATAAACTGAAAAGGATATCTATATAATGAGTAAGAATAATCTCTAGGATAATCTCTTGACGTTGTTTGAAATCTCTCAGCCACTGACACTTTATTTTTGCTCATTTCTCTCTTCCCCCTTTTGGTCAAAAAGGCTTTCAAAATCCTTTGATGCTGGGCCCTAGCTCATCCTGGGGTTTCTGTCCCATGTTGCCAGGGAGATTTACACCCCTATGAGTCATGTCCCACGTGGTGGGGGAGGGCATGGATTCACTTGCCCTGTCAGCTTAGAGAGAGAGAGAGAGGCCACATCTCAGCAACAAAAGAGGTTCTCTGGAGGTGACCCTTAGGCCTTATTCTAAGTAGGTTTAGCCTATTCTTTGCAGGAGTAAGTTTCATAGGGGTGAACCCAAGATTGGGGGCTCGGCTTATTGATTTGGTTATCCCCACTGCTTGTGAGAGTATCAGAAATTCTCCAAATGGGAAAGTTGAATCTTTCCCCTTTTTCCCTATGTCCCTAAGGGGACTTTGCAAATACTTCTTTACTCACTGTCCAAATCACTCTGGGATTTATTGGGACATCACACTAACCTGGACAAACCAACAAAATCTCATGCCCTGTTCAAGATTCCCTGTACTTATGGTATTCAGATAAACTGACCATACAAGTTAATAGTAAATGCAGTACCCAAAATACAAATTTTGCACCAAATAAACATCTTTCCCTTTAGTCTCACATAGAAGTTAAAGCTTTAAGGTATGGACTATACCATTCTTTACCCAGTCTTCAGATATACCTTAGTCTTATCCAGATCAGCTTCATTCATATCTCTACTTGATGTCTGATCACTTTCCCACTTTTTTAAAAAAATTCCTGTATGGGTTACTACTTCCCATAGTTTCTGAGCTCTGACTCAATCTCAGGTGTCACATAAATACCCCAAGTTTCTGGGAAAGATCATGTTATATACAAACAGTTTATCTCAGAATTTAGAATTAACAATTACACCTCCTGAATTATATGACTACTGTAAGAGCTTACAGTCTAGGACCTTTTGCAATAAGCCCCAACCTGATAACCCTTTCTCTCAACTTTAGTTCACCAAATTTTTTTTTATTATTTTTTATTTTTTTAATAATTAAAAAAAATTAACAAGCAAAACATTAAGATATCATTCCATTCTACATATACAATCAGTAATTCTTAATATCACATAGTTGCATATTCATCATTTCTTAGAACATTTGCATCGATTTAGAAAAAGAAAGAAAAAGACAACAGAAAAAGAAATAAAACAATAACAGAGAAAAAAAAAGATTATACATACCATACCCCTTACCCCTCGCTTTCATTTACCACTAGCATTTCAAACTAAATTTATTTTAACATTTGTTCCCCCTGTTATTTATTTTTATTCCATATGTTCTACTCTTCTGTTGATATAGTAGCTAAAAGGAGCATCAGACACAAGGTTTTCACATTCGCAGAGTCTCATTGTGAAAGCTATATCATTGTTCAATCATCATCAAGAAACATGGCTACTGGAACACAGCTCTACATTTTCAGGCAGTTCCCTCCAGCCTCTCCACTACATCTTGAACAACAAGGTGATATCTACTTAATGCATAAGAATAACCTCCAGGATAACCTCTCAACTCTGTTTGGAATTCACCAAATTTTTATATTATAGTTAGTCCATATAATTGAGGCATGGTAATATTTGTCTTTTTTGTTCCTGACATTTCATTCAACATACAACTTTTAAGGTTCATTCATCTAGTTGCATGTCTCACAACTTCATTCCTTCTTGTGGCCACTCAGTAGTCCGTTGTATGTGTATACACCATAGTTCCCCCTTCCATTCCTCAGTCATTGTACCCTTAGGCCACCTCCATTCATTGTAGATCACAATCACTGCCTTCTAAACACCAGTGTGCAAATGTCCATTTTGAGTCCCCACACTCGGTTCCCCCAGATATATACTGAGCAACAGGGTCTCGGGATCATATGATATGCTGGATGCCCCCTAGAAAAGCCATGTTTTAATCAAAATCCCATTTCGTAAAGGCAGAATAATCCCTATTCAACACTGTATGTTCGAAACTATAATCAGATATCTCCCTGGCGATGTGATTTAATCAAGAATGGTTGTTAAGCTGAATTAGGGGATGACATGTCTCCACCCATTTGGGTGGCTCTTGGTAAGTTTCTGGAGTCCTATAAAAGAGGAAACAGCAGAGAGTGCTGCAACACCTTGAAGCAGAGAGTCCACAACCAGTGACCTTTGGAGATGAAGAAGGAAAATGCCTCCTGGGGAGCTTCATGAAACAGGAAGCCAGGAGAGAAAGCTAAAAGGTGAGGCCATGATTGCATGTGCCCTTCCAGCCAAGAGAGAAACTGTGACTGTGTTCACCATGTGCCTTCTCACTTGAGAGAGAAACCCTGAACTTCAATCGGCCTTCATGACCCAAGGCATCTTTCCCTTTCTGGGAGACCCCAGAGAATAGTGCCCTGTGTGAGGATTTAACCAAATGTGGAACCAGCCAGCCATTTCAGAGAAAGCCAGGATCGGACATGGAGTTATCCAGGAAGGGTTTGTGGAAACTCCTTATGTCTGATGGGCATGATCCAGGGCTACTGCATAGAAAGCCAATGAGAGTTCTGTGGGACCTGTATAAACAGAGCTGCTGCCAGTCTGGACTGGGAAATTCAGAGAGAGCAGAGCAGAATGACATAGCCATGAGAAGCAGAGTCCATCAGCCAGTGGCCTTTGGAGATGGAGAAGGAAAATGCCTCCCAAGGAGCTTCATGAAACAGGAAGTCAGGAGAAGAAGCTAGCAGATGATGCCATGCTTTCCATGTGCCCTTCCAGATGAGAGGGGAACCCTGACCGTGTTCACCATGTGCCTTTCCAGATGAGGGAGAAACTCTGACTGTGTTCACCATGTGCCCTTCCACTTGAGAAAGAAACCCTGAACTTCATTGGCTTTCTTGAACCGAGGTATCTTTGCCTGGATGCCTTAGATTGGACACTTCTATAGACTTGTTTAAATTGGGACATTTTCTTGGCCTTAGAATGGCAAGCTAGCAACTAATTAAATTCCCCTTTTTAAAATCCATTCTGTTGCTTGTATATTGCATCCTGGCAGCTAGCAAACTAGAACATATGGCAAGCCCATCCCTAATCTCCTGTGGCACCACCACACTCCTCTCCAGTGAATAGATACTTCTCTTTTTCTGCATTTTCTCTAGCACTTGTTTCTCTCTGACCATTTTATTCACAGATCATACAATCCAGCCTAAGTTTATAGACATTCCTCCGCCACCATACTCTTATCTGAAGACATTTCCTTTTCTTCCGCTAAGAATGCATATCCTTTTCCCAATGGCCCTGCCTGTTGACCTTTAGTTTTGGCACAATGCCTTTATTATTTTCAGTAGAAGCATATTACAGTGTTACTGCTGAGTATATATCCTAGCTTACATTGATAGTTCCTTTCCCCAAATTCCATCTATTTTCAACACCCTGCAATACTGACATTCCTTTGTTCTTCTTCCTGCGAAAACATTTTTTAATTTTTACATTTAATCATGATAATTGTATACTCTAGGCATTCCTAAATTATACTGTCTGTCTTTATCCTCTATCCTACCTTCTGATTTCATACGTGTCTCCAGACCTTCTCCTTCAACCATACTTACATTCAGCTTCATTCAGTGTACTTACATTATTGTACTACAATCAGGTAGTATTGTGCTATCTATAGCTGAATTTTTACAATCAGTCTTTTTGCACAATCTGTGTTCCTTCAGCATAATTGCCCAATCTCTACCCTATTTCTGTCTCTTGATAACCTATGTTCTTACCTTACATTCTCCAAGTTCACTTATTAATGTTAGTTCATCTCAGTGAGACCATACAGTATTTGTCCTTTTGTTTCTGGCTAATCTCACTCAGCATAATGTCCTCAAGGTCCATCTATGTTGTTACATGCTTCATGACTTTATTCTGTCTTACAGCTGTGTAATATTCATTCCATTGTATGTATATACCCCAGCTTGTTTAGCCACTCATCTGTTGATGGACATTTGGGCTGTTTCCATCTCTTGGCAATTGTAAATAATGCTGCTGTAAACATTGGTGTACAAATGTCCATTTGTGTCCTTGCTCTCATGTCCTCTGAATAGATACCTAGCAGTGGGATTGCTGGATCATATGGCAATTCTGTACATAGCTTCCTGAGAAAGGCCAAAATGCCTTCCACAGCAGTTATACCATTTTACATTCCCACCAATAGTGGATAAGTGTGCCTTTTTCTCCACATCCTCTCCAGCACTTGTCTTTTTCTTTTTTTTAATGGTGGCCATCTTAGTGGATGTGAGATGATATCTCATTATGGTTTTGACTTGCATTTCCCTAATAGCCCACGAGTTGAGCATCTTTTCATGTGCCTTTTAACTTATATTTCCTCTTCTGAGAAATGTCTGTTCATGTCTTGTGCCCATTTTGTAACTGGGTTGTTTTTCTGTTTTGTTTTTAAATTGAATCTCTTTATATATTCTGGATACTAAACCCTTATCTGATATGTGCTTTCTAAATATTGTCTCCCATTGCATTGGCTGCCTTTTTGCTTTCTTGACAAACAACTTTGATACACAAAAGCATTTAATTCTGAAGAGTTCCCCCTTATCTACTTCATTCTTCAATGTTTATGCCTTGGGTGCAAGATCTATGAAACTTCCTCCTATTACATGCTTTATAAAATGTTTCCCTACATTTTCTTCTAAAAGTTTTATAGTCTTAGCTCTAATGTTTATGTCTTTGATCCATTTTGAATTAATTTTTGTATAGGGTATGACATATGGATCCTCTTTCATTCTTTTTTATGTGGATAGTCTTCTCCAAGCACCATTTATTGAAGAGACTGTTCTGTCCCAGATGAGTTGGCTTGACTGCCTTATCAAAGATCAATTATCCATAGATGAGAGGACCTATATCTGAACACTCTATTCAATTCCATTGGTCAATATATTTATCTTTATGCCAGTACCATGCTGTTTTGACCACTGTAGCTTCATAATATGCCTTAAAGTCAGGTAGTTTGAGACCTCCAACTTCATTTTTCTTTCTCAGGATATTTTTTTTAGCTGTGCACTGCACCCTGCCCTTCCAGATGAATTTGGTTATTGTTTTTTCTGTTTCTGCAAAGTGAGTTTTTGGGATTTTAATCACTATTGCATTGAATCTATAAATCAATTTAGGTAGAATTGACATCTTAATTATATTTAGTCTTCCAGTCCATGAACACTGTATGCCCTTCCATTTATTTAGGTCTTCTGTGATTTCTTTTAGCAATTTCTTGTAGTTTTCTTTTATTAATTAATTAATTTATTGATTTTTGTGCATGCACAGGCACTGGGAATCAAACCCAGGTCTCCGGCATGGCAGGCGAGAACTCTGCCTGCTGAGCCACCATGGCCCACCTTAGTTTTCTTTGTATAGGTCTTTTGTATCTTTAGTTAAATTTATTCCTAAATATTTAATTCTTTTGGTTGTAGTTGTAAATGGAATATTTTTCTTGATTACCCCTCAGATTGCTCATTACTAGTGTGTAGAAACACTATAGATTTTTGAATGTTGACTTTGTAACCTGCCACTTTGCTGTGAAATTTTCATTGTTTTTGATATATGGTATCATATCATCGGCAAACAGTGAGAGTTTTACTTCTTTCTTTCCAAGTTGGATGCCTTTTATTTCTTTTTCTTGTCTAATTCTGGTTCTGGCTAGAACTTCCAGCACAATGTTGAATAACAGTGTGACAGTGGACATCCTTGTCTTATTCCTGATCTTAGGGGGAAAGCTTTCAGTCTTTACCCATTGAGGATAATATTACCTGTGGGTTTTTCATGTATTTCCTTTATCATGTTGAGGAAGTTCCCTTCTATTCCTGCCTTTGAAGTGATTTCATCAAGAAAGGATGTTGAATTTTGTGAAATGTCTTTTATGCATCAATCAATAGGATCATATGGTTTTTCTGCTTTGATTTGTTGATGTGATATATTACATTAATTGATTTTCTTATGTTGAACCATCCTTGCATACTTGGAATAAATCCCACTTGGTTCATGGTATATAATTCTTTTAATGTGCTGCTGGATTCGATTTGGAAGTATTTTGTTGAGGATTTTTTTCAAAGAAATTGTCCATTTCATCTACATTGTCTAGTTTATTAGCATATAGTTACTCATAATATCCTCCCATGACCTCCATTATTTCTGTGAGGTCAGTGGTTGTGTCTCCTCTTCCATTTCTGATTTTATTTATTTGCATCCTCTTCTTCTTTTTGTCAACCTCATTAGGGGTCCATCAATTTTACTGATTTTCTCTTAGAACCAACTTCTGGTTTTTGTTGATTTTCTCGATTGTTTTCATGGTCTCAGTTTCATTTCTTTCTTCTCTAATCATCATTATTTCTTTCCTTTTGCTTGCTTTGGGGTTAGTTTGCTGTTCTTTCTCTAGTTCTTCCAAGAGGACAGTTAATTCCTCGACTTTTGCTCTTCTGTTTTGATTAGGCATTTAGGGCAGTAAATTTCCCTCTTAGCACTGCCTTTGCTGCCTCCCTTAAGTTTTGATATGTTGTATTTTCATTTTTATTTGCCTCAAGAGATATTTACTGATTTATCTTGTAATTTCTTCCTTGACCCACTGGTTAGTGTGTTGTTGAGCCTCCACATATTTGTGGATTTTCTGGCACTGTACCTACTTTTGATTTCCAACTTCATTCCTTTATGATCTTAGAAAGTGTTTTGTATGATTTCAATATTTCTAAATTTATTGAGACTTGCTTTGTGTCCCAGCATATGATCTATCCTTGAGAATGATCCATGAGCACTTGAGAAAAAAGTATATCCTGCTGTTGTCAGTATAACAGCTGTTCTATAAATGTCTGTTAAGTCTAGCTCATTTATTGTATTATTCATTTTCTGTTTCTTTATTGATCCTCTGCCTAGATGTTCTGTCTTTTGATGAGAGCAGGAAATTGAAGTCCCCAACTGTGTTTTCAGTGTTTGCCTCATGTATTTTGGAGCATTCTGGCTCAGTGCATAAATATTTATGATTGTTATGTCTTCTTGTTGAATTGTTCCTTTTATTAATATATAGTGTCCTTCTTTGTCTCTTTTAACTGTTTTACATTTGAAGTCTAATTTGTTGGACATTAGTATAGCTACTCCTGCTCTTTTCTGATTGTTATATGCATAAAATAACTTTTCCCAACCTTTCACTTTCAACCTGTGCTTATCCCTGGGTCTAAGATGCATTTCCTGTAGATAGCATATAGATGGGGTCCTGTTTTTTAATCCATTCTGCCAGTCTATGTCTTTTGATTGCGTAGTTTAATCCATTAACATTTAGTGTTATTACTGTACAGGCAGTACTTTCTTCTACCATTTTTCCTTTTAGATTTTATCTGTCATATCTAATTTTTCTTCTTTTTACTTTAACTGATGGTATTCATTTCTACACTCTTCTCCCCACCTCTCTCTCCTGTCTTTTGCTATCTGACTCTAGTGCTCCCTTTAGTATTTCTTTTAGAGCCGGTCTCTTGGTCACAAATTCTCTCATTGATTTTTTTGTCTGAAAACGTTGTAATTTCCCTCTCATTTTTTGAAGGACAGTTTTGGTGGATATAGAATTCTTGGTTGGCAGTTTTTCTTTTTTAGTACCTTATATATATATATCATCCCAATGTCTTCTCTTCTCTGTGGTTTCTGCTGAGAAATCTATCCATAGCCTTATTGGGCTTCCCCCTTGTATGTGATGGATTTCTTTTCTCTTGCTGCTTTCAAGATTCTCTCTTTCTCTTTGACATCTGACATTCTGATTAGTAAGTGTCTTGGAGTACATCTATTTGGATCTATTCTGTTTGGGGTATGCTGTACTTCTTGCATCTGTAACTTTAAGTCTTTCATAAGAGTTGGGAAATTTTCAGTGACAATTTCCTCCAGTAGTTTTTCTCCTCCTTTTCCCTTCTCTTCCTCTTCTGGAACACCCGCAACATATGTATTCATTCACTTCATGTTGTCATTCAGTTCCCTGTGTCCCTGCTCATGTTTTTCTGTTCTTTTCCCTATATTTTCTTTTGCTTGTCAAATTTCAGATGTCCCGTCCTTCAGTTCACTAATCTTATCTTCTTCCCCTTGAAATCTAACACTGTAGGTTTCCATTGTTTTTTTTATCTCTTCTACTTGTGCCTTTCATTCCTGTAAGTTCTGTAATTTGTTTTTTCAAACTTTTGACTTCTTCTTTGTGTTTGTTCCTTGCCTTCTTTGTATCCTCCCTCAATTCATTGATTTGAGTTTTGAAGAGGTTTCCAAGTCTGTTCAAACATCCTGAATTAATTGTTTCAACTCTTGTATCTCATTTGAATTGTTGGTCTGTTCCTTTGACTGGGCCATATCTTCAGTTTTCCTAGTATGATTTGTTATTTTTTACTGGTGTCTAGGCATTTAATTTCCTTAATTGGTTTATTTTGGAGATTGTTTTCACTTTTTTTACCTAGGATTTCCTTGCTGGATGACTGTGTTGTCTACCTGTTCTTTGACATTCAGTTCAGTTTATTCTAGACCTCTAGCTTAGGTTTTGTTTAACAGAACAGAATTTTTCAGTTCTTGTTTTCCTGTTTCTTGCCCTGCCTATATGGTGCCTTTCCCCTCACCCCCTTTAGGAGGGTCTACTTAGGTATTATTGACACCAGTCAGATTTTCTCAGACCAAACTGGCCTCCTTTCAGGAGAAAACTCTGCATCAGTTTTCTCTGAGGGTGAGACCCAGCAGGTTGAAAAGCTTTCCTATGAAGCCTCTGGACTCTTTGTTTTTCCTGTCTTGCCCGGTATGTGGCGCTTTTCTGTCTGCAGGTCCCACCAGCATAAGGTGGTCCAGTACCTTTAACTACAGCAGACTCTCCCTGCTGGGCGCATGGTTGAGATAGAGGAGATGTTTTAGGCTGGCTTTAATCACTTCACTTTTCCAGACCCTGGGGTCTGAATTCCTTGAGAGAGGGAATCCACCTGAGCTAGGCCCCACCCCTCTTGAGGGGAAGGCACAGGCTCTGGACAAACACTCACACAAACTTAATTCTACCTATGCCTGGGCAGCTGGAGCCCGAGAAGCCCTGCAGCTGTATCCAAAGAGCAGTCAAGCCATAGAAGCACAGCCATGAAAAAGAGAAAGAAAGCTTTTTCAGATTTATAGGACCCCCGTTAGTTGGATTTGCCAATCAAGAGCTTAAGTTGGTATGTTGCTTTGTTTATCTCCAGGTCCTGTGTGCCCCCTCCTTTCCTTCAGGGCCCAGACCCTTTCAAGTATTATGTGCTGTCCAGAAAACCTCTTTTGTTTTTTCTTTTTTCTTTTTCTGTCATTTTTTTCATTGGTGTTTTCTGTAATTTTGTCCTCTTCCTTTGGATGGGCCATCATTTCCACATTGTCTGCATTATCATCGAAGTCATGATTTGTCTTTGTCTTGTGCTCTTTTGTTGCTCTGTACATTTTAACATTTTAAATTTACTCCCTGGAATGGATGCTTCTTGGTTTTATAGGTATCTGGTGAGAGATTTTCTTGAGCTTCAGCCCCTCCTATCAGAAATGTCTGCCTACGGCAAATGCAGTGTGCAAGGTTTTCCCTGTCTTTCTGGGTCTCCTTTTTATCCTGAGCTTTTGCTTGTTAGTTGTTTTGTAGTTTACAGGAGTTTGGTTGTCCCCTCTGTTTCCTAGGAGATAGACTTCCCTCTTTCTGGTATTGGATGCTGGCAGGTCTTTTTCCCAGACTTTCTGCCTCTGTACTTTTTCTTTTTATATCCCTTTCATTGTCTTATGTTGGTTTTGCCTAGAAGGCAAATTGTGGGAGGAGCATCACTCTGGAAAGGACTTTCCCAAGTCAGTCTTTCCCAGCCTAAAGAGAGCCAGGAACCCACGAAAATGTTGCTGCTGGCTTCAGAGTTTCTTGGTGAGGGGATTAGAAAGGGCTCCAAATTCTTTTCCAACTGTTCCTCAAAGTTGAGCTTTCCTGGCCTGCTCAGCAAATTCACCCCTTTAACTAAATATCCCCCACAGCCCTGAGTAGGCAGTGTCTTTAAATCTCCACTATCTTTGCTAGTGTCTGGGAAGAGTTGATACAGTGGCTGCTTCAGCCTTTGACTGGGTGGGATTGAAGCAGTGGTTCCTACAGCCTTTGTCCAGAGGGCTTGAAAGAGTGGCTACCCTCAGAGCCAGAGCCAGTGATCTGAATTTGCTAATCAAAACCTGTGATTAAAAATATATATATATATATAAAGCTGTGATCAGCGATCAGCTGTGCCCATCCCTGTTCTTAAGGAAGAAGATTTTTATTTCTCTTTCTGTCACTTGGGGGTTGCTAGGGGCTAGACTCTGGGTACTGCCAAGAGAGTGGGGGATGGGTACAAGTTGCAGCCACACTGAGAGGTCAGTTTACAGTTATTCACCATAGTTTATCTGCCTCTTCCCTGGATGCTATACAGTATTCTTCTGGCCTCTTGAGTTTCAACTTAGTTGTTTCAGAAGTTCCTACATGTTTAATATTTACTTAGGTGAGAGGACTGAGTCCTGTAGCTCCCTACTCCACCATCTTCCTGGGAAGTTTCCCCCTTTTAACTTTTAATTCATCACTATATGAAAGTATGCAGTGAAAAATGTCTTCCTCCTCTTCCAGGTTCCAAATCTCCCTGTCATCCTCCCCAGAAACAACCTCTGTTATTAACTGCTTATGTGTAATCTTGCATTATGATGCTTATCCCTTTACACGTTGTGTAATGGTTACTTGAGTGTATGTGTTGCCTCCCTTACTAAATTGTAAGCTCCTAAGGACTCTGCTTCATATTTTCCTGTATCTTCCCTAATTACTTGAACTTAGAAGATTCTCAGTAAAGATTTGCTTGATTAATTATTTAAAGGAAACTTGGATCAGAGAAAGAGAGGCATCTTTGGTGATATGCCACAGTTTTCTGTCTTTGGCCATTATCCTTTACTACCATTTTCCCTAGTGACTTGAATGAGAATGTAGAAAGCATGCTTGCCATACATATATATATATATATATATATATATATATATATATATATACATACATATATGTATATATATGTATATATATGTATATATATAATACAAAGCTGGAAAAGAGACTAATAATATAAGATGACAGAATCAAGATTGTAAGTGATCACAACAGAATGGAATGTTCAGCTGAAAAGAGCAAGGACAGGTATAAAGTTCTGTGTTTAATGGCAGGGGAAAAAGCCAGCGACTTAGTTACCGAAGTTCAGAATTAGGGAACACTGTCTTGATAATATCAAGTTCATTTGAAGATTACTTGGGAGAGTAGAGGATGGATCTTAATTGACTTTCAGCTTAAACTCAATTTAAGCTAATAGTATGCTGAGGCTGTCAATGAAGTGAACAGAACTTTGGTTGAATTTGGTAGAATATGAATCCAGATAGGGTAGCTCATGTTTTTTCTATTTTCTTTACTGGTCAGACTCTTTGTTGAGTTTTAGGTTCAGTTTGGGGTGCCACATACATAAAGACTGACAAGTTGATGTATGTAAAGGAAGTAAGCTTGGAAGCTAAAATGTGGCTATAGGAATCAGACAGATCTAGGTTCTCTCCTAAGTTCTGCTACTTTACCAGTTGTGATAGCATGGCAAAGTCAGTCCCTCTGAATTTGTTTCTATACCTTTAAAACGGGGGCAGAGTAATTATAGCAATCTGATGACCCACTATAAGGATTAGAACTGACATAGGTACTCAAAAGGCTCTTTGATCCAAATCTTTAGTTAGAGATTAGTTTAATAACTAGATACAGTCCCTGCTTTGAAGGGGATGCATTTAGTGGGGCAGACACCTGAGATTGTAATGTAACTTGTTAAGGGCTCAAAGACTTAATTTGTAGAAAAGGGAGTAAGCTTATTCATTTTGCCCCCTATAAATGTTTATGGAGCTAGACTAAGAACAGTAGAATGGGATTTTAGGAGAAAGTGAGTTCTCCTCAGTGAAAAAATATAGTCAAGTTGAGACCATATGATTATTTGTCAGGAATGCTTCGAGAAAGCACTTCTGTTTGTGTAGGAGGTTGGGTAACCAGCTGTGGGCCAAATCCAACCAAGTACATATTTTTGTAAATAAAGTTTTATTGGAATACAGCCACAGCCATTTGTTTGTATCTTGTCTGTGGCTACTTTCCTGCTACAGTGCAGAGGGAACAGAGACCATATGGTCCACCACACCTAAACTATTTATATTTGGCCCTTACTAAAAAGTTTGCTGAGTCTGGGTCTGGACATATGCTTTTGTGAATCGTGGTCTTTTCTCAGTTCTCTGTGGGTGGGGATTTCAAGTGAAGAGTTTGGAGTAAGTCACAGGGTTTGAGATAGTTACAGTTTTTCTTGTTAGTACAAGGAAGAAAGACTGGGAAACACTTGGTTAAGTAACTTATAAGAACCTTTAGGAATTGATGGTTTTATGAACAGATACCTTTTGGTGTGAGACAGAATGTTTTGTATCCCACCTGGGCTAAAGCCATCTAGACCCACTAGAATTGAGAGGCAGTCTGGAGACTGGTTGTGTTAACCAACCCTTCTGAATTGTAGTTTTGTCACTTGTAAATGGAGCACCCTGCAGGGTTTTATAATGACTGGAGCTAATGAAGTACTTAGGGATAGTTATCATTACTATATTTTATAGAGCACCTCATTGGAGTGTGTGTTATACCAGGCAGAATTTTGGTTGATGACATATATACATCTTTCCCTTGAGTCCTTAAGTTGGGATAGTATACGAAAACAGTTCTTAGTATGGGCCGTATCTCTAACTCTCATGGCTTAGCAAATAAGAGAAAGGGAATTACTCTGTGACCAGCGTTTCAGTACATATGTTATGGATATTATTTTCTATCCTAGGAGAGTAGAGGCTTTCCATACAACTCACTTCTAATGAAGCAGGATTATAAGCTTCACTTTTTCCTATACGTTTTTTCTTTTGTATTCATAATCTGTTGTCACCTAATCGTTTTTTGTTTTTTTCTATTCGAAGTGCTGACTCGGAGACAGAAAGAGGCCAAGAACAAGAGTGACAGTGGGACTGCTGCCCAGACTTCCCTGGACTTTCACAGGTAAGTAGGGAGGCCACAGCTCATGGAGTACTTGTTTCATATATGATTGCTTGAACCAAATAAAGAGGCCATTTCCTATTTTACCCTTTTTTTTTTTTGGACTGCCAATCTCTTCATTGCTCTGATGTCTGAATTTCTTTTTCTTGTTCACAGTTTATATCAGTGTAGGTGGCCACTGAATTCCTTCTCAGTATCCTAAAAAAGTCCTGCCACTCACTCCACTTCCACATAGTTCTTAGTTTTTTGTTTTCTTTGAATTTGTATAGCGGTGTGATGCTTTGTGTAATAGTACAGAAGTTGAATTGCAAAAGGTTGGGCAATACAGAAGATAAAGAAGACTTCCTTGGGTTGTGGATTACATTCTAAGGGAGGGGTTAGGTCTAAGTGCTGCCTCCCCAAAGTAAAGACATTATACTTTACCAACAATACATTACAGAAGTTAATCACTAGGCAGAAGCTTTTATGTGTGAAACACAGATATCAGACCCTAGATTTCAGGGCTGCCTTCTCTAATCCAGTTGAGCAGAGCTGATCACTTGCTCCCTTGAAATCTGAAATGTGGAATTTTCTCTAGAATTATATTCTTCATGCTGTTGTATTATTTTTTATTTATTTTTACATTTCTGTCTTTTTGACACTCTTCAGATAACAGTGAGTTATTTGAATGCAGATACTTGCCTTGATTCATGTTTATATCCTCAGCATCTAATAAAATAGATTTGTTGAACACCTACTGTTATTGCTAGTCACTGTGCTAGGTGCTTTATTTACTTTAGAACTCCCACAATAGTTGATAAGATAGTTATTCTTTCTTCCTTTTTTTAAAATAAAAAAACTGAAGAGAAATTATAAGTAATTGGTTAATATCATGTGGCCAGAACAGCAAAGCCTACCTGACTCCAAAATGTATGTTCTTTCCACAGTTCTACTGTCTTTCATGTAGTGGGGGATTGATAAACACTATTTTCATTCATTGATAAACTTTGAAAAATACACTAGGCTAGCTTTTCTCTTGAGGCAGGGTTTTAGTTCCATTCTTCCAGATAATTCAAGACTTGAGAGAATTATTTTGTCAATTTTAAAGACCTCCAGAGAAATTCTTCCTTAGAGCTAATCTGAGTATCTCTTGCTATAGTTATTGAATAGTAATCACCAGAAAGGGAAGTCTAGGATAGCATACTTTGGTAAGTTTTCTTTAGCTTCTTAAAATTAAGATGATCTTATGAGTCAGACAGACCTGGGTTCTGACAATTATTAATTGCATGATCTTGGAGATAATAGTACTTCCCTAATAAGGTTGAAGAATTGGGTGAGAAATTATTACTAAAGGGTCTTGCAGTGGTTCTCAACACAGAGAAGATGCTTAATAAATGCTCATTTCTTCCTATTCCCCCAAAAGATTCTATAATCTTACCTCATGGACACAATTAGTTTCCTCTCTGTCTCCAAACTTTAATCCTGATAGCTGCTGGGCTATGATAAAGATAAAAATAAATATGTATATGAAATCATGCACAAGTCTATGACAGAACGACCTGGTTTTAGAAACTTCCTAGTTGATTTTGCAGGTTGTAGGATTAAAGAAGTCATCATACAGACAGACTTGATTTACTAATCAGACAATTTCATCCACCCTGGTAAAAATATTATTTTGGTTTTTGCTCTTGGTGCTCCCTTTTCTGTCTAAATTTTAACTTCCGTTTGAAAAAAACCTTACACTTAATTTCAGAAGAGTTTGACAGAATATTTTATGTCTGAAGAGCAATCAGCATTGCTTGAGATAGTTAGAAGAACTGATTTCATTACCATCCCACTGCTGCAACAGCAGGGTACAGAGAAACAGCCAGTGGAAAACCACTGATCACTCAGTCCTTTTGATTGGCATTGGGTTAGTTTTATTGGCGATCCTGCTGAGCAAATCTGCATTGGTTGGTATGTCTCCTCCACAGAATAACTTTGAGACGTAAAAACACAATTTGAGATATATCCAAGAGCCCAGAGGCAAACGCAAATCTTAAAACTGCTTTTTTCTCCCTTTCTTCTGATTGGCTAGGAATGAGAAATGTTATCTCTGCAAATCCCTGGTTCCATTCAGAGAGTATCAGTGTCATGTAGATGCCTGTCTTCAGCTTGCCAGGGGTGACCAAGGAGATGGGCCTGAAGGGAATGGTAGAGTGTGCTCAACTGTGGAGGAGAAGAGGCAGCAACTACCGAAGAGCACAAAGGTATGTATGGAATGTTCTTAGGAAAAGCTGCCTAATTCTTCTGATTATTCCTACTTAGTCTAAGAGGCCACAACTCTGGTCTGGCTTTTTTCTTCTGTTGTTTCCCATCTTCTTTCTCCCTCTCCTTTTCCCACCTCTTCCCTCTTCCATTTCTTCTATCTTGAAACAAGATTTGTGCTTTTTACACAAGTGCTTATTTATTTTAATTTAAAAAAGTCATGTTCATTTTAGAAAATTTGAAAGGTTCAAAAAGAAAGTATAAATAATCAGGGAAAATCATTACCTATAATCTAACTACTTAAAGGCAACAACTTTTAATATTTTGGCCTATTTCCTTCTTTTTTTCATGTGCATTTTTTTTAGGGGGGTGCATGGTCTAGGAATCAAACCTGGGTCTCCCACATGGAAGGTGAACATTCTACCATTGAACCACCCATACACCCCATTCACATCCAGTTTTAATGTACCCTGTATATAGTTTTCTACCCCAAAAAAATTACTGTTGATATTTTCATCACATAGATGTTCACTTAACCATTCTCATATTATTGGGCATTTACAGCCTTAACAATTCTTCTATATTATTATATTTTAAATATTAATTAATATTTGTACCACTGATTATATACTTAGAATACACTTTCTAAAGTGAGACTACTAAGCCACTGGGAATACAATGTTAAAGTCTCTTGAAACATACTGCTCTATTGTTTTTATGAGAGGGTATGCAGTTCATACCCCAGTTCCAGGAACATATACAAGATCAACTCTGTTGAACTCCATGTCTGCTCAGCCTTAGGAAGTGCAGGGTCTAGCCCATGGGCACTGGATAGAAGGATATGTTTTCTGTGCCTTTGTGACTAGAGAGAAGGAAAGTAAATTTTGGCTTAGAGATTTTGATAAACAGCAGAAGGATTGTGGGAAGATGGTAGAGTATGAAGATCCAGGAAGTAGTCCCTCTGCCAAAACAACTACTGAACTGGGAGGAACCGTCTAAATCAACTATTTTGAAGTTCTGGAGTCAGTTTAGCATCTAGGGAAGGCAAGGACAAAGAGACTAGTAAATCACAGTAAATATTGTTAAATTTCACCTTCATGTAACAGCTACCATCCCCTATTCCCTAAGCATGTGGTAGGCAGCAGTGGGGATTGTAGCCTGGGCTCCTAGTGCAGCTTGCTAGAGCCAGGGTTGGCTTTAAGGACATAGTCCTCCAAAATCCAGGTATGTGTGTGGTCTTTGCTGATCCCTTCTTATGATCAGCTACTTCAGATCACTGGGGAACAGCTGTGAGAGTGTCCATTGTTCTGGCCCTCCTTGGGCAAAAGCAGAAAAGTCTTAGAAAGACAATGTTTTTTTTTCTCTCTCTCTCTCTTTCTTCTTTTAATTCCCCATTTGGAAGCAAAAATAGTTTGTAAAAGTAACAAACTGATGTCTTCAGCCTTCAACAACAGCAAAACAGCAATTCATAAGGAATAGAAGTACTGGTATTTCAAAGTTATAACAACAAAATTCTCAGCGTGTTCTGTTCTAAACAAAAAAAGTACAGAACACACAAAGAAACAAGAAGTATGGCCCATTTAAGAAAAAAGGGAAACTATCCCTGAGAAAATGCATACATTGGAACTATTAGTCAAAGACTTTAAATTAACTCTCTTAAATATGTTCAGTGAGCTAAACGAATCCATAGACAAAGACCTAAAGGAAATTATTGTCTGAACAAAATACTGAGGTGGAAATTTATAAAAAGGAACTAAACGGAGATGTGGGAGCTGCAAAGTATAGTAATTGAAGTGAAACACTCATTAGATGGATTCTGCAGCAGACTTGAACAGGTAGAAGAAAGGATCAAGGATCTTTAACATAAGACAATGGAAATTATCCGTTGAGAGGAGCAGAAAGAAAAAAATAAGAAAAATGAACAAAGTCTAAGGAACCTGTGAGACTCATACCCATTGAGTCCCAGAAGATAACAAGAGAGAAAGGGGCAGAAAAAGTATTTGAAAAAATAATGGCCAAAAACTTACCAAATCTGATGGAAGAAATGAATATACCCATCCAGGAAACTCAAAGAACTCCAAGCAGGATAAACTCTAAGAGAGCTACATCATGACACATTATAGTGAAATTATCCAAATCCAAAGACTTGTGCAGTTTTGAAAGTAGCAAGAGAGAAGTAATTCATCACACACAAGGGATCTTCTCATAAGAAACATAGATGCCAGAAGACAGTGGGATGGTATCTTCAAAGTCCTCAAAGAGGAAAAAGAATGTCAACCAAGAATTCTATATCTGGCAAAATTATTTGTCAAAAATAAAGTAGAAATTAAGACACTTACAGATAAAGCTGAAGGCATTCATTATCAGAAGACCTGCTCTACAAAAAATGCTAAAGGGAGTCCTTCAAGCTGAAATGAAAGGGCACTCGACAGTACCTGAGGCCATAAGAAGAAATAAAGAGCATTGGTAAAGGTGACTACATAGGTAAATGTGCTGTATTATTATACTTTCGGCTTGGTAACTCCCCCTCCCCAAATGATTTAATAGACAAACATATAAAATAACATTTTAAATCTATGTTAATTGGCATACAATATATAAAGATATAATCTAAAAACAATAACAATATAATGGGGAAGAGATGGAGATATATAGGAGTAGAGAGTTTTATACCACTGAAACTAGATTGGTATTAGTCAAACTAAGTAGTTATTAGTTTAAAATGTTAATTGTAATTACACGGGTAACCACTAAGAAAATAACTAAAAAATACATAGAAAAGGAAAGAAGAAGGGAATCATAATGTTACAGTACAAAAACAAGAAAATACAAAAAAAAACGTAGTAATAGAGTAATTGAAGACCAAGAAACAAAGGAGGCATACAGAAAACAAATAGCCAAGTGGCAAAAGTAAAGCCTTACTTCTCAGTTACTACCTTAAATGTCAGTGGATTAAACTCCCCTGTTAAAAGGCAGATTGGACAAAGAAGCATGATCTGTCTAAATGCTGTCTATAGAAGATTCACATTAGATACAAAGACACAAAGGAATTGAAAGTCAAAGAATAGAAAAAAGATATTCTATGCAAGCAGTAATCCAAAAAAGAGCTGGAGTGGCAATATCATTGTCAAACAAAGAGTATAAATGAAAAAAGCTACAAGAAACAAAAAAGGATATTATTGATGAAAGGTTTGATCCAGCAAGAAGATTACAAACATATATGCACCTCACAGCAGAGCCCTAAAATATAAGAAGGAAAAATTGATAGAATTGAAGGGAGAAATAGATAATTCTACAGTAATAGTTGTGTACTTCAATATACCACTCTCAGTAATTCATAGAACATCTAACCAGAAGACCAGTAAGGAATAGAGGACTTGAGCAACACTATTAACCAATTACACCTAATGGGCATATCTCCATCCAACAATTGCAGAATGCACACCCTTCTCAAGTGCACATTTTCCAGGATAGATCACGTTAATCCACAAATCAATAAAATCGTAATAAATTAAAGAATATTGAAATAACACAAAGTATGTTCATGGACCACAGTGGAATAAAGCTAGAAATCAATAATAGAAGGAAAACTAGAAAATTTACAAATATATGGAAATTAAACATATCATTAAACAACCCATGTGTCAAAGAAGGAATCTGCAGAAGGCAGTGCTCAGAAGGAAAATCATAACTCTGAATGCCTACATTAAAAAAGAAAACAAATCAATAAATCAATAACCTAACTTCACACCTAAAGAAACTAGAAAAAGAAGAGCAGACTAAACTTAAGGGTAGTAAAAGGAAGGAACTAGTAAAGATTAGAGTAGAGATAAATGAAATAGAGAATAGAAAACCAGTAGAATCAACAAAACCAAAGTTGGTTATTTGAAAAGATCAATAAAATTGACCAATCTTTAGCCAGACTGACAGAGAAACAGAAGATGCAAATAACGATAATCAGGAATGAAAATATGGACTTGACTACTGACCAAACAGAAATAGAAAGAATTATGTCAGGGTACTGTGGACAGTTATATACCAACAAATTAGAACACCCAGGTGAAATAGATACATTTCTAGAAACATATAAGTGATCTAATCTGACACAAGACGAAATAGAAAATCTCTGAACAGACCTATATGAAGTAAAGAAATTGAATCAGTAGTTAGAAATCTCCCAATAAAAATAAGTCCAGGACAGGATGGCTTCACTGCTGAATTCTACCAAACTTTTAAATATTTAACACCAATCCTTCTTAGACTCCTCCAAAAAAAAAAAAAAAAAAAAATAGAAGAGGAAGTATTATTCCCTAAAAAAAGTAGAAGAGGAGGTATTATTCCCTAACTCATTTCTTTGAGGCCAAAATTATTGTGATACCAAAGTCAGATGAAAACAACACAAGAAAAGAAAATTACAGAGCAGTATCCCTTATGAATATAGATGCAGATATCAACGCAATACTGTCACACCAAATCCAGTGGCATGTTGAAAGGATTATATACCATAACTTAAATGAGATTTATTTCAGGAATGCAAGGTTGGTTCAACATAGGAAAACTAGCCAGTATAAAACACCACATTAATAGAAAGAAGGAAAAAAACCCACATGGTCATCTCAGTTGATGCAGAAAAAGCATTTGGCCAAATCCAACATCCTTTCATGGTAAAAACGCTTTTAAAAACTAGGAATAGGAGGGAACTTTCTCACCATGATAGTGGCATTTATTAAAATCCCACTGCAGAAGAAGTGTGACCCTGTTCTGGGTCAAGATGGCGGCTTAACAACGTGCGCGTTTTAGTTCGTCCTCCAGAACAACTACTAAATAACCAGAAACAGTACAGAACAGCCCCTGGGGCCACGTCAGTGACCAGGCACACAGCGTACCCAAGTCTGGACCAGCTGGACCGGCTGCAAGCACTCCCCCGAACCGTGAGATCCCAAAGCTGCGGCGGCCAGTGCCCTCCCCCACAGGCCCCTTCCCAAAGGGGAAAGGAAAGGACTTTACCAGCAGCAGGGACTCAGCACAATCAAAATGCCAATTGTGGAACTAATTAACAAATTCTGACTACTAAAAATAGGTCCTCAGCTTAGGTGAACCTTATCAAAGCGGAGGTTACTCATTTTTGCCCCGGTGCCAAGGGGGCAGGACTGACAGAAAAAGGGGGAAAAAAAAAAGAAGGACACAGAGGTTTTTGTGGCTGTGTATCTACAAAGGCTTGACTGCCTCTGGATACAGTGGCAGGACTTTTCAGGCTGCAACTGCCCCAGGCATAGGCAGAAGTGAGCTGTTTTGGGGGCTTGTCTGGAGCCTGTGCCTTCCCCAGGGGAGGGGTGAAGCCCAACTCAGGTGGAATCCCTCCCTCAAGGAATTCAGACACCAGGGCTTGGTAATTTGAAGCCATTAAAACCAGACTACAACCTCTCCTCTGTCTCCACCACGCCCCCAGCAGGGAGAGTCTGCCAAAGTTAAAGGTACCTCATCATTTTGTGCGGGTGGGACCTGCAGTCAGACAAGCGCCACACACAGGGCAGGATAAGAAAAACAGAGTCCAGAGACTTCACAGGAAAGTCTTTCAACCTGCTGGGTCTCACCCTCAGGGAAAACCGACGCAGGTGACTCTTTCCTCCTGATAGGAGGCCAGTTTGGTCTGGGAAAATCTGGCTGGGTATATAATATCTAAGTAGACCCTCCTAAGTGTGGGAGGAGGGGGAAGGCACCACACAAGCAGGGCAAGAAACAAGAAAACAAGAACTGAAAAATTATCCTCTGTTAAACAAAACTTAAGCTAGAGGTCCAGATAAAGCCGAACAGAATGTCAGAGAACAGATAGACAACAAATTCATCCAGCAAAAACCCTAGATAAAAGAAGTGAAAGCAATTTCCAGAATAAACTAATTAAGGTAATTAAATGCCTAGACGCCAGCAAAAAATAACAAATCACACTAGGAAAATTGAAGATATGGCCCAGTCAAAGGAACAAACCAACAATTCAAAAGAGATACAGGAGCTGAAACAATTAATTCAGAATGTACAACAGACATGGAAAACCTCATCAAAAACTGAATCAATGCATTGAGGGAGGATATAAAGAAGGCAAGGAAAGAACAAAAAGAAGAAACTGAAAGTCTGAAACAACAAATCACAGAACTTATGGGAATGAAAGACACAGTAGAAGAGATGAAAAATAACAATGGAAACCTACAATGGTAGATTTCAAGAGACAGAACATAGGATTTCAAAACTGGAGGATGGAACATCTGAAATCCAACAAGAAACAGAAACTATAGGAAAAAAATGGAAAAATATGAGCAGGGACTCAGGGAACTGAATGACAATATGAAGCGCACCAATATACGTGTTATGGGTGTCCCAGAAGAAGAGAAGGGAAAAGGAGGAGAAAAACGAATGGAGGAAATTATCACTGAAAATATCCCAACTCTTATGAAAGATTTAAAATTACAGATCCAAGAAGTGCAGTGTACCCCAAAGAGAATAGATCCAAATAGACATACTCCAAGACATTTACTAATCAGAATGTCAGATGTCAAAGAGAAAGAGAAGATCTTAAAAGCAGCAAGAGAAAAGCAATCCATCACATACAAGGGAAGCCCGATAAGAGTATGCGCAGATCTCTCAGCAGAAACCATGGAGGCGAGAAGACAGTGGGATAAAATATTTAAATTATTAAGAGAGAAAAACTGCGGGACTTCCGGAGAAGATGGCGGCTTAGTAAGACGCGCGGATCTTAATTTCTCCTCCAGGACAGCTACTAGGGGAGTAGAAACGATACAGAACAGCTCCCAAAGCCACGACAGAGATAAAAAAGACAGCGTACCCCATCAGAACGGCTGGCTGGCTGAGAGAACCGCTCTGGTGAGATCGCTGAGGGGCGCAGGCTTCACCGGGCGGGGTGGCAAGCGGCCGGAGTCACTCCCTTCCCCTCAAACCGCGGCGGCTGGCGCCCACACCATGCGCGGCCCCCGGACCAACTGAGAGAATTGGATCGGAAATCCCCAGGCCGCGGAGAACGGTGACGGGGGGGGGAGGCCCTTCCAAACCCGTGACTCCCCGGGAACGTGCACTCTCCCGGGCAGACCGCTGCGGCTGGCGCCCTCCCACCAAGCTTGGCACCCTGGGCTGACTAGGAAATTCGGACGGGCACTTTCCCGGGCTGCGGCGACCAGCGACCCTCCCCACGTTCGGACCCCGGGCCGGCTGGCACTCTTCCAAGCCGATTCGGCTAGCGAACCTCCCAAACGGCGAGAGTTTTCCAAAGTTAAAGGACCCACAGCACCTTTTACTGGTGGGACCCGCAGACAAACGTGTGCCACAAGCGCCACCTACTGGGCAGGATAAGAAAAACAGAACCCAGAGATTTCACAGAAAAATCTTACAACCTTGTTGGGTCCGACACCCAGGGAAATCTGACTAAATGCCCAGACGCCAGCAGCAGAAGATAACTGTCCACGCTCAGAAGATTGAAAATATGGCCCACTCAAAGGAACAAACCAATAGTTCAAATGAGATACAGGAGCTGAGACAACTAATGCTGAATATATGAACAGAAATGGAAAACCTCTTCAAAAACGAAATCGATAAATTGAGGGAGGACATGAAGAGGACATGGGCTGAACATAAAGAAGAAATAGAAAAACTGAAAAAACAAATCACAGAACTTATGGAAGTGAAGGATAAAGTAGAAAAGATGGAAAAAACAATGGATACCTACAATGATAGATTTAAAGAGACAGAAGATAGAATTAGTGATTTGGAGGATGGAACATCTGAATTCCAAAAAGAAACAGAAACTATAGGGAAAAGAATGGAAAAATTTGAACAGGGTATCAGGGAACTCAAGGACAATATGAACCGCACAAATATATGTGTGGTGGGTGTCCCAGAAGGAGAAGAGAAGGGAAAAGGAGGAAAAAAACTAATGGAAGAAATTATCACTGAAAATTTCCCAACTCTTATGAAAGACCTAAAATTACAGATCCAAGAAGTGCAGCGCACCCCAAAGAGATTAGACCCAAATAGGCGTTCTCCAAGACACTTACTAGTTAGAATGTCAGAGGTCAAAGAGAAAGAGAGGATCTTGAAAGCAGCAAGAGAAAAACAATCCATCACATACAAGGGAAACCCAATAAGACTATGTGTAGATTTCTCAGCAGAAACCATGGAAGCTAGAAGACAGTGGGATGATATATTTAAATTACTAAAAGAGAAAAACTGCCAACCAAGACTCCTATATCCAGCAAAATTGTCCTTCAAAAATGAGGGAGAAATTAAAACATTCTCAGACAAAAAGTCACTGAGAGAATTTGTGACCAAGAGACCAGCTCTGCAAGAAATACTAAAGGGAGCACTAGAGTCAGATACAAAACGACAGAAGAGAGAGGTATGGAGAAGAGTGTAGAAAGAAGGAAAATCAGGTATGATATATATAATACAAAAGGCAAAATGTTAGAGGAAAATATTATCCAAACAGTAATAACACTAAATGTCAATGCACTGAATTCCCCAATCAAAAGACATAGATTGGCAGAATGGATTAAAAAACAGGATCCTTCCATATGCTGTCTACAGGAAACACATCTTAGACCCAAAGATAAACATAGGTTGAAAGTGAAAGGTTGGGAAAAGATATTTCATGCAAATAACAACCAGAAAAGAGCAGGAGTGGCTATACTAATATCCAACAAATTAGACTTCAAATGTAAAACAGTTAAAAGAGACAAAGAAGGACACTATATACTAATAAAAGGAACAATTAAACAGGAAGACATAACAATCATAAATATTTATGCACCGAACCAGAATGCCCCAAAATACGTGAGGAATACACTGCAAACACTGAAAAGGGAAATAGACTCATATACCATAATAGTTGGAGACTTCAATTCACCACTCTCATCAATGGACAGAACATCTAGACAGAGGATCAATAAAGAAATAGAGAATCTGAATATTACTATAAATGAGCTAGACTTAACAGACATTTATAGGACATTACATCCCACAACAGCAGGATACACCTTTTTCTCAAGTGCTCATGGATCATTCTCAAAGATAGACCATATGCTGGGTCACAAAGCAAGTCTTAACAAATTTAAAAAGATTGAAATCATACACAACACTTTCTCGGATCATAAAGGAATGAAGTTGGAAATCAATAATAGGCGGAGTGCCAGAAAATTCACAAATACATGGAGGCTCAACAACACACTCTTAAACAACAAGTGGGTCAAAGAAGAAATTGCAAGAGAAATTAGTAAATACCTCGAGGCGAATGAAAATGAAGACACAACATATCAAAACTTATAGGATGCAGCAAAGGCAGTGCTAAGAGGGAAATTTATTGCCCTAAATGCCTGTATCAGAAAAGAAGAAAAGGCAAAAATGCAGGAATTAACTGTCCACTTGGAAGAACTGGAGAAAGAGCAGCAAACTAATCCCAAAGCAAGCAAAAGGAAGGAAATAACAAAGATTAGAGCAGAAATAAATGAAATTGAAAACAATAGAGAAAATCAATAAGACCAGAAGTTGGTTCTATGAGAAAATCAATAAGATTGATGGGCCCTTAGCAAGATTGACAAAAAGAAGAAGAGAGGGGATGGAAATAAATAAGATCAGAAATGGAAGAGAAGACATAACTACTGACCTCACAGAAATAAAGGAGGTAATAACAGGATACTATGAACAACTTTACGCTAACAAATACAACAATTTAGATGAAATGGACGGGTTCCTGGAAAGATATGAACAACCAACTTTGACTCAAGAAGAAATAGATGACCTCAACAAACCAATCACAACTAAAGAAATTGAATTAGTCATTCAAAAGCTTCCTAAAAAGAAAAGTCCAGGACCAGACGGCTTCACATATGAATTCTATCAAACATTCCAGAAAGAATTAGTACCAACTCTCCTCAAACTCTTCAAAAAAAATCGAAGTGGAGGGAAAACTACCTAATTCATTCTATGAAGCCAACATCACCCTCATACCAAAACCAGGCAAAGATATTACAAAAAAAGAAAACTACAGACCAATCTCTCTAATGAATATAGATGCAAAAATCCTCAATAAAATTCTAGCAAATCGTATCCAACAACACATTAAAAGAATTATGCATCATGACCAAGTAGGATTCATCCCAGGTATGCAAGGATAGTTCAACATAAGAAAATCAATTAATGTAATACACCATATCAACAAATCAAAGCAGAAAAATCACATGATCATCTCAATTGATGCAGAGAAGGCATTTGATAAGATTCAACATCCTTTCCTGTTGAAAACACTTCAAAGGATAGGAATATAAGGGAACTTCCTTAAAATGATAGAGGGAATATATGAAAAACCCACAGCTAATATCATCCTCAATGGGGAAAAATTGAAAACTTTCCCCCTAAGATCAGGAACAAGACAAGGATGTCCACTATCACCACTATTATTCAACATTGTGTTGGAGGTTCTAATCAGAGCAATTAGACAAGAAAAAGAAATACAAGGCATCAAAATTGGAAAGTAAGAAGTAAAACTATCACTGTTTGCAGAAGATATGATACTATACGTCGAAAACCCGGAAAAATCCACAACAAAACTACTAGAGCTAATAAATGAGTACAGCAAAGTAGCAGGTTACAAGATCAACATTCAAAAATCTGTAGCATTTCTATACACTAGCAATGAACAAGCGGAGGGGGAAATCAAGAAACGAATCCCATTTACAATTGCAACTAAAAGAATAAAATACCTAGGAATAAATTTAACTAAAGAGACAAAAAACCTATATAAAGAAAACTACAAAAAAATGCTAAAGGAAATCACAGAAGACCTAAATAGATGGAAGGGCATACCGTGTTCATGGATTGGAAGACTAAATATAGTTAAGATGTCAGTCCTACCTAAATTGATTTACAGATTCAGTGCAATATCAATCAAAATCCCAACAACTTATTTTTCAGAAATAGAAAAACCAATAAGCAAATTTATCTGGAAGGGCAGGGTGCCCCAAATTGCTAAAAACATCTTGAGGAAAAAAACGAAGCTGGAGGTCTTGCACTGCCTGACTTTAAGGCATATTATGAAGCCACAGTGGTCAAAACAGCATGGTATTGGCATAAAGATAGATATATCGGCCAATGGAATCGAATAGAGTGCTCAGATATAGACCCTCTCATCTATGGACATTTGATCTTTGATAAGGCAGTCAAGCCAACTCACCTGGGACAGAACAGTCTCTTCAATAAATGGTGCCTAGAGAACTGGATATCCATATGCAAAAGAATGAAAGAAGACCCATATCTCACACCCTACACAAAAGTTAACTCAAAATGGATCAAAGATCTAAACATTAGGTCTAAGACCATAAAACAGTTAGAGGAAAATGTAGGGAGATATCTTATGAATCTTACAATTGGAGGCAGTTTTATGGACCTTAAACCTAAAGCAAGAGCACTGAAGAAGGAAATAAATAAATGGGAACTCCTCAAAATTAAACACTTTTGTGCATCAAAGAACTTCATCAAGAAAGTAGAAAGACAGCCTACACAATGGGAATCAATATTTGGAAACGACATATCAGATAAAGGTCTAGTATCCAGAATATATAATGAGATTGTTCAACTCAACAACAAAAAGACAGCCAACCCAGTTACAAAATGGGAAAAAGACTTGAATAGACACCTCTCAGAGGAGGAAATACAAATGGCCAAAAGGCACATGAAGAGATGCTCAATGTCCCTGGCCATTAGAGAAATGCAAATCAAAACCACAATGAGATATCATCTCACACCCGCCAGAATGGCCATTATCAACAAAACAGAAAATGACAAGTGCTGGAGAGGATGCAGAGAAAGAGGCACACTTATCCACTGTTGGTGGGAATGTCAAATGGTGCAACCACTGTGGAAGGCAGTTTGGCGGTTCCTCAAAAAGCTGAATATAGAATTGCCATACAACCCAGCAATACCATTGCTGGGAATCTACTCAAAGGAATTAAGGGCAAAAACTCAAACAGACATTTGCACACCAATGTTTATAGCAGCGTTATTTACAATTGCAAAGAGATGGAAACAGCCGAAATCTCCATCAACAGACGAGTGGCTAAGCAAACTGTGGTATATACATACAATGGAATATTATGCAGCTTTAAGGCAGGATAAACTTATGAAGCATGTAATAACATGGATGGACCTAGAGAACATTATGCTGAGTGAGTCTAGCCAAAAACTAAAAGACAAATACTGTATGGTCCCAATGATGTGAAGCGACACTCGAGAATAAACTTGAAATATGTCATTGGCAACAGAGTTCAGCAGGAGTTAGAAACAGGGTAAGATAATGGGTAATTGGAGCTGATGGGATACAGACTGTGCAATAGGACTAGATACAAAAACTCAAAAATGGACAGCACAATAATACCTAATTGTAAAGTAATCATGTTAAAACACTGAATGAAGCTGCATCCGAGCTATAGGTTTTTGTTTTGTTTTGTTTTGTTTTTTTTGTTCTATTATTACTTTTATTTTTTTTCTCTATATTAACATTCTATATCTTTTTCGGTTATATTGCTAGTTCTTCTAAACCGATGCAAATGTACTAAGAAACGATGATCATGCATCTATGTGATGATGTTAAGAATTACTGATTGCATATGTAGAATGGTATGATTTCTAAAAAAAAAAAAAAATGGACAGCACAATACTACCTAATTGTAATGTAATTATGTTAAAACACTGAATGAAGCTGCATCTTAGCTATAGTTTTTTTCTTATATATTTTTGTATTTTTTATTTTTATTTTTTCTCTATATTATCATTTTATTTCTTTTTCTAAATCGATGCATATGTACTAAGAAATGATGATCATACATCTATGTGATGATATTAAGAATTACTGATTGCATATGTAGAATGGAATGATTTCTAAATGTTGTGTTAGTTAATTTTTTTTAATTAATAAAAAAAAAAGAGAGAAAAACTGCCAACCAATAATTCTATATCCAGCAAAATTGTCCTTCAAAAATGAGGGAGAAATGAAAACATTTTCAGACAAAAAATCACTGAGAGAATTTGTGACCAAGAAACCAGCTCTGCAAGAAATACTAAAGGGAACACTAGAGACAGATACGAAGACAGAAGAGAGAGGTGTGGAGAAGAGTGTAGAAAGGAAGACTAGGAGTAAAGGTAAAAAGAAGGAAAATTAGATATGACATATAAAATCCAGAAGGCAAAATAATAGAAGAAAGTACTACCCATGCAGTAATAACACTGAATGTTAATGGATTAAATTCTCCAATCAAAAGACATAGTCTGGCAGAATGGATTAAAAAACAGGACCTATCTATATGCTGTCTCTACTCAAAGGACACGAGGCCAAGGACACAAACGGACATCTGCACACCAATGTTTATAGAAGCATTATTAACAATTACCAAGAGATGGAAACAGCCAAAATGTCCATCAACAGACAGTTGACTAAACATACTGTGACATTTACATAAGATGGAATATTATGCAGCTGTAAGACAGAAAAAAGTTATGAAGTATGTAACAACATGCATGAACCTTAAGGACGTTATGCTGAGTGTGATTAGCCAGAAACAAAAGGACAAATACTGTATGGTCTCACTGATATGATCTGACATTAGTGAATAAACTTGGAATATTTCCTTGGTAACAGAGACCGTCAGGAGATAGAAATAGTGTGAGATATTGGGTAATTGGAGCTGAAGGGATACAGATTGCACAACAGGACTGAATATAAAAACTCAGAAATGGACAGCACAACACTACCTAACTGTAATGTAATTACGTTAAAACACTGAATGAACCTGCATGTGAGAACGATAGAGGGAGGAGGGCTGGGGACATAAATGAAATCAGAAAGAAAGATAGATGGTAAAGATCGAGATGGTATAATCTAGGAATGCCTAGAGTGTATTATAATAATAGTGAAATGTACAACGTACAAATTTTAAAAATGTTTTTGCATGAGGAAAAACAAAGGAATGTCATTACTGCAGGGTGCTGAAAATAGGTGATAATTAATACTTTAAAATGTCACCTTATGTGTGAGACTAAAGCAAAAAATGTTTATTTGTTACAAAATTTATATTTTGACTAGAGCATTTCCTAATATAACTCATATAGATAGTTTGATTGAATGTCATAAGTACTTGGAATCTAAGGTAGGACATGAGATTTTGTTGGTTTGTCCAGAGTGATGCCCCGATGAATCCCAGAGTGATATGATCAGTGACTGGAAACGTACTTGCAAGCCCCCTTCGGGGAATGGTGAAAGTGGGGAGAAATTCAACTTCCCCAAGTTGAATTATTGATACTCTCTCAAGTAGTGTGGACAACCAAAGCTGAGCCCCCAGTCTTGGGGTTTGTTCATATGAAACTTAACCCCACAAAGGATAGGTCAAGTCTACTTAAAATTTAGGCCTAAGAGTCACCCCCAAGAGAGCCTCTTTTGTTGCTCAGATGTGGCCTCTCTCTCCAGCCAACATGATGAGCAGTCTCACCACCCTCCACCTCTCTGCGTGGGACATGGCTCCCAGGGGTGTGGACCTTCCTGGCAACGTGGGACAGAGACCCTGGAATGAGCTGAGACTCAGCATCAAGGGACTGAGAAAAACCCTAGAATGAGCTGAGAATTAACATCAAGGATTGAGAGAACCTTCTCAACCAAAGGGGGAAGAGTGAAATGAGACTAAGTGTCAGTGGCTGAGAGATTCCAAACAGAGTTGAGAGGTTATCCTGGAGGTTATTCTTATGCATTAAGTAGATATCACTTTGTTGTTCAAGATGTAGCGGAGAGGCTGGAGGAAACCGCCTGAAAATGTAGAGCTGTGTTCCAGTAGCCATGTTTCTTGATGATGACTGAACAGTGATACAACTTTCACAATGAGACTCTGTGAATGTGAAAACCTTGTGTCTGATGCTCCTTTTAGCTACTATATCAACAGAAGAGTAGAACATATGGAATAAAAATAAATCATAGGGGGAACAAATGTTAAAATAAATTTAGTTTGAAATGCTAGTGGTAAATGAAGGTGAGGGGTAAGGGGTATGGTATGTATAATCTTTCTTTTTTCTCTGTTACGTTTTATTTCTTTTTCTGTTGTCTTTTTATTTCTTTTCCTAAATCGATGCAAATGTTCTAAGAAATTATGAAAATGCAACTGTGTGATGATATTAAGAATTACCTATTGTATATGTAGAATAGAATGATATCTTAATGTTTTGTTTGTTAATTTTTTTTAATTAGTAAAAAAGTTAAAAAAAATCCCACCGCAAAACTTAACCCTACAAAGGATAGGTCAAGCCTGCTTAAAATTAGGCCTAAGAGTCACCCCCAACAGAACCTCTTTTGTTGCTCAGATGTGGCCTCTCTCTCCAGCCAACACAACGAGCAAACTCACTACCCTCCCCCTGTCAACATGACTCCCAGGGGTGTGGACCTTCCTGGCAACATGGGACAGAAATCCAAGAATGAACTCAGACTCAGCATCAAGGGATTGAGAAAATCCTCTTGACCAAAAGGGGGAAGAGTGAAATGAGACAAAGTGTCAATGGCTGAGAGATTCCAACCAGAGTAGAGAGGTTATCCTGGAGGTTATTCTTATGCATTAAGTAGATATCACCTTGTTATCTAAGAGGAAATGGAGAGGCTGGAGGGAACTGCCTGAAAATGTAGAGCTGTGTTCCAGTAGCCATGTTTCTTGATGATGATTGTATAATGGTGTAGCTTTCACAGTGTGACTGTGTGATTGTGAAAACCTTGTGTCTTATGCTCCTTTTATCTACCTTGTCAACAGATGAGTAGAACATATGGAATAAAAAGAAATAATAGGGGGAACAAATGTTAAAATAAATTTAGTTTGAAATGCTAGTGATCAGTGAAAGGGAGAAGTAAGGGGTATGGTGTGTATGGGTTTTTTTTCTGTTTTCGTTTTATTTTTTTCTGTTGTCTTTTTGTTTCTTTTTCTGAATTGATGCAAATGTTCTAAGAAATGATCAGGATGATGAATCTGCAGCTATGTGATGATATTGTGAATTACTGATTATATATGTAGAATGAAATGATCACATATTGGGAATGTTTGTGTTTCTTTCTGTAATTTTTTTAAAAATCCCACTTCAAATATCACACTCAATGATAAAAGGCTGAAAGCTTTCCCTTTAAGATGAGGAACAAGGCAAGGATGCCTGCTGCCACCCCTGCTATATACTATAATACTCTTACAAGAAAACAGAGAAATATATTTAGAACCTTGTGATAGGCAATGGACTTTCAGATTTAATATCAAAATCACAAGCAATAAAAGGAAAAGCAGATAAAATAAATTTCATAAAATTTAAAAACTTTTGTGCACCAAAGGACATTAACAAGAGAGTGAAACAAAATGTGAGAAGATATTTAAAAACCACATATCTGATAAGGGTTTAGTATCCAAAATATATAATAACAAAAAGACAACCCAGTTTTTAAAAATGAGCCAAGGATTTGAATAGACATTTCTCCAAAGTGGGTAGTCATATGGCCAGTAGGTGTATGAGAAGATGCTCAGTATCATTAGCCAATAAGGAAATGCAAATCAGAACTACAGTGAGATGCCATTCCATGCCATCTAGCGTGGATCCTGTAAACAAAAAGGAAAATACCAAATGCTGGTAAGGATATGGAGAAATAAGAGCCCTCCAGCATTATTGGTGAGCGTGTAAAATGGTAACGCTGCTGTGGAAAAGTTTGGTGGTTCCTCAGGAGTTAAAAATAAAATTACCATATGACCTGGCAATTTTAGTCCTAGATATATACCCAAAAGAATTAAAAGCAGGGGCTCAGACAGATATTTGTACACCAGTGTTCACTGCAGCATTCTTTACAATAGCAAAAGGTGGAAGCAACTCAAGTGTCCATGAATAGATGAGTGGATAAACAAAATATAGTATATCCACATGATAGAATATAGTTCGCCCATAAAAAGGAATGAAGTGCTGATACATGTTGCAAAATTGATGAACCTTGAAGACATCATGTTTTGTGAAATAAGCTGAACACAAAAGGTTAAATATAGTATGATTTCTGTTATATGAAATACTGGGAATAAAATTCATGAAGACAGAGACAGAATTACTCGTTTCCAGGGGAGTGGGGAGGGAGAATGGGGAGTTATTGCTTAATGATTTTTGTTTGGGATGATGAAAATAGTCTGGAAATAGTGGTAAAAATTGCACAGTATTGTCAGTGTACTTAATGTCAAAGATTTGTCTACTTAAAATGATTTTTTATGTTACATTAATTTTTATCACAATTAAAAATAAAGTATATAAAAAATAAAGCAACAACTCCGTATTCTAGGCTTAGTAACATAGCAGTTGCAGCACACTCTGATCAGGAATTAATCATGTGTCATGCCAGAAAGAAGGACCTCTTTATGACTGGGATTATTTCAAGGTGGTGCTTATACCATAGAGCCAGTTTTTCTTCTGGTATCAATGCCTATAGAAGCTACCTTTACACTACTGTTTTCTGTCTTTAATCTCCCATGTCTATCACAGATCATAGGCTGCTGTTTGGCATGATCTTGGTTGACTAACTTTGGCTTGTCTCATATCCATTCTTAGATAATATTCTTGGCATAGAGATATATTTTATTCATCACTGTTTGCTTTTTTTTTTTTTTACTCATGTACCCTCCTTTAATAGAAAGCAAAAAACTTTTCTAGAGCTGTGCTTTACACCTTTTTTCTTCTGGAGACAGGTGTAATCTGGGCTAGGGCAGTTGTATTGTAAATTCTTTCTGCCATGAGGTAACACTTTCTTCTATTTTTCTCTGTCATAGGAAAAAGGCCATAATGAAGGCCGCCTCCTCAGCCTCTTGGAACAGTCAGAGCACAAGTCTGCAGGTGAGAGCCCCAGCACTGGTTTTCTGGGCTTATGCCCAACGCCTTCCAGTGACGATATAGCCACTGCCAACTCCCTATTTGTTGGGGTTATGTGGGGTCCACATCTGAATCAGCCAGCCAGCCCTGAGATCTAATCTTGATGAGCTCTTCCTTAGGGAGGTGGCAGGTGAGAGGAGGAAGGTTCTCTTATTTATTTGTTTCTTTTCAGGCTTTATAAAGCCAGGAATAAGGACCTCCTGTTGAACTGGGTAAAAAACATATTTCTTTCACAGGAGAACAATTTGAATCCTAAGTATGCCATCTAAAGGAACAGGCATGAAAATTACTGCCTCCTCCTAATGCTTTGTGCATCATTCATTTAACTTAGTGTCCCACCCTGCGCTCCTCAGGGATTTCAGGAAATAACTCTGCCTCTTTTTTGCCCAGCATTTTGGGAGCAGTAGAGTGGATTGGTATAAGAGCGTCTCCAGATGTGTTTGAATTCTGATTCTGCTAACTTACCTTATTCTTTGACTTTGCACAGATTACTTAACCTCACTGAGGTTATTTAGCCTCTTCTATAAATAGAGGTAATAGTAGCAGCTTCATAGATTGTAAGGGTTATATTCGGAAAAATTCCAAACGTAGTACTGGGCATAAGTAGACTCTTGATAAGTGTTAGCTGCTGTTGGTATTATTGTTTGTGATTAGTTGCAATTGTTAAATTCACCAGATGCAGATGGAAACTTTTTTTTTTAAGCCTGATGAGATTTGCTTACTGTCTAGTTCTAATAGTTCATCCCCACTGAGCAAATCTGGTATGCCTTCTGATGGCTATAAAAAGGCAGCCTCTCCAAGCCTCACATCCTGCTACCTCTATATAAGCAGATTATGAATCTCTGCAGGTGGCAGATTTCCCTTAGCAACTTCTTCTTCTAACATTTGAAGTAAATTTACTTGGAGGATGTTCATTCAAAAGTGGTCACCTTGGTACACATTCCGTTGGTCTGGGGTTTGGGAATCTGAGCTACCTGGATAGACCAGATGAAAAGCATACCCAGAACGCAGGAAGCACGTGATCAGGGAGAAGTGGTGTGATTACCATACTGCCACCAACATTGTCACCTTTCCTCCCCCCTCATAGGTGCAGAGACCAAGACCGAGTCCCCAGAAGCAGAAGCCTTCAGGTGAATTGGGGTGTTCATTGACATGTAGCCGTCAAAGTTCGAAAGAGTACAGGCCTGGTCCTGTGTATCATGTGATACTCAAACTGTTGACTTAGATATCACCATGGAATGATGTGACTTCTCTCTGGGCTGAAAATTGGATGGATAGGTCAAGTCATTCATGGTGTTAAAATTAGCAGAGTAAATGCGCTGTCTTACTCCTCCCTACCTCTCTATCACAGTCCCAGTCTTCTGACCTGGATTTCAGGAAGATTGGGGATTTTAGGTTTGAGTTCCTCATTCTCTCACTGTGTCTTTAGATATATGATCTAACCTGTTTATACCCAGTGTTCTCATCTGTGAATTGGGAATGATAGTACTTATGTGGTTCAATTTTTGCAGACATTATGTGAACTAATTTATGTGAAATCCCTGGAATAGTGCATGGTACACACTTGGTACTTTGTAGGTGTATATTGACCCTGAATTTTTCCCTTCTCCCTAGGGTTACCCCACCAGGGATGGAAGAGGCAGGCTGCAGCAGAGAGATGCCGAGTTCCTTTGCACATCTTGACTTAAATGATTCTCCCATCAAGTCTTTTGTTTCCATTTCAGAAGCCACAGATTGCTTAGTGGATTTCAAAAAGCAATTTACTGTCCAGTCAGGTAGTCGGACACGGACCAAAGCAGGCAGAGGAAGGAGGAGAAAATCCTGAATTTAGGATCAGGAGGTTGACAAAGCTGTTAGCAATAGGGTGGGTCATGCTCGTTAGACAGTGGTTTTCAGTTCATTGTTGAGCACGTTTTGGCCCTACAGTTTTCATCACCAATACCTACTCCACATCCTGGTTTTTATGTTTTCTAATCTATACAGACAACTGTGTATAGTATTTTGTTTTATAACAGTCAGTTTGAATTCATTTATGGTTAAAAAGAAAATTTAAATATATTTATCTATGTTTGTATGAAATCTTTTTTCAATATTGGAGGTTTTCCCTTTTTTCCCCTCTGTGTTGCCAAGATTTGGGGTGGCAGGGGATATTTTAATTGTAGAGGTACTTCTTAGACTCATAAATTACATGTTTCTGAATGAATTCCATTACTGATTTTGACAGACCACCTGTCTTCACTCACTGTGCAGTGCATTCTGTTCAATTCTTAACACTGTGTGGTCACTCTCTTGCCCTTTTCTGGCATCATTCTGGAAGGTGCCAGGGGCATTAAATCCAACCATTCACTGACCCGTAACTTCATCTTGCTGTCCTTACTTAGTTACGAATTCTCGACTAAAGCATAGGACCTTTGAGCGATATGTCCTGCCATCCTTCCCATGAATTTGTAAGTGAACACTCTGTTCCTATGCAATTATTTTTTCTTCCTAGATTAGACAGTGGAGATACCAGCCATATTTATGTGTTAAAACTGAGATTGGTTCTTTTTGCTACCAGAGGTTATAGTGGCAACAGAAGGTAGCTTCTATTACAGTAACCTCCCTGAAGAAGTATATATTCTTGACCACATTGCCTGGGAGCTTCCAGAGCAGAACAGAGATGTGGGCAGAGTACATGTGCAGACTCCAAAGATGACAGGACGTCGAATGGTAGAAATGGCCACTGAGGAAGACAACCAAAAAAGGAGGTTAGGAAAGCTAACTTTGGCCAAGGCTGATTTGAAGTTGCAGTGAAAGATGGAGGGGTAGGGTGGCTGCTGCCCAAGAAAGGATCTTTGTACAGTTTAGACAGGGACACCACTCATACTCTTCCTGACATCTGATTTATCAAGTCCAAAGTTAACTTTTCCTTTTTTTTTTGCTGGGGTGGAGGAGGGGGGCATGGTCCAGGAAACAAATTTTTCCCTTTATTCTAAAATGAAAAAGAGCTGGGATGGAAAACACAGCATAGGCTTTTAGGACACTGCTTCCTGCCTAAGTCCCTTTGCATACAAGCTCTTTCAGTTAGAAGAAGGTGAGATGGTGGGCTCACTGTTTATTCCTTCTGTAAACTGTCTTGTTCAGTAAGGCTGATATTGAACATAAGTAGTAGGTTTTTTTTTTTCTTTCTTTTTTAAATTGTGGGAAAATATTTACAACTTAAATCTTCCCATCCGAACTCCTCTCAAGATTCCATTCATTGTGAATGAGATTAATCACATTCACAGTGTTGTGGCCCCTCACTGCCATCCATTATTATCACTTACCTTTCTTCCCCAAATAGAAACCCCTAAACTCATTTTGCATTAATTCCCTACTGTCCCTGCCCCCCACCCCTGGTAACCTGTTCTCTACTTTCTATCTCTGTGAGTTTGCATATTCTCCAGGATTTTCTGTAGCTATTATTTTTTGAGCATCTGCTATGGCCCAGGCATGTATGTTCTTTCATTTAATCCTCACAGCAACCCCCCCATGAGTTAAGTATCACCATTTTTCAGATGGAGAAACAAAGGCCCAGAGGAACAAACAAATCTACTCCTTTTCCATGGCAGTGAGACCACAGTGCCCCTGCTTTTCAGTCCTAAAAGAAAAAAAAAAGGCTATATTTCAACCCTAATATTGATTATTGTCCTGATTTCCTTCTAATGAAAAGTAGTTTATCAGGTATGTCCCATCAGCTTAACTCTCAGTAGTCTCATTAAATGGCAATTTATTGAAGGTAGAGCTCTATAAACAGGGGATAGTGGTATTTATCTGTTTGCCTAAAGATAAGAAAATGGAAAGGACTGATTCTAGAAAGTGAATTATTTAGCTTAAAGTGGAGCAGTCTCCCTAGAACTTGGGTCAGCTGCAGGAGGGAGTGGATCAGCAGGACCAGGAACAAGTAACTGGGAAAAACAATGTCACCACCACCACCCACTCTCACTGTCTATGGTAAAGGCTACTGGTTTGTCCTCACTCTTTTTCTCTCCATCTTAGTTATCCTGAGGAAGGAGCATTAGTGAAATAGTGAAGTTAACAAAGTCAGTGGCGTTATCAGATCAACCTGAGTCTGAATCCCTGCTTCTGAAACAAGATACTTATCCTCTCTGAGACCTTGTTTCCTTGTCCATAAAATGGGGAAAATCGTACTTTCCGAGTTCTAAGGATGATGATAATGTGCATGAGGGATCTAACATAGTATCTTTCACATAGACAATAATGAGTAAGTGGTAGCAGCTGTTCTAATGTCATGGTAGTATCCTGTGTCATAATCAGTGTTGCAGTGGAAGGACCTGAGAAAAGAGAACCGGCTGCAGGTACAAGAGAAGACAGTTCTTAAAGGAATGTGCACTCAGGAGGGACTACCTTAGCTCCATCAGCCACCAGCCTTCCTCACGAAACTTAGATCCTGGGCTCCAGAGTTCTCCCAGGGCCGCTGGAGTTCTGCTTCTTCGGAATGATGGGAAGCACCTGTTCTGCCAGGGTTGCAGACTCCAGAGAGCTGAAAGATCTGTGAACGTCACAAGCTCTTATCACAAGAAGGGAGCTTCTCTGTGTTGGTGTTATATTGCTTAATCCTTACAACAGCCCTCCAGCAGACACTCTGCTCTGCCCATGTCCCTTGGGCACCACCATTCTGTTATGCCCATAGGGTCTTACTGCAAGTAACTGCCACTTGGTCTGAGAACTTCTCTGCTAATGTAGGACAGTCTGGGGTGCCAGGGAGTTAATGCCCCGGGACAGCCTCTGAAACTTGAAAGTTGCAGGTAAATACTCCAGCTTCCACACCCCTTGGGTAAGATAATTCTGAGGCACATTCTTTCCTGTCTCCCAGAGCTCCCCTGTGGGATTGAACCTCGATAGTTCCCAGCAGCAACTTAATGCACACTCTGTTAGCCTCCTTCCCTGCCCTCCCTCACTTCAAACTCCCCTGTCAGTACTTCCTGGCTCAGGGTAGAGACAAGGGTGAGGCAAGTAGAGGTACGTAGAATGCAAAATGTGGAGAGGCATTTGCCCTCAGGTTCATTTAAGTGCAGGACAGACCTGAGAGGGCATCGTTACACTCTGTGCCCTGTAGCCCTGTCCCTCTGTCCTACATCACTTTCCAAATAAACTACTTGCACTCATTAGGTCTGCTTCTGGAGGAACCCAACCTGAGATAAATCCTATGAAGGAATGGTCTCTCTGTTTTATGCATGGAAAATTCAGACTCAGAGAAGTGAGGAAATCTGCCTAAGGTCTTACAACTGGTAAATAGGATGGGCTTCAAACCTAGGTCTGTGTACTGGAGCTCATGCTCTGTTCTATATTTTATTGCCTCACATCCCCCTCAACTCACAAAACTAGTGGTTCAGTGCACGTTCTAAATTTGGGTAACTTTGCTACTTGTGATGGGCTCATTCTCACCCTAATTTGATTTTAGCAGTAGCAGATGGGAATTTGGGGGAGGGGAAGGCAGGTAGTAAGTGGTAGTGGGAAGATGGGAGAGTAGAGAGGTTGCTAAAACCATATACACTAGGAAGACAGGAAGAGATTACTTATTTTTCTCAGTTTCAAAAGTCCTGAACTACTGAAGTTGGCGGGGGGGGCTGTTCAAATGAACAGAAATTGACAACATATTCCATGTCAGGTTTAGAAATGGACCCTAGGGCTCTAAAGGTAATAAACACTTCAGGAGCCAGCACTATACTGGGAGAAGACAAACACATAAAACAGATTATTTTAATACACTGTTGTAAATTGCAATGATAGAAGGAAATCCAAGGTACTATAGGATCACTTAAGTCAGGTCACACTCATCTAGGGTCTGGGCCAGGAGGAGCTTGATTAGGCAGGGCTCTCCAGTGTTGGTGATGCCTGAGCTGTAACTTAAAGGATGAGGAAAAGTGAATCAGGTGAAAAGGTTGTAGAGGGCAAGGGGGGAGAGGTTCTAGACAGAGCGTCATGAACAAACACATCAGTAAGAAGCAGCTTGATGTTTGCAATAGAGCTGCAAGCATGTGGAGTCTGAGGTGGGGTGGTGAGAATGGTGAGCGAGCTTACCAAGGGGCTTGGCATGCCTGGCTGTGGAGTGCTCTGAAGGCAGTGAAAAATGAACCTAGTCTGTGAGCAACCCATTGCAGGGAGAACTGGGGCTCCCAGCCCAGCAGCAGCACTGGCTGCCTCTTCCCGTTCCTTAGTTCCTTCTGGACAGCTGGAGATTGGCACTAAGGGGCTAGGAGGGAACCTTGTCAGAACTTGTCCTTCCCTTTGTTGGTGTGTGGCCATCTGGTGTCTGAAGAAAATGGCTGATATCCACTGTGCCTCTGCTTCATCCAGGATCATTCACAGCTGCTCACGGAACTTAAACCCAGTCTGCCCCTTCCATAACCCCTGAGAAAGACCTTCCCTTGCACACCCTGGATAAATGGAGTCAGGACTTCCAGAAACAGATGAGGAGCCTTGACAATGCTTGTCAAGGGCAAATCCTCACCCAGGCCTCACTCAGGAAACTGCAGACTCTGGCTGCTGGCTGGACCTTTCACACTCAGTTCCATTTTCTCTTTCCCCAACTAAACAAAGGGGAGAGAGATCAGAACCTGAGCCTTGACTGTTTGTGAGACACCTGGGATTGTCCCCAGGCTAGTCAGGATGCTATGTTGTGAGTGACAGACCACTCTGCCCTCCTTTACCAGACTTTCCTGCCTTACAGAGCCTATAGGCCTAATTGGTACCCAGGAAATTGCAGCAGAGCTGATATCTGGCGTGGTTCCAGGTCCAACCATGTCAAAACTTCTACAGAAGCCCCCTTCTCTGGTCTTCAGTCTGGTGCATAATGGTAGAGTTACTGCTGAAGTAGCCTGAAGTTTGTGTCTGCCCTCCAAATTCTCTGAAAGGAAAATTATTGCAGTGTGTCTGCCATGGTGGGCACAGTTGTGCCCTGAGGTCTTGTGACATTCACAGAGATGGGCACAGGAGAGATGGCTTGGTGGCCCACAGCTGGGCCACTGAACCTGAGACTCTCCTTAACTTCCCATAGTGTGAACTTGCTCTCCCACCTTGGCATACAGGGTAAAGGCTGGACTCCACAGGTACCTGTGGCCTCCTCTCCTACTACAATGCCCCACCTACACGTAGCCTTTCTAGGCTCTCAGAGCTACACCCAGTTCCATGAAAGCATCATGTGCTTTTGGCCCTTCGTGATTTTGTACATACTGTTCTTTCTGTCAAGGACCACCTCTTCTAGCAAACTGCTATTACTGTCTTCGACACTCAGCTTCCTCAACTTGCCCTGCCCACTGTTGGGTCGACTTAGCCTTTTCCTCTTCAGTTCTCACGTCACTTCTTGCTCATTAGCACTTCCACATTTGGGAACATTATCTCTTAAATTAGACTCCTCCAGCTCCTTTCCGGGGGTATGTTTTATATACTTTTGGGTTTCCACAACCACTGCCTCAAAACCTGGATTCAGTGTTTACAGAATGAATGGAACTCCCAGCGTTGCAGGGAATCCTTGGCCCAATACAGGGCTCCAACTTCCTATGGTTATCTTGCTTAAGCTTGCACCACAGCTCTGCTTACCACTGGTTCCTCATAGAAGGAAGTACTGTCTTCCTGAATTAGCTGGTGTCTGATAAGTGGTGGTGGAGGAAGAGGGTGGAGCTTGGGGACCTTATAACTCAGGTCACCTCAAAGTTATACTTGTAAGTACAGATCAAGTTCACTGGGACAGCTCACACTGGGAGAGAAGAGCTCAAACCTGAGGAAGGTGACCAACTCCTGCTTCTCCAGGGTAAGGAAGGCCTCAACCCCAGCCCCGTCATGGTGTCCCTTCTTCTTGACCCACATGGATGGAAATGGAGGCTGGAAACACTGAGTCACCTAGGCTTGGGTGGCAGCTCCCATCCTCAGCAGGGGTCCCAAGGGTGCCTTTTGCTGATTCAGCTGAGAGAAGCCAAAAGACCCTCAATTGTTCAAACTTGTGCAGACTGTGGGCTGGGTTTTTAGGATAAGAATATCCCCAGATGAGATATGGTCCTGTATTCTCTTTTCCCCAATAAAAGTGAGAGAGAGTAGATCCCAGCCTCAGCTGTCACAGGACATGGTCCCTTTCCGTAGGAACTGTAAGTTGGCTACAGAAGACAGAAATGAATGTGTTTACCTAGAGTGCTAAGCAACCTAAGCAACACTTAGGTTGCTTAGGTGAAACTTCAGCTTCTGACATGTAGAGGTGCTGGATAAATATTGAGTGGATGAGGGAGTGAAAAAAGGTGGAGTGAATGTATAGTTGAGCCAGCCAGGCCCAAGTCCTTTCCAAAGTACCTCAGTTACCACATTTTATCCATGAAGCTGATCTGTAAAGTAGATACAAGTAATATTTTTCCTGTTTGAAAGATTTAGAGACTGAGTGTAGTTTTACGTGAGTTTGGGGAAGATTTGTTAGAAACTGATATCTTGGTTCCCCAAATATGGAAAAACTTTTTGCCCCCAATTTTACAAAGCTGTATTAGCACCCACTTATGCTAAGCCCTGTGCTGGGTACTGAAGGGATGCCTCAGACACTGCAGGGCTCTAGGGAGAGCCCTTTAGACTAAGGGAAAAACATGCATGCAGACCAGAAAGCAGAGGACAAGGAAGCAACTTGTAGTCAATATAGCTAGAGTGCAGGGTTGAAGAAGTAGCCAGGAAGGAAGCTTAGATTGAGAATGGAATGTGAGGGACTTGGAAGGTCACAATAAAGAGTTTTGGAGTTCTTTTTGTGTGTGTGTTGTGGGACCCAAGATGATTTGAAAGTTTGCTTCCTTTTTTTAGGAGAGAGCAGGAAATGTCATGATACAATCTCATTTAGTACAGTCACTCTGTGTGGGGTGTTGGGGTGGGGCAGGGTTAGTTTGGAAGCGAAGGTGTTGAAGGGAGGAAGCTTTGGGGGCTAATGGCAGGAAGGGGAGTGGGAACACACGGAAGCATTCTTTTCACAGAGCCTGTGAGGTACCTTGAGGTGACCTAAGTAGTTGACGCCTCTAGCCAGGGTGCAGAATAGAACAGACTTGTGGGGAGAAGTGAAGGGAAAAAATGAGCATGGCTTTATTTGGTTGAGTTTGAGGAGCCTATGAGGTCAAGCAGACGACTGGAATTTAGGATCTGGCTCAGGACAATGGTGGATCTGGGAGTCCTCACAGAGGTTTTACTCAAAGCCTTGGGAATGGGTGAGATGAAAATGGAGTATGAAGAAAGGGGCATGGTCAGAAACCTGGGGTTCCCAGCATTTAAGAGGAGAGAAGAGGAAGAATTATGACAAAGACCAAGTGACACTCAGTGAGAACGGAGACCCAGGAGAGACTGACTGCTGAAACCAAAGGAGGAGAGAAGTTTGCAGCAGAGAATGGCTCATGACCTTGCATGTTTGCGAAAGGGCAACAGGGAAGGGGAAGGCGAAAGGGAAGGCTGAAGAAAATTGCTTGGGATGAGGCAGTTAAGAGGTCATAGTTGGTCATATGAAGAGCAAATTCATGGTAATGATGGAAGTAGAGAGTAGATAGTGGTTGCAGGGTTGGGAAAGTACTATCTTCCCCCAAGTTTTGCCTTTAGGAGGAGGAAAGATGGAGTGACTAAGTGGGCTGCATTTTCCTTTTCCCCCACCCCTAAAGGGCACCTGAATCACTGAAGGCACTCTTGGAACCTGGAACCTCTAGTGTGGGTGAGCAAAACCTGACTTTGCTACAGTTCTTTACAGTCTGCAAAGGCCTTTCATAACCCTGAATAATTCCTCTTCATAAGAACTTATTTTTTTTTTCATGTCACAGAAAAGGAAATCAGGGCTCAGAGAGTTTCAATTCAGAGTCAGCTAAATAAATCTGAAAGTGCACTTGGAGCAAGGAACTCTTGCTCTCATGATCTCATTTGTCCCACAGAGTCCCTTGACATGTGTTGCTACCCATTTCACAAAGAATAAAAATCAGAACAATTGACAAGATCTGGTGCCGCTGCCTCATGGGAGACCTGGGTCCTCAACTCTTGTGTGTAGTGCCCTTTCTGCCCTGCATCCCTGAACCCTCAAAAGCAGTTCATGAGTTCACATTTGTATTGCCCATTAAATTCCAGAAAGCATTTTTCCATGCATTATTCCATTCTCACCACCACCTCGTAGAGGGTAGATATAATTTCTCCTGTTATACAGATGAAGAAGCACCATTAGGAGAACCCCTTCTGAAACATCTATCTGTGTTATATCCCTGTCCATCTCGCCTCATCGCCTTCAGAATTATATTTACGTGCCTTACCCTGGCGTCAAGGCTATCCACAGTCTAGCCCTGCTTACTTCTTCAGCAGATCTTTGGTTCCTTTTGTTCCAAACTTCTAGCCGGTCCTGACCACTCCCAAGTATAGCATGCCCGTTTCTGTCACAGCCTGTGTCAGTGGGACTGGGATTGTTGGTAAGTCTGTGAGGTCCCTCAGAGCAGGGCCTAGGAGGAGGGCAGGCCTTAGGTCTGCTTTGGCTCCACCCCAGCATCCAGCCCAGCAGGCATCAGGAACAGGTGAATGTGAGTGCCTGAATGAAAGAATGGCATTTTGGACTTAAAATCAGCCTTCCCAGTGCCCTCTCATTACACATACTTCTGGAAATCAAGGGTCTTCTGATTAATTACTCTGATGGTGACCACAGCTTTCTTCCTAGCCCACTTCAGAAGAAAGGAGGTTGAGGGTCCAGGTTGCAGCCTCCTAGAGCCTATAGAGTGAGTGGTTCACCCAGGCTGTCCCTTTTTTCCCATAGGTGGCCAACACTCATTGTGGAACCAAATGGACTCCATTGGGCCTGTAGGGTTGCAGCATGGGGAAGGAGCCCCAGGCTGCCCCTCAGACAGCTCTGAGCTGGTAAGTTCAGCACTGGGTTCTGGTCTCGTGCTTATTCAAGGCCATCAAGAGCAGAATTGACTGGAGATGCTCTGGGACGATGGGGTCACACCCCTTTAGGGTTTACCAAGCCTTTCATATCTGGTCACTATCTCCTTTGAGGCCCAAACAACTTCAGGTGGGTATTATCCCCTCATTTTGCAGAGAAGGAAGAGAAGGCTTAAGAAGGGAGTTAAAGACACAACAGGAGCTGGGGCTGAGGTATTTCAGCTCTAAATCTATCGCTTTCATCACCTCACCACATAGGTGCCACCCCCAGACGGGTTGACACAGTCTGGAAAGGACCTTCCTATCACTGCTCATGTTTCACCAGGGTTTTCTGGTCACAAGCTGTGTTTTGAGCCCCACCTTTTCTCTTACTTCTCTGGCTACTCTAGCACATCTCCCTCTCCTCAACACAGCCAGCACTGTCAGGCACAAAGGCAATTTTAGTGCTGGGCTCAACTTTGCGGTTATTATACAGCTTCGTCTCCATATGCCTAAGATTGGCTCAGAAGTGAGTTTCTCTTTTTTCTGCCATCTTGATCAAGATTTAGAAGCCCTCGCACACCACACCCTCGAGCAGGAAACACTTGTGTAAGTTGTTTCATATCCTTAGTCTCTGCTTCCTCATCAGCAGAAGGGAGGAAAATGCAGTCTAATACTCCCCACCCACTAGAGGATTAAATGGGCTAATGGAAATAGGGAGCCTGCCTGGAAGAGGCACCCATTAAGGGTTCTTGAATCATCCCCTGCTGTTTCTTTGGTTTCCCAGTTTGACTGGAGGTCCACCTGACGAGGCTTGTTGCCCAAAGTGCTGGGGTATCACCCCTCATTGCATTTCGTACTCCCCTGTCTCCCATGTCCAACCTGTGCCTGGATCCTGTTTACATCTTTCCTGAGCACCTTCTCCATGTCTAATCCACAGCTGGGTCCAGGGGTCACTGTGACTAAAGAGGCCTTGCTTGGGGGGCTGCTGTCACCTCCAGTCTGCCCTTCCCTCCTAAGGCTTCCTCTGGGTCCCATCTCTGCCCTCTGGCCCCATTACCTACCCCTGCAATTGAAAGAGAACCCCCTTTGGCTTGGGGTAATATCAGAGGTGGCCAAATCTCCCTTGGCCTTGGGCCCTGGCTCCCCTTCACAAGGTGATTGGTGTGGCCAGTGCCTGGCCCCATCTTTCAGAGACCTGTCTGTAATTCCATCCTCCAGATCTCTTTATCACCAAAAGGGGCGTGGACTTGGCTCTGCAGGCAGACTGTGCCTTGTGCTTTGTGGACAGGAGCCCACATCTCAATGAGTATCTCCTATATATATGCCAGACCCTGTCTCTTACTTCACATGTGTCGTCTTTTCAATCCTCACCAGCATCTCTGAGGAGCAGACAGTTGTTGTGCTCACTTGAATGAGGAGGAAACTCGCTCAGAGAGGTGAACTGATGGGCCCAGAGCAACCCTGTGCTGAAGCCATATCGCATTTCACACTCTCTCTAATGCTTTGCTTCTCACTTTCCTGGCCAAGGTCTCTCCCCATTCTTGAGGGGTATGGGTTGTGGAGGGGAGGGGGATCTCCAGTAGCTTCTCCCGGCTGGTGGCCACCCCACCAATCTACCAGTGCTCCTATCCTCTTTGTGGCTTCTGCCATTTCCCAATCTCTCCTCTTGAAGCTCTCACTATACCCAGGAGGAAAAGAAAGGAAAGCATCAATCTGCCCAAGCCATTGACTTCTCCATAACTCTGCTGCTTTCATTAAACAATAATAAACAGCCCTCACATTGTCAGAACAGCACTTTACACTTTCACATGCATTATCCCCTTTAATCCTCATGCCACCACAACCACTTATCCAACAATCCCTTCCCAAACACCTGCCTGCCGGGAGCCAACCACTCTGCGTGGCCCTGAGGTACAGCAGTGAACAAGATGTGAGGTGACTAAAGCTCAGAGATAGGATTTGCCCAAGGACAAAGAGCCATCGAATGGCAGAGCAAGGACTCAGGTATAAGTTTCTTCATCCCAGAATCTATGGGGCCCTTTGCAATAAAATTGTATCGCATTTTGCAGTCCGATCTAGGTTCAAATCCTGCCCTGCCCCTTAATAGCTGCTTGGGCTAGGCAGATGACTGTCCATCACTGAGCCTCAGTTTCCTCATTGGTAACATAGGATTAATCCCTCCTAGTATGCCTGGCTGCTGGAAGCACTTACTCTAAGTAAACATGGAAAAACTGAACATTTGTCACCACAGTAGGATTATTTGCCTTCCTGCGGGATCAGTTTGCTGTTGTCTTCATAAAGCAGGGGGTGGGACTGAGTCATCCTCATCCCTCAAAGTGTAGCCACCCCTTCCTGGTGCTCCCTGGAGGCTCCTGGTTATCCAGATGACTGGGCATGGTTCAGGGCAGCGGGTCATTGGTGGGGGGAGGGAGATTGGTATCTATGACAAGGAACTGTGAGATGGAAGTGGGATGGCCTTGGAAAATCTAAGATCGGAGAGCATTGAGTCCTGGGGCTGGGAACCTCCAATGAATGCAGGGAGGCTGTTGGGACCTTTTGAAGGATAGGAGAGATGGTCACCCAGAGGTGGGGGGGAGGTGGGGTTCTGCATGTATGTAGAGGGGAGGTACCAGAGCACTTCCTAACCCCCCCAACCCCCCACAGGCATATGGTGGAAAAAGAATCCCGAGGCATCCTGTTTTCTGTCTTCCCTGCTATCCCAATCCTCTCTTTAGATAAACTCCAATCCACTCCTGGCCCAGTCTTACCCCAAACCCATCCTCTTGCTCTGAAGAAAATCCCTTTATGTGCTCTCCCCAGATCTTCAACTGGCTCATCCCCTTCTTTTCATTTAGGTCACCTCCTTAGGGGGATCATCCCTGACCAACAATCTAAAGATAGTTTTCCTTTCCCTGGTCACCGGTCACTCTCTAACATCCTATCCTGCCTCTCCATCAGCCCCCAAAGAACCGCCATCGCTGCAGAACCATATTATCTGTTTATTTGCTTGTTTTCTGCTGTCACATTGGAATTTGAGCTCCGTAAGAGCCAGCTTGCTAGTTATAATGTGTATGGTGCATAGGCTAGGGCAGGGCTCACTCGCTGGGTATTGTTGAAAGAGTGAATGACTGACCAGAGGTCTGTCCTCTGCAGAGTAGTCACCAAAATAACCCTTGCTGAACTTACTCAGACTCCAAGTTAGAGGGGATGGGGAGAGGGAAGCACTTGAATTTGAAGAATTCAAATGTTCACTCATTTGTTCATTTGTTTGTTTGTTCAATAGCCACTCACTGGGCAGCTACAATGCATCCGGATATTGGGAGGAACCAGCTTTAGTGTGGAGTGGGGATGTGCCAAATTCTGAATTTGAAGGCGTGGAGGGCACAGGGCAGAGGGATTAGGGGGCCAAGAAGGAGCCAAGCAGGAATGAAGTGGGAGGAAGGGTTTGGGTCCTTCCTCCAGAATGCAGCCTTCCAAGCATGCAGGAGTGAGGGTGCAGGATGTGAGGGGCAAGAGAACCAAGGTGTGTAGAGAGGGAAAGAAGTGGGGCTGCATTGGTGCTGGGGAGACCCCTGAGGGAAGGGCAGCAACCTGGACTTGGGTGACAGGCCACGTAAACTGGCTGGCCCCTGCCCTGGGTTGGGATTGAGGAATCTAGCTGGTCCAACATGGCTCCTGCCTGTATGGTGGCCTGTTTCTTCCCAGGTGCAGAAGTGCTTACAGCAGTTCGAGGTGACGGAGGCACAGCTGCGGCAGATCCAAGCCAGCCTGCTGGACTCCATGGAGCAGGCGCTAAAGGGGCAGACCAGCCCTGCCCCTGCCGTCCGGATGCTGCCCACCTACGTGGACTCCACCCCGCATGGCACTGGTGCATGGCAGAGACTACACCCCTGGGAGAGGGTGCTGATCTGGGGAAGCTCCTCATCCTTGCTACCCACCTCTAAGTCCCCTTAGGAATGTTTCTGGGAAGCAGAGGGCTCTGGTCCAGCCAGCTTCATGCCTTCCTATGTCCCCAGAGCAAGGAGAGTTCCTGGTGCTGGAGCTGGGAGCCACAGGGGCCACACTGCGCATTCTTTGGGTGACCCTGACAGGCACTGGGGGGCATAGGATGGAGCCCAGAAGCCAGGAGTTTGTGATTCCCCAGGAGGTGATGCTGGGACCTGGCCAGGAGGTGAGTGCTCATTGCCCAGTGTTTGGGCCTGGCCAGGGGGCTAGTGATGGAGAAACAGCTGAGACCCCCAATTTTTCCACAGCTCTTTGACTTTGCTGCCTGTTGTCTGGCTAAGTTCCTAGATGCACACCCTGTGGGCAGCCAGCGTCTGCAGCTTGGGTTCAGTTTCTCTTTCCCTTGTCACCAGACAGGTCTGGACAAGGTGAGGTAGAGAGGGTGTGGGGATGGAGGATGGGGTTACCACCCTGTGAAGGCTGTCAGAGAAGTGACCCAGCTTCTCTGCCACCAGAGCACCCTTATTTCCTGGACCAAAGGCTTTAGGTGCAGTGGTGTGGAAGGCCAAGATGTGGTCCAGTTGCTGAGAGATGCCATCCAGAGGCAGGGGGTGAGTTGGAATTGGGACGATAGAAAGACTGCCTCCATGCCCAGGCCTGGGACCAACTCCTGCAGCCTGTGGCTCTGGGTTGTTTGTTCCGAAGATGCCCTTCACCACCCCAGGCTATGCCTTCTTTTCCAATTTATATCCTTTATCTGGTTTTTAACCCTAGGGAAAATGTTACTGCTATTCCCATTTTATGGGTAAGGAAACTGAGGCTAAGAAGGATCCAATAGATGTTCAGGACTCTGGTGGTGGGGAATGGGGGTAGACAAAGATGAAAACACTTTGACCCTGTCCTCAAAGACCTCACTGTGTAGTGGGGGTAACATCCCAAGTTAAGATCAGCACTGTTGAGGAGGTACGTTCAGGAAACTCTGGGAGCACTTGGAGGAGGAAATATCAGCTGCAAAGCAGGTTGGACAGGCTGGTTCTAGTCTGAGAGAATGGGGTGGACAAAAGCCTGGATGCCCGAGAGAGCTGGCAGCTCTAACCACCACCCGGTTTGGCGGCTGCAATTGGAGCCTAGAGGAAGGGATGGGGGAGCCCAGCCAGACGGAGGGTAAGATGAACAAGGCACACTACTTAAGGAGACAGCACCTTGGACACCTCATGGGATGGGAGGTCCCTTTCCAGGGTGACAGCACAATTGTGTGTGGGGTGCACAGGTGTATTTCATGGACTCTGGTGTCTCCATCGAAGCTGCAGCCAAGTGGCTGCTTGGATGCCCCATCCCTGCCCATCCCCCAGGGTTCCTGGCTCCGGTCAGCCTGATCTCTGCCCTCTCCGTTGCCCAGGCCTACAGCATTGACGTGGTTGCTGTGGTGAATGACACAGTAGGCACCATGATGGGCTGCGAGCTGGGCGTCGGGCCCTGTGAGGTCGGGCTCATTGTGGGTGAGCCACGGGTGATCCGGGTGGTGGCAGGGGGCATGACCGCGTTGTGGGCCAGCCCTGATGGGGTCATCCCTGCCAGACACGGGTACCAACGCGTGCTACATGGAGGAGACACGGCATGTGGCAGTGCTGGATGAGGACCGCGGCCGTGTCTGCGTCAGTGTTGAGTGGGGCTCCTTTGGCGATGAAGGGGCCCTGGGGCCAGTGGTTACTATCTTCGACCGCGCGCTGGATCACGAGTCCCTCAATCCTGGGGCGCAGAGGTGGTCCAGGGGACCCTGACTTTCTGCTCCCTGCCCTGCTTCCCAGCCCCTGGGCTTCATATCCCACCCCTCTGCTCAGCCCTTAAGCCCCTCTCTCTCACTCTAAGGGCACCCAGGTTGCTCCCAAGGAAGTAGGGTGGGCTGGCTGGGCTCAAGAGAAGAAACCCTGGTCAACCCTGAGGGGATTGGGGGTTAGCTGGGCAGCATATCTCCTGCCCTCCTTTGGGTCCACCACCCCTCCAGGAGACCTGGGGAGTGGGCAGTAGGGTCTGGCCAAGTACCCACTTATGTTCTGGAAGATCATTTGCTTGTGGGACCTCCAGTCTGGGTACCCCCCCCCCCCAAAGCACTGACCTCTCTTTGGGAGCTCTTGGGCGCTAGGCAGGGTGGGTCTGAGGCTTAGGAAAGGCTCTGTCCAGCCACCCTTGCCTCCTTCAGGTTTGAGAAAATGATTGGGGGCCTGTACCTGGGTGAACTGGTGCGGCTGGTGCTGGTTCACCTAGCCCGGCGCGGGGTGCTCTTTGGAGGCACCACTTCATCCCCACTGCTGACCCAGGGCAGCATCCTCCTGGAGCATGTGGCTGAGATGAAGGAGTAAGTAGGGCAGAGCTGCTCGGACAAAGGGATCTCGGCTTGGGCGAGGAGGAGGGTAGGGCAGGAGACTTGGTCGGGTCAGGGTGCTCCCCACCTCCAGGTGGAGGCTTTGATGCGGGATGCGGGAGGGTAGATTTGGGGCTACCTGAACCCCTAACCAGCATGGCGTCCCTCCCCAGCCCATCTGCTGGGGCAGCCCAGGCGCATGTCATCCTGCAGAGCCTGGGCCTGAGGCCGGGAGCCTCGGACACTGCGCTCGTGCAGCTCGTGTGCGCCGCCGTGACGGCGCGAGCCGCCCGCCTCTGTGCCGCAGCGGTGGCCGCGGTCCTCTCCCGCCTCCAGCGCAGCCGCGAGCAGCGAGCTCTCCAGATTGCCGTGGCCACCGGAGGCAGAGTGTTTGCTCGACGCCCCAGGTAGGATGAGTACCGAGGCCCGGGCAAGCCTAAATGAAGGGCCCTAAGTAGCGCGAAGGTGTGTGCGCCATGCCCGGAGGGCGCTTGCATGCCACGGAAATGTGCGCATGTGAAAGCCAGTGGATGCCAGTGAATCAGGGAAGGGAAGAAAAGATGCTTCTCCCTGGGTGTGCGAGGGAGGGGGTTCTGGGGACCGGGTAGACGGCCCAGGAAGGATTTATTGGGGGAGATGGGCCTAGGGCTTCAGCCAGCCCTGGAGAGATGTGCCGTCCGTACAGGTTTCTCAGCATCCTGCAAGAGACCGTAATGCTGCTGGCCCCCGAATGCGATGTCTCCTTCGTTCCCTCCTTGGACGGGGGCGGCCGGGGCGTGGCCATGGTGACCGCAGTGGCTGCCCGCCAGGCCGCCCACCGGCGCCTGCTGGAGGAGACCCTGGAGCCGTTGCGGTTGAACCGGGAGCAGCTGGCAGCGGTGCAGGCGCAGATGAGGGAAGCCATGGCAAAGGGGCTCCGAGGGGAGGCTTCCTCCCTCCGCATGCTGCCCACTTACGTCCGCGCCACGCCCGACGGCAGCGGTGAGGCCCAGCCCATGCGTTGGGCTGGGACGCGGCCCCTGGGGCGTCACGGCATACATGGGGGCTGCGGCCACCAGTTTGGCACTGGCCCTGAGGGTCTCTGCCCTACAGAGCGTGGGGATTTCCTGGCGCTGGATCTCGGGGGCACAAATTTCCGGGTCCTCCTGGTGCGTGTGACCGCGGGCGGCGTGCAGATAACCAATCAGGTCTACTCCATCCCTGAGAGCGTGGCCCAGGGCTCCGGGCGGCAGGTACCCTCGGGGCCGGGGGAGCTGCTAGGCGGGGTGGGACGAGCCGCTGGGTGGGGCTCAGCGTGTGAAGCAGCGCCGCCCCTGCAGCTTTTCGACCACATCGTGGACTGCATCGTGGACTTCCAGCAGACGCAGGGCCTGAGCGGGCAGAGCCTTCCTCTGGGTTTCACTTTCTCCTTCCCGTGCAAGCAGCTCGGCCTGGACCAGGTGAGGGAGGGGGGAGACCCAGGGGTAGCCGTCCCCAAGGGCCTCCCGTCCATGCGCCCTTAATGGAGTGGGCAGGAGGCGGGGGATGGACTGCTGGACTGGCCCGGCTTCTGCCTCACTTTCCCCAGACCTGGTGTGCCCAGGGTGGGGGTGGGGGGCACAGTGAAGTGGTCAAGAATCCAGAGAAGGAAAAGGACATGGACACTCTTGGGACCTGTAGTGGGCATAGTGAATAATAGTGAAGTGAAGCCAGGGCTGGGGTCTGGGCACTCAGGGGCAGCAGGCCCAGAGGTAGGGCTGGCAGGAGCCGCGGTGACTATCCCAGCTGTCGTCCTGGGGTACCAGCCCAGGGCGCCTGTGGGAGGTAATGTTTGCTCTCGTCTCTAGGAGGCACTTGTGGCTGCATGAGTCCTGTGCCTTTCTTGCTTGGTGCCTTCTCAGTAGTGCCTGGCTCTGTGTTAGATGCTTGACTTGGGGAAGCAGAGAGGAGGCAGAGGTCAGCACACTCCCTAATGGGCCCTTACATGAGGATAATATACTCAGAGCACACAAACAAAGCCTGTGGAGGGAACCTACCACGTCCTCAGGCCTCTGGTCCAAGTTCCCAGGAATCTCCTTCTCAGCCTTCCCAACTTCTGCCTCTTGGGATGAGGGCCTCACTGCCCCTGAAGACATCTGTTGCATTGATAGCCACCTGTGATCACTGAAAAGGTCAGACTCATCTGAGCCCCAACCAGACCTTGTGCTGACCTCTCTCTGACACGTGACTGCTTGACCCTGCTGTCTTTTACATATCCGCCCTGTGAATTGCGCCGTTGGCATTTGTCTTCCTGTGCCAACTCTGCTCTGCTCTGAACCAAGTATGCATACTCCTTTGGATTAGTCTTTGTAAGGTGTGAGAAGCAGGTGTGGCAGTATAAAAACCCAGGTGTGCAAGAAACCCAGTCCTGTTCCTTTTCTAGAAATGACCTTAATTCCTATATTGAGCCTGCATTCCTTTGAGAGGTGAAAACTTCTTAATGTTGATCAATTTGGGCGCTCTTTTTCCCCGGGTAGGTGCTCATTTCCAGATGGGCTGGGCACCAGGATGGGGGGCACCTGTCTGGGCTCCTCTTAGCTGCAGAACCTCCTGCTACATAGTGTGCAGTCATGTGGGAAACTCGGGGAGACTGACCCCCTCTGCCACTTCCTCTCCTGGGTCTTGATACCTCCCTGGCATTACCTGAGGAAGGGGGCCAGAGACTTCTTCTGCTGTCAGAGTACCCAAATCTCTTCTGTCTCCTTTCCCCACACAGGGACTTGGCTCAGGTTGGGTGGGCACAAGATGCCTTTCTTGGGTAATCGCTAAAAACCTGGGTCTGCCTTCCCCTCTGCCTCCCCTTGCCTAGACCAAGGAGTTTTTATCTCATCTGGGAGCAGGGAAGTGTTGATGCTGCTCCCCCTGACCTGGTCTTCCCCAAACTGGTTCTCCCTCTCAATCTCACACTTTCTGGTTTCTGTTTTTTGAGGCAATGAGCATAGAACACCCTTGCTGCTGGGGAAATGGGAAAAGGGATAAAAGGAATTATTATCGGGGAAATTTCCAGGCCTCCTCCCTGTGCTTTAGGCAGATCAGTCATTTTCTCCTAACAGCCATGGAATAACTACTGCTTCCTGGCACATTTTTGGAGAAAGCACACTCAGAAAAGAGCATCCCTAAGTGCAGACAGGCTCCTTGTCACTAAATTCACTAAAGCTCAATTTCTCACAATAATTATCTCTCTTGCCCCCTCCCATCCTGTCCAGGTATCTGGGTTCTGCTTTTTTCTACCTGACCTTCATTTCTATCTGGAAGGAACATAAGAACGAATCTCCTATTAACACAGCTTTGTTGCCGACTCAGAATGTCTTGCTCTCAAGCGACTCTTCCCAGCTCTTTCTGAAAGAGCGGAATAAGCCATCATTTGGACCTTGGAGCCTTCTCTCTCCTCTCTTTTCAAACACATGGCACTCACCTCAGCCAGCTTTGCTCATCCCTAACCTAATTATGAAGAGCCATTCCTTCTGAGCAAATGTCTTCAAATGGCCAGACCCTCAGATCATCTGAGCATTGCAGAACTAATAATAGGAGACATAGTTTGGATGGTTATTAATAGGTTTCTTCACACTGAAAGCCTCTTGGAGAATTGGTAGGGGGCAAAGGGCACGGCTTGAAACCTCTTGGCAAAGTGAGAATCCTGCTGTGGGAGGGAGGAAATAGGATGCTTCTGGTGGGATGCAGCTTTGGGGAGGGGAGTGTAAGCGTGGAACTTCTGTAAGAGGTCTCCAGCTTCCTGCACCTCCAGGGTATCCTCCTGAACTGGACCAAAGGTTTCAAGGCTTCGGACTGTGAGGGCCATGACGTGGTGCACCTGCTGCGGGAAGCCATTGGGCGCAAACAGGTAGGAGCCCACCTTCGGGGTCCTCTGGGGCTGCGGTGGTCCTTGAGGGGAACAAAGAATTTCCTGCTTCCTGAGAAGGGGGTCCTCTGCAGTAGAGACCTCTGGGTCCAGCGCCAGTTGCCGTGACGACCACGTTGCCCAGCAACCAGCAGCATCCTTTTGTTTGCAGGCAGTGGAGCTGAATGTCGTTGCCATTGTCAATGACACGGTGGGGACCATGATGTCCTGTGGCTATGACGATCCCCGTTGTGAGGTCGGCCTCATCGTTGGTGAGAAGGGCCCTGCCTTTTGGTGTCCTTTCTGCCTGATGCTAATTCACTGCCTGATGTTGATGCCTCAGGTTGAACCTCCCCCTGGCCTTGGGGATGTGGGGTCATTCCCTACTGGGGCCCGGGAAAATACTATTGGGTTGGGAGTCTGGAGCTCAGGTTTCTAGCACAGCCAAGCCATGGACTCACAGTCATTTAAGCTCTCTGGGCCTCAGTTTGCCCATCTTTAAAATGAATACAGGTTTTGGAGTCTTACAAATTTGTGTGGAAATACATCACCACTTCTGTCATATGAACTTGGGCAAGTCACTAGAGCCTCAGTTTCCTCACTCCTAAGATGGACACAATGAGGCATTTCTCAGGGGTCGTGAGGATGAAATGAGAGGGGGTACAGTGTGGTGCAGTGATGGTCCCCACTCAGTGTTTGGAACTGAGCTGGGGCGGGTAGAAGGCAGTGAGCTGTGAGGGCTCTTCAGAACATCCAAGAGACCAAATCTTTATTAAGGAGCCAGCGGTGGGGGGGCTAGTTAGGAAGAATCCTAAAAGAGGAGGAAATCCCTACCTTCTCAGAACTGACTGTCCTGCAGGGAATGGAGCCCAGGGTGATAGTGGCAACCAGAGGGAGCCAAGTCTGACACCACCAAGGCCGAGAAATTAAAAAGGACACGTTCCTGGGATCAACTGGACTTAAAGCTTTAAAAGAAAAGATTCAGCTAGCAGGGGAGCAAGGACCCCCAAGGACACTGATCTCTTAGAACATGACACCTCTGGCAGCCTCCCAATTAAACAGGGTGTTGCTGGAAATAGGCCCTGGCACAGGAAGGCATTCAGCAAAGGTGTACCTACATGGCTACGTTAACACACACTGGACAGCTGAATCCCAGGTGGGGGGCAGCAAGGAGACCACCTGCCTAAAGCTGAAAATGTTTTGTGAAGTGGAAGGAAGTGCCTTGACCCAGTGGGTGCCCTCTGTCTGCAACACCTTTTCTTTTCTGGGTGTCTTGGCTCCCAGTCTCAGCTCAAACATCCCTTCCTCGCTGTAGCTTTTCCTGACCTTCTGGGCAGGAAGAGTCACCGTGGACTCTTCCCCATACTGTTCCCACCAGGTTTTTCCTTATTCTTCTATGGAGCCACATACAGGTGGTGTCAGATTCGGCTGTTCATTGCCCCTCCTCTGACCGGATCCTGGAGCTCCTTGTTTCTGACTCTTCTCTGGGCCCCCAGCTCCTGACCCCAGCACCCATCAGTTTGACCAAAAGCCAGCAGCTGAGTCTAGGGAGCTGGAGCTCAGTTCTCGCACCTGCATGCAGCGGGGAGCTGCTGCACATCTCCCCTGGGAAGAGCACTCTGGGCCAGCAGGGTGGCTCTGGGATGGTGGTACTGGAAAGAAAGTGGTGGAGGTCTGGAAAGCTTGGGATTGGAGGTGGGGGGTGGGGTCTGCAGAAGGGAGGGCAGGAAAAGAGAGGGACTAGGACCTCGGACAGGTTGTGAGTGTGGGATGATGGAGCGGGAAGGAATGAGCCAGGTTTTGTTGTCTTGGAGTAGGGGAGGACTCTGAGGGGCCTTGTCTGTGCCAACGAATGCCTCTTCCCTTCCCGGTCCGTGCAGGAACAGGCACCAACGCCTGCTACATGGAGGAGCTCCGGAATGTGGCCAGTGTGCCTGGAGACTCGGGCCACATGTGCATCAACATGGAGTGGGGCGCCTTTGGGGACGACGGCTCGCTGAGCACGCTCAGCACCCACTTCGATGCCAGTGTGGACCGGGCGTCCATCAACCCTGGCGAGCAGAGGTGGGGGCTGCTGGCCAGCTGGGGTGGCGGTGGCAGGAGCTGAGGGTTCTCCTCCTGCCTTGTTCACACACACACATTTCCATGCAGGTTCGAGAAGCTGATCAGTGGCATGTACCTGGGAGAGATCGTCCGTCACATCCTCTTGCATTTGACTAGCTTTGGAGTTCTCTTCCGGGGCCAGCAGACCCAGCGCCTCCAGACCAGAGACATCTTCAAGACCAAGTTTCTGTCCGAGATTGAAAGGTGCCTGAGACCTGATCTACCTCTCCTATCTCCTAAAGGAGCCTAAGTGTCCACCCTGGGTGGAATGATGGGGGATGGAGAGGAGCCCTGAAAGAGAGAAGGGCTGCTAATATCAGATCCTGCTTCTCCGTACCCCTTTCTTCCTGGTCACCAGTGACAGCCTGGCCTTGAGGCAGGTCCGAACCATCCTGGAGGACCTGGGGCTGCCCCTCACCTCGGACGACGCCCTGGTGGTCCGAGAGGTGTGCCAGGTAGTGTCTCGACGGGCCGCCCAGCTGTGTGGGGCGGGTGTGGCTGCCGTGGTAGAGAAGATCCGTGAGAACCGGGACCTGGAAAAGCTGACCGTGACTGTAGGGGTAGACGGGACGCTCTACAAGCTGCACCCCCAGTGAGTATGGGTGCAGGGGCTGGGCTGGGCCGCCTGGCTGGGAGGCATGAATGGTGATGGGGAGGGTTCACTGGGCTGCACCTCCCCTGAGTAGGGGTGGGAGGAGGTCGCCTGCCTGGGAGATGTGGCCAGGGACCCCTGGCTTGTAGGGATGGGGGTGGGAGGGGTACCTGGCTGGCACTGGGCTCCCCTCAGCCCACCTCAGCTCCTCACCCTTACAGCTTCTCCAGCCTGGTGGCGGCCACCGTGCGGGAGCTGGCCCCCCACTGCAGAGTCACCTTTCTGCAATCAGAGGATGGGTCTGGCAAAGGCGCGGCCCTGGTCACCGCCGTGGCCTGTCGCCTTACCCAGACGAGCCAGGCCTGAGGACATCTCCAGGAACCACGGGTTCTCAGTCCCAGCCTGTCCCCCAGCCAAGCCCAGAATCCAGGGACTTCCTGCCAACGGCCAACCGGCGTTGGTCCCTGGCTGCCCCCAAGAGAAGCAGCATTCGGGTTAGCAATATATATATATAATTTATTTACATTCACGTCTGCTAAAATCCCTACGCACCCCAGCGGCCGGGCAAGGCTGTGGACATAAGGCCAAGTGTAAGTGCGTGAATGCACTTAAGACAGAGTCAGGACACGAGCTTCACACGACAGGCCCCGCACCGGGGTACTGGTTAGCCCCAGGAACGGGCACGCCACGGCACGCACACTCGCCATTGTACAGCGCGGGACTCCCATTGCATATTCACATGCCCCGGCAGGCAGGGCACCTTGCCACTGGGGGCCTGGGGGTGGGTGGGTGGGGAGGGTCAGGAGGTCAGGAAGGAGCCGCCTGGTGTCCCTGGGTGGGTGGGAGGAGAGCAGCATGTGAGAGGCAGATGTGAACAAACACTGGGGCACGGGGCTGTGAGCGAGACTCGGGGCGCACAAGCGTGAGATGTAGGTGGCGCCGAGGGCGAGCTGTATGGCTCAGGAGTGAGACGTGTGTGAGATGGAAACACGAGGCATGCGTGCGCACATGCCCGTGTGGTGGGCGTGTGCCTGAGCCCAGAGGCCACCCCCTCCCCGCTCCCCGGTCTGGCTGTGGCCCTTGGTCCGGCAGGCTGGCCACCAGGCCCCTCAGGCACGCCCCTACCCAGCAGGCACAGAAACGTTTGCATAAGGTCCAGCTCAGGCAGGAGCTCCAGGGCCCACATCCCCGGCCCAGTGTGTGCGTGCGTGTCTGTGTGCATGCGGCCCCCCGGCAGGGGCGGGGGGAGAGGTAGCATCACACGCACGCACACACACACACACCGGTGGGCTGGGCCCAGCCCGGGCTCCAGGCACCATCCATCCTGGCAGAGTCCGAGCGGGCAGCAGTGCCAGCCCAGTGGGGCCAGAGCGCGGGCAGGGTCTGGAGGACCAGCTTGAAGGGATGGCATCGGCCGGGAGGAGGCCTGTCGGTGCAGCTCTCCCCGGTGCGGGGCGGGGGTGGGGGAGACGCCCCCCCCGGGCTTCCATCTGTCCCTGGTGGGTGTCAAAGCTGGTGAGTTTAGGAGTCGTGGGCCTGGCCGGCCTCAGCACTCGGCCTCCGACACTGTGAAAAGGCCAGCGTCCGGCTGGCCCAGTCCGGCCACAGCTGCAGCCAGCTGGCTGAGGTTGCCGTTGGGGAAGTGCCTTGCCTCCCACAGGTTGAGGATCATGGCCGTGGGGCTGGGCTTGGAGGCAAAGAAGCTGAGATGGCTGTGGAGGGGAGGGGAGCCCGTCAACAACCAGGCCTCCCCGGGCCTCATACCCACCTGAGCCAGCCTCCCCAAGTGCAGGGCCTCCCCCTCTGCCCTGGGCACTGAACACTGGGCCTGCTGGCCATTGTGGCTCTGGCCCCTCGGCTCTTAGAAAGGAGCTTCTGGGTTCACCCTGCCAGCCCTATTCCCCCAGGCTGGACTGCGGTGGCCATTGCGGCCCCTTCCTCTCCCGGCCCACCTCCCACCCACCTGTCCAGGTGGAGTTTCTGGGCCAGGGTCCGCCAGTCAGCACCCCGGCTGCAGGGCGGGTCCAGGCTGGTCGTGATCTTCTGCCGAATGAGGAAGGGAATCTTGAAGGCACTGGGGCCCACCAGGGCTGGGACCCCCCCTTCACTCTCCAGGGCCAGGAGCTCTGCAAACCTTGTGTCCTGGGTAGAGGGAGGGGTAAGGTGAGGTGCTGGTTAGAACATCTCCCCAGCCCAGCCCGCCACCACCTCCTGCCAGGGGGCTCCCAGACTGCCAGGGAGAGCAGAGCACCCTAGGACATGGTGGCAGCAAGAGTGCTGTGCCTGCCTTTGCACCACAAAGCCCCACAGCCAGGGAACAGAGAAGCCTGTCCAGCCTCACTCCCCCCACTGTCTCGTGCTCACTGAGTCGCCTCTGCCCGACCTCTGCGGGTCTCACTGCTCTCTTCCTGCCTCGTCTCCCCACTCACAGCCCCATGGCCAGAAACACCTTTTCCTCATCGCTGCTGGTCAAGCTCTCCTTGTCTGAGGCTCCTTTCCACCCGCCCCTCGCTCCCGCAGGTTCACGCCCTGCCCCGCCTCTGGTGGCGTGGGTTCGTGTTTGCATCTGTACCTCTACCCCCCACCCCCAGGAGACACAGAGGACCACCAGGAGTGGATCCTAGGGGGGCCGGCCCATGGGGTGGAGCCCGTCTAGGGTGCTGGCTGGGGTGGGAATACCTGCATGGCAGGAACGCAGCCCCTCTCACCTACCTTGGTGATGTTGAAGTTGATGTTGAAGCTCTGCCCATCGCCCTCCACCTGCCACACCCACACCTTGCAGGCCAAGTCGCTGGTGCTGGGGCTGACACGCTCTAAGGTGAAGGTGCAGTGCAGGTACTGCTGTGTGCCATTCCAGATGTGATAGAAGGGGATCTCCTGGTGCAGGGGCAGGGAGGAGGCACCTCTTCAGATGTGCCCAGCCCCAGGGGTGCCCAGTCCCAGATGCTTGAGCTCCACGCCCCTGCCATCACCTGGTAGCTGACGAGGAGCTTGCTCTTCCACAGGGAGCTGGGCACGTCGTGGATGGACAGACGTAGGTTGTGGTAACTGTCCTTGAAGTGCAGGATGCGGGGTTCCTGGATCAGCTGGCCGCCCAGCTGCTTTTCCAGCTGCACCACCTCCTGCAGGGCCCCAGGCAGGTGAGCCTGGCCTGGTGGGGGGCGGGGCCCACCTAGGCACAGGGGCCTCCCCACCCAGGCCGAGGGGCAGTCAGCCCTCCCTGCCAGGCCTGGCCCCGCATCTCTGTGCCAGGCAGATCAGTGGGGGCAGGGGGGGGGGGGTACCTTGAGCGCATCGTGGGTGTCGTGCAGACAGTAAACACGGATGTTGTACTCAAGCGAGGTGCAGGCCACGGGCGCAAAGAGGAGCAGCTTGAGGCGCTTGGCTGCAGCCACACTGAGGGCCTCCCCTACCAGGGCGAAGCGGCCCAGCTGCTCGGTGAAGACATAGCAGGCCCCACCCTCCAGCTGGCAGTAGTACAGGTGGGAGGGCGCCTCCTCGCCCAGATGCAGCACATCCTGTGGGCGGGGCCGGGGTCAGCTCAGCCCAGCCTGAGACCCTCAGGCCAATCACAACTGGAGAAGTGGAGGGAGACGGGGGAGCCGAGGCCACAGGCCTGGCAGGTGCAAGGGCCCAGTCTCTGCTGCGGCAGCACCTGGGGTGGGGGGCAGCCTTGGAGGTGTCCTCTGCTCACCTCCCAGCTGCCTTCGCACGACTGCTTCTTGAGGCGCAGGCTCCAGCTCTCGGGGCTGGGCTCCCCGCAGTGCTCCATGGCCAGGATGACAGGCCGGGTGAGCAGGACTCCAGGCGGCCCACAGCTAACGATGGGACTCAGCAGGGTCTGGCAGCCGGCTAGGGGCAACCTCAAGTGGGGAAACATGGGTGGGAAGGCAAAGGAGTCAGCTGGCCACCCTGGGAGCTGAGACCCCTGAGTGGTGGCTTTTCCCCTGCCCCCTCTTCAGGCCAGGCCAGAGCCAGTAGCAAAGCGGGGGTTGTGGTTGGGGTCAGGAGGGTCCTGGCTGCTGGCTCTCCAGCCCTCCACCCAGCCCAGAGCACCAGGGCCCCTGCCCACACCTCACGTCCTCTGGCTTGTGCAGGGTGAGGTAGACCTCGTAGATCTTGCCCCGGGGGATGGCATCAGGCGGGATGAGGAGGCTGATCCCTGTAACAAACCAGGGCCCGCCAGATATCAAGTGTGCCCACTCCACCAGCCCATTTAAAACTCCTTGCTGCCTCCAGGTTCAAGTCCAGCTCTCTGGCCTTGCATTTCAGGCCCTGGGCCTCTGGACCTAACTACCTTCCCAGCCTTATCTCTTGCTCCGGCCTGGGCTGTATCTTTGGAACCACTGCCCTGAGCATACCTGTTTGCCTGGGTGCTCATCCCTCCTGCCCTGCTTGAGGTCCACCCATCCCCATCAGGCCTGGCACCTCTGGGAACCATCCCCTGGCTGGGCAGCGTGGCCCCTGTGAGTGGGGGAGGGGCCTCTAGCACCCTTCCCACTCTGGCAGCCCTTCCTGGTCTGGGGAGCACTTTACAGGCACCCGGTGGTTTGGGGTGATACACTGCTATCCCCAGGGTCATGCAGAAGGAGCTGGGTACACAGCAGGTATCAGTGCCTGCTGAACAGGGGGTAGTCCGTGAGTCCATCAGAACAAAGGTGGGCTGGCGCAGTTATTCCAGGGCTCGTCTTGCCCCCACTTCCCTCCCCTTTTAGGACAGGGACCTCTTCCACCCAGAGGGGCCTCTGAGGCTCAAGTTGGAGAGAGGGAGAGAAGTCCTATGATTTTATCCCACCGTGCCCAAAAACACAAGGCCTGCTCTCCAGAGAGGAAAGCCCTGAGTTGGGCTGCTGTTCTGCAGAGCACAGAAGCCCAGGAAGGGAGACCCCTGACCCCATCTCCACACTAGCCTGCACTGCGTCCTGGGCCCTGCTGCTAAAGCTGGTGACCATCCCGGACATTTGTGCATAATGCTCTCTCAGTGGTGGGGGACACACACTCACCCAATGAATAACTAAAGGCCAGAGGCTCTGGAAGGTGAGGGAAAACAAGGGACCCTGCTCTCAGGAAGCCCTCAGCCCCACAGGGATCAAACTGCAGAACAACGGCTGGGTGCTGGGGAAGAGGGAGCACCGAGGAGCACCGAGCTCCCTGGCTACGGAACACCTAGCAAGTGCCTGGCCCCTCCCAGGAGCTTTCTGTGCACTCTCATCCTAGCAGCCCTGTGAGGGGAGTTAGCAGCCCGTTTGTGGAGGGAATGTGAGGTAGAGAGAGAATGATCTGTCTAGGCTGAATGAGACCTGGAGAAGTAGCAGATGAGCCAAACACAAGGAGGGGCACAGGGTAGAGGGGTCTGCGTCCAAGGGCTGGCAGCACGGTGTGGTGTGTGTGTCAGCGGTGCTGAGTTAACCGTGGTGGCCACAAGTGGAATAGCACGTGTTTGGAAAGAGGTCGCAGCAGCTGGGCCTTCACATGCGGCCTTTATCCCATGGGCACCAGGGAGCCTTGGAAGCAGTTCAGGCAGGGGAGAGAGATCAAAATCAACTCTGGCTCCCCCCCATTGAATGTCTGGAGGCTGGGACCGAGGTAAGGGGTGTTGGCGGCCTGGCCAAGGAGAGAGGTCGCGTGCAAGAAGAGAAGCAGAGGGATGCGGGAGCCACTTAGGGGGAAGAATGGCGAGACTTGGGGTGGGGACGAAGGGGCAAGCACAGAAGAGCAGGTCAAGGTGACCCTTAGGTTTTGACTTGAGCAACTCTACTGTCCTGGAGATGGGGAAACCAGGAAGGAGGAAATTCTGGGGGAGGGTGGGAGACAGTTCTGTTTTAGGCATGAGAAATTTTGAGGGGCTGCGAGACATCCAGATGGCGCTGCCCGGGAGGCAGCTGGGCGTATGATTTCATTGCCCAGGAAAGCTGCCTGGCTGGGGTTGGGGGAGTGGGAGTTACCGGCACAGACGTGGCAATCACAGCCTGGGGAGAGGGGCACGAAGAGGGAGCTCCAAGGAGCACCTACATTTAGGGAGCAGGCCTGGGAGCAGGGAGGAGGAGCAGGAAAACCAGGAGCCCATGGAGTCATCTGAGTCCAAGGCGTCAAGCATTGGGTGTCACCCACACCAGAGGCCACAGCACCTGCTTTCCAGATAACCGCAGAGAGTCTGTGAATCTACTCACAAGGGGTCTCGGGGGACCCTATCAGAATGGTTTCCAAGGCGGGTAGGGGTAGAAGCCAGGACGCAGAGGGTAGGGGGGCCCACAGTGCCTGAGACTGAGAAACTCTCTATCACATGCTGTCCTGCATCTGTCCTTGGATGTTTCTCCACTAGTCTGTGAGCTCCTTGGGCCCTGAGCCTGGCTGCCTTCTGGGTCCCAGGGCCCAGCACAGAGCCTGGCTGCCTGCATAAACGAGGGGACCAAAGCTTCTATATCCTCAGGCAACAGGAGAGTGGCAGCTCCAGCTGTAGCCATGGCCACGCTCTGTGTCCTTGGAACATGCTCTGGTTCTCTCCAACCTTTCCTTGCTGCCTGGGCCTGGCTTGCCCACTGGGGGTGAGACTGGGCTGCCCCTTCCCGCTTCAGAGGCGAAACAACCAGGCCTCGCCTCTTGGACCTCCGTGGGGCCCTCTGGAGTCCCTCCTACCTGTATTGGGGATCATCAGCCGGCCTCCGAGAAAGTTGAAGGTCCCATAGGCCATGTTGCTGGTGCCGCGGGGTAGGGAGCGGAAGTAGTTCTGGGTGGAGAGGCGGGAGACGAAGTCCTCGGCCTCGGAGGTGGGCGAGCTGTGGTGCAGCGTGTGGCGGCCGCCACCCAGTGGGCTGAGCAGGTGCCCATTACTGAGCTGGAACTTGGGGCTGGGCCCATCCTGCCGGGGACACAGACTGCCCTGGTAGGTGGTGGTGGTGGTGCTGAGGTCTGGCTGGATGGTGAGCAGGTGGGGGTTGTCTGCAGGGACAAGGACAGGGTGTGGGGCAGGGTCGCCGAGGGCTCCCAGGCCCCGGGGGCGGCCCCAGGCTGGAGGTCCCGGGAAGCGCCTCACCTGCTTTGCTGGGCTTGATGCTGACGGGCTGGAAGCCTGCGGTGAGGATGGACGAGTCGGCCACATCCGAGTCCAGCCCCTCCTTCTTGCGGCAATAAACAAGGACGAGGACGAGCAGCAGCAGGACAAGGCACACGGCCACAGCGATGAGGCCCACGTAGAGGGCCACGTCCTCGGGGCCAGAAGCAGCTGCTGGAGAGAGCACGGCTGTGAGGGGAGCAGGGGCACGAGCGCATGACCCACCAAGTGTAAGCGACTGGTCAGGAGAAGATCACGGCCGATACCTCCAGGAGTCTCCACCCCTGGGGCAAGGCATGGGGTGGGGGTCCTGGCTTTGCCCCTCCCCCGCTGTGTGCTCTGAGCAAACCCCATCCCCTCCTGAGCTAGAGATTCAGGTGGACACTGTCACCAGGAGAATGAAGGAGGGCAGGTGCTACCTCCCCAGGGTGGTCTGACCCCAGGCTGCCGGACTGGACCAGCTACCTGCTCTTCTGGGGACCAGGTGTGAACTCTCCAGCCTCCCCAAAGGGGCCCCGGTACAGAGCTGGGAGGGTTCTTCTGCTGGTCTGCCCTCCCCCAGGCCTTGGGCAGGGCTTGGGGGCAGGGGACTGACGACTTAGAGGAAGCTGCACTGACTTTAGAAGGGTTTTGCATAATGGAAGAAATGTCCATCAGAAAGGAATTGACACAGATAATTAGGTTTTTAATTGAAATAACTGGGGAGGGTGTGTTCTAGAGAAAAATTCCAACAGAGATCTTTAATTGTTAGTTATGGTCTTGTAATTAACGGGCCTAGAAGCCCTGTGTTCCCTCAGGATTGTGTGTGTGTGTGTGTGTGCATTTTTTGTGGGGGAGAGGTGGATGCATGTGCCAGGAATGGAGTGGATAAGAAGCTGCTAGAGAGGAAGGTGTTTGGGGCTGGGGGCTGGGGGCCGGGGGCCGGGGAGTTTGGTGGGCCTGGGAGATGTATGAGTCAAGGCTGAGATGTGCACATTTCTCCGGAGACGGGTGGGTGGCAAGAGGTACTGGAGAGTGTGTGTCAGGGATAAGGGGCATCTCCGAGGGCCCTGAGCCTTGGGAAGGGGGTTGCCAGCCTCTCCCCGGGGCAGGGCAGAGACAAGCAGGGAGGGCAGGAGCCCTTAGGGCGGTGAGGACTCACTGTGCACACAGAGGTCACTAGTGCAGTTGCGGGTGTCAAGGTCAGCACCCGGACACTCCTCGCCTCCATTGCGGGGTGCTGGGTCCGAGCACTCGCGGCTCCGCCAGTGGGTGCAGTCGAGCCCGCAGGCTGACCACTTGCTCCACGGGCCCCAGCTGCCATCCACTAGACATAAGACAGACGCAGGACAGACATGGGCAGAGAGAGGTGGTGCTGTCAGGCCAGGGTAGCAAGTCCTGGGCCAGGTGTGGTCCTCCTGGGCACATGGACTGGGCAGGGTGAGCTGGCCTGTATCTGAGTGCAAGGCCAGTTGTAGGCCCAGCAGTGCCTGCCCCTCTGGTGTCCAGCTGGCCTGATGACGCATGAGAATGACGGGGGGCACGGATGATGCCAGGGGCTGCTCAGCTCTACCCTCTTCAGGGAGGCTGTCCTGGTCCTGGGCACTGAGGGCTCTTGGTCACACAATGGCCCTCTGACCCCAGGCCCAGGCTAGATTCTGCAGCTCCAGGCTGAGCCCTGCCCCTGCCCCACGCTGAGTCCTAGACCCTGTCCTTAGCATTCTCACTGAGTCCCAATCCTGAGCTCCTTCATTGCAAGCTGAGCCCCAATCCTGGACACAAACCGAGCTCTGACCCCACCTGCAGACCGGGTCTGGCCCTGGGTGGCAGGGGGGTGGGGTGGGATGGAGCCATGGCAGGAGCGGGGGCAGACTGGCAGGCGCAATGGAGCCAGGACACGGAGATGGCGTGGTGAAGAGCGATGCGGGAGGTGGCGGCCGCTGGTACCTGGGCACAGGGTGGCGCAAGCTGTTTTCTGGACATTCTGCCCCTCACAGAAGGCGCCCCCGTTGAGAGGCGCAGGGTTGGTGCAGCTGCGGCTCCGTTTCTGCCAGCCACGCCCACAGCTGGCACTGCAGACGGACCACTCGGTCCACGTCGACCACCCACCGTTCACTGGCCGGACAGAGAAGGACTGGGGTCAGGGAGCGGGGGCTTCTTCAGACACACCGGCCCAGGGCACAGGGCCTGGAGGGCAGGTGGGCTTTGGGCTGGAAACGGGGCTGGGCTGCTTGGCGGGGCCACTGCTGTGCTTGGGAGAGAAGCCCTGCGGGGGAGGTGCTTCTCCTGCCCACTGGCTCCTGGGGATGCAGCACCCACACCACCACCTGCCCGTGCCCCACCTGGCACTGCCTAGCACTCAGGGCAGCCAGGCTAACTGCAGTGCAAATGCTCCTCCAGCCCCAGGCCCCAGCTCTGGGAGATGAGCTGCCTTTCACAGGGGCAGCCCTGCACCCTCTTCCTCTCCTGCTCCTGGGGGTGCCCTGGACCCCCTCCCTCTACTTCCCATCCCTGGGATACAGGAGCAAGAGGTCTCAGCTGTTGTCTTCCCTAGGCTTGCATCCTACCCCTCGTGCTTCCTCTGCACAATGCAGGACCGACCTTCTCTAGAAAGCCAAGGATGTCCCACAGCTCCGCCCAGACTGGCTCTCGGCTTAGCCAGTCTTTCCCTGTTCCCTCCGGCTCCATTGTTCGGTCGCCTCTCTCCACCCCGCAGCCGCATGCAGCTCCCGCAAGGGCACAACCCCCCTTCATCCCGCCAGCCCCGAGCCCCACCGTAGACGATGACAGCAGCAGAGGCGCTGCGGCGCCGCGCCACGATATTCTTGGCCACGCAGGTGTAGTTGGCCGTGTCGGCCAGGCGGGCGTGCCGCACCACCAGGCTGTGCTCCCGCGTGACGTACACGTTAGGGTCCAGGGACGGGTCCACCAGATCCTCGTTCCGAAGCCACTCCACCTGGGGGAGGAGCCACCGCGCTGCACCGCCCGCCCTGGTCCGCCCACGCGAGGCGATAGGAGGGGCGGGGCGGGGGGGGGGCGAGCCCCCTGAGCCCTGCCCACATGCGGGGCAGGCACTGAGCCCGGCCTCTCACCTCGGCAGGGGGGATGCCCTCTGGCGGGCGGCAAGGCAGCACGATGCCCTGTTCCAGGGACACCTCCTTGGCCAGCGGCTCCTGCTCGAAGTTCTTGCGCAAATCTGGCAGAAGAACAGGAGTGCTCTCCAGCCCTGGCTGACTCACCTGGACAGCACCGTCCTGCAGGGGCCGCAGTGGGAGGGAGCACCAAGGGTCTAAAGGACTTGAGGATGGCCGGGCAGCGTGCACAGGCACTTCCTCCACGCATCAAGTCAGCACCCTGAGGTTTTCCCACCCACCCCCTCCTCCAGGAAGACCTCTTCTCCTGGCCACCCCCAATGAGCCTCCAGCCTGGGACTCACAGGCAATGCGGATGTAGGCCTTCTGGCTCTTGGTGGTGCCCGAGGAGCTCCACGCCACACACTGGCACCAGTACTCCTCCAGCCCAAACACCTTCTCCACCTGCTGCCGCGAGACGTTGATGCGAACCTCCATGGCTGGCAGCCCTGACGGGGAAGAGAGGGGGGAGCCAGGGCCTGGGGTCACACGGGAGCCTGGCCCGGGCCTTGCCTTCCTGGGCAGGTGGGGGGTCCTGCACCACGGCCACTCCCACTGCCTGGCAGGATGTTGGGGGCATCCCTCAACCTGCAGGGAACTTTCAGGTGGCCCAAGGGGGAGCCTCCAAAACACATCTCCTGAAGGAGCGGGCGTCTTAAAATTTCCATTCATTATGCTTTATTATCAGAAGCCTTTCTCCATGGAGTCACTTAGAGAAACATCCCTAAAGGGGCCTTGTGCGGTTGTTACAGAGACAACTGCACAGAGGAGCTTTGGGCAACAGGGTCTGGTCTCCAAGCACCCCAAGAAGAAGATGGGTCAGACAAGCTGCGCCCTGGGGACTCTGTGGGCCTCCTCCCTGAGAGTATAGCAGGTAGATCCTGGCATGTGATGATATAATAACAACTATTAGCAATATAATTGCAGCTATTAAGGGGTATAATAATAGACCCTGGGACAGTAAGGGGGTGCCAACTGCCAGGCTGTTATCTTATTTAACCCACTCTCTTGGATGGGTGTTTCCATTCTGTGAATGAGGAAAGAGAGGCTTGGGAGTGACTTGCCACAGGTCCCCAGACCTGTCTGAATCCAAAGTGCATTCGGGGCGCTCCGCTATCACCCTGGGGTGGGCTGGGAGTGCCCATCCAATAGGGAAACATCGGAAGAGGGTGAGGGGCAGGAGATGGTGCTGCCAGTAGAGGAGCAGCTGCTGAGGCAGTAAGGGTCTCCTGATTAAAATGACGAGACCCTTCTTGAGGCTGAACTTGGCCCCTCCGCCCTTGTCCACATTTGGACCCAGACAGTGGGCTGCGCTGAGAGGTCCCAGACCCCCTGGGGCCCCAGAGGGGTGACTGCCACCTCCTCTAGCACCTGGCTGGCAGCCAGAAACCAGTGTCCCCAGGAGTGAGAAAAGACTGTTTGTTTCCAATTTCTCTCCTCCTGACCCCAATTTCCCTGGGGTCAGTGGCTTATCAGAAAGCAAGAGAGAGGCTGAGTTGCCAAAGTGTTTCCATTGTTAACAGAGAAATTCAATTAGGGCTGCCTGGCGGGAGAAGCCAGGAGGCCCAGATGACCGGGCAGGCTCCAGGAACTGTTTTCCCTCTTAATTTCTCTAACATGTCTTTCCATGACCCTTTTCCAGGCCCTCTGCGTGAGTCTCCCGGCTCTAGCACTGGGTCCCCAGATTCTTCTATCGCTCTCCCTGCCTCCCAGCTGGCTCTAGCGGATGGGAGAAGGGCTGTCACTGTGACTGAAATCATCATAGCTGGGTTAGTCCTTCCTTTGGGGCCCACCAGTGCCCCTTTCTCCTGCCTTGTCTGTCCCTATTCTAGAGGCCACTTAGATGGCCATGTTCTCCCAGACTGGCTGCAAACTAGGGGTCTGTAGGAGAGGCCCCTGGATGACCTTCACCCCTCTTCTCTTCTTCCCAGCCTCTGGGGTGAACAGTTAGCTAGATGGACCCCTCCCCCCTCCCATCCCCTCTCTACCAGCCCCCTACCCCCTACCTCACATCCCGCCCAGGCAACTCAGCTTGGGGAGAGCAGCACTAAATTTAAGTGCTCCCATTTCTTCTTTCTCCCTTTCTCCTCCCCCTCCTGTCCTGTCCTGTCACCACCTCCTCTTCTCCTTCCCGCTGCCATGAACGAGTGCCAAGTTTGTCCACGATGTCCCAGCTCCAGACAGCACCGCAGTAAAGGATGCCTGAGTCTGCCCGGAGGCCGCTACGGAAGTCATGAGCCCTGCAGCTCCGGCTGGGGGGCACGCGGCGGTGGCGGGGAGACCCCGCCCTGACGTGCAGGAGCTGTGCTGTCTTCCCTGCGAGTAACTAAGCAGCCTGACTCCTGAGAGTGGAGTTTCTGGGCACAGCTGTGTTTGCACCTGCCTGGTAATTGGGAGCAGGTGCGGGCTGGGAGAGGGACGAGAGAGGCAGGAGGAGTCCCGGGCCTGGGTGTAGGGGTACAGAGGCTCTGAGCAGGCAGGGGGAGGGCTGGGGTGGGGACTCTGAGACCGAGCTGGGGCTTAGGTTCTCACCTTCTCACCAGCCTGCTTCTAATAACCAATCAGTTTGTTAACACCCAATAAATAGACTCCCAGACCGGATTCCAGTGCTTGGTTTAGCCAATTCGGGGATTTTATGGCATCAGCAAGTTCAGGGACCGGTGTTAACAGGCTTTGAACCTTTCTCCCTGGCCTTCTGGATGGGGGATGAGGGTAAATAATGGGGGGACCGGGGTGCTCTCCCCTGGGAGTGTTCACACAGCCATCCCCAGCCCCACTCACGAATGGGTGGGGGTGGGGGGACCGTAGATCCGGGTTGGTCCCCGATATCCACCATCTCTCTCCGACGGCACAATGCTTCTGGTTTGGGGTGTCTGTCCACAAGGTGCTACTGCCGTGGTATCTGCTTGTGGGTAAGGGAGGGGAGCCTTTCTCTTCCCTTCAAAGCACTCAATGGCTTTGGGTGAGGAAATCAATGAGATCAAAGAAAATCTAGACGTGCCAGCCAGCCCAGGGAGGCATGGGTTAGATGCTTGGGGCAGGTGAGAGGTGTGGTTACCACATGTGAATCCCAGATCTCAGCTTCTCTGCTTAGCCTGAGCTGAGTCACAGGCTGGAGATGAGAGTGCAGCAGTCCTGCCCCGGACCTGGGACTGCTCACTGAGGAAGGTGCCTGGGTCGCACTCCAGCCCAGATTCCAGACTTCGTGATGGCGGTCAAAACGGGGCGTGTGTGTTGTGAGGGGATGTCTGGGGAGCAGCTGGTATGTTCCTGAGGCTGGCAGCAACAGGGAGCTGGTCAGGGGCTCTAGGACTTTCCAGGGCAGGTCCTCAAGCTCAGGAAGACAGGGCCCTGGCTGCAGCAGTGTCCTCAGAACCTGTCCTCTCCCTGGGGACCTGGCACAGCAGACGGAGGACTTACCATGCTGCAAAGTGGTGCTGGGCCTGAGGAAGAAAAGAAAGGCCTCCCGCTGGGCTCCAGGTGGGTGTGGGAAACTCAGGGCTTCAGCCACCAACCTACGGGAGAGCTTCCTCATTCCCATTCTACAGATGTGGATACTGAGGCCCAGGGAGGCAAGGGGACTTGCTCCAGTTTCCGCGGTGGATCCTCTCACCAGGGAAATGTGCTCAAGCTGCCTGTGTGGGTCTGGGGCAGGCTCTGGCCCTCAGAGGCACTAACGGGGCCCAGAACTGTCGTGAGCCACGGCGGTTCCTAATCCTCTCCATCCCCTCCTGAGCAGGGGGGCAGAGCTGGCCCACCCGCCCTGAGAGCCATGGGGTATCCGCACAGCTCATTTAACATCAGAAGGCTTCAGGATATTGCAACCAGCGGGCCTGTGAAAGGGCACATGAAGGGTCCCCAGAAGGCGGCAGGGAGGGTGTTGACCTGCCCAGGGCTCCTTGCTGTGGGCTGAGCTGATCCTGGAGGAGAGGACCAGCCCCTCTGATGCCTGTAGTGGGGAAAGGGGGCGTAACTTCCGGTAGACCAGAAGACCTGGCTGGAGGGAGCTCTTTTGGGACCTTAGACAAGTCAGATCCAAGGCCCCAGTCTTATCTGTAAAACAATAGGCTGGTTTTGAGGACTAAATCGCATGCCACCTTATCAGGCCTCCTCTAGGTTATTACCCTGCCTTCCAAACAGTTCTCCCTGGCGGGGGCTCGTCCTCCTACCCCATCCACCCCTGCATGCCTTCCCACAGTACAAGCCTGACCGCCATCCTCTGGAGCTTGACACCTGATGATGGCCCCTGAGGGCAGCCTCCTGATCCCTACTGCCCGCACCCCCGCTCACTTCTCCCGCACCCCAAACCCGAGTGCCTGCTGGTCGATGACTTTGCACCTTCCATTCCTTCCATCTGGGAAATGCTCTGCATAGGTAGGTTTTAAGACCTGAGCTGGGACTTGCCCCTCCCCTGGGTCTCTGTGCCAGGCCACCCCCAACCCCTCCAGCCTGGCAGCATAAGGGCCCCCTGCTCTGGGCCCACGGGCCCTGCCTGCCCTGGGATTCCATGTGCATTGTCCTGGGGGCAGCCTGCCTGCTCCCCCCACCCTCCAGCTGCACCGCAGCTTGGGTCTCACCCCAGGAGCCAGTGGACCCCTCAAGGATCATCAGCCCCTAAGGTGTATGTGCCTGGTGGTCCAGGCTGGCCGAGCCCTAGGCGGGAAGGGCTGGGAACTAAACCTATGGGCTCATTCTGTGTGGGGTGCTCCACAACGCACCAAAGGAGAAGGGAAAGGAAATGAGCTTAATTGGGGTCTAATTAGTGGCGAGGAGAAGAACAAGGCTGCCATCAGCTCCCACCTGCCTCTGCCAGGCCTGCTCTTGAGGAGCGGTGAGGCCCAAGCAGGGCTCTTAGTCCACGCTGAGTGGTCCCCTGCTGCCTGAAGCCAGAGCTTGGGGGAGGAGGTGGGGTGTCCCATGAAAGGGGCATTTGGAGGGACTTGCCCACCTCCCTCTGAACTCTCCACTCCTCTCTCCACTCCTCAGCCGATTCCTGCCGCTTCCCTTTCCTCAGTGTCTCTAGGTCTGCCTCTCCCGTCAGCCCCGCCACACACTGGCCCCCGAGTACCGCCTACAGCTCCCGCCATGTCACTCTGTGGCTTGAAACTGCCCAGCTCCCCACTGCCCATGGGACAGTGACATGACTCCAGAGCCTGACAGGTGAGACCCCCAGATGGCACCACTGTCTGCTTCCAGCCTTTGCTTCAGTGGCCCCTGCCTGGGACACTGCCATCCCCCCCCCCCCCAAAATTCTAACATGCCACCTCCCCCAAGAAGCCTCCCTGGATGCCCAGGCAACCTCACAGTCCTCGGGACCAGTTGAGCCGTTAGCCTGCTGTCCATCTATCTGTCCCTCCACAGGGCCTGGAGCTCCCAGAGGGAGAGGCTGGGTCCCTAGCATACAGCAGGTGCTCAGGAAAGGCTGCTGAGGGAGCATATGAAAGGATGGATGGACAGATGGATGGATGGACGGACTGATGGATGGCCAGGTGAGTGAATTAACCCACAAAGGAAACAATCACAGAATATGAGGTTCATGAGTTCTTTGGTCACCTGGGACCCACTCACTCCAAACTCCCTTTTTCTGCTGGCACCATGTGGCCAGGCTGCCCCTGCCCTCCCCAGTCTGGACTCAGACCCCGCCGTGCACTCCTGCCCCCTCTTGCTACCCACTGCCATGACAGTCAGTGGGCAGTGGCCACGCTGTGCGCCCCATCCCCAGCTCCCTGGGGCGTTTCTGGGAGACGGGGCAGGGGTGGTGGGAGGGCTTCCTTCCTACTCACTCTTCCCACCAGAATGTGAGGGTCAGAGTCTGGGGGGGTGGAGCCCCTGGGAAGGCCGCTGTGTATCCACGGACTCCCTAGGTGTGGGCGGGCTGCCCCTCCTGGCATCCCGGGCGATGCAGTTGTGGGCCCAGGGGGATCACAACTGTGTGTGTGTGTGGGGGGGGCACAGAACTGGTGAGACCCTGGCCTTGCCACTGACGGCCGAGCAGCCTGGGCCAGTGCAGGCCCCCCCCCCTCCATTTCCCACCACGGACTGAGCTGCCTGACGCCCCCAGCCCCCTGCTCACCGCTGCTCCCGTCCATGGTGCGCTCTATGGCATGGTCCGTCTGGCGCACCCACTCCCCGTTGCACTTGAAGAAGATCTGCGTGGCGGGCACGGCCTTGCACACCAGCAGCACCGGCTTGTTCTTGACAATGTACACGTCCTCGGGCTCCACCAGGAAGCGGGGAAGCAGGTCTGGGGCGGCGCCGGACACCGGGGTGGCCACCGTGGCGCTCTGCTGGGCACCTGCCGGGGGGCAAGGAGGAGGGTGAGTCCCCGGGGCGGTCTGCCCCTGGGGGGGCCGGGTCAGTCGGGGGGGGGCAATGGGGAGGCAGCCCCGTCCACCCAAAGCCCCCAGCCGTGGGGAGGGTCTGCCAGGAGGGGACAGTCCCGGCTCTGCCACTTCCCGGTTGGGCAGTGGGGGCCGCTGAATGCCCTGTCTGGGTCTCAGTTAACTTCCCACTGTGACGTGAGAGTGAGCCCACTCACATCTGCAGACTGCGGTGTAAAACTGATGTGACAGAGGAATCCCAGGACTTAGAAGGCCGCAACCAGAGCCCTTTATTAACAAGTTCAGAGATCAGGAGGTTGTGCTGGGAGGCTGGGAAGGGCCCGGGGGGGAGGCAGGTGGGGGGAGCACCTTCCCCTGGGGTGCTGGCCGGGGGCTGCCTCCTGTTTGGGCCCCAGTCCTGGGCACCTACATGTAGTAAGGGATCAGCAAACGCCAATGAGCCAAGGAGGGGAGGGGCGGTGGCTGGGGTGCAGCTGCCCGGGGAGGGGGGGCCTGGAGGAGGTGCTGGGTGGGCGCATGGGAAGGAGGCAGGCGAGGCTGGGCCTCTGGGCAGGCTTGGGGGGGGGAGCCAGGAGGGTCTGTCTGGTCTGTCCGTCTGGGAGCCTGAAGGGACCTCCCTCCACCCCTTCATGGAGCCAGGAATGGGTTTCATTCTAATTTTAACTGAAAACCACAACCATCCCACAAGTCATTTGTTGCTAATTACACAGGTAATTGGCTCTGAGACTTGGGCGGAGGTAAAACCCCCAGCGCCGGCTCGCCCTGTCTGCTCCAACCAGCAGGACCCGGGGACGGATGGGGAATTAGAGGGTACCCCCTCAGTGCCCCACCTCCCACCAAACAGAGGCCCAACGCACCCTTGCTTCCTTCAGCACTGCAATGACCCCCTCCCCCAAACGCCCAATCAACAGGGGCCTCTGGCACAAAGAAGGGGAGACTTGGGTCTCCGAGGCCCATTCGGCTCCTTGCCAGCGTGACTTTGGGCAAGTTATGGGCTTTGTCATCTGTGAGGTGGAGACTGGCCTCCAGCCCACGGGGGACCTCAGCCCCTGAGCCTCTGGGCGCCCTCCCCACACCCCCGCCCCCCACCCGGAGCCTGCAGCCCAGCCGGGACGTCTACCCGGGATCCCTCAAGCTCCCGCCCACCCCCAGCACCACGTCCAGGGGCCAGCTGCCCTCTTCTCTCCTGTGTACTGGACCTTCTCTTTCCAAGGTGGGAGTCTGCCCCTTCCCTGTACCCTGAGACCTTGATTTGGGGGTGTATCTGCCCCTGGTCCTGTACAGGTTCTAAGGGCAGACTGGAGGTGGGGAAATTGGCCCTGCCTGCCCAGGGGCTGAACAGCCTGGCTCAACTCCAGGCAAGCCACCACCGCGCGGGGTGTTTCCTTCCCTGCAACAAGGGGAGACAGCACCCAGCTCTTAGGGTGGTGTGAGGATGAGTGAAAAAAAAAGGCGAGTGAAGCACTGAGTACCGAGCTCATCAAAGCGGGCGGCTCTCAGCATGCATGCAGCAATCCCAAGGGGGTGAGGGGCTGCCACTCCAGCTGCTGGTGAGGGCAGGGGGCCGCTAAGGCCCGCGGCCACTGAGCTGTATGCCCACAATGGGAGGAAGGTCCCTGGGCCGGAGGCGGCTGGGAGTGGGCACGGCCCAGGGCCACCTCCCCTTCAGGGCTGGAGCCCCAAACGCTGCAGCAGGAGGCCCTCAGAGGGGGCAACCCAGGCCCATGGGATGGGAGAGGGGCTTGGCCAGTTGAGCATTACCTTGTTGGTCAGCGTTACGTGGTGAGCAGCTCCCCCCACCCCACAGTCCCCCCATGCGGATGGCGGAAGGGAGAGCGGAGGCAGACACTGACCCAGTGGGATGACCTGCCCCGCCACCGGCGGCCTCCCCTCCCCCACATCTCAGCGCCCCACCCTTCCACACCTCCCAAGGCCAGGTCAGATCCTGCCCCCACCCCAGCTTGTCTTTCTTCTTGTGGTGACCCCTCTTGGCACCCGACACCCGTGCACGTGCCCAGAGCCCCACCCTTGCAGAGGAGAAAATGAAGCCTTTCCCCTGACCCGCCCCGTCCCGGAGCCCCTCCCCCTGGCCCCTCCAGTGCCCTCCCTGGGGTGGGGTTGGGGCGGGGCGGGGCGAAGGGTATAGGGCGGGGCCATCTGGGCATCCGAGTACCCGGACCCGCCAGCTCGGACCCCGGAGGACCCCGCCTGGTGACCCTTCTGTTACCGCACCCGCACCTCGCAGCCCCTCCAACCACTCCTCAGCCCCTGACAGGCAGCCGGGCTGCCCGGGCTTAGAGGATGGAAGGTTCTGGAATGTGAACCTGCGCTGGGGAGCCTGCAGGCCCACCGGCCTCTCTAGACTTGGGGAAGCCGCAGACCCCAGCACTTTGAGGAGAACTCCAGGCAGGACCCCAAGGGGTCGTGCAAGGGGTCGGGGGGCAACCACGGCAGGCTCCAGGGGGGCGCGAGAACCCCAGTGGCAGGTCCTGAGCCCGCCCATGCCGTGCCCACGCCTTGCCCAGCGGACACTCTGCCCGCTGGCTGTGGGAGCTGGCTGGGGTCCCTGGCCAGGGGTGGGGTGGGGGGCGGAGCGCTGCCTCCCTATCCATCACCGCACAAAGCACTGCTCGCGTCAGCGGCCGCTGAACCCAGCACAATTCCTCATGTCTGCATTTAACTGCTAATGAAAAATAAATGTACTGTGACCGATAAGGGACATAGCTCACTTCTCGAGGCCTCCGTCACGCTGCACTGACGCGGTCTCCCCTACCCCACCCCCGAGGGGGGGCATTTATCGGGTGGACCAGGGGGCACCCACCAGGCGGCAGCTATGCCTCTAACAAGGACACTCTAAGGCCACAGGCAGGGGTAGGGATAAAATCAGGCCCCACTAGATGGCCCCTGGGAGCTGTGAGAACTGGCATTCCCTCCCCCCCCTCCCTCCCGACCCCCCCCAATGAGTGACACCCACCCTGGGGGTCCTGCCCGTGATCCCCCCCCTTCCATGCCCCCTCCATCCCAGTTAAATTCATGCCTGAACTAAGGCACAAAACTAAGGCAAAGCAAGAGCCTCCGGTCTCTCCCACTCTGCACCACAAGCTGCCAGAGGAAGCACTCCTTCTCTTTACGTGAATCTTGCACTTCTTTACTGAGGATAATACCCAGCAGTGCATGCTCAATGCTAAAACGATATGAGCCTTCCAAGGGGGCACAAGCTTGCCAGTTCACCGCAGTCTCCACCACTCCCTATTGCCTCACCCTGGGCCTGTTGTTTCTATTTCCACTGTCTGCTTGGATCCCATAAGCGTTTCTGGATGGGGCCAAGCTCCTTTGGCTGGCATTCCTAGCCCCAGTCAACCCTCCAGCCTTCCTCGGCAGAAACATCCACTGACCCCCAACTCCACCTCAGGCAATAGCTTTCCACCTCCAAGTCTTTGCTCGCATCTGAAATACCCTCCTTCCCTCCTCTGCCAGCACTTTCCTCCCTTCTCTTCAGGGTCCAACTCCAATGTCATTTCCTCTGGCAGGAGAGCTCCCCTGCTTCAGTCTTCTAGGAAAGACAGACATGCTGTTGCATTCTGCTCCAAGGACCTTGTTCTCACTGGTCCTGTAGCTTTTGTCACAAAAGGGACAAGGGGATGGGTGAGGCGTCTTGTCCCCACCACCAGACTGTCTTCTAGGTCCCTGCTGCCGGGTGCACAGCTGGCGAGGGCCAGTGCTGGTGAATAGGGGCCTGGAGTGGGGCCTCCGAGGCTGCTGAGAGGACGGGCTTGGTGGGAAGGCTCTCCTAGGACAGAGGCACATGGCTGTGGGTAGCTCCAGGAAAGCAGGCAGGGACCCTGGGGGGCACTGGCTATACCAGCTCAGGCAGGGCCTCATGTCCAGCACCCCACACCTCAGGATCCCAGGGGCCCCATCCACCATGCACATAGCAAGGCTCTCCCACTGCCACCAGCACCAGCCTGCTGCCTGGGCCCCTCTTGGTGTTTCGTTAGAAGACATGTGTCATTTACTAGCAGCGACTTCCTGATGGGTTCTTGGTCACCAGGAACTGCAGATGGGGCTGTGCAGATGGCCTGGGCCTGGAGCGGGGACCCCATTTCTGGTGTGCCTTGGAGCCGGCCAGTTGGCCCCCTGCCTCTCTCCAGAGGGCACTGGCTGCCCGAGTCAGCCTGGCTGGCACCTGGCTCTAGCCAGCCCCACCAAGGCTGGAAGCAGCAACCTGGCTTCTCAGGACAGTGAAGGAGGAGGGCTGGGGAGACAAGATCTGGCCGTGTGTGTGTGTGTGTGTGTGTGTGTGTGTGTGTGTGTGTGTGTGTGTAAGGAGGCTGGGCCAAAGAGGGTGGCAGCTACACAGCAGATGAGGGCCAGGGCCAAAGGGGCACAAGAGAGCCTGGAGTAAGGGGTCTTGGCCAGAGCTGAGCGTGGGGCTAGGACAGATGCCACCCTCCCCCTTCTCTCCCACGGTGCCCCCACACTGCAATGAATTCATTCATCCAACAAACACCGATTGAGAAGCTGCTCTACTCCAGGAACTGTTCTGGGCCCCGGGATACAGCAATGGGCAAGGCAGACACAGCCCCCACTCTCTCAGAAGCTTGCATGCAGGTTGGGGAAGCAAAACATACAGAAATAGAGGGTTTTAGATGATTGCTAAGGGTCATGAAGAAGGTAAAAGGGGCGATGTTTCAGAAAGGGCATGGAAGGGAGCCTTAGGTGGGAGGAGGGCTCAGGGAAGGTCTCTGCAGAGGGGACATCCAAGCAGAGCCCAAATGTCAGGATGAAGAGTGTTTTAGGAAAAGTCAGGAAGCAGCTGGACTTGTCTGAGGAACAGGGAGAAGCCAGTATGGTTGGACAGAGCGAACGAGGGGGAATCTTGGAGAAGTCAGAAGCAGCAGGCGCCACACCCCATGGGGCCTTTAGGGCTGGGTAAGGCTTGGGACTTTGTTGCAAGGGCAGTGGGAAGCCTTTGGAGTCTGCCTGCAGGGATGAGATGGGGCTGAAGGGAGACAAGTGGCAGAAGAAAAACAGATGGGAGGCTGCCGGTTTCAGACCTAGACTCCCTGGTTCATCCGGGAACTCCCAACCAGCCATCAGGTTCAGCAAAGGTGCACCTCTTCCAGGACGCCTTTCTTGGTCTGCACTCTTTGTCACCCACCAAGTGCCCACCAGGTCCCCTGAACCTCCTTCCAGAGTACATGCCACATGGATTTGCGTGAACACCGCCTCCTGTTTAGGCCATGAACTTCTCTCGGGGCAGCAACCCCGTCTCCATCACAGGCCCCAGTACCCACCTGGGATCTGTTCTGGATATGGACAGAGTGTGTGTTGAGTGACTGAATGACCACCCTGTCTTTTCCCTTGAATTCGAAAGATTTGCTCAAGGGTGGTCCCTTGGCTCTTGCTCTGCGGGAGACGCAGTGAGGGGGCAAAGCAGCCCCCTACTTGGGAG